>NW_028227266.1:85190526-86390526 GCF_978045245.1 Mus caroli
ACAAATTCTTGACCAAACAAACAAACAAACAAACAAAAAACCATAGTAAGTGGCATTAAAACAGAGAGAAAGCATTACACAAAAAGAGACAAAGAACAGGACAGAACAAACAAGAGAAGAGCTACTGAGCTCCTATCAGGCTGGCTGAGAATACAGATCAGGAAGAGCAAAGTGAGTGACAGGGACCTAGGAAAGTGTGGAGGGAGCTGGCAGTGTTAGATCAGTAAGTGCTTGGTTATTAGGGTGTGAGGGTGACTTGAGAATGGCAAAGGTATTTTATTCAAAGAAGTAATCATAGAGTCCTCCCACCCGCAATTAATACATGGATACAAATATCCTGGTAGAGGAAGGTAAAAGGTCACCAGGGCAATCTAACACAGCTACATCTATCCTAAGGTCTCCTATAACCTGCGGCTCACAGGAGAAAGATGAAGAGAAGGTGCTTAAGGCTGGCTGCAAAGAAAAGAAACAACAAAGGAATGGCTCTGTTTGCTAGACAACCAATTTTCCAATGGAACCTGATCGGCTAAAGGGGAGTGGCATGTGACTTTTCCTCCCTGAAGCACTGGAGAAATAATAGAGGCAGGGTGGTTTGTACACCACACTTACAATATCAAGGCATTTTGAATTGGCTTGTATAATTAGCAATATGATCTATAACTTACAGCACCAGCACAGCAATCCTTTGGATTATAACTGTTTTGAATCGATCATAAGGATGAGACCAGAAACAAGTGAAGAAAAACTATACCCCTAAGAAAACTCTCCAGCATATCCACTCCTTTAAAATATATTTTTAATTTATTTTTTCTTGAGAATTCCATGCATGGGTAATATATTTTCATCATTTCTTCCCTCTTCTTTTCTATCCAACTCCTCCCATATTCCCCACTCCCTCTTAAATTTAAAATTTCCCCTTTAATTATTATTGTTTTACACACACACACACACACACACACACACACACAATTCTGAGACCTAAATGTATTCTATTACTTTTTAAAAATGAAAGAGGAACAAAGACTTTCCTAGCCAAAAATAAAAAGTAAAAAAATGTGAGTCTACATCTCCATGAGTCTGGTTATACAGAGAATGCTAAAGGAACTTCTCCAAGATGAAAGAAACAAGTTATAGATTATATTGCTAATTATACAAGCCAATTCAAAATGCCTTGATATTGTAAGTATGGTGTATAAACCACCATGCTTCTATTATGAATAAAAGCCAAAATGATGAAAAATAATAACAACATTAAGATGTTAAGTGCTAAGCAACACAGAAAAATACAAAATCATCTGCAAAAATTCAACATGGGGGAAAGAAGGGAACATAGAAGAGATTTCTTAGTATATTTTTTCTTGTTCTTTTGCTTCTGTTTTTCTTCTTATCCTTATGATCATGTTGCGTTGCTATCGTTTCACAATAATTTGTTATAATCTAAAGATGGTTTGAGTGACCTCCATGGTGACCATAAAGCAAAAATCTGTATGGCACAAATGAAAAATAATAGGCAAAGAATTAAAACACACCAGTGATTCACTTAAGCATTAGGAAAGATTGTTAGGAAAGAAAAGAGACAAAGCAAAACTAGATACATAGGGATAGGAATGAGTTTGCTTCCTAATAACTTCCTGGACTGCACATAAATTAAATTCTCTAATTAAAAGATATTAAATGACAGACTGGATTAAAATATAAGACACAATTATTTGTTGCTTATAAGAACTAACTCTCATGAACACATAGACTGAAAGTGAAGAAATGAAATAAGCTATCCCATGCAAATGAAAGCCAAAGAAATTAGGACCATCATGGACTATCAGATAAAATCATCTTCTGATGAAGACCATCTAATTAGGAAGAGGTGAGTTCAGAATGAGAAAATGACAATTGTAAATTTATATATGCATTCAGTGTCACACCATCCAACAATAGGGCAAGTATTAACAACTCTAAAAGGACAAACTCCAATCCATAACACGTGAGGACTGTAACACTCCATTCTCAGCAATAGTTAGGTCATCCAAACAGAAAGTCAACAGAGAACAAGTGCTGTTGAACTACACTCTAGACCAAACGCACCCAATGTGTCTATAGTCTATCCCATCCCACATGCGTCTATAGGCTATACCATACCACATGTGTCTATAGATTATCCTACCCCACATGTGTCTATAGATTATTCTATATCACATGTATCTATAGACTATCCTACCCCACATGTGTCTCTAGAATATCCTACCCCACAGCTGCTGACCATACAACTTCCTCATTCAGCACACAGAATATTCTCCTGGGTGGATTCTATGATGGGCTACAAAACAAATCTCAACCAATTTTAAAAACAAACACCATATTGGATATGTTTCCCAGCAACAATATAAGACTAGAAATTAATGTCACAAAAAACTTTAGAAATTATACAGGCACATAAAAATTACAGCTTTATTTTGAGATATGGATTAAGGAAGAAATTTTTAAAAAGGAAATTAAAATTTGTCTTGAACCAATTATTCTTATCAAAGAAATCCCAGGACCAGAGAGCTTCACTGATCAATTCTAGCACTCATTTAAAGATCTAATATAAACACGCCTTAAATTAAAAGAAAAAAAATAATTCTTTTGAATACATCATTTGAGGTCAGCATTACCCTAACACTAAAACTATGTAAGGCACAACAAAAAAGGAGTAATAAAGGCTAATATCATTTTAATATATTTACACATTTTAAAATTCTCAACAAAAATACTAGCAAACTGAATCCAAAAGCACAATAAAAAAATATTCACCATGATTAAAAAGGGCTCGTCACGGAGATACAAGGATGGTTCAATCTATATAAACCAATAACCATGACATACTGTACCAACAGAATGAAGAATAAAAAGCTGTGTGCTTGGCCATCTGAGCTGCAGCAGCAACCCACTGAATACAGGTGACCATTGCTTTTTAATAACAAAACCAAACATATCAGACATATAAGGAATACATGTCAACATTATAAAATATTTATAGTCAGCCAACAATTAATATTATATTAAGTGGAGAAAAGTGGAAAATTGTTTTCTTTAAGGTCTGAAACAAGACCAAGCTGCCCTTCTTTATCACTTCCATGCAATGCACAGCTGGAAGTCTGAGCAAGACCAACTTATGAAACTAAATGTAACAAAAGGCAGGCAAACTGGAAAAGAAGCTATCAAATTGTCACTATTTGCAAACAAGATGAATTTTATGGAAAAATAATACCTCAAAACTCTGTCACACTTCCATTATAGCTAATGATTAAATTAAACAAAATTCTAGGAGATAAAGCAAATAAAAAAAAAATCAATAACATTGCCACAAGCTAATCGCAAATTATCTTAAATAGGAATAAAGAACTTACCTCATTCACAATAGATACAGGAATTAAAACATCTAGGAGCAAATTTAATAGAAGATTTGAAAGAAATATACAGTGAAATTATAACACTGGTGAGAGAAACTGAAGGGAGAAAAACCCTTGTTCACATATCTAAAACAAACCCAATCAAAACATCAGTGGAACTCAGCATAGAACTTGAAGATCCAATTCTAAAATCAATACAGAACCACCCAAAGACTCGAGAGCCAAAAAAAGAAAGAAAGAAAGAAAAAGAAACAAAACAAAAAACCCCTCAAAAAACAACAATAAAAAAACCCAAAAAAACAAAACAAAACAAAAAAACCCAAACATTACACTATCCAAATTTGAAGCAACAAAGCTGTTATATATATTATTAGTAGCATCTTATTAGCATGAAAACAGACCCATGGGTCTAGGAACACCACACAAAGCCAGCAAGTAAAGAGTACCTCTATAGCCAGGTGCGAAAAGCTAGAGCTGTAGAAAAGACACACTTTATAACTAGTGTCGGAGAAGCTGGCTATGTACACTCAAATGAAAGAACCTCAGTCCCCACCTCTATCAACATACAAAGATCAAATCCAACAGTAAACAAGCAATGATCAACCCCCAAAATGGATTAAGTATTTAATTGCAAGATCTGAAACTTGAGTGCTTCAGGACACTGAGATGGGCAAGGAACTTTTGGAGCAAAACCCTCAAAACACAGGAAGCAAAAGCAAAACCAAATGGGTTAACATTGGAAAAAAAAAAAAAAAAAAAAAAAAAGCTCTGTGGTGCAGGGATAACCCACAGAACAGAAAAAACAAACAAACAAACAAACAAACAAAAAATAAGCGTGGGCAATGCATACGTGCAATAAGGGTGTGGTATCTGGAATATATCATAAACTCCCTCCAACAAAACTATTTGACTTTAAGATGGGCATTCGATCAAAATAGACATTTTGCAAAATATAAATGCATTATAAAAGACAAAAACAAAAGACTGAAACAAACAACAATTAAGCAAGTGTTTGGTAAAGGAAGACAGCATCGTGCATCATCAGGGATGTCATTCAAAAACACAATGGGATAAAATCTCACTCCAGGAAGAATAGCTAATATAAAAAAGAACAGAGATAAATGGTGCTGGGAAGGAGATGAGGAAAACCAGTCCTTGAATAGTCTTGTTTCCACCTTGTTCATGTACTGTGTGTGTGTCCCTTTGCTCACCCTGTCCAACCCCTGACTAGTTTTCTCAGTTTTAACTGTATCGACACTCATTTATCTAAATACATGTATGCATTAACAAGACAGAGTCTGCAAATGAGAGAGATCACGTATGTTTTGTCTTCCTGACTTTGGGCCACTTCACTTATTATCATAGTTTCCAGATCTATCTGATTTCCTGCAGACTTTGCAATTGTTTATAACTAAATAAAATACCATTGCTACAGTATAATTTATTTTTTTGTTCTAAAAGACATTACAGTGGGACCATGTCTTGAGAATAGCTTTTTGAGAATCAGTCGGGACAGGTTTTTACCTTGTTGCTGATAACAACATGGAAAAGATAGCTCTGGAGAGGCAATGACAACTGCAGGGCCGTGTTCTGTGCGAGGGTGGTATAGGTGTTTGTTCATATGTATGTGCACATGGACAGATAGGCAATTGCAAAGGAACTTTTAATTTGCCCACAGTTTATATGGCATCACATTCAGAACGCTTTCTTTTCTTTTGCCCTTTCAACCCAATTACACACACTATAAAGTCACTTGGTAACTTGTAAAATGAGTTACAGAGACAAAGTTTGGAGCTGTGACGAAAGGATGGACCATCTAGAGACTGCCATATCCAGGGATCCATCCCATAATCAGCTTCCAAACGCTGACACCATTGCATACACTAGCAAGATTTTGCTGAAAGGACCCAGATATAGCTGTCTCTTGTGAGACTATGCCGGGACCTAGCAAACACAGAAGTGGATGCTCACAGTCAGCTATTGGATGGATCACAGGGCCCCCAATGGAGGAGCTAGAGAAAGTACCCAAGGAGTTAAAGGGATCTGCAACCCTATAGGTAGAACTAACCAGTACCCCGGAGCTCTTGACTCTAGCTGCATATGTATCAAAAGATGGCCTAGTCGGCCATCACTGGGAAGAGAGGCCCATTGGACTTGCAAACTTTATATGCCCCAGTACGGGGAAAGCCAGGGCCAAAAAGTGGGAGTGGATGGGTAGGGAAGTGGGGGGGAGGGTATGGGGGACTTTTGGGATAGCATTGGAAATGTAAATGAGGAAAATACCTAATAAAAAATATTAAAAAAATACTATATGCTATTTATAATGCATCTTATATCTTTTAGTCCTTGCCAACCAGGATATTAACACTTAGCTTTGAACTCACTGACTCTTTGCATAAATTGGGAGAAGAGAATAAAGATACTCATCTCATCTTGCTGGGTATGTTTAAATCATCATTGGTTTTCTCTAAAAGATTTTCATTCATCAAGCGGACAGTTCAACACTACAAATTTAAAGCAGGATGTTGGCATTCCATGCACATGAACATTATCATTGACTGGACAGAATCTAACTAAACACCCTTCCAGTAAGGTTGTTCCTCAACTACTGAGCCTCTTCTTTGTTGTTTCTTGTACCCAAAACACCTCAATGAGCCCACTCAGAATGTGTCACAGGTTTATTCAGCTTGGCTGAGTGGCATGTGCCACGGCAGATCTATCTTTTCCATGTTGTTAACAACAATGAGGTGAAAACCTGTCCTAGCTAATTCTCAAAAAGAGCTATTCTCAAGACATGGTCCCACTGTAATGTCCGCCTGATGTAGTTCTGTATCACACCAAAATGGCCTGACAAAAATTCCAGCAATATTTGTCCCTAAGGCCATGAAAAGGGCACCTGCCATGAGGCACAATCAGGATTAGCAATGCTTGGGAAAGAGAGAATGTCAGCTAATGAGACCCTTCCCTCAGCTCTGATATTACTGACTCTGCCCCCTGTTTGGGGCTCTCCAGGAGCCTTCTGGCTTGTTGTGCTCTGCCTGACCATATCTTCAGAGAGAGGATCTTATCTTATTCATCATAATATTACAGCTCATTGCTTCATGGCCATGTGCAGCACAGTACAGCTTCATGGCTTCACACTGGTTGAGCACACAATGGTTTTATCTGTGCCAGCTTCTGATTTGAGGGTCTGTATTATGACTTATCATGAGGATTAAGAGAAATTAATATGCACATATCCCAGAGCTGGATTCTGATTCATATCCCAGCTCTATCAGTTGCTAGCTTTGAGAACATGGGCAAGTTTTAAAAGAATCCTAAGATTCATTTCCTCATGTGCCAAATGAGGATAATAACAGCGCTTATATTAGGGTCTTCTGGAAAGATTTAGGGTATCTATACACAAAGCATTTTGGAGACTGACTGTCACAGTAACACACAATAAATACTCGTTATGAGTAGGAATGGCATGAAAAACTACTTATGGTATAAATGGAGAAAGCAGATTTCAACATTACATTTATTCAACAAGAAGGACCACAGTTCCATAAAGACAAGAACTGTCCTGTTTCCTTTTTAATCATTTCTCACCTGCCAGGCATACACAAGACAGAAAACACTGGATGGAAATAAACAAAATATTAGAATCGAAAAGAAAACACTTTTAGATTATTATCCTTTAACTTTCTAATGATCATTCGATATTGTTTTAATGATTAAAAAATACTATTTTTAAGAGTCCCTATTTTTTATAGCCATATCTTCATGCTAATTTTCTACACAGATACAGATGAAACACATGGCTTTTGAATGAAATAAGGGACAACTAAAGAGAAACTAGTGGACATAGCAGAAGAATTCCTAAAGAAAAAGGCCAGAAGGAAAATATGGCAGAATTCAGTCGAGAGAGAAGAAAATAATCCCAGCATTTACATGTAGAAAAGCAGCTTGGGTCAGGGAGTGATGGCACGGGATAAACGTTAGCCTGAGTTTGGAAAAGGGAAAATGTGTTTCCCCCCTTAAGTTGAATTTGGAGAGAGTGCCATCTTGGCTCCGGGACTCCGCCGAACTTAATCTACAGGTTAGAGTGAGGACCACAGAGGCAGACAGCTTCTGGGACAGGCGGGAGCCACAGAGCCGCTGAGGCAGCACCCTTTTGGGGCCGCAGACATCCGGCACCCTCCCAGTCGGAGGACAGTGACCTGCCCTGCAGGGAACGCCATCTTGGCTCCGGGACTCCGCTGAGCTTAGTCTCTACAGGTCAGAGTGGGGACCACGGGGGCAGACGGCTTCTGGGACAGGCGGGAGCCACAGAGCTGCTGAGGCAGCACCCTTTAGGGGCCGCAGACATCCGGCACCCTCCCAGTCGGAGGACAGTGACCTGCCCTGCAGGGAGCGCCATCTTGGCTCCGGGACTCCACCGAGCTTAGTCTCTACAGGTCAGAGTGGGGACCACGGGGGCAGACGGCTTCTGGGACAGGCAGGAGCCACAGAGCCGCTGAGGCAGCACCCTTTTGGGGCCGCAGACTTCCGGCACCCTCCCAGCCGGAGGACAGAGACCTGCCCTGCAGAGAGTGCCATCTTGGCTCCGGGACTCCGCCGAACTTAGTCTACAGGTTAGAGTGAGGACCACAGAGGCAGACAGCTTCTGGGACAGGCGGGAGCCACAGAGCCACTGAGGCAGCACCCTTTTGGGGCCGCAGACATCCGGCACCCTCCCAGTCGGAGGACAGTGACCTGCCCTGCAGGGAGCGCCATCTTGGCTCCGGGACTCCGCCGAGCTTAGTCTCTACAGGTCAGAGTGGGGACCACGGGGGCAGACGGCTTCTGGGACAGGCAGGAGCCACAGAGCCGCTGAGGCAGCACCCTTTTGGGGCCGCAGACTTCCGGCACCCTCCCAGCCGGAGAACAGTGACCTGCCCTGCAGGGAGCGCCATCTTGGCTCCGGGACTCCGCCAAACTTAGTCTGTACAGGTCTGCTGACAGAGGATACTCAGAATCCCCAGAAAAACAACCTCTGAACAGAGACAACTATAACAACTCCAGAGATTACCAGATGGCGAGAGGTAAAGGTAAGAATCTTACTAACAGAAACCAAGACCACTCACCATCATCAGGACCCAGCACTCCCACTTCGCCCAGTCCAGGGCACCCCAACACACCTGAAAAACTAGACCTGGATTTAAAAGCATATCTCATGATGATGGTAGAGGACATCAAGAAGGACTTTAAAGAACTACAGGAGAACATGGCTAAAGAGTTACAAGTCCTTAAAGAAAAACAGGAAAACACAACCAAACTGGTAGAAGTCCTTAAAGAGAAACAGGAAAACACATCCAATCAGATGATGGAAATGAACAAAACCATACTAGACCTAAAAAGGGAAGTAGACACAATAAAGAAAACCCAAAATGAGGCAACACTGGAGATAGAAACCCTAGGAAAGAAATCTGGAACCATAGATGCAAGCATCAGCAACAGAATACAAGAGATGGAAGAGAGAATCTCAGGTGCAGAAGATTCCATAGAGAACATGGGCACAACAATCAAGGAAAATGGAAAATGCAAAAAGATCCTAACTCAAAACATCCAGGAAATACAGGACACAATGAGAAGACCAAACCTACGGATAATAGGAGTGGATGAGAATGAAGATTTTCAACTCAAAGGACCAGCAAACATCTTCAACAAAATTATAGAAGAAAACTTCCCAAATCTAAAGAAAGAGATGCCCATGAACATACAAGAAGCCTACAGAACTCCAAATAGGCTGGACCAGAAAAGAAATACCTCCCGACACATAATAATCAGAACAACAAATGCACTAAATAAAGATAGAATACTAAAAGCAGTAAGAGAAAAAGGCCAAGTAACATATAAAGGCAAGCCTATCAGAATTACACCAGATTTTTCACCAGAGACTATGAAAGCTAGAAGATCCTGGACAGATGTTATACAGACACTAAAAGAACACAAATTCCAGCCCAAGCTACTATACCCAGCCAAACTCTCAATTAACATAGATGGAGAAACGAAAGTATTCCACGACAAAGCCAAATTCACACATTATCTCTCCACGAATCCAGCCCTTCAAAGGATAATAACAGAAAAAAACCAATACAAGGACAGGAACCACGCCCTAGAAACAACAAGAAGGTAATCCCTCAACAAACCTAAAAGAAGACAGCCACAAGAACAGAATGCCAACTTTAACAACAAAAATAACAGGAAACAACAATTACTTTTCCTTAATATCTCTTAATATCAATGGACTCAACTCCAAAATAAAAAGACATAGACTAACAAACTGGCTACACAAACAAGACCCAACATTTTGCTGCTTACAAGAAACTCATCTCAGAGAAAAAGATAGACACTACCTCAGAATGAAAGGCTGGAAAACAATTTTCCAAGCAAATGGTCTGAAGAAACAAGCTGGAGTAGCCATTCTAATATCAGATAAGATTGACTTCCAACCCAAAGTCATCAAAAAAGACAGGGAGGGGCACTTCATACTCATCAAAGGTAAAATCCTCCAAGAGGAACTATCAATCCTGAATATCTATGCTCCAAATACAAAGGCAGCCTCATTCATTAAAGAAACTTTAGTAAATCTCAAAGCACACATTGCACCTCATACAATAATAGTGGGAGACTTCAACACACCACTTTCACCAATGGACAGATCATGGAAACAGAAACTAAACAGGGACACAGTGAAACTAACAGAAGTTATGGATCAAATGGATCTGGCAGATATCTACAGAACATTTTACCCTAAAACAAAAGGATACACCTTCTTCTCAGCACCTCATGGTACCTTCTCCAAAATTGACCACGTAATTGGGCACAAAACAGGACTCAACAGATACAAAAACATTGAAATTGTCCCATGCATCCTATCAGATCACCATGGACTAAGGCTGATCTTCAATAACAAACTAAATAATAGAAAGCCAACCTTCACGTGGAAACTGAACAACACTCTTCTCAATGATACCTTGGTCAAGGAAGGAATAAAGAAAGAAATTAAGGACTTTTTAGAGTTCAATGAAAATGAAGCCACAACATACCCAAACTTATGGGACGCAATGAAAGCATTTCTAAGAGGAAAACTCATAGCTCTGAGTGCCTCCAAAAGGAAACTAGAAAGAGCACACATTAGCAGCTTGACAACACACCTAAAAGCACTAGAACAAAAGGAAGCAAATTCACCCAAGAGGAGTAGACGGCAGGAAATAATCAAACTCAGGGGTGAAATCAACCAAGTGGAAACAAGAAAAACTATTCAAAGAATCAACCAATCAAGGAGCTGGTTCTTTGAGAAAATCAACAAGATAGATAAACCCTTAGCCAGACTCACTAGAGGGCACAGGGAAAGCATCCTAATTAACAAAATGAGAAATGAAAAAGGAGACATAACAACAGATCCTGAAGACATCCAAAACACCATCAGATCCTTCTACCAAAGGCTATACTCAACAAAACTGGAGAACCTGGATGAAATGGAGAAGTTCCTAGACAGATACCAGGTACCAAAGTTGAATCAAGATCAGGTTAATGATCTAAACAGCCCTATATCCCACAAAGAAATAGAAGCAGTCATTAATAGTCTCCCAACCAAAAAAAGCCCAGGACCAGATGGGTTTAGTGCAGAGTTCTATCAGACCTTCAAAGAAGATCTAATCCCAGTTCTTCACAAACTATTCCACAAAATAGAAACAGAAGGTACTCTACCCAACTCATTCTATGAAGCCACAATTACTCTGATACCTAAAGCACAAAAAGACCCAACAAAGATAGAAAACTTCAGACCAATATCCCTTATGAATATTGATGCAAAAATCCTCAATAAAATTCTTGCTAACCGAATCCAAGAACACATCAAAACAATCATCCATCCTGACCAAGTAGGTTTCATCCCAGGGATGCAGGGATGGTTCAATATACGGAAATCCATCAACGTAATCCAGTATATAAACAAACTCAAAGACAAAAACCACATGGTCATCTCGTTAGATGCGGAAAAAGCATTTGACAAGATCCAACACCCATTCATGATAAAAGTCTTAGAAAGATCAGGAATTCAAGGCCCATACCTAAACATGATAAAAGCAATCTACAGCAAACCAGTAGCCAACATCAAAGTAAATGGTGAGAAGCTTGAAGCAATCCCTCTAAAATCAGGGACTAGACAAGGCTGTCCACTTTCTCCATACCTATTCAACATTGTACTTGAAGTCCTAGCCAGAGCAATTCGACAACAAAAGGAGATCAAGGGGATACAAATTGGAAAAGATGAAGTCAAAATATCACTTTTTGCAGATGATATGATAGTATATATAAGTGACCCTAAAAATTCCACCAGAGAACTCCTAAGCCTGATAAACAGCTTTGGTGAAGTAGCTGGATATAAAATTAACTCAAACAAATCAATGGCCTTTCTCTACACAAAGAATAAACAGGCTGAGAAAGAAATTAGGGAAACAACACCCTTCTCAATAGTCACAAATAATATAAAATATCTTGGCGTGACTCTAACTAAGGAAGTGAAAGATCTGTATAATAAAAACTTCAAGTCTCTGAAGAAAGAAATTATAGAAGATCTCAGAAGATGGAAAGATCTCCCATGCTCATGGATTGGCAGGATCAACATTGTAAAAATGGCTATCTTGCCAAAAGCAATCTACAGATTCAATGCAATCCCCATCAAAATTCCAACTCAATTCTTCAACGAATTAGAAAGTGCAATCTGCAAATTCATCTGGAATAACAAAAAACCTAGGATAGCAAAAACTCTTCTCAAGGATAAAAGAACCTCTGGTGGAATCACCATGCCGGACCTAAAGCTCTACTACAGAGCAATTGTGATAAAAACTGCATGGTACTGGTATAGTGACAGACAAATAGACCAATGGAATAGAATTGAAGACCCAGAAATGAACCCACACACCTACGGTCACTTGATCTTCGACAAGGGAGCTAAAAACATCCAGTGGAAGAAAGACAGCATTTTCAACAAATGGTGCTGGCACAACTGGTTGTTAACATGTAGAAGAATGCGAATCGATCCATTCCTATCTCCTTGTACTAAGGTCAAGTCTAAGTGGATCAAGGAACTTCACATAAAACCAGAGACACTGAAACTTATAGAGGAGAAAGTGGGGAAAAGCCTTGAAGATATGGGCACAGGGGAAAAATTCCTGAATAGAACAGTAATGGCTTGTGCTGTAAGATCGAGAATTGACAAGTGGGACCTCATGAAACTACAAAGCTTCTGCAAGGCTAAAGACACCATCAATAAGACAAAAAAACCACCAACAGATTAGGAAAGGATCTTCACCTATCCTAAATCAGATAAGGGACTAATATCCAATATATATAAAGAACTCAAGAAGGTGGACTCCAGAAAGTCAAATAACCCCATTAAAAAATGGGGCTCAGAACTGAACAAAGAATTCTCGCCTGAGGAATACCGAATGGCAGAGAAACACCTGAAAAAATGTTCAACATCCTTAATCATCAGGGAAATGCAAATCAAAACAACCCTGAGATTCCACCTCACACCAGTCAGAATGGCTAAGATCAAAAATTCAGGTGACAGCAGATGCTGGCGAGGATGTGGAGAAAGAGGAACACTCCTCCATTGTTGGTGGGATTGCAAGCTTGTACAACCACTCTGGAAATCAGTCTGGCGGTTCCTCAGAAAATTGGACATAGTACTACCGGAGGATCCAGCAATACCTCTCCTGGGCATATATCCAGAAGATGTCCCAACCGGTAAAAAGGACACATGTTCCACTATGTTCATAGCAGCCCTATTTATAATAGCCAGAAGCTGGAAAGAACCCAGATGTCCCTCAACAGAGGAATGGATACAGAAATTATGGTACATTTACACAATGGAGTACTACTCAGCTATTAAAAAGAATGAATTTATGAAATTCCTAGCCAAATGGATGGACCTGGAGGGCATCATCTTGAGTGAAGTAACACAATCACAAAAGAACTCACACAATATGTATTCACTGATAAGTGGATATTAGCCCAAAACTTAGGATACCCAAGATTTAAGATACAATTTGCTAAACGCATAAAACTCAAGAAGAATGAAGACCAAAGTGTGGACACTGTGCACCTTCTCAGAATTGGGAACAAAACACCCAGGGAAGGAGTTACAGAGACAAAGTTCGTAGCGGTGATGAAAGGATGGACCATTTAGAGACTGCTGTATCCAGGGATCCATCCCATAATCAACTTCTAAACGCTGACACCATTGCATACACTAGCAAGATTTTGCTGAAAGGACCCAAATATAGCTGTCTCTTGTGAGACGATGTCGGGGCCTAGCAAACACAGGAGTGGATGTTCACAGTCAGCTATTGGATGTATCACAGGGCTCCCAATGGAGAAGCTAGAGTAAGTACCCAAGGAGCTAAAGGGATCTGCAACCCTATTGTTGGAACAACATGATGTACTAACTAGAACCCCGGAGCTCTTGTCTCTAGCTGCATATGTATCGAAAGATGGCCTAGTCAGCCATCAATGGAAAGAGAGGCCCATTGGACTTGCAAAATTTATATGCCCCAATATAGGGGAATGCCAGGGCCAAAAGAATGGGAATGGGTGGGTAGGGAAGTGGGGGGCGCTATGGGGGACTTTTGGGATAGTATTGGAAATGTAATTGAGGAAAATATGTAATAAAAATAAAAAAAAAAAAAAAAAAGTTTAATTTGCTTGTTAGTGATACAACGTTCAATGTACCCCACCTCTCTATGCAATTCTTTGTGTATGCACATACAAGAGAAGACAAACAAAAATCTCAATGATAGAGGCAAATGGCACAAATGTCTATGAATGAAACCTATTTTTAAAAGAAATGACTTGAAGGGAGAATAATAAGGCAAAGTGACCTTCCTTTTAATTTGAAAATACCTTTGTTGCCATGAAACAGTCCACAGTGACAGAAAGCATCCCCGGAGTGCTGTCATATTTTCTGCCCCCTCAGCATCTTTTTCAGCCATATCCTTGAAATGTCTGAAGAATTCCCTCCCTTATTGATCCTATTTCCAAACTCAGCAACTAGAAGATGTGGTTCCCCAGCCTTCTATGAAAGCTAGCATCTGTAAATAGGCTCTACTAACTAGATGCGTAGTGCAGGATTTAAGCCTCAGATGTCATTAATTTGAAGAGGGATCATGGAAGAGCCATCTAATCTATGGTCACCAGAGAGGGTGAACCATGGTAAAGTGACTTGTACACATAATACAGTGTTATTTGCCACCAACACCGGTGTATCACTAGGCCCTATTCTTGGCTCACAGTTAGCAACTCAAGATCCTTTAATAAATTTTGCTTCTCTTCAAACTAGTGAGAAATTCTGTTGTTTAGAAGAATTCTGACTAACATGAATGGTAACAAATTCCTTATATTGGCTTCTTAATAGGAACAACAGTAAATATCCTGCAGTTAGGAAAAAAACCTCAATACTTCAGTGATTGGTCCTTTACTTTGCCCTTATTAACTAGAGACTAAATTCCCCTTTAGAGATGGAGAAATCCTCCCACAGTTATATGCCTGGTCACTACAGAATTCACATTATTTACAACCCTAGAGTCAAATATCTCATAATTAACACCAATTACTTCCCAGTAGAGGATAAAGCAAGTTTAATGATCTTTTGAAACTATCTCCAAAAGAAGAAAACCAAGCTTGCTTATGCTCCCCCTCCCCAGCCTTTCCACTTCACCACAGTGTGACTTCCACAAGTGAACACAAACTGGAGTATAATAAAGATCACGTTATAAATATCACAATATTGTTGGGATCATACAAAATAGTCTTTATAGACTGTCAGATTTTTCCCTAACAATATGCATCCCTATTTCTTCTGTGTATTTTTCTGATGTAATAACTCATGTCTTTTAGTGCTGAATAATATTCCACTGCCTAAGACACACCAAGGTTTATCTTTTCACTTCCTGACAAGATATCTTGGATGCTTCCAAGATTTAGAAATGATGACTACTGCTGCTACCCAATACCCCAGTGCAAAGTTTGGAGTGGCCTGCTTATAATCCTGTTTGATGAACACCAAGGAGCTCGAGTGCTGGACCATATGATACACAATGACACTTTGAGAAAAATTGGTGACCTGCCTTCCAAAATGACTGTACCATTTGATTTCCCCTCATGCCACCATAGCTGGCATCCTTAGACTTTGCCTACACTTGTAGGCATGAAGCTGAACTTTCCAAGCATTTTACTTTGCAATTCCCTGATGAGATGTCATGTGGGACATCTTTTGTGCTTATATGTAACCTACCTACCTTCTTTGGTAAGGTGTCTGTTAAGTCATTTGGCTTATGCTTAATTGGGTTATTTCTATGCTGCTGGGTTATAAGAATGTCACTTTAAAAATGCTAAATTGGCATGTAAGATATTAGATATCTGTCTTAGTTAGGGTTTTACTGTTGTGAATGGACACCATAACCAAGGCAACTCTTATAAGGTCAACATTTAATTGGGGCTAGCTTACAGGTTCAGAGGTTCAATCCATTATTATCAAGGCGGAAACAAGGCAGCATCCAGGCAGGCATGGTGCAGGAGGAGCTGAGGATTCAACATCTTCATCTGAGGGCTGCTAGTGGAAGACTGGCTTCCAGGCAGTTAGGATGAGGGTCTTATAGCCCACACCCACAGTGACACAACTACTCCAACAGGGCCACACCTTCTAATCATGCCACTCCGTGGGCTGAGCATATACAAAGCATCTCAATATCTAATATAATTAGGTATCATCATGGCATTTTGAAGGAAGGTGTGTTAATAGATTTTCCTCCTTCTTTCCTTTCCCTGTTGCTCTCCATGTAACCATGCCTCCCATTCTCTTTTCTCTTGTGCCTCCTGTGTCCTTTTGCCCATCCCCTACTTTTCCTTACCACCTATTTCTACCATTTCCTGGTCTCCTGTCTGGATTTGAGGCTTTACCCATATTTGCCCTCCTCTCCACACAATACTTGTTATATGTATGTTACATACATACATATAACACATATCATTACATGCTATGCTATAAATTATTATATAGTATAACTATACACGCACATTACATTTGTATTAATATATGCATACATTACAGGTTAAAATCCACATCTGAAGGAGATGGAGGTTCTGTCTGTCTGAGTTTGGGTTTGGGTCACCTCGCTTTATATTATATTTTCCAGGTCCATCCATTTTCTAGCAAGTTTACATTTTAGCATATCTTATCGGAATCCGTCATCAGATGTGTACTTAGATTTTTTTTCCTAGTCTGTAGCTTTTCTCTTCAATCTTTATAGTGTTTTTTTTTTACAGAGAATAAACGCAACTTAATGAAGTCCAGATTATGAATTATTTCTTTCATAGATCATGTCTCCAACATTACATCTGAAGGACATTGCCAAACCCTTGTTTTAGTCACAGAACTACTGGTAATAAGAGTTTATAAGTTTTTCATTTTACATTCATGTTTGTTATACAGTCTGAAGAATATTGTGAAGGGCATAAGGTTTAAGTCTATATTAACATTTTGATGTTAGTGTGCTGCCTCTGGTCCTTGTCAAAGATTAGTTAGCCATACTGATTGATGTAGGCTGGCCTCTAGGCTCCTTGCTATGTGCCACTGATTTTCTTTCTCCAATTCTACTTAGACTACACTCTTGCTGTGTAGGACATTTGGAAGTCTATGTGGACATTTTGAAGTAGGGCAATGTTCTTCCTTTGACTTTGTTGTCCTTCAGTATTGCATGGGCCACTCTGGGTCTCTTACTTCTCGGTCACATCAGAAAGAACCAGTCTATTGCTGATAGCAACACGATCATTTCCTGGGATATTAGCTGATACTGCATCGACTCTAGATTATTTGGAACAAATGGGACCCTGACAACATGAAATCTTCTACAACAGAGATCTCTTTTGCTCCCTCTTTTTTAGGGTTTTAAATTTGAGTTTTATGGTCTCTTCAAATAGACTGTGAACATATTTTGCTATATTTATACTGATGTATTCCATTTGGGATACTTCAAATTGAAAATTCCATTTCCCAATGTAAATGGTACTGTGCTTTTAATTTCAACTCCCACTGTTCATTGCTAGTAGAAAGGAAGGCAATTAGCTTTTGTGTATTAATCTTGTATCCTGCAACCCTGCTGTAATTGCTTATCTGTTGCCTCTTTCTGATTTTCTACGCAGACAATGATGATAACGGCAAACAAAAACAGATGACATTCTGAAAAAGGAGAAAGGTAAGACCATGAAAGTGGAAAAAAAGATCAGCATTGCCAGGAACTGGTGTCAAGGAGGGAGTAAAAGACAAATACAATGCAGAGCTACTTGTAGAGCAGTAAACTATAGTCTACTAAAAATTATACTATAATGTAGTATATTCCTCATTTAACATCTATTCAAACTGATAGAATATGCAACAGCAACTGAACTCAGATGAAACTATGGATGTGGGGTGGTATTACTAAGTCAGAGCAGGTTCATTAGCTGTAGCACACACCACTCTGGGGAACGCCATGGTGTGTGGGAGCTAAGGTCTATGACAAAGCTCTGTGCTTTTCACTTTCCATATGAGCCTAAAACTGCCACCAAAATAAAGTGTACTTTTAGAGAGGAGAGTCAGAATGTAGAATTTGGCCAGATGTCAAAAATGAATGATTATTTCAAAACCGATACTTATCAACCATTAAAAACAAAACAAGCTAACAAATCTCTCAGGGACATATAACACAATATTATTAGTGATGTTACATGTATATAAAAAAAGCAGAACAGGCAGTAATAGGAATTTTAAAAAAATATGTTTCAACTATATTTTGATTTTTCTAATCAGCTTTACATTGCAAACTGCCATTTCATCAGGGGAAATTAACAGATGTGTTGAGAAGCCTAAAGGGATCTTTTGACACCTGTCCTCAGGACACCAACTTCCATAATATATATTCCCTGGAAACCTTGCTATGAATATCATCATTTTTCTTCTCTCAGTCTAGTGCCATGTAGTAAAATACTCCTGTGACACTGAGTGGCCTCTTGCACATTTCTAAAGCAAGGCTCATGTAAAAGCCCTCCTTTACTTTAAACTCTGAATGCATTTGAGGATGATTTTATTTTACAAAGGAGGGAAAAGCACCGGGGAGCACCTAGATGTTGGTTCTCATTATAGTTCCAATTATTTCAATTACTTCCGATTATGCAGAAAGCAATTTCCCGTCTGACAAAGGGCTGGATGAAGCCATCCACGGGAATGCAGATAGCCCCAGCCCTGGTATACAGAGTAAATTATGTTGTTAGGGGAAACAAGCCATGAACTAGATGATGTAATATGAATTTGATCATCTTAGGGAGACACTGTTATAACAAAGGTTCATATAACTAACTCAAGTCCTAACTTACATGTAATTATAAACACCTCATTTAATCACACTTATAGAAATCAAATAATAAAATTATGCTGTCTTATTTATTCTCTTTTGTGCTATTTGAATACACGAAGCTCTATAACATATAAAGTGTTATGTACTTATTTATTTCAGTTCATGAACCTAGGAAATCCAAGGCTTAGGGTTCTTTTGCTACCATAGCCTAACACAGACAAAGATATTATATGGCTGAAAAGAGAGGGAAGGGGGCCTAATTCATATTTTTCTAAAATCAGGAACCCATTCCTAGATCGGTATTAATACTCATGACCTTGTCACCTATTAAAGTGTTCCTACCGCTCATCACTTTAATTAGAAATGAAGTTTCCAACCTATGGGGAGTACTGGGGACATCCAAGCCACTGCATATGCCAACTATGGCTCTAGTTTAATTTTATGATAAAAACCTGAGGATGAAGACATGATACAACCAACTAAAAGAAATAAGCAGATTTTCCTCAGGTAAATATAAACTGCTATCTAGCCCACAAGCCAATGCACCCTTTCTTGAGAACTAAGGGCTTTTCCTAGATCATAGAAATGGCTCTTCAGTTGACATATGTGTCTTGCATGACCTTGGGCTGCAAACACATATGATGGACACTGATCCTTACCTATCAGATTCTGTCTCATCATGAGATTAAGACTTGTGACAGGAAAGGGTCACTTAACTACCTTTTGAAAACACTTATCATTTCTGCTATGTTTCCTCCACAACTAAGGCACTCGACATGGTTGTCAAGACAGATACTTTGTCTTTCTTATGATTCCACCTTCTTACTACCATCACTCACACTCTAAACTTTAATGCAAAAACTAGACTTACTTCCTCTGCATTTCCACCTTCTCTTCTGCCTTTAGGCTGCATTTGCACCACAATGTTAAGGCTGTGAAATTTTATTCACAATAAAAAAATTATGTGTATATTCATATATATAAACTAAAGTTTATATATCTTATATATATTAAGTTTATGTATATAAATTATAGAATATACAATAGCAACTTTATATCTATCTATCTATCTATCTATCTATCTATCTATCTATCTATCTATCTATCTATCTATCTAAAACGTTGAGTCTTAACCTCAAGGTGGAGATGTCATTGATGCATGTTAAAGTACTCAAGAGAAAAGCAATCATGTGATGACCTATGGATTTATACCTCTGCTACTGCCTGGCCCTAATTCTCAATTGGAACTGAGCTGCCCCCTCCTACTTCCCTTTCTTAGTTTTAGAGAGCATATCCCCTTTTGTGGGTTTCTGAGAGTCAAATTTGGTGAGGTGTCCCACCTTCTATGGGATACTTTCATCATTTTTATTTTCCCGGTATGCTAGCTAATAATGATGACCCTCAATGTACGATGGATGTACTCAGGACCTTCTGTCCTTTAGATGGTGTAAAGCAAAATATGTTCAGAGGAAACTTCTGTTGGGTTGGTGATACGAGCTAAAACACTCCTGTGGGCTGGGAGGTCACCGTAGGCTACTTCTTGCTGCTGAGGTCACAAGGTGCTAGGCACCAGCTGATACCCCACTATGTGCTGTGCTGCTAAGTAGGTTAGGAGCATTACATTGATTTTTTTTCATAGGGCTACCGTACAGTGGTTTGACTTATAATGCTATTACACGCCGAAAAGCACCCATGGTTTAAAACTTCATCCAGGGTCTAGAGAGATAGCTCAACAATTAAGAACACCAGCTGCTCTTCAGAGAATACCCACATGATGGCTCACAAACATCTGTAACTCAGAAGATCCAGTGCCCTTTTCTGGCCTCCACAGATACAGCATGCACGAGATGACAAAACATAAGACTCAGGCAAACACTCACACACATGGGATAAAATAAATAAACTAAAAAACCATTCTGAAATAATTTTAGACTCAGGGAAGAGTTGGGAAGGTAGTGGTATGTGCTCACGTGTTCCTCGCTCATGTTCCCCTAGTACTAACATCTCACACGACCACAAAGACAATTAGCACAAAATTAGAAAAATAATATTAGTCCAATATCATTTAGTGAACTACAGATTATTTAAATTTGTTGCTTTTCCGGTACTTGTTTTAATCTTTACGCCATTTGGAGCTTATGTATTCTGTCATATATGGAGCCAATTACTCTTTGTTTCACAAGACTACGTGATTGTTCACTGCAGTGAAATACTTACATTTCATATTGCACAGAACAACCACATGCCCATCAAGCAATGGCTGGATAAATGAAATGTGGTACATCCAGACAATAGAACATTTATTCAGTAGTAAGGAATGAAACATTGATAACATGGATGAAACCTGACAACAAGCTGATCAAAAAAAGCCCCTCACAAAACCCACTGCCACCATGTAAAAACCCAACAACTCCCTACTTCAATTTCTATGTCACCTTTTGCCTAGTTCAGTAAGCAAATGTGTAAAATACTTAGTCCCTGAGGTTTCTCTTTTAATTTCTGTTGGTACACGGTGGCTTTTAGCATGTTTAACGCTTCAGAGTTAGTTTTGTATTACTTCATATCGGGATGGCTGTGACTTATCTTTGTTTGACACACAGGCTGCTCTCTCACTGACTCCTAGTACAATTGTATCATTGTTGGTTAGACCACTCACATGGAACGTATAATACTTACATTTCATATTGCATTCAGAGTTATACATCTTTGGTAGGTAAACTAAATCTATCCACATTTATTGGCATGCTCGCCATGCTTAATCACTAATGTATGATATTCTATAACTATAAACTAAAAAACATTCACAATGTTTCTCTACATAGGATACTCTCATACTGATTTTGAGAACAGTTTCTTCTTTTTGTTTTGATGGTTAACTTTTACAATTACACACACACATACACACACACTTTCCCTCTCTCCCTTCTTTCCTTCCTTAATTCCTGCCTATATTCCTTTCTCATATAAACCCTGTACCTCCACATCTGTAATCTCTCCCATCATGGCACATTTCACTAGAGAAGCATGTCTGTTACAATTAGTGGGTCGACACTGACAGTCATTACCCACAGTCCACATTGTATATCAGGGCTCATTATCAATACTGTGCATTCTACATGTTTAAAACCATATATATATATTATATATATATATAATATATATATATATAGCATGTGCTATATCACCATTACACTATCAATAGGGTAGTTTCAAGAGAACTTAAGGTTTTGGAAGGCTGCCCCAGTGAAGGACGCCTATCCTTTCAAACGATGCCTCACTAGTGTCTGTTTCTTTGAATGCCGTATGTCTCCACCTAGATTTTAAAATTCTTTCCATAGATTCCTGATGTCTCATCTACCTGCCAATTTTCCTAAGTGATTTAAAATATGAAACTGTATTTGAGCTTCCTGGTGGCCTGTCCAGATCCCCCTCTGGCTTCTACTACAAGTTGGCTTGGTCAGCCTTGGCTCTCCATGAAGCCTGGAAGTGGAGTTGTCATGGAAAGATGAGAAATTATATACTGCAATTTCTTGGATTTTTTTTCCCCTGGTGATCAACAGATATTTCAGATATTTGTAGCTTTGACATTAACTGTTGTGGTGTGGTTCTCCACAGGCTTTTTATAGGTGTAGTCACTATCAATTTCAGTTTAGGAAGCTAATTGTAGAATAGCTGCCACCTACAAGTGTGTATCTGCCTCTTTTCTTTTCTTTTCTTTTCTTTTTTTTTTTTTTTTTTTTTGACTCTAGCATGTCACAGAGGAAGTAGAGAGAAACATGAATGTTCAGTTTTATTTTAAAGGCTAGTTAAAGAAGCAAAGAAGGGCTCCTGAAGACAGTCACCAACAGTGTGGTCACACAAGACAGGAAAACTTTCCACTATGATTCACCTTCAAATTTATTGGGAGCATTTTGATTCTTGCCACCTGAGGAAGCATGGCTTCTGTTCTGTTTTATGTATGAGTTGAAGGACACAGAATGGCTTACCATGCTGATAAAAAACAGCAACTTAAAGCACAACTGTCTAGGCCAATGGTGACCCCCAAACCATAAAAGTATTTTCATTGCTACTTCATAGCTGTAATTTTGCTACTATTATGAATTGTAATGTGAATATCTGTTTTCCAATGGTCTTAGGCAACCCCTGTGAAAGGGTCATTCAATCCCAAAGGTGTTGCAACCCATGAGTTGAGAAATACTGGTCTAGGGCAGCATGAATGCCAGTGACAGCCAGTCAACCTACAACAGATGTAACTCAGTTAAAGCTAATGGAACAGAGTATATTTGGATTAGGAAGATTTGACATAGTACCTGATGTGTGCAAAGTGGAAAGTTAGGTTTGATGTGGCAGCACTAGGTTTTTTTTTTTTTTTTTTTTTTTTTTTTTTAAGTAAAGGAAAAACAAAATGCCTAGCAAATGGGGAGGTAGCTCTAAAAGTAAAGTCAAAACAGTCACAACCCACACACTTCTAGAGATCACTATGCAATTTGTGACTGGACCCACTGACAAAAATTACTGGGAAGTTAAAGCCCCAGGAAGATTTACTTGAGTCATGAGCCATGACTTCTCTCTCACTCCTCTACCACTGTGTACATACCTACTCTGAAGACAGAAACATAAAGTATGATACCATCTGCGTTAACCTTAGATGTGGCTACATGTTGCCTTCATCATTTGCTTAAGTACCTGCCAGGGGCCAGTCATGGCATCATAGGATTTCCTGGGGAAGGCAGTAATGGGGTATGGAGTCAGCAGTCGGGGCCAAAGCTTTCTTGTCCTTGGCAATTCTTCTGTTTATAACTATTTACTTTTCGAAGGCCAAGAGAAGTTGGCTTTTGGTAATTAATTCCTACCAGCAGCAGTGGGAATTAAGAAGAAAAAAGGCTTAATTGTTAGGGATCTTTTCTCTCTGGCTCAAGGACCCTCACTGGCCAGGCAAGAGGCCTGGAATTCGTTAACTCTTTGTGACCCAGAGAGAAAAGAAAAGAAGAAAAAGAATGAAAGAAGTAAAAGAGAAAATTCACACACACAGAAAACATTCACTCATTTTGGATGAAGTTGAAGAAAGCTACACCTGCATTTATTTTTGGTTCTTAGTTCTTATACTCTATAGGATAATTGACCACATGATTTTTCTAAGCATCTTTACATTCTATAAGTTCATAGTAAGTTTAAGGTAAAAGTTCATGTCATAAATTGGTAAAGAGGTACAGCAGAAATGTTTAAATGTCATTCCATTAAGACTAGTACCTAACTAAACATTGATTATCTGTTACTAGCTCCATGAGTTCAATATAAGTTTAAAACAATAATTCTTATGGCATAAGTTAGCATGGTTTTATCAAGAGACAAATCATCTGCCTAGTGTCTCATTAGTGAAGTTTTGTAGAAATAAACCAGTCAATATTTTATTTGTTGTCCTTGTGTCTACAATAAATTGTCCATTCCCAGTTTATGACCTTTAGTTACCAGATAGTAGCCTTGTTCCTAGCCTAGAAGGAATGTTCTCCTTGATTGTAAATTTGTTTCCAAGCCTGCTTTCTTCTCCAAGTGCAATTAGCATGAGAGTTTACAGAGCTCCATTTGTAGCTTTCATCCTATAGAGGGCTTGAAATTACTTATATACATTTAAGGAATTCTATAATATATTACGAATTATGAAATTATCAATTCATCCAACAGGATTACTATATAAAAGTACATCTTCATGCATATCTACAGAAAATCTGACCAATAGGCTAGGCTAATGCCCAGGAATCATTAGACTATGTAATACTAATAGGAAACGCATATCAGTAGCAAGAAGCAATCCTGGGATGAAGTCTTTTGGGACATTGCCTCAGAGCTTACCCATTGCAGGCCATGCAAAACAGTGGGCCATCTCCAGAAAAGTCATCTGCATGCCTTTAGCCTTTCCTAAATGGCATCTGCCAAACACTTATACAGATAGGGAGAGTGGTTGTCACATATACATGAAAGTCAATGTTGACTCACAGAGACCCAGAAATGACACTAATGTCACTGCCTTGGATTTTTTATATAAAGATGATGGCAGATGAAATGGAACATGAGAGAACTCCAAGCCACAGTTGCATTGAAAATTCTAACCATTACCATGGACTGGACACTATGAGAGTGGTGGAGTAAGGCAGATATGAAGACATGGGCCTGTCTATGGGGTTGAGTCAAGGACAGACTCCAGGATATGTAAAAGTGACAAACCTCAGACTATCTGATTCTCTTACAAGAAGTCTAGAAACTGCTGTTGACAGTTTCTGGGGATTATGACTTGGATGGAAACTCTACATTAGAAGAACTGGAAAGATCAAGCTTTTGCCAATATGCCCGGTAACTCAAAATCATCTACTGGAAGCCTATCATCATCACAGACATACACCATCATGCCAGCGCTAGAAGAAAGAGTGGAGAAGTGGATTATAAACTAGCTACAAGTCTCAGCAACACTGATGGAAGGAACAGGGCAGAGAAAGCAAACTTAAAACAAGGTAAGCTCGAAACCTGGAAATTCCAAAACATGGAGAAAACCCATCTTAAGTCAGTTCCCAAATCTTGAAGTAGAAGGCTAATTAACAAGCCAAAATAATGAGAAAACACAGCAAGCTACAAATATTTTAAAGCAAATATATTTAATGTCCCCAGACAGGTTATTAGAGGCAACACTTACTGGTGGGGTTGAAAAACAGGAAGTGGACTGTATTGTTCAGTACTGAGGAGTTATCCTGAGATGTAACTATCTGTGTGTGCATGCAGATTACAAATCATACACACAGAGCAATAAACAAGAAGAAATGGAAAAGACGCTACTATACGCTAATGGAATACACAAAGAAAATGAGAGCAAGCTGATCATGAAAAGATGTAATCACTGACAATTTTTCAGAAATAACTTAAAGACTGAAGTCCTCAGAGGAACTAGTCTTAGAGAATGAAGCAGCATAAACCTGTACTTAGACATTACTAAAACTGTATTACACCCAGCAGCAGATGACAGTCTAAAGGAAAGCAGGCATAGAGAGATGATTTACCATCAGAGGAACAGCAAGTAGTCTTATGGCAGCTGTCATATCCACAAAATTAGATGGCCTAAGGCAACTTGTGATAGATTTGTGATAGAGCCTCACATGGAAGAAGGTACAGGATCCATACCCCAGTTAACCATCATTCAGAGCTGAACAAGATGAAGACTTTTGTAGACATACAAAGACCAAGAATCTATCATTCACAGAGTATCAGTATAAAAACATTAAAGGATATAGGATGCAAACAAAACAAAAACAGTACACAAAACCAGGACACCAGATGGCTGATACATATGGGAGATATATATATATATATATATATATATATATATATATATATATATATCAAATCATTTAAAACTAACAATGACTGTGCTTTCAAGAGAAACCGACATCAATGGATGGCAGGACTGGGGGCTGTGGAGTAATAGCACAGACTGTGCCTACTAGGGAACTAAAAACTGTAAGGCAGGTTCCTGGCCTTTGTAATGCTGTGGCATGGCCCTTTAATAGAGTTCCTCATGTGGTGACCTCCACCCCAACCATAAAATTATTTTTGTTGCTACTTCATGGCTGTAATTTTGCTACTGTTGTAAATCATAATGTGAAAGGATTGTTCTACCACCAAAGAGGCCTTGGTCCATTGGTTGAGAACTGCTGTTATAAGGTCTTATCCTGGTGACATAGGTAAAGATGCTGAACAATTCTATCTTTGCCAGAAAAGATCTTCTTTTATGTCTAAGAACTGCAAGTTATTGCTTCCATTCCAGTGTAGTTTCTAAATTAAAAGAAAAAAAGCAACCCACAACTTTCTAACAGATGTATAAAAAGAGAAAGATGGATAAAATTTGATAACCCAAATGATATATGTCCTACCTTGTACTCCCCAACAGTGGCAGAGAAAAGCCCAACTATCTTGCTAATCACAGTAATTGTGATCAGAAAATCCCAATAATCACACCTTCTGTTTTCTATGATCTAATTTCTGCTACAATCATTACTGTATTTGGGGACCTGATAAAAAGCAGCTGATGCTTTGGAAAGACAGTGTCTCAGGTGTTTACTGCCTTCACAAATGACTTTCAAGTTTGTCAAATGAGAAAGAAATGGAATCGCTTAAAAGCAGTGAAGAGAGCCAGAAACACTAGGACTAGATACATGTAATTTTTTTTTTTAAATACGATCTGCTTTTTGCTCCAAAGTGACAAGAAAAAGTCCTAGCTCCTAAAATTCCTCTCTCAGCTGCAGTTTAATCTATGCTCTGTGATCACAGCTTCTGACCACATAGTGACATCCCATTGTATCCCACAGATTTGTCACACTGGCTGAAACTCTAGAAATCTATTGTGCTAACAGTGTGAAACAAATCCCTGGGTGATGCTACAGAGATAGATAACTTCCAGGCTGCTCACAGAGCCTCACTCCTTTGTGACAGTCACTCCAGACATCTAACCTCCAAATGGTGTTGATCTCTTGGTGAAGGCCAAGCCTCTGGAAGCCACAGTTCTTTTATGAATACAACTCCTGGAACTCAGAACCAGTGGGATTTTAAGCTAGAAGAATAAATCCAAAAGGATCCAGATGGGGCAGTGACACAACCAAGATCAGAGCCCAGGCCAGCTCCCACCCCCACTCCAGTGCTTTCCTCTACTGCACCAGGACGAGATTTATAGGAGCAAGGGACAAGAGGACAATATGATAACTTGTTCTTGTTTCTTATAAACCCTACAGCTTCAGTCCTCAGAGCATTTTCTAAATCTGCTTGCTTTGCTGAAGCAATTAGTCATCACCAGGAGGGCTCACGAGAGTTTCTCAATTGAGGCTTAGAACAGGTTCACCTCCCCATCAATCATTCCCTTGAAGGCTGGCATCCTTCCCGGGCTGTTTCCCCCGCTAGCCAGAAAAACTGGCTAGAACACCATAGCAGCTCCTTCCATGAGCAAAGTGAGCTCAGTCAGTCACTCCAACTTCATGTTGAGGTTGTGTTGTTTCTAAAAGCAGCAATATGTCTTCAGCATCCTTCCTAAGGAAATAAGGCCTATTCCCAGGAAGTTTCGTGGTAAACATGGCCAGCAGAGTGTAGGGGCAGAATGAGGCCTCAGGTTAGTAGCTCCAACCAGGGGAAGAGATACTCATGAAAAAAACTGCCTTGGAGTAACAAGTCTTCTAAAGAAAGTACAAACACAAAAAAACTACGAGGAAGTTTGAAAGTCACATATACTTCCATGTGGCCCAGGATCTAGAGTCAAAAATATGAAACCCAGTGTGGAAGAAGCCTAAGAGAAGAGCGACATGAAGAAGGAGAGAAATCAAGGACTACCTGCCTTTGCTCTGATAAGCTGTCCATCTGAGAAGGGTTGTCTGCTACTTCCACTTCATTGTGTGCCCTGAGCCTCACAGCCTGAAGAATCAAGGGCCGGACAGTACCCTCACGCCATCATCTTGGGGAATGGGTCTTAAAGTGCCAGCTCTGTTTCTAAAAGTATGTGCTGGAACTCTGCACATGTACACACATGCACACGTACATACATGCACATGTACACAAAACAATTGTGTCATCTAGTTGTATGTCTACTTTTCTTTAAACACTTTCAAAATGTTTAGAAGACATAAGACCTAGTCCCTTTATAAAGATGAGAGTCACAGTATGCCGCCTGGGTGAATAACTCAGAAACATCTGAGAACAGACAAAATGACTCCATGTGCTTCTACTTTAAAAAGGAACTTTAAAATAGAATTCACCCCAACCTCTTCCCCCGACAGACAATGAGACAGGGACCCACAGAGGTCACCTGATTGGACCACTGCCACAAGTCAGTGGGAGGCAGAACTACAATTAGACCTTGAGAGTCCTCCATCAGTACAAGTGCCTGTCGGTCACTTCAGCTTTGCTGTGAGGAGAGCAGGAGACACAGGCTGCACATCCCCGAGGGAGGAGCCAAGCCTAGAGGCAAGGAGGGGGTTCTGCTGGGTGGTCACAGCAGAAGGCAGAAAGGTGGGTTAGGGCAACGAGCACCTGCATCTTAGAACACACTTGAGAACGAAAGACGAGTTAATGACAAATACTGAAGGAAAACTATAAACTTCAGGACAAAGATTCAACAATCAGAGACTGTGCTAAGTGCAGGTTAATAAGAAACAAGCAGAAAATAATGAAGCTGTGTGACCCAGTGACAGGGTGTTTGTCAACATAATAAATGTCTCTCTTCCTATCCTCTACTGTAGCAGGGTCTATTCTAGTATCGTGTAAGTAGTCCCTGTGACTTGGTTTTGAGAAACCTCTATCAGAAACATGTTGGATCCCAGCTGCAGTGTAGATAATGAGGGCTCCTGGTACTGAATCCATCTCCCAGCTTCCAGGAACTGGGAAATCTGAACTCTAAGCAAGCTTCCTGGGTACGCTGACATACAAGAAGCAACGCTATCTGCAATCACGCCATCGCCCATTCTCCTAGCCTTCCCTGTCCGCATGTCATAGAGACAGCTCTCAAGAAACACAGTGAATGCACTCAAAGAACGCAGGTGGTGGAACCCACCCTACTTCATTCTCAGACCTCCACTTCCCACCAGACCACGAGGATCAGGTAGAATTAAGTGGGCTAGGCATAAAACTGATTGTTTTTTAAGCTAAGGGTAGAATTAGCACCGTTTGCTAATGGAGGCAGGGAGGAATTCCCATTTTTAATCCTGAGTATGTATTTCTTTGAGAATCACCCTATTAAACACAAGTCAGTGGGGGCTGAGGAGATGACTCAGTGAGAGCACCTGCTGTGCAAGCATGGGGACTTGAGTTCAAATCCCCAGCACCCATGTAAAAATCTGGGCACAGCTCCATATGCCTATAACCCCAGCACGAAAGGACAGAGAAAGATGGATTTGGAAGCTCACTAGCTAGCCAGCCTAGGGGAAATGGTAACCCTATCTCAGGAGAGCTTGACAAAGAACAATAGAGATGATATTTGGTGTACACACATACACTCATAGTTAATGGATGAACCACAAACATACTCCAAACAAACAACAAATCAAAAGCCCTGGGTATGAACTTGGTGAGCCAAATCTACTTCAGTCGTGCTTCCCTCAGTAGGAAGGTAGAGCACCCCCCAGTTCCATCAGATCTACATCAAAGCTATGGAAGGCCATGACACTCTAACTTTTTCTGTAGCCTTAGCTGCTGACTAGAGGTAGGCGGATCTTAAGGAGCGGAGGATGTGGGAGCATCTGAGAGGTAAGATGGCCAGTTGTGAAGAGATGGGCAAGTGCATAAGCTGGCTAGATATACACCTACTACCCTCAGACATTGTGCCAGGCCTTGCACAGGAGCAAAACAGAGTCCATTAATAAGGAGGCAGAGGAAGGGACAACTCAGGCAAGAGCTCTGTGTTCTGCTCAACATCTGCTTATTTCCCCAAACCACAGAAAACATGATAGGACAGAAGGAAGGAAGATAGCAAATCTGTTTTTACAATCAAACTGCTAAAACAATTCCCTAAAACTTACTTCTAAAGAAAGATTTCAGTAATGGCCACTTTTAAGAAAATTGTATAAGCGAGAAGGATAAAATAATAAATAGTAAAGGTCTATGAAAAAGTCATAGGGAATTATGTGCCTAAAATTATGCACATATACACAAGTTGGTATACAAATAGTTGGTACATAAATAGTTTAAATGGAATTCTGTAATCAGGGATAACAATGTTTCTCCAAGAGCCAAAGACCATCTAACAAAACTCCTAACAGCAAGCATGAAACCCACTCTTATGAGTGGTTGGCCAGGGTTGTCCAAGAGACTCTCAAACATTACAGGCTACGCTATTGCCCTTGGTTGTCCCTTCTCCTATCTCCCAAGAGGTGGAAGATAAGTCACTATTGCCAAAGACACTATGCACTTTTAGACACAAGACCCAGAGGCCCCTGAGCTGGAAAGTCTCCTCTCTAAAGACTGGTTTTCCTGGTACCAGAAGATGCCTTGCAGGCTTCTAAAGGAAGAAGCAACCTGTGGTCCTCCCAGCTGTGATATGAGCCACAACAGCCACCATCGCACCATAACCCTAAGGGTATAGCAGTGGCATGCACACACTGGTGGAAAAACATACTGTGGTGGTAATTAACAGCCTTCTATCTGGACTCAAGAACTGCTCAGGAGGGAAATCTTGTCTGGTACTGGAAACCTAGCCAACTACTCAGGCTACTGAAGCCATAGATCTATGGAGAAGAACCAACAACCACCACTTTATTAAATTAATACAGTCCCTAACTATACTCTAAATATTTGTCCTTATACCCAAAGATAAGTGTAGTCCTTCATGCCTCATTGAGGAAACTTCTCTTTGCAACAGAGACCATTATAGAAAACCATAACCAATCAAAATGCAGAGCTGTGGACCTCCCACACCTAAGGCTCAGGGAACATTGCAGAAGAAGGGGTGGAAAAAATTTAAGATACAGATGATCAGGGAGTTTACTGTATAATTGTGTCTCCTAGAAATGTCAGAATCTACACCCATAAAGTCTCACCAACATGGCTGCCTAACTATGACCTGAGCAAGGACAACAGACATAGTAAAGTGGACAGGGTAAACCATAGAGACCTCAGTGCTACAACTACAGGAGATTAAGGATTGCTGACAGTGGGAAAAATAATCTTCCCCAGGTTAGAGCACACCAATTGGTTATCCAGTACCAAATGGCCAGTCCTGAAAACATACATAGAGGTAACAGACCAAAGAGGTTGTATTTATGCATTTAGGAATAAACACACACTCCACCACCACCATCATCAACAACAACCATGACAATAACAACAAAACAACAACTAATGAAATAAAAGGGACTATGAATCGAAATTGAAAGAGAACAGGGGAGTATATTGAGGTTTTTGGGAGGAGTAAAGGAAGAAGAGGAATGATGCAATTATATTATGAGCTCAAGAAAGAAAAGAAAAGTCTCTAAGTGTACTGACAAGCACCCACGTCCTTATTATCTCTGACTCGGAGGATGAAAGTTTAGGCAAGAATGAAAGTGAGCAAGCCTGAAGACTGGAGGGGGCAAAGCTCTGCCCTCCTCAGCTTCTCCTGTGCAGATGGGTTACAAGACCTCAGGGGCAATGTGAACAGTATCAGTCTTTTGGGTCCAGGTCTGCCTGCCTCTTGACCTGACCTGCAGCAGCCCTCAGTCTGTGTGGAGTTGCTTCCCTGAACTCTCACCTTTCTAAGGTCCTTTAATAGGCTCTGAGAAGACCATCTTCATGCCAGAAATAAGCAGAGGAAAATGCCAAAAACTGATGCTGAGTTCAGCATCTTCAAGGAGGCCAATTCATATAATAATATTTCTCTCCGTGTGAGAATACATTGAAACATACATAGGAATAAAATGATCATTTTATAGATAGGGGGAAATGGCACCTTATAAACAATAATGGCAGGCTAGAGAGAAGGCTCAATGCTTGCTGTGTAAGCAGAAAGACACACCTTCAAAACCCTCGCACCTTCCAAAAAGGTGATTGGCTGTACATGTGTCAAGAACCCCAGTCGTGTGGTGAAGCAGCCATCTTGGAGGAGGCCTGGAGCTTGCTGGCTGTCAGCCTAGCTCAAGGTTCAGTGAGAGCTCTCCCCTCAAAGCAATATTCTGGAGAGTGAAATAGCAGGACAACTGATGTCTTCCTTTTGCCTCCACATGCACATGTGTGCACAGACCACACACAGACCTCCCCATCCCCAGCACACACAGACATTCACACACTCATGATACACAATAATAACGGCTAAAATTTACCCACAATCGATCAAGGCAAGTAACAAATGACTAAGGCTACTGATGGAATACAATGTCTAAAAGTAGACATTCAAACTTTTCTTCTTCTTTTGCCCACTGCTGCTGTTTATCTGCAAAATTCCCAGGCTTCTATCGACATACCTCTAGCATACTTGTTTATATTCATCTTTTAAGTTCTTTTATTTTTTTTAAAAAGATTTATTTTATTATTTATATGAGTATACTGTTGCTGTCTTTCAGACACACCAGAAAAGGGCATTGGATCCCATTACAGATGGTTGTGATCCATCATGTGGTTGCTGGGATTTGAACTCAGGACCTCTGGAGGAGCAGTCAGTGCTCTTAACCGCTGAGCCATCTCTCCAGCCCTTGTTTAAGTTCTTATGGTATATTAAACTTCAGTGCTCACCACCAAGTTATTGCTACTTTAACTGTTTAAGGCAATACAAGACAAACTAATGAAACAGATTTTTAGATGTTACTTTGTATAAATATTAATAGCGGGTAAAGAGGTAGCTGGGGTGTGAGGATTATTTGAAAATGATTAATTTCCAAGTAACTGTGCTGAATGTGTGACTTTTCTACTATAAAAATGATGGGATTTAATTTAAATGTCAGTAGATTTAAATTTAAAATCCACACCTGCACAAAATATGTAGGAGGCTGATCTGGTTCTGTTTGTATTCAAATGCTAAATTCTGTATCCCAAGATCTGATTGCTCCAAGAAGAGCAGATCATCGCATATACCAGCTTTTGTGTAAACCTTGCTCCTCTCTCAAGTTATTGGTTAATAAAGATGCCTACAGCCTGGTCTGGGCAGAAAAGAGGGGCTGGAACAAAGGTTCCCAGCCTTGGGGTCTCAAAAGAGATGAGGAGAGAGAGGGAGGAGTAAAAAGGAAGAAGTCACCATGGAGTAGGTAGATGGATCATGAACCTGAAGCCATGAAGGCCTGTCTGTTGGATTAGGAGTGGCCCAGGTGAAAGTAAGTAATTCTACCATTATGGCAAGTAATATCTTTGGGTTACTGACGGGGAAGTAGACAAAATAGCACAAGGGGTTGATAACTGCCCAGTTCTAGTGCTTTAAGGCTTATTATACATATAAAGGCTTTGTGTCTTTTATTTGGGAATTAAACGATTGAAAGTATGTAGGAATGCCCAATCAATATTTACCACAGCAAAACAAGGCCTAATATATCCTCCTTGGGGGAGGAGTGTTGTCTCACACTCAAACTGCTTCAGCTTTGAATGCTCATAGCACCTTGGACACACCCTGATCTCATCTCAAAATGCTTCAAGAGCATCATCCTCCATGAGGTAAGAAAACATCCTTGATCGACCTTAACTAATCATCTAGGGGTAAGAGATAAAGCCTGTGTTTCTTCATGTCTACATCATATCCGCCCCCCCCCCCCACACACACACTTTAGTAAACTATCCAGCATGCACATGAAACAAACTTGGCAAAGGGAAACATTCACTACAATCCACAACACTGATTGTCCCTCACCCTGCTCCTGTGTTGTGAACCTCAGAAAAATATTAAGAAAAGAGAATGTGGTGTTGCCAGGTAGTAAGTGTAACATTTACAAGATCCAGGACTGTTTAGCAATCTTTTTTGCTGATGCATTATCATAAGATGGAATAAATAATAGAATATTAAGGTCTAGGATCAGCCTTAGCTCTGAATGTTGTAAAATAAGAGTTGACTTGCAAGTTTTTTCAAAGGCTAATGCTTGTAGAAAAAAAAAAAAAAGCCTAAATTATAAAAGGCAGAAATCCACTTGGGGAAGAAAAACTAGCTTCAGTTATGTGGCCCGATGACCTTGGAAACTCCTTCCACACAGTCTTCGTGGTCAAGAGCTGCTGGGTAAAGGAGTTAGGTTTAGGAAAAAAAAATAAAGATGGCTTCCTCAGCTCAGGAGCTAAGGCTGTGTCTCTCAGCCAAGCATGGGTTCTACAAGAGAACCACTCTTGACCATTCTCAGAGCAGTAAACACAAGTCAGGAAGGAGGCAGAGTTCAGCCAGATGGTTCAATCTTTTATCCAAATTTTTGCCAGGCTATGACTATGATACATAATTTAAGAAAAACAAAACCCAACTAAAGTGGGAACAGAGACAGGTGGGATTTCAGAGTTCCCCAGAAACCTTTGGGCCTCTGGTCAGTCTGCGTGTATTCCAAGGAACACCAAATGCAGATTTCTTTCCAGGTACCATTTTGACTAAAGTAGTCCTAACCAGAAAGAGAGCTACATAGTTATTAATGGGATAAATGGCATCCCCATGACAGTCAGTAATTGCAACTGCACAGAGGCTACTCTGCCACTGCCATCACCACCTTTAAAGGTAGCACACAAAAGCCTCTAGAAAAAAACATCTCCCTGATGCCAAGAGCCTTTGGGAGATAATAGTGCTTAACCTTCCCCACTAGCCAGGACATACGGAAGCACAGGAAGCCAGGACACACGGAAGCACGGGAAGCCAGGACACACGGAAGCACAGGAAGTGTTTTGAAAGTTTTCTGTTTAAAAATATGTATACAACTAAAACTTAGCAGAGACAACACTATCTAGTGGTTAAGCTGTGGGGAGGTGCAGAGCAAGGCTTGGCACTTTATGTACCTTCATTACTGCCTCTGTGGGCTGGGCAAGTGCATCTCTCTGGCTCAGCCTGTGCCTTATGAAGCAGGAATAATAAAATGCCCTCAAAACTGTGTTACTTTGGAGCTGAAATGAGCTAATCAATGCAAACCATTGAAACAATATCTGGATACATTAAATGATTGATGTTAAATTATTTTTATATGACCTAATAACACCCTGTGGAACCTGTTTCCCAGTGGAATGAAGGATAGGAAACTCCTCTTGCTCTGGAGAGAGAGTTTAGTTGGTAAAGTCTTGCTACATAATTGAGGGGATCTTAGTTTGATCTGCAGAACCCTCAGGTAGAAACTGGGGCATGGTGGTGTGTGTCTGCAATCTCTCACCATGTAGCTCTGGCTGCCCTTAAATTCACAGAGATCTGCCTGTCTCTGCCCTCTGACTGCTTGGGATTAAAGGCGTGAGCCACCAAATCTGGCCCCAAACTAGCTCCTTCTAAGAAGTGAATTCTTGCTCTTCCGGCCGGACCAGCACCAGGATAGCTAGAGCGCAGGATCAGCTGACACCCGCCAGCTACCCAGGACCCCCGCCACAGGATTTTGAGACTGCTGGTGAGTGGAACACAGCTTCTGCTCCAGTCCAATCATGCGGGACCTGAGACTGCTTTGGCTGGGGAGGCAGAAATCCGCCCTCAGTAGGGCCACAAGCCTCTCCGGTCAGAAAAGCACCAGGGTAGCTAGGGCACAGGGTCCGCTGACACTCGCCAGCTACCCACAACACCCGCCACAGGATCTTAAGACTTCTGGTGAGTGGAACACACCTTCTGCTCCAATCCAATTGCACACGGGACCTGAGACTGCATTAGTTAGGGAAGCAGAAAACCTACCTGAGTAGGACCACAGGCCTCTTCCGGCCGGACCAGCACCAGGGTAGCTAGAGCACAGGGTCGGCTGACACCCGCCAGCTACCCAGGACCCCAGCCACAGGATTTTGAGACTGCTGGTGAGTGGAACACAACTTCTGCTCCAATCTTTAAACAGTGACAACGACAACAACTAACCCCAGAGATTACCAGATGGCGAAAGGTAAACATAATAATCTTACTAACAGAAACCAAGACCACTCACCATCAGCAGAACCCAGCACTCACACTTTGCCCAGTCCAGGGCACCCCAACACACCGGAAAAGCTAGACACGGATCTAAAAGCATATCTCACGATGATGGTAGAAGACTTCAAGAAGGACTTTAATAACACACTTAAAGAAATACAAAGGAACACTGGTAAACAGGTAGAAGACAGTAAAGAGGAAGCACAAAAATCCCTTAAAGAATTGCAGGAGAACACTGCTAAAGAGTTACAAATCCTTAAAGAAAAACAGGATAACATAATCAAACAGGTAGAAGTCCTTACAGAAAAACAGGAAAACACATCCAAACAGATGATGGAAGTGAACAAAACCATACTAGACCTAAAAAGGGAAGTAGACACAATAAAGAAAACCCAAAATGAGGCAACACTGGAGATAGAAACCCTAGGAAAGAAATCTGGAACCATAGATACCAGCATCAGCAACAGAATACAAGAGATGGAAGAGAGAATCTCAGGTGCAGAAGATTCCATAGAGAACATCGGCACAACAATCAAGGAAAATGTAAAATGCAAAAAGATCCTAACTCAAAACATCCAAGAAATACAGGACACAATGAGAAGACCAAACCTACGGATAATAGGAGTGGATGAGAATGAAGATTTTCAACTCAAAGGATCAGCAAACATCTTCAACAAAATTATAGAAGAAAACTTCCCAAATCTAAAGAAAGAGATGCCCATGAACATACAAGAAGCCTACAGAACTACAAATAGACTGGACCAGAAAAGAAATACCTCCCGACACATAATAATCAGAACAACAAATGCTCTAAATAAAGACAGAATACTAAAAGCAGTAAGAGGAAAAGGCCAAGTAACATATAAAGGCAAGCCTATCAGAATTACACCAGATTTCTCACCAGAGACTATGAAAGCCAGAAGATCCTGGACGGATGTTATACAGACACTAAAAGAACACAAACTCCAGCCCAGGCTACTATACCCAGCCAAACTCTCAATTAACATAGATGGAGAAACCAAAGTATTCCACGACAAAACCAAATTCACACATTATCTCTCCACGAATCCAGCCCTTCAAAGGATAATAACAGAAAAAAAAAACAATACAAGGACAGGAACCACGCCCTAGAAACAACAAGAAGGTAATCCCTCAACAAACCTAAAAGAAGACAGCCACAAGAACAGAATGCCAACTTTAACAACAAAAATAACAGGAAACAACAATTACTTTTCCTTAATATCTCTTAATATCAATGGACTCAACTCCCCGATAAAAAGACATAGACTAACAAACTGGCTACACAAACAAGACCCAACATTTTGCTGCTTACAGGAAACTCATCTCAGAGAAAAAGATAGACACTACCTCAGAATGAAACGCTGGAAAACAATTTTCCAAGCAAATGGTATGAAGAAACAAGCTGGAGTAGCCATTCTAATATCTGATAAGATTGACTTCCAACCCAAAGTCATCAAAAAAGACAGGGAGGGGCACCTCATACTCATCAAAGGTAAAATCCTCCAAGAGGAACTATCAATCCTGAATATCTATGCTCCAAATACAAAGGCAGCCACATTCATTAAAGAAACTTTAGTAAATCTCAAAGCACACATTGCATCTCATACAATAATAGTGGGAGACTTCAACACACCACTTTCACCAATGAACAGATCATGGAAACAGAAACTAAACAGGGACACAGTGAAACTAACAGAAATTATGAATCAAATGGATCTGGCAGATATCTACAGAACATTCTAACCTAAAACAAAAGGATATACCTTGTTTTCAGCACCTCATGGTACCTTCTCCAAAATTGACCACATAATTGGTCACAAAACAGGCCTCAACAGATACAAAAATATTAAAATTGTCCCATTCATCCTATCAGATCACCATGGACTAAGGCTGATCTTCAATAACAAAATAAATAATAGAAAGCCAACCTTCATGTGGAAACTGAACAACACTCTTCTCAATGATACCTTGGTCAAGGAAGGAATAAAGAAAGAAATTAAGGACTTTTTAGAGTTCAATGAAAATGAAGCCACAACATACCCAAACTTATGGGACGCAATGAAAGCATTTCTAAGAGGAAAACTCATAGCTCTGAGTGCCTCCAAAAGGAAACTAGAGAGAGCACACATTAGCAGCTTGACAACATACCTAAAAGCACTAGAACAAAAGGAAGCAAATTCACCCAAGAGGAGTAGACGGAAATAATCAAACTCAGGGGCGAAATCAACCAAGTGGAAACAAGAAGAACTATTCAAAGAATCAACCAATCAAGGAGCTGGTTCTTTGAGAAAATCAACAAGATAGATAAACCCTTAGCCAGACTCACTAGAGGGCACAGGGAAAGCATCCTAATTAACAAAATGAGAAATGAAAAAGGAGACATAACAACAGATCCTGAAGACATCCAAAACACCATCAGATCCTTCTACCAAAGGCTATACTCAACAAAACTGGAGAACCTGGATAAAATGGAGAAGTTCCTAGACAGATACCAGGTACCAAAGTTGAATCAAGATCAGGTTAATGATCTAAACAGCCCTATATCCCCCAAAGAAATAGAAGCAGTCATTAATAGTCTCCCAATTAAAAAAATCCCAGGACCAGATGGGTTTAGTGCAGAGTTCTATCAGACCTTCAAAGAAGATCTAATCCCAGTTCTTCACAAACTATTCCACAAAATAGAAACAGAAGGTACTCTACCCAACTCATTCTATGAAGCCACAATTACTCTGATACCTAAACCACAAAAAGACCCAACAAAGATAGAAAACTTCAGACCAATATCCCTTATGAATATTGATGCAAAAATCCTCAATAAAGTTCTTGCTAACCGAATCCAAGAACACATCAAAACAATCATTCATCCTGACCAAGTAGGTTTCATCCCAGGGATGCAGGGATGGTTCAATATACGGAAATCCATCAACATAATCCAGTATATAAACAAACTCAAAAGACAAAAACCACATGGTCATCTCGTTAGATGTGGAAAAAGCATTTGACAAGATCCAACACCCATTCATGATAAAAGTATTGGAAAGATCAGGAATTCAAGGCCCATACCTAAACATGATAAAAGCAATCTACAGCAAACCAGTAGCCAACATCAAAGTAAACGGTGAGAAGCTTGAAGCAATCCCTCTAAAATCAGGGACTAGAAAAGGCTGTCCACTTTCTCCATACCTATTCAACATTGTACTTGAAGTCCTAGCCAGAGCAATTCGACAACAAAAGGAGATCAAAGGGATACAAATTGGAAAAGATGAAGTCAAAATATCACTTTTTGCAGATGATATGATAGTATATATAAGTGACCCTAAAAATTCCACCAGAGAACTCCTAAGCCTGACAAACAGCTTCGGTGAAGTAGCTGGATATAAAATTAACTCAAACAAATCAATGGCCTTTCTCTACACAAAGAATAAACAGGCTGAGAAAGAAATTAGGGAAACAACACCCTTCTCAATAGTCACAAATAATATAAAATATCTTGGCGTGACTCTAACTAAGGAAGTGAAAGATCTGTATAATAAAAACTTCAAGTCTCTCAAGAAAGAAATTATAGAAGATCTCAGAAGATGGAAAGATCTCCCATGCTCATGGATTGGCAGGATCAACATTGTAAAAATGGCTATCTTGCCAAAAGCAATCTATAGATTCAATGCAATCCCCATCAAAATTCCAACTCAATTCTTCAACGAATTAGAAAGTGCAATCTGCAAATTCATCTGGAATAACAAAAAACCTAGGATAGCAAAAACTCTTCTCAAGGATAAAAGAACCTCTGGTGGAATCACCATGCCGGACCTAAAGCTCTACTACAGAGCAATTGTGATAAAAACTGCATGGTACTGGTATAGTGACAGACAAATAGACCAATGGAATAGAATTGAAGACCCAGAAATGAACCCACACACCTACGGTCACTTGATCTTCGACAAGGGAGCTAAAAACATCCAGTGGAAGAAAGACAGCATTTTCAACAAATGGTGCTGGCACAACTGGTTGTTAACATGTAGAAGAATGCGAATCGATCCATTCCTATCTCCTTGTACTAAGGTCAAGTCTAAGTGAATCAAGGAACTTCACATAAAACCAGAGACACTGAAACTTATAGAGGAGAAAGTGGGGAAAAGCCTTGAAGATATGGGCACAGGGGAAAAATTCTTGAATAGAACAGTAATGGCTTGTGCTGTAAGATCGAGAATTGACAAGTGGGACCTCATGAAACTGCAAAGCTTCTGCAAGGCAAAAGACACCATCAATAAGACAAAAAAACCACCAACAGATTGGGAAAGGATCTTCACCTATCCTAAATCAGATAAGGGACTAATATCCAATATATATAAAGAACTCAAGAAGGTGGACACCAGAAAGTCAAATAACCCCATTAAAAAATGGGGCTCAGAACTGAACAAAGAATTCTCACCTGAGGAATACCGAATGGCAGAGAAGCACCTGAAAAAATCTTCAACATCCTTAATCATCAGGGAAATGCAAATCAAAACAACCCTGAGATTCCACCTCACACCAGTCAGAATGGCTAAGATCAAAAATTCAGGTGACAGCAGATGCTGGCGAGGATGTGGAGAAAGAGGAACACTTCTCCATTGTTGGTGGGATTGCAAGCTTGTACAACCACTCTGGAAATCAGTCTGGCGGTTCCTCAGAAAATTGGACATAGTACTACCGGAGGATCCAGCAATACCTCTCCTGGGCATATATCCAGAAGATGTCCCAACCGGTAAAAAGGACACATGCTCCACTATGTTCATAGCAGCCCTATTTATAATAGCCAGAAGCTGGAAAGAACCCAGATGTCCCTCAACAGAGGAATGGATACAGAAAATGTGGTACATTTACACAATGGAGTACTATTCAGCTATTAAAAAGAATGAATTTATGAAATTCCTAGCCAAATGGATGGACCTGGAGGGCATCATCTTGAGTGAAATAACACAATCACAAAAGAACTCACACAATATGTATTCACTGATAAGTGGATATTAGCCCAAAACTTAGGATACCCAAGATATAAGATACAATTTACTAAATGCATGAAACTCATGAAGAATGAAGACCAAAGTGTGGACACTGTGCCCCTTCTTAGAATTGGGAACAAAACACCCAGGGAAGGAGTTACTGAGACAAAATTCGTAGCTGTGATGAAAGGATGGACCATTTAGAGACTGCCGTATCCAGGGATCCTTCCCATAAGCAGCTTCTAAACGCTGACACCATTGCGTACACTAGCAAGATTTTGCTGAAAGGACCCAAATATAGCTGTCTCTTGTGAGACTATGCCGGGGCCTAGCAAACACAGGAGTGGATGTTCACAGTCAGCTATTGGATGTATCACAGGGCTCCCAATAGAGAAGCTAGAGAAAGTACCCAAGGAGCTAAAGGGATCTGCAACCCTATTGTCAGAACAACATGATGTACTAACCAGAACCCCGGAGCTCTTGTCTCTAGCTGCATATGTATCGAAAGATGGCCTAGTCGGCCATCATTGGAAAGAGAGGCCCATTGGACTTGCAAACTTTATATGCCCCAATATAGGGGAATGCCAGGGCCAAAAGAATGGGAATGGGTGGGTAGGGAAGTGGGGGGCGCTATGGGGGACTTTTGGGATAGCATTGGAAATGTAACTGAGGAAAATATGTAATAAAAATATTAAAAATTAAAAAAAAAAGAAGTGAATTCTTCTCATTTTCCCCATTTGTACAAAGCTCTTTGCTGCAATTTCAGTGACGATGGACCTCCATACTCAGCCTGGTTGACAAATCTCAAACCTGGATTAATGACGGGAATGCTGCTTCTACTCTGGTGATATTCTGCTCCTGTTCTGCATGCCTCTTGTACAGCCTTCCTGATTTCTATAATATCACATAGCCATGCCAACCTGCATGTTAGCTGTGCATGCCTCCATCCATCCAGTGCTTCTTAACTGCTTTATACATCAGGATCTATGTTCTGCTAATACAATACTGAACAAAACACACATTTCTGTTCCATTAGTTCCTCAGCACTAGGACAGAATACCCAATGGAAACAGCAACCATCGGGGAAGATTTGCCTTGGCCCACTGTTTGTGAAGTCTCTGTCCCTCAAGGTAGAGAGGCATGGTTGGGCTCATGGCAGTAAGAGAGAAAGTAGCAAGCTGTTCACAGCTCAGCAGCTAGGAATACAGGCTAAACCTAAGGACAGGCCCTGCCCACGATGGACAATTCTGGTTAAGCTAGATCCTCCTAAAAGGTTCTGAAACAGCATCACAAGCTGGCTGGAGACTCAAAGACATGAGTCTTTGAGGCTCTTTCAGATTCGAAGCTTCACACCCCCTGCTCCCATACAGCACGAGCTTCACTAGAGGAAGAGGACAAATGGACACCACCATCACATAGGGCAATAGGGTTAAAAAATAACAGTGATGAGGAGAAGGGAACTCAGGGAGGGAGTCAAACTAAGCTCTTGTGGGAGGGGACACCTGATCTGAGACCCAAAAGCAAGAACCAGCCATGTAGAAAGACCTGGCACAGAATATTCTAATGGCAGAGAAAACAACCAGAATGCTGATGCTGTGGCCTGGGATCACAGGAGTGAGGAGAGAAAGGACAGCAGGGTCCAGTGCAGCTCAGCTTCACAGGGCAGAACAATGAGCAGCTGGGGTTTTCCTCTTATCACAGCAGAAAGCCATGGGGGAAAATTCTAAGTAAGGAATGATTACACCCATCCTCTTCTTGTGGCCTCCACAGTAACTAAAAGCAGTGATTCTCGAAGAAATCTGCATCTATTTGCAGATAACCATACTGGGGAGATTACATGTTATCACAGAGCTCAGGAAGCTAGAATTATGACATTTGCACCAAAATGGAGACGTTATAATACAGAGAGCGAATTCAGCTCTGCTCGCAGTCATTGCCACAGCCTGGGAAGGAAAGAACTGGAAAGATAAGGCTGAGCATCCTAACCAAGTCATTCTGCTACTTCGCAGCTCTTGCTAAAAGAGCTCTTCTTAGAGAGAATGTGTGGCCCTCTAATGAGTTTCCATTAAAACCCACCTCAAATGCAGGCAGAACTAGCAGCTCTTCTCTCAATGATCAGAAATGACTAAGTAGGTGTCACAAAGATGAAATGAAGAATATGTCTCTCCAGTGCTGCCAGGAGCCTTCTCTATTTTCTCTGATGCTTTATGTGGAGTTAGGGCCTGCTGAGAGTCATTCGCAGAATGCTCCTGGTGACAATACATCCCACATCTTTCCTGGGGTAAGGACAGGGATGGACTTCAACAGGCGTTGTTCATAAGACTCTGCAAAGTTTCTCATGTTCTGTGATGATCACTCAGCAAAGGACAGAAACCAGAAGTCAGGAGGCCACGGGAAAGACCACTGATGCTCTGACAGATCTCAAAGCTCCTGTCATTAGAGATGCTGGGAGCACACTGATGTCACTGACGAAAGGATGCCCTTCCATGCATCTGTGTTTATATGATGCTGAGATGCCACCCTTAAAGGGTGAAGGTAGAAAAAATATCAGTTCCTTCTCTCAAGTCCCTCTGCCTCTATTTAGATTATTCCTGGACTTCTAAGCTCGTTGAAACTTCTGTTCAGGTTGCTTTGTAATAAAATTATTCTCAGTTTAGATCATACATGAAAGACTATCCTATCTCCCCTAATAATCCATAAAATTCCAGAAGTAGGGACCACCACCTGATGTAAAAATCTCAAATAGTCCATGAGAGACAGAAGAGAATATACTATGAATGTTGCTCCTCTGAAATAGCTGCTAAGTTGTACCTCTCTCCATAAAAAGAGATGGTCATAACCAAATGTTTGTGCTACTCATTACAAAGACTGATTACAGAATTTTAAATCATATCTGGTTCAAGGTGGCATACAAATAAACCATTTTATATTAATGTAAAATGACAGAGTATATGTGGACACTCTGGAAGATACAGATGATAGAATCCACCTCTACCTACACTCATGCGTCTCAACTCACAATATTTCAGGCATGGTGTGTGTGTGTGTCTATGCCCGTGCGTGTGCATGTGTATGTGTGTGCTGAGGAGTAACGATGATACAGCTTCAGTTTGGTCTCCAGCAGACCAGAGGCCTTCTGGAGTTTCCCTCCTGCAGAAGGAGAAAGTGTGATTTAAGGTCCCTCTAAATGTCTGGGATTGAAGTTGGTTAACAATAGAGAAAGAGTGATACAGAAGCCGGAGTCTGAACTTTGTGTTGGCACCCATGGTTCAGACAAAGGAAGTGACTCACAGAGACAACAGATACAACAGATTCCCAAGAAAATATGGAGTAAATTACACTGGAGCACGTGTTTTTGATCCATTTCCTGAATTTTCCATGTCCTATTTGCCATGCGACAGAGAAACACTAAGTCACACCTTCTGCTCTTGGCACTGTCCTAGAATATATCAGCAACCCTTCCCAGGAACTGCCCACTCTACCTGTACTCACTTCCTGGCAGTGCATGCCTCTCCCACCAGTGTCTGAGATCTTATGAATATTATTCTACTCTTGTAAGCCAGAGAGATGCACTCAGTTTTATTCACTAGCTTTAGGGTCACAACACAAGCCACTACTTAACTCTCATCCTTAGTTTCCATTTGCCACCTCATGTGACAATTTACTGGCTGCTAAGGAAGACTTGTACTCCTGTCATCCAGTCTACATGAGCAGCAGGGAACTATACAAATAAATGCCCAGGGCAGGGAGAAGGGCTGAGGGAGGGGCTGAGGAGAGAGAATGGTCCTGAGAACATGGATTCTCCAGCCCTAGTAAACATCCAGTCAGCATCTGGCTTCAAGCCACTGAAAATGACCCAACGGGTTTGCTCTAGAGCAGTGGTTCTCAACCAGTAGGTCGTGGGGGTTGCATACAAATATCCTGAACTGATAATTTCATGACAATTCACAACAGTAGCAAAATTACAGTTATGAAGTAGCAATGAAATTATTCTATGTTTGGGGGTTGCTCTACAGCATGAGGAGCTGTTTAAAAGCTGTTGTCACAGTGTTAGGAAGGCTGAGAACCTCTTGGCCAGATCTTCTTGCCACTTCTCTTGAGGAAAAGAAGACAGAGGTTAGGGCAAGACCTGGAGATGGAGCTGTGGGTCTGCCCGTGCTAGATAATGCCTGACTTCCGAGGCTTCACGTGGTCCCTCACTGAAGAGAGCATTGTGCTCCTGACTATCATTGTCATTGTCATTTGAAACTGGCTCACCATGGACTCTCTCCTGTGAATGACAAGATCTTTGAAAAACCTCTTCATTAAGGAGCTGTTTCTTACCTGGAAGGAATTCATTTGGCGAAGGGACAGAGGCAGGGAGGCATTGTTCCTGGATAGTATTAACAGCAGCTCCAAACAAGTTGCAGAGGGCAGGGTTAAAGGGTGGACACTGATGTCACCTTCCCAGGAGCTAGCAAGCCTGAAAAACACAGATATGTTAACTTTCATAAATGCCTGGTCGGAATAATTTTAAAAACATGACATGGAAGAGAACTACATTGTGTACGCATGTTTATATACTGTCCTCATTATGTGAGAAGAATATATCAAAGGTAAAGATATAAACAAGGTATGGCTTGGTGGATAAAGGAGCTTTTTTGCCCCATCTGAGGACTTGAGTCTGAATCCCAGGACCCTCACGGGGAAAAGACAAAACTGAGTCTGGTGACCTTCAGTGTGTGCTTTGGCATGGGTACATACATATATACATACATACACACACACATACACATACACACACACACACACACACACACACACACATTCACATGCACACAAAAAATGCAGAATAAATTTTTATATTCATAAGATAAAAGTCCAAACCACTTTTATGCTGTTGCTGGCATAAAGCAGAAGGAGCACTCATTTTTTCAGGTAGTTACTTCATATTCAAATTACAGGAGTCATAGGATGTCCAGGCTGATGGGTGAGACCAGCTGGGAGGGGTGGGGGAAGTGATGGCTAACACATTCGCTGTCTCCCATGTTGCACGGGCTCTGTTCACACAGAATGTCTTGATGACCCTTCAGCCACCTAAGCAAGAGCCGTCACTTTCATTTTATAGATGTGGAACCATTCTGAGTGTAGAGGGACTTAGGAAATGTCTGGGTCAGTGACTTTCAGACTTTTAAAGTGTTGGGATCCTTTTGTTCAAAAGTCTTGCGACAGGCCAACTGCCACACAAATAAAAGCAAAGATGCCGTTTGAAGAGGCTGAACTGGCAGGATGTTGCCCTTCATCCTTCAGAGGGGCCCTTGAAGCGGCTTTGTGGGATCTGTGGAGCCCAGTTGAAAAGTCTTTCATGTGACAGAGCAGGAAACTGAGCACCGGGCACTAGACACAGAAAGAGGCCCTGTCTGAGAGGAGGCAGACGTGGGGACAGTGGTAAGGCCGTGTCTAGAATCCTGACTTTCAAGTTCTCCAATTAACGAGAAACCCCAGGCGACAAGGCTGAGAGGTGATACACGAACAGTATAGCTTTTGCTTCTGTTTCCTTGAGGATCTCCTGTGTGATGCCCACTAGAGCATCTCGCCACCATTCTTCTAAAGAGAACAGACACACACACATACGAAATACACAGCACGCATACATTTACTTTATAAATATGTGTATTCTTTTGCCATTTCTATGAACTTAAGCTCGAAAAATCTAACTGTATACAGATCTGTGGTAACTGCCGTTTGAGGAGCATCGGTGGTTGAGTTGATTCTAGCACCAAGCAGGTGATGTATTCTGCTGATTGGTTTCTGATGTGTGTGGCAGAGCAAACCCTGCCTATTGCAGGGACTAGAACAGGCGGCACCCACTTTCCTATATAAGACTGGACTTAACACGGAAGTGTTTGAATGAATTCTGTGCTGTGGAGATTATTATTTTATACGGATTGCTTCTGTTCTTCTTTCTGCTTTTACACATTATAGTACATTCTCAACATTTCTCTGAATTAGAGATAACGACAACACTATCTTTTCTAAAAGTAAAACATCGATTCAGCCCAGTGGCTCAGGGCTCACTCTCACCTCTCTCTACATACCCTCCCCCAAGACACAGAGCTAAACTTCCGGTCCTGTATAGCACTGAACTATGTACTACTCTGACCAGAGAGGCAGCGTCTGGGTCTAGAAAGCCCGTATTCCTTCTAGGACTTGAACTTCTCCTAAAAAATGCGGACAGTACCATCTCTCTGGAGAGACCCTGCTTGCTGTTATTTAATAGCACGTGCATATCAACTACCGCACTTACTGCACCGCCATGCCAGTACCCTTACTGGGAATGTCTTCCCGTCTCACCCCCTCCAGGCTTAGGATTAGACCTGAATGCATTCCTCTTGCTTTGCAGTCTTATTTGGAAATAAAGATTAGACACTTGCCTCAAAGCTGCTGATTTTACAGACAACCTCAGTTTTGTTTTTCAGTTCTGGAGAATCAAACCCACGGCCTGTGCGTACTTAGCAAGCACTGTACGAGAGCACTATATCCTTAGTCCCACACTCAGTATTTTTTGCCTTTGAAGGTATACTAGAAATGTTCCCCCCTTACAATATGTTTAGAAACTAATTTAAGCACCCAGAAGTCACACTTTGAACCTCACCAACCACAATAGGGCTCACTGAAGCTATCTGCATTCTGAAAATTAATGTATACTAAAAATATTTGCTTCAAACTTGCATCTCCTTAAAAGCCACAGAATACTTCCTTAGATTGTGAGTGTCCCTTGGAGCTCTCCAGTGAGCTAACGCCTAACCCAAGCTGGTTATGAGCCTTCGGGAAGGGCATCTTGACTTAAGTGAGCACGGTGATTGGCCGGGCCCTGCTGCACTCTGAGGAAGAGCACATTCAAGGCAGGACTGCTGGCTCACCATTTTCCAGTCCCTCCTTGGCAGTAATAGTTTTGCAAGTAGAAGAGAAAACAATAAATATACAAATAAATATTTAAAGAGTTATCTGGGTTTATTATGGTTGTAAGCTCTTCTCTACGATGTGTGCTTAAATTTTATAAGTCTAGATCTTAAGTTTCTTCCATCATTTCTCCTGGGCCTGACACATCCAGACAGCAGGCGTGCTGACTGTATGTGTTGTCTCATTACCTAGAGGAGCCCTGATTGGCAGGCACTGTTTATTCCAGCAGTCAGAAGGGTCACATGATTGGCCAGCACCACATGGTGAGTGAAATGGTGGAACCAGAGGGGTCAGCTTGACTTCAATCCAAAGACTACCCTGTCCCCATCACTCTACACGGGTACCTGAGGATGCTATGTACACAGTGGTCCTCTCCACACAGAAAGAAGTAGACTCTTGCCACTGATTGTGCTGATCCCTGTCTCTGTATAGCCACCTTTTCTCTAATGTACATGCAGAGCTAAGAACAGGTTCATTCTTCTATAAGAAGTTATTTTTGTCTGTCTCAAGATATTATTTTATTAAATAGAGTATTCCAAAGTTTGAATTAAAAAGGTAACCAGACACACATGGGAAAATATTCATATTAAATCAAAATATCTATATATCATGAAGAAATAGATTAGAAAACAGTATAACACAGTAGTTCTCAATCTTCCTAATGCTGAGACCCTTTCATTACAGTTCCTCAGGTTGTGGTGACCCCCCAACCCTAAGATTATCTCTGTTGCTACTCTGTAACAATTTTGCTACTATTGTGAGTCGAAGTGTAAATATCTTTATGCAGTCTATCTGATATTCTAATCTTATGAAAATGTCATTCAAGTCCCCAAGGGTCATGACACAAAGGTTGAGGACCATGGGAACAGTGCATCACTGATTATTTTCCTTAGAGGGAAATAGCTTTGTCTTTTTTTTTTTTTTCCCCCTTCACACACTTTTTTTATCTTGTCCAGAAAAAAGTTCCTTTTATGATGTTGCTATCGATTCTGGTGCAGACAAAAGCATGTTTCAATGTTGAGTAAAGGTTTCAGCTTTTTAAAAATCATTTATTTATTTATTTTAATCATTATTTATTTATTTACTCTCTTCAGACACACCAGAAGAGTGCATCGGATTCCATGACAGATGGTTGTGAGCCACCATGTGGTTGTTGGGAATTGAACTCAGAACCTCTGAAGGAGCAGTCAGTGCTCTTAACCGCTGAGCCATCTCTCCAGCCCCAGGTTTCAACTGTTTAAATGGCTGTCTATGGGGTGAACCATCAAAAAGAGCATTCAAGCAAAAATGGCAATACTTTAGCACTGGCTTGTCACTCACAAGCAAGTCATCCTTGCTAAACATATACAGTCTGGTGACTTAAACAAACCAACCAACAAACAAACAAACAAACAAAAAACCAAAAAATAATACTTAACTCATATAATATGTTACAGCATCATGATTTATATGGAAGGACACTGATGGTGTCAAAAGTTACAAAGGAAAGTAGCTATCCATATTTTTATGTGATTACAAACATCTACATGGTTTCAACCCAGCTCTTAATACATTCTGTGATTCAGCTGTTTTCCTTACAGGCTTCTTTGTCCTGACCCTAGAGCTGGGATGTGACGGGAAAGAAACACGAGTATGACCCTTCTCAGCCAGACCCCACACTCTGTGCTCTACCATAAAAATTCTCCTAGATATTATTTAGTTGCTTCCATCCTAAAAGATTATAACCCCAAAGGTCAACAATCAATAACTTTCAGGTATCCCAAGACCCCACCCTCACTTTAAGCAATCTGAATACATGTTTTGTGCACTTAGTCGAAGCAGCCAGATTTAAGATGGCTCAGGCTTCTCATATTCTACCAGCCCCAACTGTCAATGTTAAAATTTACAAACTGCCTCTTATTTCAATCACATTAATTCATAGATAAAGACGTATTACTTGAAAAATAAAAGTGGTAGTTTAGGAGAAAAAGAGTTCTGGCTATCTTTCCTCTAAATCTTTACATAATATTTTTACATTCTTTCTTCAATTAAGGAAGCAGTGTGGGAGTGTAGGAGAGAAGAAAGGAGAGGAGAGGAGACAGGACAGATGCAGAGAAGAGGGGGAAGCGTCGGGACATAGTTAGAACTCAGTTTACATTAAAACACAGCAGTTATGACATGGGTTTTAAGACACATGTTGACACAGCTGAGATGTCACTTGTACCTACCCACCCATGACTCAAACATCAGTGCACATCTGATAACAACGATGATCAAAGCCTGTTGTGAGACATGGGGCAGACTCAGGCTTTACTTTTGGTATTTCCTGCAAAGCATCATAACTATTAGATGGGAATCAGTCATCCCCCACTAGGAATCAACAGGAAAGATACTTCAAAGGGAACAAGGAACCAAACATCAGTCGAAAGCCATTTCCTTGACTTTTAAGCAGGGAAGGAAAAGCTTTTCCTAAGAGGCCAGAACTGTCAGTTGGTGACCAGAGTCTGAGAGTCTGAAATGCAAGCAGAGGCCACTCTGTCCACTTTACTAAACCTTTGCATCAGGGAAACTCCCAGGAGAGCTAGCTCACTATATGGCCTGTCTATTTCAAGACAACAGGAAAGGGAGGAAATGTCAGGCTTTCACTTCTAACGAAAATGGTGATATTGAGAATGAACAAGCCAATCGATATCAGGAAAACAACCCAGAAAAAACAGAGGGTATGAGCATGGAAGTCATTCAGTGCAATGCAAATTGGAATGGCCGGGGTGGCATAGGAACCGAACACTGAAAATTAAAGTATCTTCAAACCGTTCAACATATTGCCTGAGAAGAAAAGGTGCTAGCAATATGAGAAAACCAAGATGAAAGACGTGAACTTAGATCTTGGATCTCTCACATGTTAGGAGACGATACGGACTTTTAAATGCTAGAACTGAAGACAACAGCATACAAAAGATACTTCAATATAATACTTCTCAAGCCTACAGATGTCAGAAACGCAGCTGAAAAACTATAATAATAAAAACCACAGATTTAGTCTCTCAAAATAAGAAAGCAGGCAAGGGACCACAACTAGGTAAGGGACCACAAGGGAGTCATAGAATCACGACTATAAACCTGTTTGATATGGAAGTTGCACAAGCAAACAAACTGAAGGAACTATTCTCAAGGACACAGAGTGTAAAAAAAAAAAAAAAAAAAAAGAACTAAATGGAGTGCTGCAGTGTTTCTGGTAAGTCATGTTAACACTGCTACCCACTCAGTTCAAAAGCATACTTGTCTGTGCATGGCCACAGGACAGATCCCATCCCCAGTATTAGAAGGTGCTGCAGCCTGTAACTCTAGCAGTTGGAAGGTAGAGGCAGGGGGAAGAGAAGCTTAAGGCCATCCTTGACTATAGAGAGCGTACAAGGCCTGCCAGGGCTACTTGAGACTCTAAAGAAGCAGAGAAGGGGAGAGGGAAAGACAGAGAGACAGAGACAAACAGGGAAACAGAGAGAGACAGACAGACAGGGAGACAGAGAACTAACTCATGAAAACAGACCATGTAAATGCATGTTCCTAATACATTTTAAATATGATTTATTAAGTAATGAACAGAATCCACATGACATTCTTTTTCTGGAAAAAAAATACAGAAAAACCTTGGTTTTAAAAAAAAAATCATACTGGGGACTGGAGAGATGGCTCAGTGGTTAAGAGCACTGACTGTTCTTCCGAAGGTCATGAGTTCAAATCCCAGCAACCACATGGTGGCTCACAGCCATCTGTACAGCTATAGTGTACTCATAGACATAAAATAAATACATCTATTAAAAAAATCATACTACTTCTCTAAATTAAAGAACTCTAGAAAGCCAGAATTGGGGTATATGACTCTTGAAAGTTCTACTTTTTAAATCGCTAGTAAGATCTGTGACCTTGTCAAGGAAAACCTCCCAGGGACCAAAAAGTCCATGGAAGGCCTGCAGACAGCCTGGGCTAGCAGAGTGCTGCCTCGTACACTTGAACGCCTGATATGACCCCCAGAACAGCAGAAACCCAGCATTACACCTGTGCTCTCAGCACTCTGGAGGCAGAGGTAAGACGATAAGAATATCAAGGTCATTCGTTCTCAGTGATCCAGCCTGGGCTACATGAAACATTGTCTTTAAAAAATGTTCAAGGGAAACAGTTCTGCTTTAAGTAATATAATAATGGGCTAGAGAGATGACTCGACAGCTAAGAGCACTGGCTTGCTCTTGCAGAGCAAAAGGTTTGATCCCCAGCACCTCTATATGGTGAGGTGGTTCATAACCATCCGTAACTCTAGTTCTAAGGGATACAACGCCCTCTTCTGACCTCTGTGGACACTGCATGCATATACTTACGTGAAGGTACAACATTCATAAAGTAGGATAAATAAATGTAAACAAAGATAGTAATAGAACAGTCTCAAAACAGCATATTAATTCTTGCCTACAAATTGAGATTACCAGGAAATGAGGTTTTGTTTGTTAGAAATGATTACATTATTGCAAGACAGGAATTGGCGGGAACATAAGAATATACCAAAACCACCAGAAACAAAACACAATTTAGAGCATTCAAAATATATCCCTTTGGCATATTAATAAGTTTTATTTGTTTGGGGACTCACAAACAGGCTTACAATGTAGCCCATGCTGGCCTTAAAACTCACTGCAATTTTCTTGCTACCACCTCACAAGTGCTGGGTTTACAGGGGTGAGGTACTGGGTACTGGGGATTGGACCCAGGCCATCATGCATTCTGGGTAAGCATTCTGCCAATTAAGCTACTTTAAAGAGAATCTGGTCTATAGACAACCTCTCTGAAACTTCCTAATTGGAGTGATTTCACTGAGAACATAAAATTGTAAGCCTATTTAAAGAGGCCAGCTGCTCCCTTAGATCGAAAACAAAACCCAAAACCCTTTGTATCATAGAAAATCTCAAATACACAAAAGCAAGAGACAGGTCTACCAAGTTCATGCACACAGAACTGAGGAAAACTCTGAGTTGGGCCTGTAGACCAATCCACTACATCTGCTCTTAATATCTGGTCTTCTGTAGATTCTAAAAACCAGTGACTTTATAGGCATGGAGGGCACCTCTGCCAGGCATCAGTCCTACAGGAAAGCTCTTTGCACATGTGCAAACCAATGGAGCTTCCCTTAACTCCAATCACTTTTCTCAACCCTCATTCCATTAAAGATCTCTATCTTTGGACAGGTGAATTGGACATATGCTCTCTCATCTTTACAAACTTTCCATTTGTAACATTTTTTTTTTCACTGATTGACACACTATGTAGCAGGCGGGGTTTGGTAGCATTTCCAACAGTCAACTTCAAACCATCTGTCCTGAACAGTCTAGAAAGTGGTCCACAATTACTGTATGAGCCCATTTATTACATATAGAGAAAGGGAATGTAAGAGAATAGTGAGTAACAGAATCAGTAGAGACAGAGCACGCCAGCATCATGGGTACTTAAAACATCGGGCTGAAAGGAATGGAGTAGCTGAGCTGAGAAAGAAACAGAAGGCAACACCATCAAATCAGGGGCTAACAGACACCCAGCAGAAATGAACCCGGGAACAAACCGGGGAACAGCTAGAGCTTCTGACTGAGGGTGTCCCAGATGGAGCAGACCATTCTCGCCAATGACACTTCCAAAGAAAAGAACAAATAGTAGTAGCTAAATAACACCATCAATGTCTTCCCAACCACCCAGCAGAAACGGACTGGAGAAGCCGAGCCAGTTGGCAACAGCTGGAGTTCTCAGCAGAGTCCTAAGCAGAGTTCTCCATCCCCTCCAAGCTTCTACCTTCTCTCTCTCACTGTCAACATTTTTATAGTTTCAAAGAAGCAACAGTAATCTCAGCTGGAAAGTTTACCTGACAACATTTTAAAAACCCTTAGTTATCTCTAGTCTATCTCCCCTTCCCAGGGAGATCCATGCTTTCTATAATAACATATACCTATCTTGACTTTAAGTTACTCTGAGGCCAGAAGCTGCAGGCTGCTGGATCTATAGACAAGTTTGCTAACAGCAGGGTAATTAGGTAAAGGATTTATTTCGAGTGCTCCCTTCCCTGGCCAAGCAGCCAGGAGCTCCTTACTGCCTTGGCTGGTTAACTCTTTGTGAACCAGAGATGAAGAAAGAGAATTAAAATCTTTTACTCAGGCACATAAAAACATACATTCATTCACACATTTACATTTTCATTCACACATTAACACATTCACATTTTTGTTGGGCCCGACCACCTGTCACATATACTCCACAGTATTCATGCATGCTTACACACACACATATACTCACACACATATAGACAGACATCCATATGGATGGATGGATGGATGGATGGATGGATGGATGGATGGATGGATGGATGGATGGATGGAGCGATAGATAGATGGATGGGGCAGAGCACTCCCCCCCCCAAACCAAATCATCTAACCACTTTATTTCTTTTCTCTGGCCCTTTTACACCTTCTTATATCAAAAGGTCTTTAGAAAATTCCTTGAGATAAAATGTTACATAAAATGGGAGTTACAGAGAGGTGTTGATAGTAAATTCAAAGCAGTGTTTCAATCTATAAGCCCATTATAAGTTCAAAGCAACAGTTTTACAAAGCCTCAATTTATCATAGTACATACCTATGACTTCATCCTTGTACCTAAATGTTTTCCTTGAACACAAATTTGTATCAAACCTATTTCTCTTTTTAGTGTAATTATGAAAGCTCATTATATTTCTTATTATGCAAACTTTATTTACCATTATGAGGAATGAACACATTTTATTCTTGAGTCTAACTTTATTACATATATCTAACAAAACAAGACCATCTCTTAAAACTTTCTTCCTAAAATTATTTGAATCAAATCAGGAATTCTTTAGAATCATTAATTCATCTAAACAACATTAATTCATGAAAGTTCATCTTTATGTTGACCTGCAAGATATCTGATCAATAGAGTTAGGTAATGCCCAGGAAAGGTGTAACATCAGCAAGAAGCAATTCTGAGATGAAGTCTCTTTGGGATCTTGCCTCATAGAGCTTACCCATCACAGACCATACAAAAGCTGTGGGCCATTTCCAACTAGACCACCTACTAGCCTTAGTCTATCCTAGATAGCTCCTGACAGAGTCCTCTTTGTTATTAACCTCTCTATGTCTGTGGATTGCAGTATAATTATCCTGTACTTTGTAGTTAATATCTACTTAGAAATGGGTACATACCATGTTTGTCTTTCTGGATCTGAGTTACTTCACTCAGGAAGATTTTTTTCCTAGCTCCATTCATTTGCCTGCAAATTTCATGATCTCATTGTTTTTGAGTGGGTGGAGATTGGAATAGGAGGGATCAGGTGGGGAGAAAATGGAGGGAGGGAGAGAGGACTGGAAGAGACAACTGGATATGGGGGACAATTTAGGGGTAAAGTAGAAGCTTAATGCAATAGAAACTCCCAGAAAGCCATGAGGGTGACCCTAGCTATTACTCCTAGCAATGGGGGATACAGATCCTGAACCATCTATTCCCTATAACCAGATAAGACCTCTATGGAGGGCTATGGGTGCCAAGCCAGCAACAAAACCTTTGACCTATAATTTGTCTTGCTAGCATGGTGTGCTTGGGTAAAGGGGGGCACAGAAATTGTGAGAGTAGCCAACCAATGACTGGTTCAGCTTAATATCCATGCCATAAGAAAGAGTCCATTTCTGACACTGCACATAGGACTGCACAAGAGGCTGGATAGCTCAGAGACTTAGGATAGAACCAAACATGACTGGGAAAAAAAAGTCAATGAAATGATTTCTAATGATATTCTGCTATACATATAGATTGGTGTCAAGCTCAACTGTCATCAGAGGCTTTATCCAGAAACTTACAGAAACAGATGCAGAAACCTGCAGCCAAACATTAGGCAGAGTTCAGGAAATGCTGCTGAAGAGGGGGTGAGGAAGGAAAGGATTGTAGGAGACAGGACACCAAAAGAAAACCCAAAGAATTAATGAACCTGGACTCACAAGTGCTCACTGAGACTAAATTGACAACCAGGGAGCCTGCATGGGTCAGCTGAGGCCCTATGCATGTTACAGTTATGTAGCTTGGTCTTAGTGTGGGACTCCTAACTGAGGAAGAGGGGACTGATACTTTTGCCTGCTTTTGGGACCTTTGTCTTCCTACTGGGTTGACTCTTCCAGCCTTACTATGAGGGAGGTGCCTAATCGTATCACAACTTGATATGCCATGTTTGGTTGATATCCCCAGACGGCCTATCCTTTTCTAAAGGGAAAGGAGGAAGAGTGGATGGGGAGAGAGGAGACAGGAGGTGGAGGGAGAGAGGGGAAACTGTGGATGAAAAATATGAAAGTATAAATTAGTAATAAAAACAAAGGACTGAAAAAAAAACCCCATTAGTTGCTAGCTATTTTTTGTTTTATTGCAGAGTTGGGTGGGAGGAGCAGCCTGCCCCAGACAGGAAGTAGTAGAGGGTATCTGAAATAAACATGCTGAAGTCTGGGACAGGAGAACATTTTGACAATTCTCCAACATAATGTACATTACACCATTATTCTCTAAGAACCAACTTGGTTTTACCAACAACCTGACATGCTACCATATGTCCTGAATTATTCTGGAGAAGATCCCATACAAGGTATCCTTTTTTGAAAAGATACCCACAATAAAACTTAACCTACTTTTTAAAAAAAGTTCACTATTATTCAATCTGTAATCAGTGTTTAAATTTCAATTGATTTATTAATATGCCTAAGGTTTGAGTCCAGACTAGACAAATATATTGCAACTAGCTGTCAAACATATCTTAAGTCATTTTTAATCTGTGCACTAACTTAAGACCCATCCCATGGGTAAGCACCAATCCCTGACACTATTAATGATATTCTGTTATGCTTGTAGACAGGAGCCTAGCATAACTGTCCTCTGAGAAGCTCCACTCAGAAGCTGACTGAAAGAGATACAGGTACCCACAGCTAAACATTGGACAAAGTTGGGGACTCTTATGGAAGAGTTGGAGGAAGGACTGAAGGCCATAGAAAGGATTGGAACTCCACAGGAAGACAAATACAGTCAACTAACCAGAACTCTGGGGACCTCTCAGCGACTGAGCTACCAACCAAGGAGCACACACAGGCTAGAACGAGGCCCCTGACACATATGTAGCAGATGTGCAGTTTTGTCTCCATGTGGGTCCCCCAACAATTGCAGCAAGAGCTTTCTCTAAAGCTGTTGCCTGACTATGGAATCTGTTCTCCAACAGGGCTGCCTTGTCTGGCCTCAGTGGGAGAAGATGTGCCTAACCCTACCGAGACTTGATGTATCAAGGTGTGGGGATATCCAGGAAGTCCCCACCCTTTCAGAAGATAAGGGGAGAGAGAAGGTACTCTGTTGGGGGAACAGGAGGAGGGCAGTAATTGGTATGTTTAAAGGAAGAAAGAAAGAAAGCTGACTACTGCACATGTGAAGCAAGCCAGTAAGCAGCTGTCTTCCACAGCTTCTGCATCTGCTCCTGCCTCCAGACTCCTGACCTGAAAGAGTTCCCGTACTGACTTCTTACAATAATGAACAGTAATATGGAAGTGTAAACCAAATAAAACCTTTTATCTCCAACTTGCTTTTTGGTCATGGTCATTTCATCAAAAGAAAAGAAATCCTAAGACACTCTAGATTCACACCTAGTTGGAAAAGATTAGAGAGAGAAACGATATCAGAGGAATGGTCCTTCACAAAGCCCTTACCCTGAAAACACAGACATTCCAGTTGAGCTACCAGAACATAAAAAATGCCAGACATAGTGTTGTGTCTTGCAATTCCAGGGGTGGGAATGTAGAGACAGGAGGATTCCTGGGGCTCACCTGCCAGCAATTCCAGTCTAACTGGGATCTCTAAGCTAGTGAGTGAGCCTGTCTCAAGAGTCAGATAGCAGGCTATGGATAATATTCAAGGTTGTTCTCTGGTTTCCATATGCATGTGTACCAAAGTGTACTTACACACACACACACACACACACACACATACGGGTGAGGCGAATACTTGTTTTCTTAAATAATGACATAATCATTACCAGTTAATTTTTAAAATAAATCTCCTTATGGGGTCTTCTGATAAAAGTTATGCTAACAACTGTTTGAAACCCTAAAAGCAACATGCTACTAGGGACTTGTAAATCTGTCTCCTGCTGTTTCTGCTGTGAGTAACTTAACAAAAGAGTTTACTCAAAAATATTCTAATTTATATGATTAAGTAAAGCACTGATTAAAAAAAAAAAAGAAAGCTGGAAAAGTCGAGAGAATTGCCTAGTTATCTGTCATAGAGAAGATATTTCTACCAATGGGGGAACCAACTGCTCCTTAAGAATCTGGCTTGTATATAACTGAATACCTATCAGATGAAATCAAATGAAAGCAAACATTAAGATTTACCAAGGCGACCAAGAAAGCCTCCTCCATCTTACAACTGGGACTTACTCATTACCTGACGCCTAGAGACCTCTGATAGCACTGGCAAATATGCTTCAAAGACTGTTGATTAAGAACCAAATATAGTTGAAAAGGGCTTCAGAGCCCCCATTTGCACTTCATTGTAATCTTCAAAGGCCAGTTGCTATTGGTTTTTTCCCTGCCATACCACTGAACCCAGCTCTCTCTCTCTCTCTCTCTCTCTCTCTAATTCACTCTCACTATTCTACATTGCATTTACTTTGAAGAGGCTGTTCTCATCAGTTCATATCATAGCATGAAAAAGAAACTTAAAGTCATGATTATCCCTGAAGAGTACAGCAGAGTGTAACTGTGTAGTGTGCCCAAAGTCAGCATCTGGACAGTATTTAAAGTTCCTGCAAGAAAGTGAAGGGACTACACACCCGACTTTATCAACTAGCTAATAGAAAAGCTAATTTGTTCTTCTATTCAATCAGCAATACTAATATAACTTAAAATCATGAGAACACCACTCTCCTCTGACTGAACTCATACTGCAATGAAAACTTATTTCTGAGTGCTAAAATAAGAAAACACTGAAGGTTTTTACCTAATATTAAAACAACGACGACAACAACAACAACAATGATTCTAATGTCAGAAAAATTTAGTTTCAGTTGAGTTTAAAAGAACACACTGTAACTCAGAAAGCCAAGGCAGGAGTCTCGTCACATGTTCAAGGCCAGCTGAGGTTACATAGTGAGGATATCTCTAAACACCAAACATACAAAAGAACAAGCCAAGGGAAACAGCTCAGTTACTTTTAAAATAACAAAAGTTAAATTTATAACTAAACAAATACCTAAATCAAATGAAAACAAACAGTAAGATTTACCGAGGCAACCAAGAAAGCCTCCTCAATCTTACAACTTGTTCAGTTTTTGACAAAAGCATTCAAAATGTGTGTGTGTGTGTGTGTGTGTGTGGATAGATAGATAGATAGATAGATAGATAGATAGATAGATAGATAGAGTTGCTTTAGTAAAAATAAGCAAGTACTTTAAAGTATAAAACTCCTAAACTCAGGTCCAATCTGATGTGGAAAATAGTTACAATGTTTTGATTCATTAAAAAGCAATCATTCCTTAGTATGGACAAGGCTTTCTGCTGTTCCCAAACCTCTCCTCCCCAATTAAAAGCAAATAATGAATAGCACATGCCAGTAATAGCAATTCATGTAAACTTAAAATTAAGCTGTCTAACAATGTCACTATGTGTATAAAAAGACAGACAGACAGATAGATAGATAGGCATATATGTATCTATACATGTGTGTATGTGTGAGAAAGGAACATGCAAGGATGAGGGCCAGCATGCTAGCAGAGGCTGCCTGTGGGGAATTTGATCATAGGACTCTAAGATTTGCAGATTTGGTGACAAGTACCCTACCTTCTAAGCCATCCTGCCAGTCACATTTTAGAAAAACATTTATTTATTTCTCTATCTCCTTGTACATTGTGGTTCTGGGCACTGAATTCAGGTCCCAAGACTTGGTAGTAAGCACCTTTATCTGTTGAGCCATCTTTCGGGTCATTCGATTTTAAATAAGATGATTTACCTTATAGTAATTCAATCAGTATTTTACTCCAGGGGAGAGGGTAACAAACAAACAAACTTATTGGCCTGAGTTCAAAATTGCAGGTCTTTTTGTCATTGGCAACACTGACATTTAGCCAGATGTGAATGGACAAATTTGAAGGTTGTATCTTCATAAGATGCTTTTCTCACGTAAGGGAAAAAGGAAAATAAATGATACAAACAACTGCTTACTCTGACCTAAGCAGATATGGAACTATTATTAAAGGAAGGATAAAGAATAGCCACAGAACCAGGAAGACATTTCTTTTTAATCACTAAGAAAAAGAAACACTCCTATCCCCAACACACAGAGCACAGCAGTCGTGTAATTTCCATTACGAAGAACTTGGTGAAAGCTTACGCCCTTGGCCTTTTCTGAAAGAAAGCAGTGGATGGGGCTTCTTTGGAAAGACTTCCAGAGCCCAGCCAGACCCTCCACTTAGCATCCACTTCTGTACTCACTGTTTCTAATCAAACCACACGAATGGCCAACCAGCCTGGAGTGCGGATCCAAGTAGGTTCTGCAACCTAATCACAGCGTGCTTAGGTCTTACAGACTCAACAGCTGTTTTAACAGTTGGGTTTCTCCAAAATTAAAATATTCTATTCCTGACACTGCCTAGCAACTCAACTGCTAAAACAGATGCTCAACTTGAAGAGTTAAAATCAAGGAGACAACCAGCTTCTCCGATCTCTAACTGCTGGGAGACCCTTTCAGACGAGAAGTTCTTAACCCCAAGTTCAGGTTGACATTTTCCAACCTGTTTAATTTTTCATACCTGCACTGCCTCCTCTGTGTGACCTTCAGCCAACACTTCTGCCACATCATCTCTCTTGGAACCTGTCCTTTGTGTCCTTCGGATGCTCAGCCACCGGAGGCCCTCAGTGTCCTCATCCAGCTGCTTATATTTTATTCCCTTTCCTCCACCTCACCATATCAAACACATATTCATTCTGTTCAAATAATCCCAGGCTCTATTCAGTGAGATATAGTTTCCAATGACAATGACGTCTGAGTTTAACCCTTGAGGTAATGTGCTGGCTAGTTTTATGTCACCTTAATCCAAGCTAAAACCATCTAAGAGGAAGGAACTTCAATTGAGAAAATGCTTGCATGAGATTGGGCTGTAGGCAAGCCTGTAGTGCATTTTCTTAATTAGTGATTGATAGGGTAGGACCCAGCCCACTGTGGCCACCATGGTGCCACCCCTTGGCTGGTGGTCCTGGGTTCTATAAAAAAGCAGGCTGAGCAAGTCAGTATGCAGCACCCCTCCAAGGTCTCTGTATCAGTTCCTGCCTGCAGGTTCCTGCCCAGTTTGTGTTCCTGTCCTGACTTCTTTGATGTTGAATAGTAATGAGGAAGTATAAGCCAAATATGCCCTTATCTTGCCAAGTTGCTTTGGCAAAAGTAGTCCTAAGACAAGTTGGTATCAGGAGTAGAGCATTGCTGTGACAAAACAGGGTAGTGTTTGGGAGAGGATTGTGGAAGGACTATGGGCTACAAAAGCCATTAGCGTTGAGAGCTCAGTGAGCTCAGTGAGCTGTTCTGTCGGCCTTGAAGGATAAGAATGCTGAGAGCGGTGCAGACGTTGGAGGCCTGGTTTGTGACGTTTCAGAGAAGCAAAGACATTACCTGGCTATTTGTATGAAGAATCTGGGGTGTATTCAGCCGGAGCTGAAGAATCAATCAGCTGCAATTAACAAGAGACCAGAACCCCTAACATAAAACCTTTGTACTGGAACAATTGATGTTGGTCAGCTAGAGCTAAAAAGTTAACAGTGATTAAGAAAAGGCCAGCATCATTGAGGTGAAATCTTCTGGAAAGTAATTTCTGAGAGTCACCGGGACACAGACGCTGTGTTCCAGAGGCAACCAAGACTGTACCTCATGCTGGCAGCCCAACTTGGTAGTGTAAAAGTCACCCAGGTGATACTGCTTTGGAAGTCAAGAAGGGTCATGGAAAGGAGCTGAAGCTTGGCATTGTGAGAGGCCAGGAGAGGCCATTGGAGAAGGTGCAGCCTCAGTATCTGTTAGTAGAAGGCCCAGGATTGAAGGGATCATGCAGGCAGAGAAGTTGAAGACCGGCACCATGAAGAGGGCCTAGGAGAGGCTACTGATGAAAAGTGCAGCCAATGACTCCAGCACTTTGGAAATGCCAGTACTGCAAGACATCTACCAAGAACAGCAGCAGCTGTGGAGTGGTGCCAGCCAGAACTCAGAAGACAAGCTGTGTGTGTGTGTGCTATAGACAGCAGAACCATAGAAGTGACCCAAGCCCCCTGGAGGACCCAGAAGATCATGAGTGGATCCCAGACATTGGGCATTGTGGTTTTTACACTGTTGGGAGTTTAGTTGTTTTGATTTGATTTGATTGTAACTGGACCCTGGTTCTTGACTCTTCAAGTAAGAAGGTAATTTATTTTTTGATGTTACAGGCATCCACAATTGAATAAATTTAAGTGTGTGTGTGTGTGTGTGTGTGTGAGAGAGAGAGAGAGAGAGAGAGAGAGAGAGAGAGAGAGAGAGAGAGAGAGGAGAGAGAGAGAGAGACTGGAGTTTAATGGAGATTTTTGGATTTCAAAAGAAACTTGATATGTTTAAAGAGACAGCTTTTAATGTGTTTAAACTTGTAAAGTCCTTGGCACTTACAATTATTTTTTTTAATGTGAAACTTTGAGGATGAATGAGAAAGGAAGGTTGTGGCTTAATGGTTACATGGTTGTGTGTCAAGTTGTTAAGTGTCAGTCACGCTGGAAAGTTTTATGTCAACTTGATACAAGCTAAAGTCAGCTAAGAGGAAAGAGCCTCAATTGAGAAAATGCCTCCATAAGATCAGATCATAGGCAAGCCTGTAGGGCATTTTCTCAATTAGTGACTGATAAGAGAGGACACAGCCCATTGTGGGTGGTGCCATGTCTCGCTGGTAGTCCTGTGTTCTATAAGAAAGGCTAAGCAAACCATAGAGAAAAAGCCAAGAAGCAGGACCCCGCTGTAGCCTCTGCATCAGCCCCCGTCTCCAGGATCCTGCCTTGTTTGAGTTCCTGTCCTGACTTCCTCAATGATCAACAATGATATGGAAGAATAAGCCAAATCAACCGTTTCCTCCCCGAGTTGATTTGATCATGGTGTTTCACCACAGCAATAGTAAACCTAAATGTTTAAGAACCAGCTCAAATGCTCTGTGGCCTACAGCTTTCATTTCAAATCACTATATACAGTTTTCCAAACTTGCCATCAAGTTATCAATTTTTACTCAGCAACATAGAAACCTTTCCCAACATGTAAATAACCAGCAATGATTATTTAACTTCTCCTGAATGTCCACCTCTTGACCCAACCTTCCCGTGGTTTGCATGTGTTTGTGTGCACACATTAGGCTCTCATGCCTTCTAAGTGTGTACACTCCACTAAGCCATACACACAGCCTGTTTTATCCATTCTTTCTATTTATCCATCTGCCTTCTCACCCCTGCCAGCTCACTGGACAGAACCAAGCTAAACTGACCTAGATAAAGCTCTTTGAGCCTGTAATAGATCTTGATCCTGACTTTCTAATGTACCTTCTCCTCTCAGAGGTCTCCCCTCTATACAGCTCTGCTGAACTTCAGATAATTTATAACCTTAACTCTCCAGTCTGTCTAAAAATAGATTTCCTGCAAGACCCAGACTCATCAAACCGAACATGTTTTAAGAGCACAAACTGCTTCCTGCAGTCGCCCCAGCTCTCCAGCTGCATCACAAAGAGAGATTCTGGTATGAATCTCAGAAACAGCCACTTGCCTGTGCTGTCTCAGTGTGGAGACCATAAATGAGAGGGGCTTACACACCTTGAACTAGCAACACAGTCCTAGGGCAAGTGGACTCTGACAGAGGGATCCAGAGAGCTCTGATCCAGGACTGGAAGTCATTAAATAACTCATGTCAAACCCTAATTACAAATACAATAGAGCTCGATTTTGCTAATTAAAGCAGACTTTGAAATGAAGCCCTGCTGTCACCACCCTATTATCATAATGTTGGAGCTGAAGACACTAGCCCAGAGTTGCCTAACTTTCCCTTACAGTCAGTCTGTAGACAACTGCTTTCTTCCGGCTCACAATACTGTTAGGATCAGTTTTGCTTTATGGGGCTAAACATAGAAAAGTTTTCATTTTTAATAAGAGCTCAGATAAATAACCCTAAGTCCCAAAGGGCCTTATTAAAACAGCCTCGTAAAAGTTTTACACTTGCATATATGAATTTGAAAAAAAAATGTCTACCTAGCAGTTTGTGCTCCTGCTGACTTCTCTAGCCTTGGGGAAGTTATTGTTAAAATTCATATGTCTTGCGATTTCAAGTGATTTAAAGCAGTCTATTATGATAAGTCACCATGAAGAACACCCAGAGAAAGACACTGTTCAAACAGAAATCTCAATTTTAAATACACAAAGTACACACAACGCACCCACTGGGGTGTTTAAATAGCATTAAGGTTCTGATACATCAATAACCTAATCACACTCTATCCTCAGAGCCCAGGATACAAAAATGCATTTTGTACCAGGTGGTTCATTTCCCCTTTCCTTTACCTAGGAGGTCATTTCAACACATTTTGACTCTACCCTAGAGAATTAAATTCTACACAGGAAAGCTCTTCCCAAGACTGGAAATTAAATCAGGGAGAATAAAGTGAACATAGGTGTTCACACTTTATCCTGTCTCTTACTGATGTGGGAGGATCTAAACTGACACTATATATTCAAAGGTGAGAGGATGGTCACAAACAAATCTTATATTCAAACAGCTGAAGGCTAGGGATAACATTGTATATACTTAGTAGTTAGTAAGTAACCAAGCCATTTTGGGGTCAATGTCTGTGATTATTGCTCCATCATACCAGGAGCAATGTTCCTTTGACCTTTGTGCCACTAACTGCTACTATCTAAGCCAGCCCTGGAAATGTACAAGAACTCAAAGATAGACAGACTCAGAGTAGAAACCGGCATTCTATCCTCTTGGTAGAACACCCAATATGTGGCTCTCTGGTCTTTGCGTCTGTGAGGAAGTTCTGTATACACAGAACAGCCTAGTCTTCAAACCCCAAGCCCTTTAGAAACGGACATTAACACCCTGCCCTGATTTTCACCACACTAACTTTCCCATGTCTCCAACACTGAGTCCATGAGCTGGGTGATTCTTTCTCCTTGGTCATGGTTTTTTGTTTGTTTGTTAGTTGGTTTTTTTTGTTTTGTTTCGTGTTTCCCTTTAATTTAGACTATTTATTTCTACTAAAAGAAGCTAACCAGGACCCAGTGATAAAACATGGAATTTTACACAGTACATTTACACTATCTACTCTTCCCTTCACATGGATCGGGTCATTTAATCTTCATAATAACACTGTGAAATAAGATCTCATTAGGTTTGCTTTTATAACTGAAATCCAAGAGTCTACATGACAGGCATACCACCTCCTAGGAGAAAGGATTCCATCCTCTCACTCCCAGCTGTACAGCTAGACTGATGGTTAATATGTACCATGAGTTCTAGACTCACCAACGAGACAAGCCTCCGGGCACTCCTGTAAGGAGTTATATTGAATAATTTCACAGAGGTGGGCAGATCCTCCCTCGCTATGCAGCGCCACCTGATGGCTTTCCTGGACCGAATACAAAGTAGAAATCTAGCCAAGCAGGAACAGAACTCACTCTCTGCTTCCAAACTGTGCACACAAAGTGAACCAGCTGCCCGAAGCTCCTGCTGTTGTGACGGAATGTTCCCTCAAACTGTGAACACAAATAAACCTTCCTCCCTTAAATAGCTTTAGCCAGGGAATTTTACCACAACAAGAAAATAACTACAGGGCTACTATTACTGACCCTTTGAGCTCCTGAGCACTTTGGTTTTGGTTTTGAATATCAAATGACACGTGAAGAAAGCACAAGAGGAAGGTTGTTATTACCAAATCATTCATATGCAAATAATCCACACCTTTTCAAAAACAATGAACATATGCTATATCCAGTGAAAGAACTAAACACTGAGGCCGAATCCAAGCCACCTCTTGGGGTGCCAGTGAAATAATACCACATTCTCCATACATTGAAATAGCTTGTTTCTTAATAAAATCATTTAGCTAAATTGTCAAAAATATATTATCAAAATTTTTAAGCACATACAAAACTAGAAAACACAGTACAATAAACATCCCCGTTACCCAGAATTAACTACTATAGTTCCAGGCTATTCTTTCAGCTATAACACTTCTGCCCCTAAGATATTTTTTTAAATCAAATTCCACAAGTACGATCACATCTACTACCCAACTTACTCTAAACTCATTCCCTTTTATCTATCACTATAACAAATTCATTCATTAATTCCTTAAAGAGAAAAGGTTTACTTTAGATCATGGTTCTAAAGGTTCTAAAACCACATGGCTCCACAGCCTTTGGCCTCTAGCAAGACTGCATGGGCAAACCAGGCACTTACATAGTGAGCCAAGAGGCCGAATGAGAGACAGGAGCCCTAAAATCCCCTTCAAAGACCAAAGACCTCTCACTAGACCCCACTTACAAAAGGATCCACTAAATCTCTTCATAATGCCACTCTGGGACACACAGACCATTGGGGGAAACATAGTCATGCAAAATGTAGCAATATGTAAACAATGAACTATATATAATTTAAAAGAGAAGCATTTGAAAATATCCTCTAGTATGATTATGATGGCTATCTGTAGTCAACTTGATCCGTATGGAAAGAGGGACCCTCCACTAAGGACCTGCCTACATCAGATTGCCCCATGGATATGCCTGTGTGGCATTTTCTTGACTGCTTATTGATGGAGGAGGGCCTGTCTTACTATATGCAGAACCACCCATTGTCTGGTAGGCCTAGGCTATATAGGGAAGCTGGCTGGACAGAAGCAGAGAACAGGACAAAAAGCAGCACTCCTCCATGATTTCCGGTTCAAGTTCCTGCTTTGGGTTCCTGCCTTGGCTTTTCTCAATAACAGACTAGAAACTGTAAGATGAAAGCCTTCCCTCACTACATTGATTTTGCTCACAGTGTTTATAAAAGCAATGCAAAGCAGACTAGAACAATTACTGTACCTAAAAAGCTAACAATAATTAATTATTCAGTCTCATCAAAAATGCACTTGCTCTTAATTACTGTAGCTTTAGTTCATTTACATTGAGTATAAGTAATAAAGTTTACATATTACAATGAGTTGGTGAGTTATTTTTCTTGATTTCAATCTGGAGGTTCTCCTTTTCTACATATTTTATTTCCCATGCTAAAATTAGTTTGGGTACAGTGAGATGGTTCCGAGGGGAAACGTGCTTGCTACCAAACCTGATGACCTGAGTTCTGTCCCCAAAACCAACATGATAGAATGAGAGAATTAAGTCCTCCTATATACTGTCCCCATACATGAACCTCCTCCTGAATAAATAAATAAATAAATAAATAAATAAATAAATGCAATTTTAAAATTAACTTTAAAGGAGTTTTGTTTTTCCAGTAGTTTCCAAGTATAGATTTTGCCAATAGTGGTCTAAGGACATGAATACAAATTTTCTAAAATAAATTAAAATCAATTTCAATCACACTATTAATTATGAAAATACTATTTATAGAAGTGAAATATTAAATTGGCAATATATACCTTCTGGTCTGTGCTGCTTTACCGTGGGTGCAAACTCTGCAGCCAGTCCCACAATCTCCAGAGAGGCTCCTCTCCCAGGCACTCTTAGTACGTCCAGGATCTTAGGATCAGGGGTGATTAGAACACAACATCTGTTTCAACACCACCAAGAGTAACTGGGGCCAGCAGGATCCAGGGACACAGGAACCCTGCCTGACCAGTGGATCGGGTTTCTTCTGGCCTGCCCTGGTTTACCTTGGGCACAAACTTGGCAGCTAGTCTCACAGCCCCAAGAAGACACAGGATCACAGGATTCAAGGAGTTTGGTCACATCAGGATCTCAGGGTCTCAGAGGCAGCTTGACTCCCAGGAACTCTGACACACCCAGAATCTCAGGATCACAGGATCACAGAATCACAGAGACAGCTGGACTCTGAAGAGGATTATAGGAAGGACAGGCTCCAGTAAGATATAGCCAGGGCAGGGAGCAATAGAGATAATTAGATGGTGGAAGACAAACAACAGAAACCAAGGTTACTTGGCATCATCAGAACATAATTCACCCACCATAGCAAGTCCTAGATATGCCATCACACCGGAAAAGCAAGACTCGGATCTAAAGTCACTTCTCATGACAATGATAGAGGACTTTAAGAAGGACATAAATAACTCCCTTAAAGAAATATAGGAGAACACAGGTAAAGAGCTAGAAGCCCTTAAAGAGAAAACACAAAAATCCCTTAAAGAATTACAGGAAAGCACAATCAAACAGGTGAAGGAAATAAACAAAACCACTTAAGATCTAAAAATGGAAACAGAAACAATAAAGAAATCACAAAGGAAGATAGCCTTGTGTTAGAAAACCTAGGAAAGAGATCAGGAGTCATAGATGCAAGCATCACCAACAGAATACAAGAAATAGAAGAGAGAGTCTCAGAGTCAGAAGATACCTTAGGAAAAAACATTGATACAACAGTCAAAGAAAATGCAAAATGCAAAAAGCTCCTGACCCAACACATCCAGGAAATCCAGGACACAATGAGAAGACCAAACCTAAGGATAGTAGGTATAGAAGAGAGAGAAGATTCCCAACTTAAAGGGCCAGTAAATATCTTCAACAAAATTACAGAAGAAAAGATGCCCATGAATCTAAAGAAAGAGATGCCCATGAACATACAAGAAGCTTACAGAACTCTAAATAGACTGGACCAGAAAATAATTTTCTTCTGTCACATAATAATCAAAACACCAAATGCACTAAACAAAGAAAGAATAATAAAAGCAGTAAGGGGAAAAGGTCAAGTAACATATAAAGGCAGACCTATCAGAAATATACCAGACTTCTCGCCAGAGACTATGAAAGCTAAAAGATCCTGGGCAGATGTCATACAGACCCTAAGAGATCATAAATGCCAGTCCAGACTACTATACCTAGCAAAACTCTCAATTACCATAGACGGATAAAACAAGATATTCCATGACAAATATATATATTACACAATATCCTTCCACAAACCCAGCCCTACAAAGGATTGGAGATGGAAAACACCAACACAAGGAGGGAAACTACACCCTAGAAAAAGCAAGAAAGTAATCTTTCAACAAACCCAAAAGAAGACAGTCACAGAAACATAATTCCACCTCTAACAACAAAAATAACAGGGAACAACAATCACTTTTCCTTAATATCTCCTAACATCAATGGACTCAATTCCCCCAATAAAAAGACATAGACTAACAGACTGGATAAGTAAACAGGATCAAGCATTTTCCTGAACACAGGAAACCCATCTCAGTTACAAAGACAGACACTACCTCAGAGTAAAAGGTTGGAATACAATTTTCCAAGCAAATGGTCCCAAGAAACAGGCTGGAGTAGCCATTCTAATATCAAATAAAATTGACTTTCAATCAAAAGTTATCAAAAAGGATAAGGAAAGATACTTCATACTGGCCAAAGGAAAAATCTACCAAGATGAACTCTCAATTCTGAACATCTATGCTCCAAATGCAAGGGAACCCACCTTTATAAAAGAAATTTTATTAAAGCTCAAAGCACACATCACACCCCACACAATAATAGTGGGAGACTTCAACACCCCACTCTCAGCAATGGACAGATCATGGAAACAGAAACTAAACAGAGGCACAGTAAAATTAACAGAAGTGATGAACCAGATGGATCTAACAGATATTTATAGAACATTTCATCCCAAAGCAAAAGAATATACCTTCTCAGCACCTCATGGTACCTTCTCCAAAATTGACCACATACAAGGTGCTAAAGTCAAAACAGGATCAGATAAGCCATTTAAACATTCCCATAACTCCTAAAGAAATAGAAGCAGTCATTAACAGTTTCCCAACCAAAGAGGGGGGGGGGGACAAACAAGCAAACCCAAGACCAAATGGGCTTAGTAGAAAATTCTATCAGACCTTTAAAGAAGACCTAATACCAATACTCTTTAAACTATTCTATAAAATATAAACAGAAGGTACACTACCCAATTCATTCCATAAGCCACAATTACGTTTATACCTAAACCACACAAAGACCAAACAAAGAAAGAGAACTTCAGACGAATCTCTCTTACTAACATTGATGCAAAAATATTCAATGAAATTCTTGCCAACTGAATCCAAGAATACATCAAAATCATCATTCACCATAATCAGGCTTCATTCCAGGGATGCAGGGATGGTTCAATATACAGAAATCCATCAACCTAATCCACTACATAAACAAACTCAAAGAAAAGAACCACATGTTCATTTCATTAGATGCTGAAAAAGCATTTGACAAAATTCAGCATCCCTTCATGTTAAAAGTCTTGGAAAGATCAGGAAGTCAAGGCCCATACCTAAACATAGTAAAAGGAATATACACCAAACCAGTAGTCAACATCAAACCGAATGGAGAGAAACTTGAAGTAATCCCACTAAAATCAGGGACTAGAGGAGGCTGCCCCCTCTCTCCCTATCTACTCACCATAGAACTTGAAGTTCTACCTAGGACATTTAGACAACAAAATGAGGTCAAAGGGATGCACATTGGAAAGGAAGAAGTCAAAATATCACTATTTGCAGATGATATGATCATATACTTAAGTGACCCCAAAAATTCCACCAGAGAACTCCTAAAGTTGATAAACAACTTCAGCAAAGTGGCTGGATATAAAATTAACTCAAACAAATCAGTAGCCTTCCTCTACCCAAAGAACAAACAGGTTGAGAAAGAAATTAGGGGAATGACACCCTTCACAATACTCACAAATAATATTATATACCTTGGTGTGATTCTAACCAAGCAAGTGAAAGATCTGTATGACAAGAACTTCAAGTCTCTGAAGAAAGAAATTGAAGAAGATCTCAGAAGATGGAAAGATCTCCCATGCTCATGGTTTGGCAGGATTGATATAGTAAAATTGGCCATATTACCGAAAGCAATCTACAGATTCAATGAAATCCCCATCAAAATTCCAAATCAATTTTCATAGAGTTAGAAAGAGAAATTTGCAAATTCATTTGTAATAACAAAAAACCCAGGATACTGAAAACTATTCTCAACAATAAAAGAACTTCCGGGGGAATCACCATCCCTGACCTCAAGCTGTATTACAGAGCAATAGTGATAAAAACTGTAGGGAGACAGACAGGAAGATCAGTGGAATAGAATTGAAGACCCAGATATGAACCCACACACATATGGCCACTTGTTCTTTGACAAAGGAGCTAAAACCATCCAGTGGAAAAAAGACAGCATTTTTATCACATGATGCTGATTCAACTGGTGGTCAGCATGTAGAAGAATGCAAATCGACTCATTCTTATCTTCTTGTACAAAGCTCAAGTCGAAGTGGATCAAGGATCTCCACATAAAAAGGATACACTGAAACTTATAGAAGAGAAAGTGGGGAAGAGCCTTGAACATATGGGTACAGGGAAAAAATTCCTGAACAGTAGTACACCAATGGCTTATGCTGTAAGGTCAAAAATCAACAAATGGGAACTCACAAAATTGCAAAGCTTCTGTAAGGCAAAAGACACTGTCAATAAGACAAAACAGTAACAAACAGACTGGGAAAAGATCTTTACCAGTCCTACATCTGATAGAGGACTAATATCCAATACAAAGAACTCAAGAAGTTAGACTGCAGAAAACCAAATAACCCTATTAAAAACTGGGGTACAGAGCTAAACAAAGAATTCTCAACTGAGGAATACCGAATGGCTAAAAAGCACCTGAAAAAATGTTAAACATCCTTAATCATCAGGGAAATGCAACTCAAAACAACCCTGAGATTCCACCTCATACTAGTCAAAATGGCTAAAATCAAAAACTCAGGTGACAGCAGATGCTGGTGAAGATGTGGAGAAAGGAACACACCTCCATTGTTGGTAGGATTGCAAGCTGGTACAACCACTCTGGAAATAAATTTGGCTGTTCCTCAGCTATACCACTCCTGGGCATATACCCAGAAGATGCTCCAACATATAATAAGGACACATGCTCCACTATGTTCATAGCAGCCTTATTTATAATAGCCAGGAGCTGGAAAGAACCCAGATGTCCTTCAACAGAGGAATGAATACAGAAAATGTAGTACATTTACACAATGGAGTACTACTCAGCTATTAAAAATGATGAAATCATGAAATTCTTAGGCAAATTGATAGAACTGGAAAATATCATCCTGAGTGAGGTAGCCCAGTCACAAAAGAACACACATGGTATGCACTCACTGATAAATGGATATTAGCCCCAAAGCTCCAAATACCCAAGGTACAATTCACAGACCACATGAAGCTCAATGAATAAGGAAAACCAAAGTGTGGGTACTTCAGTCCTTCTTAGAAGGAGAACAAAATACTCACAGGAGCAAATGTGGAGATAAAGTCTTGAGCAGAGACTGAAGGAACCCAGAGACTGTTCCACATGGGGATTCTTCCCATATACAATTACCAAACCCAGACACTATTGTGGATGACAAGAAGTACATGCTGAAAGGAGCCTGATATGGGTGTCTCCTGAGAGGCCCTGCCAGAGCCTCACAAATATAGAGGCAGATAGTCGTAGTCAACCATTGGACTGAACATGGGGTCCCCAATAGAGGAGTTAGAGAAAGGACTAAAGGATTTGAAGGGGTTTACAACCCCTTAGGAAGAAAAAAAAAATATCAACCAAACAGACCCCCCAGAACTTCCAGGGACTAAGCAAAGGAGTGCACATGGCTCCAGCTGCATATGTAGCAGAGGATGGCCTTGTCATACATCAATGGAAGGAGAGGTCCTTGGTCCTATGAAGGCTCTATAGTTGCCCCAGTGTAGGGGAATCAAGGGCGGGGAGGTGGGAATGGTGGGTTGGTGGAGGAACACCCTCTTAGAAGCGGGGGGGGGGGGGGGCAGGGGGGGAGGAGGATGTGATAGGGTGTTTCTGGGAGGGAGGGAAACCGGGAAAGGGGATAACAGTTGAAATGTAAATAAAGAAAATATCCAATAAAAACAAAATTGGCAATATGAACACATGCTGGCCATACGGAAAGAATGGAAACCTTTAAGATGTTGGAAAGCTATTTGAAATTATATCACAAAACTACAGGTGTACTGAGAGACCCGGTTATGCACATTCAAGAGAGATACAAACAGGAGTGCTTCCTAGTATAGTATGTACAATACAGGTCAGAACAAGCAAAATACACTGGAAGGCTGATATCCAAGCTGTGGTCCATCCAAACCAGAAAAAATTTATAGCAATTGAAGTAACGGATCCATGTCTCAGCATTGACAATGCCTTAAAATAGAATCCTAAGTGGAGCTGGAGAGATGGCTCAGTGGTTAAGAGCACTAACTGCTTCCAGAGGTCCTGAGTTCAATTCCCAGCAACCACATGGTGGCTCACAAACATCTGTAATGGGATCCAATGCACTCTTCTAGTGTGTTTCTGAAGACAGATGCAGTGTACTCATATAAATAAAATTAATAAATAAGTTTTAAAAAAATAAAAAGAATACTAAGTGAGAAAAGTAAATGATACAATTTACATAGCATTTGAAAACACATATGCTGCCGGCCGTGGTGGCACACACCTTTAATCCCAGCACTCAGAAGGCAGAGGCAGGCGGATTTCTGAGTTCGAGGCCAGCCTGGACTACAGAGTGAGTTCCAGGACAGCCAGGGCTATACAGAGAAACCATGTTCTCAAAAACAAAAACAAAAAACAAACAACAACAACAACAAAAAACCCACATATGCTAACTTGGCAGAATTGTAAGTGTCCTTATTTAGGAAAAATGGATATGACTGTTAACAAATGTATCTGCTTGGAGCCAACCATCAGACTGAGCTCAGGGAACCTGGGGGGGGGGGGGGAGGGGGGGAAGGAGAGCTGGCAGAAGCAGAACAGAGGAGCAGAGGAGGATCACAACCCATAGGAAGAACAACATAGGCTGGCCAGACCACCCATTCTCCCAGAGTCTACACCACCAACCAAGGAGTGTACCTGGAGGGACCCATGGCTCCAGATACGAATGTAGCAGAGGATGGCCATGCCAGACAGCAATAGGAGGGGAGGCCTTTGGTCCCTGGGAGGTTTGATGCCCAGTGCAAGTTTGATGCTGGAATGGTGGGGAGGGAAAGTGTGGGTGGGTGGGGGAGGGCAGATGGGGGGTGGGGGTGGGGGTTGGTGGAGGGGGTAATCAAGAAGTGGGATATGATTTGAGATGTAAACGAATGGAATGAGTAATATAAATAAATAAATGAATAAATGAATAAATAAATAAAACAAATGTATCCTCTTATCTATGAAACATGCATGGCAACAATGGACACCAGACTCTAGGTACCATCTTTTTTCCTAGGGAACAGAAGGTAATGAATTTAGAGTGAATCCAACTTTGATGACTTACTTTAAAATTATGTCTATCTACTTATATATGAATAGGTAAACAAAAAACAGGACAGACTTTATTGAAAGTTGGGAAGTAAGAAAATAGATGTTGGTTGCATTATTTTCTAACACTCTGGTAAAATCAAAACAGCATAACAAAAGTAAATTAATGACATTACGAACTTAGAACTCTCCGGAGATTACTGAAAGCCCTCTGAGAGACCAAGCCTTTACTCAGTAGAGTATAAAATGGAAGAAATTGAATGTACTTTCACTAATACATTCAGCTATAGACACTGAACTCTTTTGTTGTTGGTGTTGTTTTGTTTTGTTTTGTTTTGACAGGGGGTCTCATTCTGTAGCCCTGGCTGCCCTGGAACTCACTAGGTAGACCAGGCTGGCCTTGAACTCACAGAGATAAACTTCTTTCTGATTCCAAGTGGGGGAATGAAAAGCCTGGCTGAGACAGAACTCTTGAACAAGGAGCTATGAATAGAGCTGCAAGACTGATCATTGCTCCTGTCTGCTGAGGACATTAGCATGGGCTCCTGTGAGCTCTCTATAGAACCTCGGATCTGAGACAGAGCACAAGACAGTCAAAGCCAGCAGAAATACATGAGAATTACTCTATAAAACACTGATGTGACTTCTCCTCCCTAATCTTTGCTACATGTTATTAAAGACTGAGGAGTATCCTAGTTATTAAAATATTAATACACGAGAACTCAAAATACAGGGCTCTCTACCTTTACTTGATTTACTAAAAGAACAAAAACAGAAACAGAAACGGAATCAGACTTTTAGAGCCAGAATTAAGCTCAATACTAAGTGACTTCCACTTTTGCCTGTAAGGATCAAAATTAGTAACTCTTAAAAACCTGAGATTTGCCGGGTAGTGGTGGCACATGCCTTTAATCCCAGCACTTGGGAGGCAGAGGCAGGCGGATTTCTGAGTTCGAAGCCAGCCTGGTCTACAAAGTGAGTTCTAGGACAGCCAGGGCTATACAGAGAAACCCTGTCTCGAAAAAAAAAAAAAAAACTGAGATTCCTAATACTATTCAAAACTGGAATTAGAATGGAAAATAGCCTAGAATCCAGCCCTCAAGCATCTTATTTCAAAACAATGTAAGCAAGGTTTACAAGATACTTCGGGCAGAAAGAAAAAGATATCAAGTTCAGATGAACACAGGGGAAGCAAGAATTCCTTTTTTTGCAACAAATACCAGCAGCCCTCTTCTACTTACACCCTGTAAGGCTGAAGAACCACATTTGGCAGTTCACGGCCCCAGGGTATTCACCTCTGGACCTGCCATCATTAACCCCTGCCCTCAGCTCCACAGATCCCTTCTCTCTGGGAGGCTATCTGGGTAGCCACTTCCTTAGACCAGGCTGATTAGTCCTATGGAGTGTGGAGAAGGAATGTTCATGTATTATTGAGCTAAAAGACAGCTACATGGCGGGAAGCACAATTCCCCATCAACTAGAAAGGTGAATTTAGCTACCAATGTCATGCCACAAGCATGTCAGCCTCACCTCAATAGTTAGAAGTAAAGGTTAGCAAACTTTTCCATAAAGGGTAAGGCTAAATATTTTACTCTTTGTGGGAATATATGTCACAGATACTCAAGTCCACTGTTAGAGAGCAAAGCAGTCAGGTGGTATATGTGTAAATTTCATGCCTGTGTTTCAGTAAAACTACAAAGGCACAGAGAGGTCCTGGATTTATCCAGTTGGCTGTAGTTTCCCCACCCTGATCTAAACCAATCAAGCACACATTGTCCTGTAGGTCTATGTAAATTTATTTTTGTTTTTACAAACCCCAAGTCGATCCAACTCTTCATTAATACATAAATGTGTGTCACTTACATAGAAAAGAGCTGTCACCCCAATGAATTTTTATTCACATGTCTTCTGGATAAAATACATACCATAGAATTTGTAGACCCTTGGAGATTAATGGCCTCTTTACAAAACTGGTAGAGCTATGAAAAGTTGCCAAGAAAATAATGTACGCATACAGCATTTCGACCCAGTTTTAAAAGGTTCACTGCTACCCTGAAATTTGCTAAAGATGAGGACAATATGTCAAAGGATTTTAAGTCTCTGCCACTTCTTTTGAATTCATTATCTATTACTGGATTGCAAGCACCCTGAAGCAGGCTTAACACTGCAAGCAGCTGACAGTTGCTGTGGGGCAGGAATCTGGAAACTTAGTTGGGTAAGTCTGCTTTTTAAATCTCTTCTTAGATTACAGTAAAGATGTCTTCAGAGGCTCAATGCATCTAGAGGCTGTGAGGCTAACAGGGCTACGTCCAAGATGGCAAACTCATCTGGACATCAGTGGGAACGTCTATTCCTCACAGGGCCCTTGGCTGGATTGTCTTCATGTCATCAGGTGATAGCTATAAAGTAAGCAATCCATGACACAGTACTCATCAACCACGGTGACTTTATATATGACTATTCTCAGAAGTCACTGTCACGTGGCTTTGTTCTGTATATGAGAAGTTCCTAACTCCTCCCACACTCAAGAGCAAAAGACATCAAGCCCCATCTCTTCAAGGGAGTAATGTCGGAGAACATGTGAAGATAGTTTCAAACTATCCCACAAGGAATTGAATGACACCGAGAATACAGGACTATGATTGTACAATTTTTAAAACTATATTTATTTTATTTGTATGTGATATGTATGTGTGTGCTCATATGGCCACAGTTCGTGGATAGCAGTCAGCAGACAATGTGCAAGAATCTAGTCGTGGCTTCTATCATGAGGGTCCTGGGGATGACACTCAGGTGGTCAGCCTTGGGTGCAGGCATCTTTATCACCTGAGTCATCTAGCTGGCCCCAGATTATTCCTAATCTGTTTGCAGTCTCCCACGGATCCCAGCAGTGTGGTTATTTTGTAAGGATCGAGCAATGACACATTCATACACCACATTAGGGAAAAATCAAGTGGTGCCTCATAACAATTCTATAAATCAGACAGAAAACAACTTTTGGAAGCATCTAAATAGATTCTTTGGCTAGTTACCGTTTACAAATGAGTTAAACTATAAAATGAAGAGTGGATAGTGAGTCCTGAGCCAGGCTTCTCCATCCACAAATTTTGGTTAAGGAAGACCTTATATAAAAAGATGGAAAAAGGATAAATTTTACTGAAAGAGGGACTCTTTTTGATAATTAAAAAGGAACTAAGTAAGGACAATGATCCTGAACCAGTTAAAAATCTGTCTTCCAAAGGGGCTGAAGAAAAAAATCCTGTTCTCCCCTGAGCATTTCTTGAGTTCTCAACTTTTAGTATTTCCCCTTAAGGCTTTTCCTTCTGGATCTGCATATCTACAGACCTGCCAGGTATACAGCCTCGGGAGGCGGAAGTGTCAGGTACAGTATGATTGCAGAGAATAAAAAGTACATGTCACATTAGCACCGACCAGTGTCTCATGCCGAAGTACATAATACTTCAATGGAAAACGAAGATTTACATGAAAAGAAACAGCTGTAAGCCAATTTAATATTATCCTTTGCTTCAACTGCCCCGTGCATACACATGCAGACAATTTACAATATAGTCCACTATGACCACCAGTTACAATGCACGACTCTAAGCTAAAGAGGTGGGAGCTTAAATTGGTCCATTCTTGAATAGACGTAAGTGTATCTTAGTGAAGAAGAGAAGAGAAAAAAGATGGGAGGGGAGAGGAGGGAATGGGGAAAGGAGAGAAGAGGAAGAGAGGAGAGGAAGAGGAAGAGGAGGAGGAGAGGAGAGGAGGAGGAGAGAAGGAGGAGAGGAGGAGGAGGAGGAGGAAGAGGAGGAGGAGGAAAGGGAAACTGAGTTTTCAAATTAAACTGTGAGCTAGAGGCAGAGGAGAGTTTTGGGATGCATAGTTTCCACTCCATCCTTTGGTCTCCTCTAGGACATGGTGCTATGGTGAAAGCCACCTAACTAAGTGCGTGTACTTGGAAAGTGGATATAGTAGCTGCAGTCTCACATAGGACTGTTGATTTTCTATTTACAACCCAGAACACTAAGCAGAGTTTAACACAAAAAGCTAAACAGTGATGTTTCACTCCCAGTGCTAGAAGCCACTCCAGTTGCTTCTGTATGAAGCCCTTAACAAGAACTGCCTCTGTAACTGGGTTCTTTTGCATATACCCACCATGTAAATGGTAGTTTATGTAACTCTGGATAGATCAGTCACTTTACCAGCCTGCATGATCTTTGAGAGCAACACTTGCATACCTAACAGATGATGAACTAGTTAAATTCATGAATGAACAAAATTACCATATGCTTAGCTCTCTGTCTAGTAGGAAAAGATGTGTAGATGTGCATGAAAAATAACTCCATGATCACACAAAATTCACAAGCCCTACATACTACACATCCCTCATACCAATTCACATTGAATTTTTTAATATTAAGACAACTGAAGCAGTATGTATATCTATACACCAGTCAGCAAAGGTACAGTTTATTGCATAGCAAAATTAGAAAAATATCAATGACGGCATCATTAGACAACATTTAACAAAGACAATCGTAGTATTATTTGGTTATACCACCTTTTCTTCCTTTCTTTCACACACAGAATTATTAACACCATCTGAAATACATTTTGGGAAATACATACTAAAATTCCTCCATCAATTCACCTTTGCAAAGCTGCCTAACCTTCAACTTCCTACTTCAGTAACCTCTCACCCACATCAAGCACTGCCATCTACCTCTGTGAAGCTTTTCTTAACTCAAAAGGCCTCCTTGTCTATCACAGTATGCGATATGTATCAATTTCCAAGGTAAACTCCAGAAACAATGCTGTCTTTTTTGTTTGTTTTGTTTTGTTTTGTTTTTTGTTTTTCGAGACAGGGTTTCTCTTTATAGCTCTGGCTGTCCTGAAGCTCACTTTGTAGACCAGGACAATGCTGTCTTAATTGTGTTTTAGCTTCCAAACCTCTTACCAGAGAGCTGCACACACAGGGACTCCAGGTGAATTTTCTATTGAGCTGATTCTGAGGCTAAGCACTACTCATTAACTACTCACACCAATAGAAAACCATGCCTTCAGCCAACAAGTCAAATCAAACAAAGAAAAGAACTTGGGATGAGACTGTTTAAAATGCTTGTAAATATCCCACAGTCATGGAATTAACTGTTAATTAGTTAACATTGTAAATCTGTCCCAAAAGGGAATGCGTTTAAGCCTGAGCTGGAGGCTGCCCCTTGCTTGAGGACAGCTTTACACACACAGAAAATCAGGGACCACATGTCAGGCTGTCTCTGGCACACTCCCTCCAACTGCAAAATACTATGGTCTTCAATTACTTCTCAGTAACCCAGATGCTTCAGGTCAGCTCAATAATAAATGCCCTAACTATCGCCTCCAACTACAGGTGAGATAATCAATCCTACAACCGTCTCACACTCTAAAGTGCCGCCATCTCCATACAGATAGCATTATTAAACTTAAGAACCCCATTTCTGCATTGACAGTATAAAGCCCTATAGCAATCTTTTCCATTTAGGACAGCAATGTTCTAGTTTTATTGTGCTCTTTTAGAGCATACCTGCTGAGTTATAGGTAAAATGAACTTAAAATTTAAATATATTTATAACCACATGAAGTGTACTTTGGTTAAGACTTTTGCTAAAAACAATTCATTTAAAATGAATTGTGTGCACGTGCACATAAACACACACCACTGCAGTAGTTTTTAAATCATTTTATCAAGAACATTAAAGGTACATGGTAAATTAAGACAAGATAAAGATTATACAGAGACTAAAAAATGATTGGGAAGGGGTGATGTAGGTACATGAGTAGATATTAAAACTTGGTCCAAAGAAGCCCAGCAAAGAGAAAGGAAAAGCCAACAAAGTTGGAAGACAAGCTTTTGCAAAGAAGGCCAGTGGATGAGGCAAATGGGAAAAAAAGAAAGATGTCAAGAGAGTTTCAAGATGTTCGTAGGACCATGGGTATGGTAATAACATCAGTTTAATAAAATAAGTCAGGCTTATGGGTGGCCAATTAATACTGTTTCTGCAACTAACAGGTTAACAGAGGGAAGGGGATGCTGGAATGAGGCTCAGAACCAACAGCCAGGAATAGGTTTCATTAGACAGCTAAAGGGGTAGGCAGATGAGCAGGCATGCTGAGGGGATATCATCCTGTAGAGAACAAATGCAGTTGTGAATACACACTCACGTCTACCACTATTCTGCTCCCCAGTCAGTGACTTCAGGACAGTCTGCAAGTACCAACAAAGGACAGATATGGGTCTGGACATAGTGGCATGGTGGCACTCACCTAGCCTGGTACCTGAGAGCCTGAGGCAGAAGAATCAGGGTTTGAAGCCTGCCTGAGCTACAAGGCAAGATCCTCTCTCTCTCTCTCTCTCTCTCTCTCTCTCTCTCTCTCTCTCTCTCTCTCTTTATATATATGTGTGTGTGTGTGTGTGTGTGTGTGTGTGTGTGTGTGTGTGAATTAATGAATAAGGCTGGCAGAATCAAGGATTACCAGCAGACCTGTTCCTAATTCTTAAGTCTACCATAGTTCAGCTGCCTAAGTAGGCAGGAGCATTAAATTCTACATAGCATTTTCCCCACTGAGATGCTAGGGAGGTTCAATAATACAGTTTATTATAAAGCTCAGCACAAATCTCATGCATATTAAAAGGTTGATCTATAAAAATTACTATTAGGCAATTAAAACTGCAATATTCATCCTTAAAGGGCCTATTTAAGAGGAGGGTGAGGGTACTGGAGGGATGGCTCAGTGGCTGAGCACATACCATTCTTGCCCAGGAACCAAACTCAGGTCCTAGCACTCAAGCTTGGCATTTCATACCCATCTGTAACTCCAGCTCCAGAGTATGTGATGCCCTCTTCTACTCATACACACACATCCACACAGAGATACTCACATACGTAATTAGAAATAAATGTTAAAAAATTTAAAATTATAAGTATGACTGGAGATCTGCCATGTCCACAGAAAATGTACTTGAACTCAGAGACACTTCTTTCTATTAGGAAAATTCCACTATGTCCGAGTAGCCTTTTAAAGGCAACTTGCCAGCCTAGTGTATAATAAACTGTCAGCTGTGCTTCCTAATTGCCCTTTGTCCACCAAAGGCCATGTAGATGTCCTTGGTCTGGGCTGCCTCCCAGGAGGGACATGTTGATTTCTAAGAGCTGTGCAGAACTGGCCCCACCCATCATCTGGGCATCATGGGAGATCTGGCCCTGGGGACATGAGCACTGGAGAGCCGACTCCACCATTAGCCAGTTGTAGTCTTTGGGAGAGCAGGCCTTGCACACTGCAGGAGTTATGGGTGAGTCAGCCCTGGGGATAAAAGTGTAGGAGAGCTGGCCCTGCCATGTCTCCCTTCCCCTCCATTTTGCCCTGTCCACCAGCTGTGGGCTGGAGAGTTGGCCCCAATGGGGTCATAAGAGTAGGAGAACTGTCTCCCCACCCTCTGCTGCAATTCTTAGAAGAGCAGGTACTGTACCTCGCCTGGGTAGCAGAGTAGAACTGACCCTGATGGCAGGGGAGAAAGTGAGCTGGTCCCTGAGGGTGTAAGCATGTAAGAGTTGGCCCCACAACTTGTCTGCTGGGCAGAAGCACAGACAAGGGAGAGATGGCTTTCTCCCCTTCTTCATGCCTTACCATCTACAGCAGGAGGAAGAGCTAACCTCAGAGTTATGAGAGTGGGAGAACTGGTCATGTCCCTCACAAGCTACAACCCAGGATCTTGCCTGGGAAACAGGGTAGAGCAGGCCCTGGTCATTGGGGTTGCTGGTGAGCAGACCCTGAAGGCTTGGGAGAAGGAAAGCTGGCAGGCTGACCAGCTTAGATACCTCTTAGGCTCAAATCTAAGGCTTTGAATTGGCACACCCCAGCATCTACACCATTGATGAACTGATGACCTGCAAGGAGGGGTGAGTCCTACAGATCTAAAACAACAGGATATCCAAGAGGTGTCCCAGTGAGATTCCTGTATTGATAGAGTAGCTGTAGAGGACTACAGCTACTCTGTGTTAACCTAGCAACATGGCTGCTCTGGCTGGAATACAGACACCCTTAGTAAACACCTTTAATCCCTCACAATGAAGGTAATGCTACTTTGTAGAAGGAAGCAGCCATGTTTGAAAGTGATATCTAATTGAGAGGCAAAGTGACCGACCAGTCAGAGAAAGATTTGACAGGATGAGTCAGAGATAGAACATGCTCAGCTCTCAGGAGAACAGACAGAAAGAAGAAGCTATTTACTAGCAGTACAGGGAGAGAGTGAGTCAGTCAGGTCTGTTTGGTCAGTTGAGTTCAGTTCAATCAGTCAGCAGAGAAGGTAATTTTACCAGGACAATTTTACAGAGACAGGTTGCAGAGAGAACAAGCTAGACACAGGTGAAGACAGAACAAGCCAGAAAATGAGGAGCCAGATTAGAACATACTGTCATAGTTAATATGAGGCCAGGCAGAGCAATTCAGTAAGTAACTGAGAGAAGCCAGATTGAATCAGTCAGCTTGCAGAGGAATTTTGAACCAGAAGAGCTGAGTTGAACCAGCCAACCAGAGTTTAGGAAAAACTAAAAAGGGTGAGCTTATTTAGCAGTAAGTCTCAATTATATCCGGCATGTAAAAGATACTTTTACAAGTAGCAGAAGCCAGAGGCCTTGCACCAGACCAACAAGTCATTGCAATGAACATTTGCAAGCAAAGAAATGTAGACTAAACGGTATACTGTGGGACACACCGTGCTACACTACAGCTTCATGAGATTTTTTTTCTTGGTGTTAGGAGGTAGGGTAGAAGGAGGAGGGTGAGTATGAGGGGAAGAGGAGAAGAGGAGGATTGGGGTGCATGATCTGAAATTTATAAATAAAACGCTTTAAAAAAAAAGAAATTTCCATGATGTCTGAGTAACCTTTCAGAGGTGACTTACCTAGCATATAACAAACTGTCAGCTGTGCTTCCCAATTGCCCTTTGACCTTATTGATCTAGAAGTAATCACTGTGATAAAATTAGCAAGGTTAAGTCACTATGTCAGTAAAGTTATCATTATTTTAGGTGGGTAAAAGGAGAAAAAATATGGAAATAGCAGATGCCAGAGAAACAAATTTTCAAAAGAACATTCCATGTGATCTAAAATAATTTTCTACACATTTATTGTTGTATAATTGCCAAAGGTACAAGAAAAACTGTATTGGGTATAGAACACTGTAAATATTCTAACTAATGACTACCTTACCCATGTTATAACACTCACAGCCCAAAGTGTCAACTTCCACAAGAATTCCTTATAGAAATATCACAAATTATTATAGGTGCTATTTGGAAAGGAAAAGAGACTCACATAAGTAACTACAGACTCTTATCAAACAACACATGACCAGTCCAGAGCACCTTAAAAACTTCAGTATCCCACTCTGATTGGAGGGACAGAGTCTAATGAAAGACACAGGAGAAAATAGCTGTAGAGGACCTCAAATGTTATTTCAAGGACATAAAGACTTGAGGTGGGCAACGAGGAGGGTATTGACATGATTTTTGCAGGGAGGGATTGCAGGCGTAGCCTGGATTAGAGCTGGCAGGCTTGAGGGATGCAAATAAATACCACGAACATTCTAGCTAGTTTTCATGACAAAGTCAAATCAAAATTGGGCAGGCCCAATGTATTCTTCACCCTTTTCTTTACAGCCATTACAACACATATGGGAAACTCATTTCTTTACCAAACAGGATTTCAAAACTCATGGAAAATGAAGACAGTTTAACTAGAAGCACACATTTGAGTGACTGCTAAAACTCCACTACGGGACTGAAATTTAATATATTTCCAAAAGAGATCGCTTTCCATCAACAATCAGTGGTGTTTTCTAAAATAATAATTGGGGAACTGCAACATCTAATTAAAATCTTTCTCCTAAGCCCCAGCTAAGTTTCAGTAAGTGATTAGGAGCAGCAATCCCTGTCCAACTCCTAACATTTGTTAGTAACACACTACCCTGGAATGAGATAATGAAACTTAAGCCTGTCTTGGTTAGGGTTTTACTGCTGTGAACAGACACCATGACCAAGGCAACTCTTATAACGACAACATTTAATTGGGGCTGGCTTACAGGTTCAGAGGTTCAGTCCATTATCAAGGCAGGAGCATGACAGCATTCAGGCAGGCATGGTGCAGGAGAAGCTGAGAGTTCTATATCTTCATCTGAAGGCTGCTAGCAGAATACTGATTTCCAGGCAGCTAGAAGTAGGATCTTAAAGCCCATGCCCACAGTAACATACCTACTCCAACAAGGCCACACCTCCAAATAGGAGATGGCCCAGGTGACTCCCTGGGCCAAGCATATACAAACCATCACAAAGACCAATGAGCCCAATGCTCTGCTGTCTGCATTTGTCCTTGGTGGTGGAAGATCAAACAGTAAAGGCACAATCTCACTTACACACAGCTCTTCCTTTCCCACAGCCTACCTTTCATAAGAAAGTGAGGAATCACTTCTCTTATATGCCATGGTCTTAATCCTGGTCTGTTCCTTAGTGATTTCAAATTATTCCTGGATCATGTAGGAATTCCAAATGAAATGAGCTGTAGTTTAGGCTATTATACACACACAGTCTAAGGAGGGAATTTCCTAATCACAAATGAAATATGTGATAAATGTCTTCAATAATAAGAAATTGCCTCCTGTACAAGAAAATTTGGGTAAAAATACACAAACAGCAGACAAATATGTGGAAGTGATTTTAAGGAAGTTTTGTATTTTTCAATAGGTGCCAGACCACTTCATTGAACTGCTGGATTAATTTGCCTCTGATGGTTTCTGTTCTAAGAATTAAAGAAACTGGATTTCCAAAATCAAACCCACAAAAAAACAAAATCTGTATTTGTTATCACTAAGTTCTGATCTGAAACATCAAATATGAACATTTAACCCAGAAGTTGCTGCTACCAGTGTAACACGTTAAAATACACAAATGTGCACTGGATAGAGGACAATACGTGGTACATTTGGGGAGCAGAGAGTGCTAACATCAACCTTCTAAGACTAGAGGAACTTTTCTCAAATGAAATATACATTTATAGCCCATTTTCACATCTTCTAAATTCCATAGTGAGAGAAGATGTAGTGCAAGGAAGAAGTGCTCGGTTTGGAGCCCTAATCTCGGCTGTCAGTGACAAGCTGAACTTATTTCTGGCCCCCAGTTTCCTCCTATGTGAAATTATGAGGTGGGCGTTCACACCCAATGCTTGAGTTTGCTCTGCTTTACAAGGTCAATGTCTCCTGGAATGTAGCAGCAATGTTCTTGTAGTTTCTACATGAGGGTGGAAATGGACACTTCCTGGAGATGGTTTGAAATAGCTCTCTTTAGGACCCCAGGCATCCACACCATCATATTCACACAGCATTCAAATCAGCTCACATAAATGGCTTACAGGGATATATAATTATTGAATAATAGGCCTTGGAGTATTCTACTGGATATAAAATTGCCATAAATTAACACTGTTGGCTCTATCTTTCTTATCAGTCAAAAGAGTACATTCCTCTAAACTGAGCCCAAGCCAGCCAGCATATCTCCAAAGTATTTGAAGCAATGCTGCTGGTCTTCACCATCTCAGGGTACAAAATGAAAAAGAAACAGTTGAGTGACTTTGCTCACAGGACACTCCCACACAGGTATCAACATGAAGGCAAAATAGATGAACAGGACTTGCTTTGCCAAATTTAAACTTTCTGTACATCAGAAGACATAATTAACAGAGTAAATAGGCTGCTAAAGAATGGGAGAGAAATTAAAAGTCACAAACCCGAGAATAGATTAAGCCAGAACACACAGAGCACAGACAGCTTCAACTCAACCAAAATATCCAACAACCCAGTGAAGAACTAGAGCAGGGAGTTGAACACATGCTTTTCTGATGATGGCCTACAAGTGACCAGAGCATTTGACCTGATGCTCAGGGTTCCTATGCTGGCAAGGGTTTGTCAACTCAACACAAACTAGGAAGGTATTACATCAATTGCAAAAATGCCCCAACCAGATTGGCCTGTGGTCAAGTCTACATGGGGCATTTTATTGATTAATGATTGATGTGGGAGGGACCAGCTCACTGTGGGTGGTACCAACCTAGGTCTTGGATTGTGTAAGAAAGCAGGCTGAGCAAGCCTTGGGGAGAAAGCCAGCAAACGGTGTTCTTCCAAGGTCTCTGCTTTGGTACCTGCCTTTAGGTTCCTATCTTCAGCTTCCCTGGATGAGGGATTGCTACTTGTAAGCTGAAATAAATCCCTTCTTCCCCAGGTTGCCTTTTGGTCATGGTTTTATCACAGGAGCAGCAGGGAGACTTGGGCAATCACTATCCTCAGATAACGCTCATCAAAGTTGCAATGAGCTCTCTCCTCATATTCTTTAGGTTGGCTAGTATTAAAGTGACTTCTCCTAAAGCCGCACACACCCACACAAATAAAAACATAAAACAACTAAACTAGAAGGAGAGAAACAAAGAAAATGAACAGATAAGCAAATAAAAACAAGCCACTAGGACTTGTCTGGGAAACAATACAGAGGATGCTCAAAGCCAGAACAACCAAGGGGCCCTGCAGTCACACTTCCTGACATATTACTGTAAAGATCATTTCCCTTACAGGAAAAGGAGAAGTATAATAACAATGAAAATTTGCTTATATTCTACCATTTACTCTCTTTAACAAAGTTAGCCTGCGATATTACAAAAATTTTGGTTCATATCACAGTAGAATTGATTGCATATACTGATTTCAAGAAAACTTCAGGCTACCACACACGAAAGGAGAAGGTAGAAGTAGCCTGATTTCAAGAGACATTTCTAAGCAGGGTCTCATCTTTGGCATATTAATATTTGGGACCAGAAAATTCTTTGTTATAGGTGGTAATCCCCAATATTCCAGGGTGTCTAAGAGAACTCTTTAACAATTTAATAGATGGCACACTCCTTCAAGTTGTAAAAAACCAAGCCTGTTTCCAGACATTGTCAAATATCCACTGTGGGCAAAATTAACCCCAGACTAGTGAATATGAAGCTGTGGGTGGTTTGACAAAATGGTAGAATCAAACTACAGAGGTTCTGTGCAAAGTTAAATAGTACATAGGAGCTAAGCTCTGATACACAAGCTAAAGAACGTAAATCATGAAATACATTATTCTGCCAGTATAAAACATGGGCTAGTAGGAACAAAACTCAATAAAATAAATTAACAATCAAAAAAGTTGGTGCTCGCCCACCTATGTAAATGCCGGTTGGAGCAAGAAGGGAAGGCACGAAAAAAAAAAAAAAACATTCTTCAAAATGGTGAGCGCAATGTTGCTAGAAAGAACGAACATTCTAAAAATATTGCGTGACAGTTTTCCCTTTCTTTTTATGAGTGCTCAAGGAAATAAAGCCATAGTTACATTTGCTGTTTTCCTCTTTTAGACTACCATCTGGCCAGCCACACTTTCACTAGAAAAAAGCAATGGGACTAAAATAGTTAATGTACCACCCCATGTGTCATGAATGTGCCAGAGAGTCTACAGTTTGCTCCGTTATGCCCTGCAAAGAAAGGCACTAATGTCCTCAAACGACAGAAAATAGATGACTCAGAGCCTTCGGGGAAACATGGTCAAAAAGGGGAAAGGCACAATAAAAAAAAAATCATATCATACAGGAGATAAAGTAATGAATCAAAGTCATTTATTAGACATGAACTCTCCCCTAAGCATCTGGAAGCAGTTTTTTCCTTTCTATCCAAACACAGCAAAACTCAAATAAAAATAGTCAGTGATTATTTATTTATTTATTTATTTATTTATGCTTCCCAAGCATTTGTTAAGAATGAGTGACTTGGTTGGTAAAGTCCCTCTGCACAAGTGTGCAGACCTGACTTCAGGTCCCCAGATTCATAAAACACTGGGTATGATAGTGTGCATCTATAATCTCAGAGCTCCTACCGCAAGATGAGAGAAGGGTTAAGAGACTGCGAGGAGTTCAATGGCCAGCTGGTCTGGCATATACAGTGGCAAGGCAACCAGAGACCCTGCCTCAAAGAAAGAGTAGTGTGGCAAGACTAGATACCCAAGGCTATCCTCTTGACTTCTGCGCTTGTGCCAATGGCATACTCTCACAGACATGCACACACTCACACAAAGATTTAAAACAAAGAATGAGTACAGTAACAGGAAAAGCTCACTACATTCTTCTAAGGTCCACAATAAGGGCAGTCTAAAGATGCTTCATATAAGGAATATAAAATTTATCTATGTAAGTGACCCAGTCCTTAATACTCAAAACTTATCAAAAGAAAAATGAGCTGGGTGTGGTAGTGCATGCTGTAAACTCAGCATTCAGGAGGTATAGGCAAGAATCTGAGTTCCAAGTCAGCCTTGGCTTTGAGACACCCTGTCAAGGCAAACAAACAAACAAACAAACAAACAAAACAAAACCAACAAACAGAAAAATAAAAACAAACCAGCAGCTGGCCTATCCTTCTTCCTTTTCTCTCTCTGATCCACAGGCAGGCAAGCTATGGTATAGCCAATGTACAGTCACCAGTAGAGGAGTTGTAATTACCAAATAGAGGGACACCCTGTTTCACTGTATAAAGACTGCTTTGAGTTCTTTCCCAAGCCAGGAAGGCAGGACAGAGAGGTAGGCCTGGCTACAAGAGGGCTCAATCTTAGACAGGGATTTTAATCAAACCTTCAAACATTTGGGAAGAGAAAAGCCATGAAAAGAGGTACCAAACTTACATTCTCTTCTCAAAGAAAGAAAGGGAGAGAGAGAGAGAGAAAGAAAGAAAGAAAGAAAGAGCTAACATCAAAAGCAAAAGTAAACTGAGAAAACAGGACATAAGGAGGGTATCATATCCTGCGGAGGAGGCATGACATGACAAAATTTTATGTACAATTTCCCATTCCAATACACCAATATGCAATTCTAGACAACCAAGGAGATTATCCTAGTGCGTTTTCAGGGTTGGTGAGAGAGCCCAGTGAATAAGTTGACTTGGCTGCTAAGCCGGAGAGCCTGAATTCAATCGCCAGGACATATGGAGGAAGAGATCTGACTCCCAGAGGTTGCCTCTGATCTCCACTTATGCACTGTGGCATAAGGACGATCTATTGAGCCTTTAGTGTTTACATGGTGTCATGTGGGCAAAACTCTAAATGTCAGTCCTGATAAAATTGAGGAAATGGGCAAGGCAGAAAACTCTAGGGCAGAATATAAGTTTGCAGTGCCATTCCACAAAATAATTTGATTATCCATCGAAAACTGTGAACTGTGCAAACATATTGAGTCAACAACTGCACCTCTTTAAACCCTTCTTATTAAAAACAAAGTACACATAACCAGAAAACAACCCCGCAATTGTGTAGAGTGCTACATAGATTTATAACAACAAAAGCAAGAATGCAAATATCCACCCATGAGAAAAAAAATGGTTTCCTCATTTACCTTATCTTTTTCATACAATCCGATACCCTGACCTGGAAGACCTTCCTGTGAAAGGGTTTTACTCACGTTGTTAAGTGTGAAAGACTTATTCACATCATCCAAACCATGTCCACGCAAGATGAATACAAGCAGGGACTGAACATTCAACACTGCTTTTACTCATGGAGAGGGAGATAACTTTCATAGTTTATACATATCCAACCTTCAGTTCATTTGAATCTTCTATGATCTGTGCTGCTTGTACAATTAAAACATAGCACTAATTCTAAAAACTGTCTTATTTACTACCCAGAAAGAACAACAACAAAAAACCTGGGATCTTTCTGTTCCTAGCCCACATCTGATCAAGCTCATCAGAGAGAACAAGGATAAACCTCCCACTGTCCAACTAGAATACTTGATGTCTCCTGCTTTGTGGACTGTCGATCCTCAGACATAGGCTTCCGCTTCACTTTCTCCACATTTCCACTTCCCGCCATCTTAACTGAAGAACCTTCTTGTTTTTCAGGACAGACCTACAACCTGCCATCTACCTCATTTACTCTCACTGAAAGAGGAAAATTACTGACCACCAGAACTCTCACCCCAGAGTACATTCTGAACTCTCACACCAGAGTCAGACCCCCTCTCAAATGAAAACTGTTCCGGGGACATTTCTGAGATAAGGGTCTCCTGGAACGAACCCAGTCCAACCCCTCCCAACTAAGGACTGTGCCAGGGACATTTTTGAGATAAGGGTGTGAGTAAAAACCTCAGTTCCAATGAATCAAGTACATGGCCAAAGTGTGGGACGCGGTTGCAAAAGCACTTTGGAAAAACCCTTGGCTGAATCACTTAGTGACGTAAAACCTGTATTTTCCCTGCCCTGCTCCCCCCCTTGCCTCCTACCTATAAAAGCTTGTGAAAAGTTTGGGCTAATCGCCGGATCTCCTCTGCACCTTGCAGGCTGCATGAGGTCCGACCCCAGATATCTGGTATATGTGCTTTTTGTTTGTTTTGTTTGCTTTCTTGTCGTTGCTGTATTAAATCTTACTCTATACATCTTAAGTACCGGTCTCAGTGTCTTCTTGGGTGCGCGGCTGACCCGAGGCTTGAGTAAGTGCCTCCCTTTGGGAGTTTTGGAGTCTTTCATCACTTGTCTCTCCTTTATCTGCTACATCCTGGAATTCTGATCGGAATAGCACCTACTCCACAAAGCTGCTTTAGCCTTAAGTGAGCTAAAAGCTCAGGCAAGCACAGAAATCATAAAAATCTTCTAATGTTTTATATTGTTTTGTTTCTTGTCTGCTTCCTCATGTTACAGAGACAGTTGCAAGGCATGGATTCATCACTCACTGCTGTATCCTGAGAGGTGCAAAGAACTTTAGGCAGAGCTCACAGTTGTTGCAGCCTGACTTACCACCACAGCCATATGTACTGACAGCTGAGATTGTAATAAAAAGGCTAATTATTTACAGGAAAAGCAAGTTCTCTACGTATTGGTGGGAATCACCCATAATAACTCGATCTACTTGCAAAGCATATTATTTAGCAATGTGACTCCTAACAGCATCAAGTAGCATTTAACTAACATTGAATTCCTGGTGCCCACATGGTGATCGCAGCTGAAATGCAACGTGAACAGAAAACCAAAAGCGCAACTTACTCTTTATTCCTGCTTTTGATACAGGGCTGGTAGAGGACTTTGATGGCATTGCAGGCAGAGCCAGAGCCAGCTTCCAAGGAACTTTCCAACAGCGGGAACTTCCTGCTACAACTGGAACTTCTCAGAGGTTCGATCACCAAACTGTCTGAGTTCAAAACCCAGAGCTAAAGGATGGGAAGAGAAGTTCACAGAGGAGAATATCGCTATTCCATTTCTAGTGTGTATCATCACCTCAAAAACAAACAAACAAAAAAACCACGGGAAGCAACAGGAAAACATAATTAGGTAGATAATGTATACGCAAGGTATGCTTTTAAATTTTACTTTATGTAGTATTCGGGAGAGTAACGATATAATTTTTTTTTTTTTTGGTTTGGGTGTTTTATTTGTGGTTTAGGGTTTTTAAGATTTTATTTGTTCTTAGGGGAGGAGGGTATCCATGCAGTGATGCACAGGAGGATAATAGAGGAGAGTTGTGTGGGCCCATTCCTTCCTTCTTCCTTTGTATGGGTTCTTGGGTTCTTGGCCAGATCCTCAGGCTTGTGTTGGTGAGTGCTTTAAATCACTGAACCATCCTATCAGCTATCCTATTGGCTTTAGTTTGGTTTTGGAGACAAGGTCCCTACTCAGTCTGGTCTTCCAATTTTTATTTTTTTATTTTTTTATTTTTTTTTAAATTAGGTAATTTCCTCAATTACATTTCCAATGCTATCCAAAAAGTCCCCAATACTCTCCCCCCCCCCAAGTCCCCCACCCACACACCCCTACCCCTTGGCCCTGGCATTCCCCTGTACTGGGGCATATAAAGTTGGCAAGTCCAATGGGCCTCTCTTTCCAGTGATGGCCTACTAGGCCATCTTTTGATACAAATGCAGCTAGAGTCAAGAGCTCTGGGGTACTGGTTAGTTCATAATAATGATCCACCTATGGGGTTGCAGTTCCCTTTAGCTCCTTGGGTACTTTCTCTAGCTCCTCCATTGGGGGCCCTGTGATCCATCCAATAGCTGACTGTGAGCATCCACTCCTGTGTTTGCTAGGCCCCGGCATTGTCTCACAAGAGACAGCTATATCTGGGTCCTTTCAGCAAAATCTTGCTAGTGTATGCAATGGTGTCAGCGTTTGGAAGCTGATTATGGGATGGATCCCTGGATATGGCAGTCTTTAGATGGTCCATCCTTTCTTCATAGCTCCAAACTTTATCCTTGTAACTCTTTCCATGGGTGTTTTGTTCCCAATTCCAAGAAGGGGCACAGTGTCCTCACTTTGGTCTTCGTTCTTCTTAAGTTTCATGCGTTTAACAAATTGTATCTTATATCTTGGGTATCCTAAGTTTTTGGGCTAATATCCACTTATCAGTGAGTACATATTGTGTGAGTTCCTTTGTGAATATGTTACCTCACTCAGAACGATGCCCTCCAGATCCATCCATTTGCCTAGGAATTTCATAAATTCATTCCTTTTAATAGCTGAGTAGTACTCCATTGTGTAAATGTACCACATTTTCTGAATCCATTCCTCTGTTGAGGGGCATCTGGGTTCTTTCCAGCTTCTGGCTATTATAAATAAGGCTGCTATGAACATAGTGGAGCATGTGTCCTTCTTACCAGTTGGGACATCTTCTGGATATATGCCCAGGAGAGGTATTGCAGGATGCCCCTCAACAGAGGAATGGATACAAAAAATGTGGTACATTTACACAATGGAGTACTACTCAGCTATTAAAAAGAATGAATTTATGAATTTCCTAGGCAAATGATTGGACCTGGAGGGCATCATCCTGAGTGAGGTAACACAATCACAAAAGAACTCAAATGATATGTACTCACTGATAAGTGGATATTAGCCCAGAAACTTAGGATACCCAAGATATAAGATACAATTTGCAAAACACATGAAACTGAAGAAGAACGAAGACCAAGGTGTAGACACTTTGCCCCTTCTTAGAATTGGAAACAATCACCCATGGAAGGATTACAGAGACAAAGTTTGGAGCTGAGACAAAAGGATGGACCATCTAGAGACTGCCATATCCAGGGATCCATCCCATAATTAGCCTCCAAACAATGACAGCATTGCATACACTAGCAAGCGTTTGCTGCAAGGACCCTGATATAGCTGTCTCTTGTGAGACTAGGCCGGGGCCTAGCAAACACATAAGTGGATGCTCACAGTCAGCTATTGGATGGATCACAGGGCCCCCAATGGAGGAGCTAGAGAAAGTATTCAAGGAGCTAAAGAGACCTGCAACCCTGTAGGTGCAACATTATGAACTAACCAGTACCCCGAAGCTCTTGACTCTAGCTGCATATGTATCAAAAGATGGCCTAGTCGGCCATCACTGGAAAGAGAAGCCCATTGGACATGCAAACTTTATATGCCCCAGTACAGGGGAACGCCAGGGCCAAAAAAAAAAAAAAAAAATGGGAATGGGTGGGTAGGGAAGTGGGGGGGAGGGTGTGGGGGACTTTTGGGATCGCATTGGAAATGTAATTGAGGAAAATATGTAATAAAAAATATATTAAAAAAAATAAACACCTGTGAGAATTCTTAGAAATGGTTTTATACGGACAGAAAATACATGTTCTATGTATATCTATATAAGACTGTTACAATGATGGCCTTTGGAAAACATTGACAGAATGAGGCTTGGGAAGTGGACAGGATAGGGGGAAAGCACTTTAGGTTTATCATATTGTCTAAACATATTTCAAAAATATATCCTACCAAAGTAAGAAAAACAAAACTTCAATGCAAAAAAGCTGAAAAATGATTTTTCACCTAGAAAATCACCCAGGACAAGAAAACTAAGGCTAGGAACATGGTTAAAGCCATGAAGTGTTTGATATGAAAGGCTGAGCACCCAAGTTTGATCCCCAGAGCCCATGTGAAAACCTGGGGCTGGCAGCAAGTAGCTGTAATCTCTGCCCTAGGGGGCAGAGACAGGTGGATTCCTGGGGCTCATTGGCAACTTCAATAGAATTAGCTGAGCTTCAGGCTTGGTGAGAGACTATCTCAAAAAAAAAAAGGGGGTGGGGAGCAGTTGAGGAAGACCTATACATAGACCCATGGTCTCCAACTACATGTGTGCTCACACAAGGGAAACACATACACACACAAAGGAAACAAACAATAATTTCAAACTACAATACCACTATCCATTGGCTATTACTCTGTGAATATCTAAAGACATTCTGGTTCAAAGCTGATCACCTAGTAAAGTACTCTGTATGGATTAACTAGTTGAAGAAAAGAGATGCAGAAGAAGGTATGGTCCGGGCTGTTTGGGTTTCCAAGGAAAGCAAAATTTACTTGTGCAGAGCATCATTCTAAACCGAGGTGGGATGACTCTGGAGCCTGCAGGACATGGAGAGTGTAGATGCACCAAAGCCAGCATCTTCTTCCAATCCTGCTACTATTTCTCAAATGCCAAGCTGTCAGAGGCAGTCTGAAGCAGGAGTTACATAACGTTTTAATGCAAGAAGTAACAAATACAAAGAGACATGAGAATGCTACAGAGATGTGACACCTTCAGAAGAGCCATTACCAAGAGCAAAAAAAAAAAAAAAAGAAAGAAAGAAAGAAAGAAAGAAAGAAAGAAAGAAAGAAAACAATAAAAACCAACCAACCAAACAAAAAACCACCTCACATCACTTTTAGTATGAGCTTCTAAAGAACAAATATTGGGGTTTCTTTCTGCACCCCTGAAGAACCTAGGATGCAAGGGCACCCAGTTATGTGGTACTAAATGAAGTAAGCTTGATTCATGGGTTAACTGATATTAAACCGTTCTATGGTCATCTAATTTCCAGACTTGAGAGGTAAGAAAATAGAATGATGGGAGCTAGCAGAATTTCTGAGACTCTGGATTACAAGGCCATAAAATGGATGAAAACGCTTCCTTACCAAGATATACACTTTGCCATCCTGACCTTGAATCGTGAATCTGAAAGTACTTCTAGCAGAGGAGAGCTCCACCAGGCACTGGGCAATAACGCTCTGAAGGAACTGAGACCTGTTGCAACAGAAAGCAATCATCACCATGTGACAATCCCATGATCCTAACCAACAAGATATGGCAGAAGGACTCACAGGCACCTACAGGGCACTAGTGTTGCGTGCCAGGCCTTTCTGACCACCGTCCGTTCCTTTAAAGTCTTCCTTAATGTGCATTTTGGAATAGTACAATGTATTTGTGTTTGTACCAGTCTCCTTAAAATTCACCCTGCTATCATTAATATATTTTCCATCCCATACATAACTATTCCCCTGTGATAGTTAATATTGACCAACAACTTGACAAGATGTAGAATAAACTGGGAGACAAACTTCTGGTCATTCTATGAGGTATTATCTGTATTAGAATAACTAAGATGAAAAGACCCATCTTTGGGTCTTGGATGGCACCAGTCCATGCTCCAGGGTCCTGGACTGAATAAGAAGAGAAAGCAAGCTGAGTACCAGCATTTGTCACCCCCTGCTTCCTGAACTGTGTACAGCGTCACCAGCTGTCTCGAGGTCCTGCTACCATCACTTCTCTGCCATAAAGCACTCTGCTTTTGAGCTGTGAGCTGAGGTAACCTCTTCCTAAGTCACAGATGTTAGTTATTTTTGTTACAGCAACAAGACACGTCATTGGTACACACCCTATCTGCTGAATTAAAACTCACTGACAACTCAACCTTCAGTCACACTGAATAGCACGTAGACAGGAAATAACTAAGGTGAGAAATTCCCTCCCAAAGACAGTATCAATGACAATCGTTTTCATTTAAGCTGCCTTAAGTGGCATTTCTAAGTTATAAAATCCAATCACATGTAGGAGGATAAAATTCAAGTCTATATTCAGAATGTCATAACTTTTGGCTGTCGATAGTTAGCACACGTGTACTAATTTGCTTTCTGGTGATGTGATAAACACCATGACCAAAAAACAGTAAGTGAGGAAGGCTTATTTAGCTTCCACTTTATAGTCCCTCACTGACCAAGTGAGAGTTACTCTTGCTGTGATAAAACACCACGACCAACGCCTCTAGGGGAGGAAAGGGCTTATTTGGTGAGCATGTTCATAGCACAGCTCATCATCAAGTAAGTCAGGAGCTGATGCAAAGGCCATGGAGGGGCACTGCTTTCTGTTTGCTTGGCCTGATTTCTTGTAGAACCCAGGAGCACCAGCTAAGGGATGGTACCACCCACACCAATAGCCTAGGCCCTCCTCCATCAATCACTAATTAAGATAATGCCCTACAGGCTAGCCTACAGCCCAATCTTATGGAGGCACTTTCTCAATTATTTCTGATGACTATAGCTTGTGTCAAGCTGACATAAAACTAACCAGCACAGCTATCAAGGGAAGCCATGGCAGGAACTCAGGTAGAGGCGATGGAGAAAGGGTGCTCACTGGCTTGTTGCCCACGGTATGTTTAACTTGCTTCTTTATGCCAGTTAAGACCAACTGCCAAGGGCTGGCATTACCCACTCTGAGCTGGGCCCTCCCACACCAATCATCAGTCAAGACAATGTTCCGTAGACATGCCCACGGGCTAATCTGACAGAGACAAGACCTCTTTTTCCCAGGTGACTCCAGGTGTGTCAAGTTGGCAAAAACTAACCAGCATAATATATTGTAGGTAACTTCTGTTTATGAAAAAATAGAGTGAAAGAAAACACTGACACTTTTAAAGGTTACATACCTGATCTCTATTTCCAAGTCAATATTAAAACCAGAACTAATATTCAAAAGCCTAAGGGTGGCAAATTAAATGATCCTGGATATGTGGAACATAAGATCGGGGGGGGGGGGTAATCTGTTGCAATTATATTTATATAATGAATTTGTCTTATATAAACAACATATAAGCAAGAAATAGGTCTTCAAGTTGTGGATGTGTATGGTTTATTTCATCCAATATTTACTCACAGAGACTTTAAAAAGAAAAGTCTGTTTCCTAACAGTTATGAAGAGCTACATGCTCAATCCATTGTGCCTGTCCTCAAATTATACAATAACTTGATATGCTATTTGTACCTTGGTATGTTAGGAAAACTTCCCTCAGATGGCTGGATAATTACCTCTGTCATGTAAAATTTGGTTGTTTCTGTAAAGAAAAAAAGAAAAAAAATTAAAAATCTTCTCAATACACTGAAATCATAGACATACTTGCCCTAAGTTATGACCTTCCAAACTATTTCGTCTGACTAGTCAGCATACTGATAAAACTTGATTTCAATAATATTTTCCAAAAGTTGTTTTGTTTTGTTTTGTTTGATGGCACTTCATCTTTGTTCAAGAGAGCTCCAAACTCCTGGTTACCAGGACAATGTTCAGAATCTATACCAATAAGACTATATACATGAGAAGTCAGGATCTCACAGTCTTGGCCCCAGACTAAGATCTTTATTCATTCTAAGGACTAGCTACAAATCAGAGAGGCACTGAGGGAGACTTGTTAGGTACCCCAAAGCACAGAGTTGTAACAGTGACATCATTATCTACCTGGAATCTCACTGTGTTCATACATAGCCCTCACCAAATCTGACTTTCTGTTTATTTTGTTGTTTATAAAAATAATTAAATGGCAGACTAGACATCTGCTAAACATTGATATAAATACGACCATCTTGGATTATTTAAAAATACATTTAAAAGTTTAATCTCATTAGTAACAAAGGAAATGTAGAACAAAATTTTTTCATCATTCAACAAAATATTTTTAGATGGTAGGTTGTATCATGGCATATGCTTATTAGAAATGGACAGGTTTACACACATATTGCTACCAGAATGGAAAAAGATTGCTGAGAGGTCTACTAGCCAAATTCTTCAAATTATATGCATTGTTTAACATCATAACCATACTGGCCAATTTATCTTAAAGAAAATATGTAAAATACTTGCCAAACTACCAAGATGATAATACCAGTGTAAACATGGCAAAAACAAATTATAATCTCAAAGCTAAAGAAAGTTGTTACTTAGGCAACAGCATTTCAACACAATTAAAAATTTAAGCAGGTCAAATTAAAACCCAGAAGTAATGAAAATGGTGTTTTCTTAAAGATAATTTGTCCATTAATAATAATACCAGAAAGTAGGATTTTTTTTAATTTCAATTGCTTTATATAAGACACAGAAAAAGGTAAAAAAAATAATAATTGATAAAAACATGCAATGATTATTAAATGTTACTATGTATCTAGAAACATGAACATACATTTTCTTTCACTTTTGTCAATTTCACCTTACTGTTTTGAGGTCCTACTGTCACATATAGAACTGAGTCATTTAATGTCACACAGTGACCTTTTAGGTCTCAGCTGTTGGCAATCATTAATTCCAGAGCCCCTAAGCCTGTTGGTTTCACGTGGCAGGTACTCATTGGTCGTCATCCACAGCCAACCTTTCTTGAGCTTTCTGGGGTCACTTTCTTCTATCTGGGTACAGGTAGAATTTCTCTTAATAGGAAACAGCCAGCGGCACGTCACCCCCTCTGTCTGCTTCTTTGTTGGGGGGCTTTTCAGTTGCTCTACAGTCCTGGGGTTAACAGTTATTGCTTTGTGCACACTGACAATCGCGTTCCCTCTCTTCAAATCTCCATTACGGCTGCTTCTTTGAAGGTGATCTGTCATTTTTTTTTCCCTTGGTTGCTTTTAAGAATTTTTTTCTTTGCTTTTCACTCGGCAGCATTACCTTGATGCACATAGACACAGATTTTTTATTTCTCTTACTTGGTCCTCGCCGAATTGGAAGTCATTGTGCCTCTTGAATCTGTAGATTGCCCGTTATCATTTCTTAGAACTCTCGGCGACTCTTCGTTCAAACTCAGCCCAAAGTAGCATCCTTTCCCTCTTTCCACAAAAAGTGTAATTAATTAAACACACTGTGGATCGCCTCATTCCACATTTCTGCTCGTACCCCACACATTACCTTTGTGCTTCAGTGTGCAGGGTTAAAGATTCTTCTCGTCTTTCCTCGGCTTATAATTCTTGATTTAACTTGGATCTAGTCCCCATCAACAACCCCCTAAACTGCCAGTGTCAATTATAAAGAAGTACAGCTTTAGGGATTCTATCACAGAGCTTTCCCAGACACACTTACTGGTACATTCATTCCGTGTCCAGCCACCTTCAGATCTTTTACACTGTTAAATATACAATGCATGTTTTACAGTGTATATACGATATTAAAATTCCAGTAAGAAGTGTATTTCCACTAGCTAGCTCTTGGTGCTAGTTCCTGTTAACATTGTGACGAATAAGAAATGTCCCCACAGAGTCATGTGGAAGGCCAGAGGCCCAGCTGGTAGCAGTATTCTGAGAAGTTATGGAGATTTTAGGAGGCCCTAGCTGGAGAAGGTAGCTTAGCAGGGCGGTCCTGGGAGGTTGTGTCTGTATCTTAGCCCCAAGTCCCAGTGTTGGCTATGAGCTAAGCAGCCTCTACCACCCAAAGCCACTGTGACAGTGTTTAGTCTCTTTACAGGTCCACACTCAGCAGAGGCAAGGACTAAGGTGTCTGAAACCAGGAGGCAGAATAAATTCTCTTTCTTTACATTCTTCTCAGGTGTTTTGTTGTGGAAAACCATGATGAGGGTTTGCAGGGGTGATCCTGATTAACATATATGCCTAGTTAGCTTTTGTTGTACAACAAACATTGTACTCAAAACTTACATGAAAGAATCTGTTTTACAATGAAGGCTTTGCTTCCAAAGGTGAGAGGCGTCTGAATTCGACAGCATCTCCTGACATTTGTAGCCCCCAGTAGACAACACTAAGTTAAATAACTGAAGTTCCCACAGTGGCTAAGACTGATCAACCCACACCTTTCTGGAAGGGGCAGCCTTTAGAAGCTCAGCTTTTTGTGGAGACAATGTTCTCTGTTCTGAGTCGGCTTTCAGTCCTGTCTGTACTTTCCAAAGAAATCAAAGCAAACGTTACAGAGAACTGGTGCCTTGCCGGGAAGGTGTGCCTGGCTCTTTGATGACTTTGCCTTGGTGGCAATTCCCTCATATATACTTCATATCCCATACCCTTTCCTCCTTCCTGCTTGCTATCCTAGATCCTGCCTTAGCATCCTGCACTTCAGCCTAAAGAACTCAGCCTATCGGGGGGTCTCTGTAGAACAGGTCTATTTATAATACTCTCTTTCTATAGATTTATCCAGGAACATTTCTATTTTCTCTGTAGCACTGAAGAATAATTTTTACTGGATTGAGTACCGTTGGGTAATGTTTTCCTGACAGCACTCTGTGTATCTTTCTTTGATGTCGCTTGGAGGTCACCAGTTTCCCGAGACTGAGTTCTCCTTAGCTGTGTTCTGAAGTTCCCCTCTGTTTGGTTCCCCCTCTACACTTTGACCCTGTCTCATTCGCCACCTTTCAGCAGCTTCGCACCATCTGGGCTTCACTTAAATTCTTTCTCATAAAAATTATTATCTTCCACCACGTTTCTCTCAGATTTTCAAAGTTGTGTTATGATATCTTTTTCTCCACCCATTCTGAGACTTCACTTACGTGTGTGCTGAAACCTTGATGCTGCCAGGCAGTGGTGGCGCACACCTTTAATCCCAGCACTTGGGAGGCAGAGGCAGACAGATTTCTGAGTTTGAGGCCAGCCTGGTCTACAATGTGAGATCCAGGGCAGCTAAGGCTACACAGAGAAACCCTGTCTCGAAATAAAAAAAAAAAAAAAAAAGAATGAAGAAAGAAAGAAAGAAAGAAAGGAAGGAAGGAAGGAAGGAAGGAAGGAAGGAAGGAAGGAAGGAAGAAAGAAAGAAAGAAAGAAAGAAAGAAAGAAAGAAAGAAAGAAAGAAAGAAAGAAAGAAAGAAAGAAAGAAAGGAAGGAAGGAAGGAAGAAAGAAAGAAAAGAAAAGAAAAGAAACCTTGATACTGTCCCCTAAGTCTAAGTTTCTGTTGATATGTTTTAGTCATTTCTCCTCTGTGTCCTTTGGACTGGCTATTTTTAATCAGCCTAAAAATTCAATTCTTTTTTAAAACTCTTCTATCTTCTCAAATCTGTGCTTTGGATCATCTAGTATTTTTTTTCTTTCAGACACTATAGTTTTCAATTCTAAATTTATCTATTTGTTCTGTCTGTGAAATCTGATATTCAAAATTATTCAAAGATTTTTTAAAATTCTCTATTATTCATTATAGTTATTTCAACAGATTAACTTCCAAATCTATATACATATTCAGCATCCGTAAGTCTTTCTTTTTCTTGAGTATAAGTAATTCCTTTCTGCTATGAAGATCTAACAATTTTCCATGTAATACGCTGGATCAACTATGAACTTTTGTCTCACTCTTTGTTTATCCATCCATAGAGTGGTCAGTTAGCTGGCTTGAACTTACATTGTGAAACAGTGTGCCTACAGTGTGGTCACTAACTCTGCTCAGTCCCTTAAAAATAAGTTTTATATTTGTGTGTGTGTGTGTGTGTGTGTGTGTGTGTGTGTGTGTGTGTGTATGTGTGCTCGCGCGCATGTGCTCGCATGAGCAGCACATATATGTGAGGGTCAGAGGACAATACACAGGTTTTCATTCTCTCTAACCACCATTTGTATTCAAGAGATTGAACCCAGGCTGTCAGGCTTCGGTTGCCCACCGAGCCATCTTGCCAGCCCTCAGTTTAGTTTTACAATGTTCAAACAACTCCCTGAAGAATACCCACTGCACCAGATTATGTTAACTCCCCCAAAGTATTTGGGAAAAGGTTCTGCTCGATTATTGAAAGCCAGGAATGTGTTTTTACAAACGTTGTCTTCTGTGGCGCGCAAGTTTCCAAAGGAAGAAAACCACCAGTGGTCGCCAGGATTCCTATGAGCCAGAACCAGCAGAGCATGATAACCCTAAGGTTCCGTACCTCGCTGGTCACCGAAGGCTCTCTAGTTGGAGTTAAGGTCCATTCAAAAGGAAGAAAACCACTTATCAATGAGTGTATATCATGTGTGTTCTTTTGTGATTGGTTACCTCACTCAGGATGATATCCTCCAGGTCCATCCATTTGCCTAGTAATTTCATAAATTCATTGTTTTTAATAGCTGAGTAGTAATCCATTGTGTAAATGTACCACATTTTCTGTATCCTTTCCTCTGTTGAGGGGCATCTGGGTTCTTTCCAGCTTCTGGCTATTATAAATAAGGCTGCTATGAACATAGTGGAGCATGTGTCCTTCTTACCTGTTGGGACATCTTCTGGATATATGCCCAGGAGAGGTATTGCTGGATCCTCCGGTAGTACTATGTCCAATTTTCTGAGGAACCACCAGACTGATTTCCAGAGTGGTTGTACAAGCTTGCAATCCCACCAACAATGGAGGAGTGTTCCTCTTTCTCCACATCCTCACCAGCATCTGTGGTCACGTGAATTTTTTGATCTTAGCCATTCTGACTGGTGTGAGATAGAATCTCAGGGTTGTTTTGATTTGCATTTCCCTGATGATTAAGGATGTTGAACATTTTTTCAGGTGCTTCTCAGCTATTCAATATTCCTCAGTTGAGAAGTCTTTGTTTAGCTCTGTGCCCCACTTTTTAATGGGGTTATTTGATTTTCTGGAGTCCATCTTCATGAGTTCTTTATATATATTGGATATTAGTCCCCTGTCTGACTTAGGATTGGTAAAGATCATTTCCCAATCTGTTGGTGGCCTTTTTGTCTTATTGGCAGTGTCTTTTGCCTTACAGAAGCTTTGCAATTTTATGAGGCCCAGAAACTTTGAATACCCAAGATACAATTTGCAAAACACACGAAACTCAAGAAGAACAAAGACCAAAGTGTGGACACTTCGACCCTTCTTAGAATTTGGAACAAAACACTGATGGAAGGAGTTACAGAGACAAAGTTTGGAGCTGAGACGGAAGGATGGACCATCCAGAGACTGCCACACCTGGGGATCCACCCCATAATCAGCCTCCTCTGTGTCTGATTTTGCTGAAAGGACCCTGATATAGCTGTCTCCTGTGAGGCTGTCAGTGCCTGGCAAACACAGAAGTGGATGCTCATAGTCAGCTATTGGATGGAATACAGGGCCCCCAATGGAGAAGCTAGAGAAAGTACCCAAGGAGCTAAAGGGGTCTGCAGTCCTATAGGTGGAACAACAATATGAACTAACCAGTAATCCCAAAGCTTGTGTCTCTAGCTGCATTATGTAGCAGAAGATGGCCTAGTCGGCCATCATTGGGAAGAGAGGCCCTTTGGTCTTGCAAACTTTATATGCCCCAGTACAGGGGAACGCCGGGGTCAAGAAGTGGGAGTGGTTGGGTAGGGGAGCAGGGTGGGGGGAGGGTATAGGGGACTTTTGGGATAGCATTTGAAATGTAAATGAAAAAAATATCTAATAAAAATTTGGAAAAAGAAAAAAGAAAGGAAGAAAAGCATTTCTGGTACTAGAAACCATGCCAACTATGCAGGGCTAGTGAAAGCATGGGCGCTGGAAGAGAACTGACAACCACTACACACTAAAGCAGCATAATCCCTAAACACATTCTAAACACGTGTCCTTCTACTCACAGATAAGAGCAGTTCTCACGCACCGTCCAGGAAAGGTCTCTTTAAAAGCCTTCATTTTTTAAAACTGTTACATAAAGGGCCATGTTCATGCTCAGGCAAGGAAGCAGAGAGGCTATGTTCGGGTGTATCTCTACGGCGCATGCTCCCTTCTCTGCTTACTCAGACAAAGTAACTACCAGTAAGATTACAGTGACTAAACAAATAACACAAAAACCACTATCTGCTTTCCCTTAAATACACACAGCTGTAGTTACATCTTCTAATTAATTGTATTAAAAATGATGATTCACTACCGATAAAATTACAGTATGGTGTTGCTCTTTAGACATTTTAAACTGTATCTTTAAACAGCATCTTAATTACCAAAGATTTCATTGTTATAGTTTAAAGTAGTATAAGAGTTTATGGAAAGTGTAATACCACTGAGAAAAAGACGAGGACACAAAGACAGCCGTGGGTCGGGAAGGCACTTCCATGCAAGTTCAGGAACCTGATTTTGACCCCTGGAAATTATGTACAGGTGGAAGGAATGACCCAGCTCCACAGCGTTCTGACCTCCACATTCCTTTGTGCATATGCACTTACAAATAATAAATTAAAAAACAAACAAACAAGCAAACAAACAAAGAGGGAAGCTAGAGAGATGGTCCAGGAGCTAAGAGGACCCAGGTTCAATTCCCAGCACCTACATCGGGGCTGGCAACCATCTGTAATTCTAGTTCCAGGGAATCAGATACCTTCTGACTTTGACTTCTGCAGGCACTAGGCACACAGGTGATGCACATGCATATATGCAGGCAAAACGCTCATGCACATACAGTAACATTTAAAAGCCTTTATGAAAAATAAAAATAAAGATTACAGAACAAAGTATAAAACCCATAATGTGTTTCATAGTATTTCAGCAAGGCCTCTCCCCCCCCCCCTCCAATGCCAAAGTAGGGCCCTGAGATGGACAGCAGTGAAGAAAAACATCTTTTCCATCTCTGGGCACTAACTCTTTAGACTGGAGAACTGTGTTAAGAAAAAGTCTCCAACCTTCCTTGTGTTGGAACTAAGTATAAATTCTATACACTACAAAGAGAACATCGACCACTGAAGACAACCCGCAGCTTCGCAGTGCTAACTAGCACTTGTAAAGGTCAGAACATACAAACACACTGGCACACTGGGTGAAACATTAGGTGATTTCCATTCTTTAAATCATCCATTATATCAAATAAATTAATTATGTGCCTTTCCCACATACTGACTATAAAATCTGTTTGGCTATTAAGTAAGAGGGCAGTCATTTCAGCCTCGTGTTATGAAATTCCTACCTGATGACACGGTCTCTCCCAACGTTACCTTGCAACGCTTACAAATGACTTTGGTATTTGCTTTTGGTTCCTGTAGAAGAGAAAAATGTCATTTAAATGTCATTCAACTTTTCTTAAAAGGAATATATAATTTTCACATAGTCCCCAGGGCATACATTGAACTTTACATTCTCCTCTGCCCTTGAGTAAATACTAGGAATACATTTAGCTCGTGTGCATAATTCACAGGCGCAGAGATCATTTTTCTCCAAAGACAGAAGAATACATAGAGTGACTTTTACAATCCTAGCCACTTCTTGACAATCCTAGCATTGCTGAATACTCTGAACAAGGACTTCATCCTTCTAAAGAGCAGGCAGATGGGTGGGTGACAATGGCAATGGTCGATGGCTTACCCTAACTCAGAGAGTACAGAATACATAAGGCTTAGAGTTTTAACTCATACACTGACTCTGTGTCCAGTATAATTTCTGTAAAAGCAACCTACGAATCATAGCCACCCATAATTCAGAAGTTAAAAATACCTAAGCTGTTCATGTAATTCTATTTATTCCATTTAAGATATGCACTGTAACTGTAGAGATGGGGAGTGAGACAAATTCCTGAAACATTCTCAAACTTCCAAATTCCAAAGTCAGCAGGATGGGGCTTAAACGCCGGCATTCATCTAATCAGTAACGCGTGTACTTTTGGAGACCCACAGTCGTTCCTCATTAAAGCTACATAGTGTTCTTCATGCACACACACATCACGATGTGGTAGATGTCATAAAAAAAAGTGAACTAAAGAAGCTGATGTGGTGTTATATAGTTAGAATCCCAACATTTATAAAGCCTGGGCTACATAGCAAGTTCCAGACTACCTTGTTTAACACAATGAAACCTTGACTTAAAAATAAATAAATAAAACTTTAATTTAAAAATAGGAAGGAAGCTAGAGCGATGGCTCAGTGGTTAAGAGCGCTAGCTGTACTTCCAGAGAACCTCAATTTGATTCCCAGCACCCACCTTGGCAGTGTACAACCACATGATGGCTAACAGACATCCCTAACTCCTCTAGCCTCTACTAGGCCCTGCATGCACTGGCTAAACAGACATACGTACAGACAAAACACCACACACATAAAATAAAAATGAAGGAAAATGATAATAATAGAAAAAATACACACCTTACATCAGCTCAAGGCTAGTGGAAAGCAACTATACAGGGCCTATTGAGGTTTCTATGACTCACTCCTTCACTCAGCTTTAAATCCACTGTTAGTAGAAACCCACAGCTGCCCAATGGCTGCTCTCCACAAGGACTCCGGAGGAGAGCGCCTTCCATAACTCGAAACCTATACATTTTTCCTCTAGCTTCAGAACTTACACAGCTTCTTTGATTGTTCTCTACAACTCCCAGCTAATGAAACTACCAAATATAATCTCTTCAAGCCTGCTCATGCTGCCTCTGGCACTAACCAGGCACAGTCCCCATGCAAAGCCCACAGGTCATACCATGTCTAGGCGTCAACCACATTAAACCCAGCGCAACACAGAGAACAGGTGCAGAGCCTTGCTACATCAGATCACTGGACAAAGTCATTCTCATCAGAAGCAAGAAAACCCCAGCCTAAACGGAAGGGAGTGTCAAACTGTTCATGCCCAGAAAGGAAAGAGCTTGCGAAGCCAGACAACTCACTCTTAAAGGCCCTTAAAGGCCGAGATGGCCCGGCTCAGGCTAAGAATCTAAATACCCATTCAGCCTCCAATTGGTATTAAAGCTACCCATTCTTAAAGGATGCTTGAATGTAAATGAAGGGTTTTACTGGACCACTGAAGTGAACTCCCTGGAGAAGGAATTGCAGACAGTTGTAAGCTGCCTGGGTTGGACCTAAACTTGGGTCATCTGCAAAAAGCATTCTCAACTGCTGAGTCATTTCTCTGGCCACTGTTTTAACTTTCAATAAATATATCTTATTGTTCGTTTATTTTTTTTAAAAAAAAAGATTATAACTTTATAAGAAATGGATAATCAGAATTTATCAATACAAAGCAAATCACCCCAGTCAAATATGTGGATTTTGATTCAAATAAACCTACCAAAAATACTTTGAAGACAATATGATTTGTATATGGTCTGATTTTATTAGGCATGATAATGCTAGCTGTAATATTTTTAAATCCCCATTTTTTTGACCTACAGATATACTAAAACACATAGGGAGAAATGATATAATACTATAATCTGCTTTAATCATTTGAGCAAGAAAAAAGAGGGCAAATGAAACATGCATGGTGATTACAATGATCGATGTTCATGGAGATATTATGGATTTCACAGAAGATATTTCTTAAATCTAAAAATTATGAAATCAGTGCCCAAAATGTAAAAGATAAAGTCAGTCTTGGCCATATTTTCCAGTAGTAATCACTCCAAATTCAATTTTGCTTCTTTTAAAAATAAAATGAAGTGTGACTGTATTGTCTAAGTCTTTGTTGTTTTTACAAGATGAGATCAGGCTGGCTTTGAACTCCTGAACTCAGACATCTTCCTATCTGGGTCTTTCTCCAGTGTAGCTAGAACCACAGGCATAATAACTCCCATGCCTAGCTTCTGTTTCCTAAATTTGGAATCATATTATGACTTTTATGGAAGATTGAGGTCCACCCTTATATCTTAATATAAGATGTAAAATATCCAATATGTTGGGATGCCCAGAAAATAATATCAGAAATGACAAGTGATTCACAACACTGGCTTCTGCAGAGGGCTCTTGAAACTAGAAAACACAGACTGCTGCATAAATGAGACACAAATACAATACTATAAATACAAGGAGGGACGGAGGAATGAGTGCACGTGAGGCTCTATGTGTGTGCTGTTCTCAAACTCCAACCTTTTTAATTAAAATACTCTAGCATGTTGATTCCGTTTAAATACAAGCTCCACTTTGCAAGGCATTTTTTTCTCTAGCTAAGCTTCAAGAAGATAATAAAACAAAGTTGTGTAATGAAACCGCCTAACACTGTGGGAATGCTACGGAGCAAACCTCAAAGACAGACACGGTTGAGGACTAATTAAATCAATATATCTGAGAGATGGCAGTGGTGCCCCGAGTGCTGGATTAGCATCCTGTCTGGGATTTTATTTTCTTTTGTGTTGTTTCAGTTTCTAAGGACCCTTGATATTGTCTTGCATTCATACACACACAGAAAGAAAATGTTTCCCAAGAGATACCATTAGAATGTTGTGTCACCATGTGACATTTCCAAAGCCGGCTGGATGGCTAGGCCGGGTGATATGAGGAATAGGTTTTCAATAGCACAGAGCAGCCTTGCTCCCACCGGAGCCTTGAGAGCAGTGTTTAAGCAGTGGCTCCAAATTTATGTTACTATTTTGGTCACAGGCACTCTTTCAACTGCGACAATATGCAATTAAAGTGAAACTTCCATCCAGACCAACTTGAAAACAATCTTGTCACAAGCACCTTGTCATGACAGCCACTTCCCACAGTCCCCTAACAGTGAAAACTGCAATGTCTAAATATAAGAACCCTCCTTTAATATACAAAGTACAGGGCTACCGTTTACCAGGACAAGAAATTCTTTAAAAGGAATTTCTTTAAAAGGGTCTCATATAAGTGACAAGTGACAAGTGGAGGATATATTTTGTCACAGTTTATCCAAAAAGAGAAACTCTGTTTCTCTTCCTAATTCTTTCCCCCTTGGTTTTCCACTCACTCCTTCTGATACTTTGTAAGTCGGTGGCTTAGTTATAAAAATGAAAACACGTGGACACAAATTATCTAAATTTAGATGAAAATATACATTTAAGCCTATGGTGTTACTCTATATTAACCATTATAATATATATATATATATATATATATATAATCTATGGCATTAATCTATATAATCATTCATCTGTTAAAAAGACAGAGTGCTTAAGTACTTGACAGTGAGCCCGACAAGTGGATTTCTTTCTGCAGCAAGGTGAGGCACGAAGAACCTGTAGCTGACAGCAATCTGCGTGTATGACCCCTTCCCATTTCCTTCTCATCTTCCTCACAAGGTCCTTCTAAGCTAGCTGTGGCTTCCAGCTGTCCAGCCGCCACAGGCTGCAGCTTTTATTACACGGAAATTAACTGAGTTCTAACTGAAACTAAAAACTAAAACTAAAAATGCTCCCGTTTCTGCCAGTAAGGATCACCGTGGAAACGAAAGCTGTCCAGCCAGCATTGGTTTTCTTGATGTTTCAAATGATATCTCTATTGAGTGGCCATCAGGGCAAGAACTCCTTACAAGAACCATACCAACCCCTGTTGATCTCCCCTTAAAGAGGAGTAAACCACTTATTTGGGGGGTGAAAGGAAGCTGTCTTCTCCTTAAACCAACCTGTGTAAGGAGAGCATGTGACCCCATCTGCTAAGCACCAGTGTAGGCCCCATAGCTTAGGTTAGCCCCGCTCCCCTGTTTCTTTTCCTTTTTTTTTCTGATGATATCTGCTTTTCCAACAACAATAAAAAGTCTAGGCCTTGGGCAAACACAGTAAGATAATCGCAAAGTGGATATCCTGAGCTAATACTCCTGCACTTTTACTAAGACTTTTGAGATTAAAATGCACAGATGATTATAATGTCCAGAAAGCAGGGCATTTGGTATGGGAAATGATAGCACACTCAAATCCATGCAGGAATGTTCTTCCGGATTCTACTAGCTGCTTGAGTTTAAAGTTCTTACTTTATCCGAAGAGCTGGAGAATGGAAGGAATCAGTTAAAAATAATGAATTTGGGCTTTTAAAGAACAAGCTCTTCAACAAACCCTGAATTAAAAGCAGGGAAACTGGTATCTACATCAGCCTCTTAAGCTTGCGCGTATTTTGAAAAGATTTTTCTTTTTTACCAATTTAAGACTTCAGTACAACTCTTACCTGCTCCAAATCACTTTTCAAATTCACTAAGAAGAAAGAGTCCCCAATAAAACAGTCATTTTCTCTCGGATGAAGAGGCCTATTAGCAAAGGGGTCGGGATGGCAGCACCACTCTCCGACCAGAGCGCTCCAGTTCTCACTGGGCAGGGGGAGCACCCTGAGGAGTTTCCTAGTGGAAAGAAGAAAACAGCATCTTTTTATTTCACTATACAAAAGGCAACATTTTCTTAATTAAATCAGCATGAAAGATGAAGGAAGCTCATTAGCCACATGCTTGCAATGTCAATTTCCCCCAATTATGAAAGTAATATATGTATGCCTCGTATAGACAATGTGTTACAAAATATAAACAGGCAGAGAAGTCTCCCTTTGCTCCCTACTCGCAAATCAGCCACTCTAATGTGACAGAGACTTAGCAACCATCCTCTCCACGAACACTGCATGGACACATGAAGGGCCTATGCCCTGAGACACTGCATGCAGGTATGGCTGGTCTCTGTACCCTGATAAGAATAGTCTGACACTGCGTGCATGCCTGGGAGACATGTTCCCTGAGAAGACACACATAGATACTGCATACACACATGGCAGCCCTGTGCCCTGAGAAGACACCCACAGTTATTACATACACACATGGGAGACCTGTGCCCCAAGAAGACACACACAGAAATTGCATGTGTTTGATAACTTTTTTTTTTTTTTTTTTTTGGTTTTCCGAGACAGGGTTTCTCTGTGTAGCCCAGACTGTCCTGGAACTCACTTTATAGACAAGGCTAACCTCAAAATGATAACTTGATAACAAAGGTTATCAGCTGGTGATGGTAAAGTTGAAATTTTGCTTAAGGTCACACCTACTGTTTCTTTCACTAGAAAAATACAAATAAATTAATATATATTTAGAAGACCAGAGTTAAAATATTTAATGAGTGTATCATTTCCATTAGCCCAATTTTTTTCAATTCTTTCCCCCTCCCACCATATTAGCCATTTTTCTTAGATTCTCCCAATCATCTATAAGTATCAAAAAATGGCAATGGCAGATTAGAAGAGTTAGGCCATTTAATTTGTAACTCTATGGGACAAAACTGGGAAAAGGAATGCTAACTCAAACGGGACACCCGGCATCATTCCGACTACAGAGCCTAGGAGGGTGCTACCGGTGATTCTATCGGCACACATTTCTGGGAGCTCGCTATGGGACAGGTGATATGCTGGCCTGGTATCTGACACCCAAGCACATACATACAGTCTCTTTCTTGTGAAGGCACTCTAGTACAAAGTATAGACGGCATTCAGCAAGCGAAGGCATGTGTAAGAAAGCTCATAATAAAGTGATGAGGGGGAGGGAGAGAGTACAGATCCCATTGAAAATGTGGAAGAAGCAAGCGCTCCCTTCTCAACCATACATTCCCATGGCAACACGGAATCTACACTTTGTTTTTAAGGGATTCAGAGTTCTCCCAAACCAGTCCACAGGATGGAGAGACAGGACTAAAGACATACGCCCGCTTAATCAACTTTAGAGAATAGGTAACATCTGAGTTGGCCTTTGAAGGATAATAAACCTGGAGTTCCACAGGCACTGAAAGGAATTTAGGGCACTGGAAGAAACAACATCAAGGCAGGCACTACTCTTTATCTTTGTGCTATATTCCTGCTGTTTGACACACTTCTTAAGTATTTCCTGGAGTAGTAAATTTTAATAAGTCTGACATGTGAGGCTCCTGGCTGGATCTGCTGCATCCTGGGGTACAAGAATTAACAAACATTTTCCCTTGCTGCCAGAGTACCTGACCTTTGGAACAACCACCAAGCTCCGTTACCTTGGAAACCAGGTATGATCCTAGGCATCACATGTATTGCTAGGCAACACTGCTTACAGAAAAAAAAAAAAAAAAGATCCATGATTGGGAAATTGCATCTTACCAGGAAGACCTATGAATGAGCTGCACACAGCTGGTAAGGATGCATGCTTGGAACTTCCCTGAATGCTGTCACCCTGGTAAAACCTTAAAAGCCACAACTAAAGGATTGTGATGAAACACTGTCTGATTAGGGTAGGAGATACCTCTCAGCCAAAGCAGCAACTACCTGCCATGGATCTTATACTCTGTACCTGGAACAATATTGTACAAGGAGACAAGGGTCCCCCAATGAGAATGTGAACAATTATTCGCGTGGACTGCAGCAGAGCCCATGCAAGAGAGGAATTCTTGAAGCTGCCCAGCCAGCAACCTATGTATCCTATAGTAATCTTTAGAGTGTGCACCTGTAGAAGCACTGAATAAGACCCGTGGTGGCATTGCACACACCTTACCATATTGAATGCTCAAGACACTTTGTGAGATAAAAACAACAAGGCTCTTGTCACAGAGGAGGGAAATGGGGCTTCAGAGTATGAAAAGATCTTCACAAGTCCAACAGAATTGGAGGCAAAGACTGAAGCAAGGGTTTTTACCCAGGGCTTTCTGGCTCTGAAACCACTCTTTCCCTTGGAATTCATTTACCTCCCTAGTAACACAGGGCAGTAGTAAAGGCTCAGCAGTTAAACGGCCACACCTTCTGTGGGGAGTTACTCGCTTGGAAAGGATAGGACTTGGTCCTAAGGATAGGTAGGAGCATTCCAGTGTTTTAAGAAGGGAACTAAGAGCAGGAGTTAGGCCATACACAGGTTCCTGGATCTTCTCCATTAACATTCTCCATCTCCTGACACTGTGCCTGCAGGGCCCATACAGAACCTCAACGCAACGCAAAAGGACAGAATGTCAAAGAACCATGCATGATCAGAGAAATGAAAGTGAAGCAAGACCCAAGAGGGTTGACACACAGTAACACAAAACAGGAGATCTCCAAGTAAACTTGACGCCACATGACAATGAGTAACGACTGCAATGGATCCTTTAAGCATGCACAGAAGGCATCAGAAAGAAGTCAGTAATGCACAACTCAATGCAAAAATGAAAGGGTTTTACAGTAGGAAAAGAGTTTTCTGATGCTTTAGGGGGAGGAGTGAAACCTTCAAAAACAAAAGATGTGTTTAAATCACAGCTCTACTGAAAATATATCTACTAAAAAAAAAAACACTAAAAAGTGTATTTTGCTATCATCTACTTTCCAAGAAATGGTCAAAATCCATTATTATTATTATTAATTATTTCTATTATTATTATTATTATTTCTAATTTAAGGTGTCTTAGCAAAAATCTGCTGGAAAGAAAGGAAGAGAAACAGTAATTTATGTTTTCCTCTAAGACCTAAACTTCTGTGAGAAACAATACACATTTACAATAAACTAAAGTTTGCTCCTTATTTTTGATGCACTTGAAACATAAATTTTTGGAAAATAATGACAGGTGACATATAACTTTAACAAAAGCAACTGATGAAGTTTTGACACTTAAACAGTGTGTGGAAAGAAATGTCCCTTAACCCTGAAGTCAGTTTCTCATCAGTAGCAACACCATAGTGGTTTTTACAGATTGGATGATAACCAACTGAGTATTAAAGACCTCCAGAAAAACATCAAACATTAAAGCTCAAAATACAGCTACCAGAATTTAAGTAAATTTAGGTAACATTACACAGCTTTATAAAACTAGCTTTACAGTCTAATCTTTGCCTGTATATACCATGATTAATCTGTAATATATAATCATATTCCTAAGTTTATATAATGGTACCAATAGGCCAGTTTACAAAACATGTTGTTTGGGGGGAGGGGAGCAGGATGACGGGGATTGCACATGAGTTGGACATGCAAAGCAGGTGCTCCATAATGTAACTACAGTTGGCTCTATTTTTTAAATCTATTTGTTCCTGTTATGAATAAGTGATTATATGCACAAGACTATTTTCAGCTACAATTAGAGCTGATCTGCCAAGTGACTCCCGCAAGCACTGGACGCTGTGACATCTGTTTCCACAAAGCCCATCCCGCTCTTCTCCTAGAGTTCAGTGTGGCTCCATGAGCTTGGGACTGACACCAAGCATCACCAGTGTGGGCGACAGGAGGCCCTGGTCCACGGCCCTCAGGACAATGCCATCGACAGTGTGGGTGGAAAATCTGTTGGCTACTGATGGCATTCTAGTATGACATGAATCTATTTCTAGGAGGTATAACGAAATCCAAACATAATGACCTCTGGCTATTTGTTAGACTACTACAAAAAAAAAGAAAAATGTAACAGTTGCTGTCTGATAGGATGAACTGTTTGGTCTCAACAAGAATATAATTTAAAAATGCACATACCCAGACAAACTTTGTAGGAAGACTTGGACTATGAATTGAGGAACTGTCTTGTTAAAAAAAAAAAAAAAAAGTGTCATCAATTATTAGGCAACCAAAACAAACTGGCTGAGAACGCGTGAGGCCCTGAATGATGAGACTAGCTATCATCATTCGCTGAGTTCAGTTACCCTGGTGCTGAGAATTAAGCCATTAACGAGTCTTTCCAACTCAATGCCTCCCTATCTTATGCACTTTCCTTAAAAGAATCTTCTTCATTCAAAAGGAAAGAACAGAGCATGTGTTAGCCTTGAACTAGGATATTTAAGAATCACACGGGCCCAAAGCACAGGCTCTGGAATTTCATCAGGACTTTCATGCTAATGGAACTCTCACAGGTTTCTTTAACCCAACTTCTTCATTTTACAGAGAAGGAAGTAATACCCCCAAAACTAAAGTAACTTATTACCAGAAGAAGGCCTAAGCTTGAGAGATGGCTCAAAAGTTCAGAGCATACCTCTCTCGCAGAGGACATGAGCCCAGCTCCCAGCACCCACGCCATACAACCACCTGTAACTCCAACTCCAGGAGATCTGGCAGCCTTTTCTGGACTCCATAGGCAACTGCACTCACGCCTGCATATACCCACACATAGATACACACATGCACATCATTATAAAAATAACAAAAGGAAAGTTTACAAGAAAGCAGTCAATAATCCTATATACCTTCCTGGGAACGCTGCGTACAACTCATTGATGAGAACATACCTAAGGTTGCTTCAAATACTGCTGGCTTCATTTTCTTTTCAAGAAGCACCGAAGTGGTCCTTAGCAACCACATAGAACTGGTTACTAAGGAGGAAGAGCAGAGTTCTGGGATTCGGTCAAGTGTGAAATCCACAAGCAGAGACTCAGGAAGCCCATCCAGAGTTGTGTTGTATGCTGTCCAAGATGGAGATGAATGTAAAACTTGAGCCACTTCAGATCCGTGCTACTCGGGACATCCTTGCAGGTTAGACACATAGGTGCGCTGTGCAAGGACTGGGAGGAGGCCTGCATTCCTCATCTTACTCTGACTGCTACTGACATGTGGGCCACCATCCTCAGCCCCAAAGACACATTAAACTAGACAATTTGCTAGTTTACTAATAAAAGACCATCTAGGGCTGGAGAGATGGCTCAGTGGTTAAGAGCGCTGACTGCTCTTCCAGAGGTCCTAAGTTCAATTCCCAGCAACCACATGGTGGCTCACAACCATCTGCAATGGGATCTGGTGCCCTCTTCTGGTGTGTCTGAAGAGAGCAAAGGTGTACTCATATACATAGCATAAATAAATAAATCTTTAAAAAAATTTAAAAATAAAAGATCATCTAGTTTACTAATAAAAAAATAATAAATCCAGAAAGGGGAGAAAGAATCAATAAAACCGATTAAAAAGCTTGTTGAGCACTTCCTCTGTTATATATTTTACGTTGCTTAGCTCTCTTGGTAAGCTTGGAAAATATGAATTATTAGAAGGCTTTGGCTAGAAGAAGCTAAGGTGGTACAAACAGATCCTCTCTGTCCTTTCAGTGAGAAAGTCAAAGTTCATACCCGTGTTCCACTTTCAGGTGGGGAGAATTTCACACCCCCTGACAGTCAAGGAGAAAGACAGTTGTCTTTCACCATCAGCCCCACAACCTCCCCATTCTCAACTGGAGAATCACAGGCAGGTCTGACATAAAGCAGATGGTCCCAGTCCTGGATAGGAGAGACAGGCACTATAGTGAGGCCCTTTCCCAACAAAGCGCAAATACCAGGCAATAGTAAAATGGCAATTTCTTTCTGCCATAGCGCCAACCAAGAATATAACTGTTCCTGCCATAACTTGCATATTGCATGTGGCATGGGATGAGACATTTCTGAAACTTCATTCCGAAACTTAAACCCGAGACTGGGACAATTGAGAGAAGGCCAGGATATACAGAGATCTCTTAGCTCTTTCAGAAGTGGATCTGCCTCTGGTGCAGATCGGGAGCAACTTCCTCTCTGTAGATTTAAGACCCCTTCATTTCTTACTCGTGCCAATCACTCAAAAGAAGCTCTGTGTGCAACCTCCTTAAATCTTGAGGGTGCATTTGTGCTAGCTCATCTACTTGGAACCCTGCTAAGATCAGGAGGCAAGCAAGAACAGCTGGTAGGAAGCCAAAATACACACACCTAGCTTTACTCCAGCCAACCCAGCAACACTCACTAAGAACACACTCTTTCTCTGGGCACCTCAGCCTGATGCTGCGGGATGCTGGTAAGAATGATTACTGCAATAGCTACCAGTGAATGGTGAATGCTTACCCAGCACCAGGCATGGCTAGAACCACTTGCATCATCAGGACCCTATCAACAGCACTACAAGGTAAGTCTTACTGTTAGCCACACTTTCTCAATAAGGACTTATTGGATAATAAGTTATCCAAGACCACTGGGATAGTGAATGGTGGATGGAAACTCGCCTTGCCACTGCTGACTCCCTCTCTATGCTATACAATCAAGAAAGCAGGAACAAAGGGCACGGAAGTCGGTGTGGCTCTTCCCATTCTTCAAGCCCAGCGTTCATAGACAGGCAAAGGAACCTCAGGAGAGTACCTGATGCAACCCAGGAGGGAGACAAGGCTCACTACATCACAAAACAAGCGAATGCTATGTCAGCTGAGTTAGCAGGTGGTGATTAACCAGGGAGGAAGAGAGGGTGGAGTAGCCTTCAGGAAAGGGAGCTGTATTCAGGAAAGGGAGTAGCCTTCACGTTAGGGATATCCTGTAAAGATAGGATTCAGAAAACCCGGCAAAGCTATGGAACACATGCTCATGACCAGGCCTGTGTGATACCTGTAAGCTTGGCAGGGAGGGAGGAGGCTAAAGGAGTGGCTGAAATGGGAGGGAGGACCGGGGAGCTGCTGCGGTAGGCAAAGGATTCCAGGGCTCCATCAAGGAAGAACAACTGTTCTTCAGAAGACGTACTCGGTGATGGGGGAGTGCATCTGCACAGGGCAGAACCAGAAGCAGGCTGAACAGGCAAAAGGCTGCTGACTAATTGTCATTAGGTGGGGAGACAGTGGGCAAAGGCAGGTGACTTCAGCTCTAAAGGCAATCAATGGCCACAATGGCTGATGACTCTGTATGGGGAACAGAAGACATCTACCAGGCAAAGGTTTGGCATTAGAGCGCCAAGGGCATTGAGAAAGGAGCAGACTTCAGAAAGGAAGCACCCCTTGCTTGTCCCAGGCACCTGACTTTTAAGCCATCAAAGAACACTAAATGCTTCCTTTAAATACCGCTAACAGTAATGTTTTCAGCCGTCTTCCACGTGAGTCGCTGCTAGAAGCTGAAAATTCAGAGGAAGCATTTATGCCCAAGAAACTGGAAAGTTCACTTGAGGAAGAGGGAAATGGGAATGCTAAGGAAATAGCTAAGAGTCCTTCCCTTCTGCACAGGGTAATGACGGCACATCACCAGTGCCCGTTACAAGATTAACCTAATCACTGAGAATAGGTTAATGAGTGCTCCGTGTGCTCCATCGTACATGCAGGGGAGCTAGGAATGGGTTTTAGAAAAGCCCTGGCTGAGCTAGCACAGATAAAAAAGTCCTGCTGCACCGCTTCTAACAGGTAGAAACTTCACTTTCTGTGGAAACCCTCAGACCAAAAGGGACACACGAGAGATCAACTCCATGGTTCTCTGCTCAGTGACAGGCCCCCGGCTCTTCCACCACAACCAGCTTCCACCCTCAGATCAGACTCCCGTTCCGCTCCAGCATCACAGTGAGAGTCGGGGTTCACTTTGTTCCAAGTGACACTAAGTTGGCTCTTACTTTAAGGCCCTCCACAGTTCCCTTGGTAATTACTTCCAGAAACCACCACCAAGCACAGTTTAATCAGGGTTGGACTCATTCCTTACCTGTCCTTTATCGTGACTTCACCACAGGACTGGCAATAAAAGGTGCAACATTCTTGGGCTTGCAAGCTTTGATTAAACACTGAAATCGGCTCTGAAGGAAATCAACAAAGTTTTAGAGGTTTGGAACAAATAATCATATTTAAAGAGTTTGCTAGCACAATAAATTACCAGCAATACACACTGTTTATGGTTTACTCTGAAGTGTAGGCTTAATTAGAACTATCCAATGACTCAACCAGAAGCAAACACTGCCAAGTGTTTCCAAAAACAAAACAGATTTTGCTTAGAATTCCTGAGCCAGGAGCTGCCCTAGATTACCATGTAACATACTGGTGAGTTCCTTCTCTCATTCTATAAATACAATAAATTCTATATTAACAATGAGTAGAGATGGACTTCTAAAATGTAAGTTCAATCTGGCTTTCTCATTTTTATGTTTACGGTTTATGTCCACCCCTGCCCATTACACAGTATGAGCAAGCAAAATGGATGGCTAAACAGGTCTCTGTGGAGCAGACCCAAGGAATGCAAAGCTCTTTAGAGTGTCCTCACCCAAGAGCAAAATGCAGTGTCTGCTGAAGCTGTGGGAGATGGGTGTGAGAGGGAGGGGAGATACTGGGTGCTATGGGAACACATGGACTTCCCACACAGCTGCAGTGGATAGCTGTTCCCCTCATTCCTGACGTCTCATTTGTAAATGAAGGTAAGTTTTATGTTAAAAAAAATACTGTATTATTAGTCTATAAAAAACCTAATTGAATTAATGAAGTCTTAGTTATTAGAAGCGAGGAATAGAATCCACTTGCTGTTCTTTTGTGTGTAGTTTAAGATGCTTTTTCAGATGCCAGAAAGTTTAAGTCCTGGCAATTAAAAAACTCTGCAGTTAATCTCTAAGTGTCTACACAAATCCCTGCTGCACGGAGGTTAAATAAACAGTATTATTCTCTAATGTGGAGCATCTATAACAAGGACCTAGGTGAGCCCTCCAATGTGCTATCCAGAATGAATCCGTTTCCAGTGGAACACTGCCCTCTGCTGGCCACTGGGTCGTGTGGAATCCTGGATAAGCACTGCTGCTGGGAAAGATGTATCCCCAGGTCAAATCACACACACACAAGGTCACCACTTCACCTACACTAACCTCCAAACGGTGTAGTGTGCCAGGGTGATGTGTATCAGGATTGCTCCTGAAAGCGTGGTCTTACAGCTGAAAACGCAACGCTTGAAAACCCTGAGACATAATTAATGCTAAAAATTTCAAGTTACTTCCTACAATATTTAGATTCAGGTGCACACCAGTATTCACCTACCTGATTGTCATTCATGCAGCAAATGCTTAGCCCCCACCTATTATGCAAAAAGCACTAAAGCAATCAAAGATGGAGGAACCTGCTTTACACAGCTCTTCATGCACCAGAGAACAGGCTTTGAAAGTTCCCTTTTCAGGTATTTGAACAAAAGGTTTCAAAAAACACAAAGAAATAGTCCAACAAACAATACACAAACCAGCACACAGCAATGGATTTATTTTGTCCACAGTTAAAATATTAAATGTTGCTCATTAACTGAAAATGTTGAAAATAATTCAGTTGCAGACTATGATTAGGCAACAAACCCAAATTCTATGTCCCTGAGGGTCTCCATCAGAGTCCCAGGGAACAAGGTGGCTCTTACGCCTGCCTTCTGCCAGTTTCCAAACTCAACAGGAAGTTCCTGCTGTGCTGTGGGGGAGCTGGGGGAGGGGAGCAATTTGTTTACTTTTCTATCCCAGTGACATTGTCCTGCTTTTCAGGATTCAATGTCATTCCAGGTGTTTTTCAGATGTCACTTAAGCATGTCAGGACATCTCTTTTTCCTGTTCCTTGTTTCTAAAATTGTTTCTGCATACTTTAGCCATTCACTAATTCAGAAATTGGCAAAATTACCCTTAGGCCAAGGGAAAAAAAAAAAAGAGTGACACCCCCCCCCCCAACACCCCCATCTTCTCTTGCCTTTCCAAAGCCAGGGGATAGCTTCAAGTCTCTTACAGGCTTTTTGGGACAATCCTGTTGTCCCCACCTCTAGATTCTACATAGTTCTGATGAAGTACCTACAGATGGCTCAACAATAAGGTCTCAGGGTGTCATAGACACAAGCAAAGCCTTTCTCTGACAAGAAGCATCAACACAGTTCCTTCCAATGCTGTCTGCCTTGTCTATTATAGCACATTGTAAGAAATGCAATGAGCAGAATTTAAAAAAAAAAAAAAAAAAAAAAAGTTGTGAGAGCTTACAAAAAAGAAAAGGTTTACTACCTAATTGCATCGAGATGCATTTTGAGTTTATATACAACCACAACCCAACCACAACAATATATTATGTCTCTACTTGTACTGTTCCATCTAGAATGGTCTCTTCATGGCCGGGATAATGTCTACTGCTCAAATTGTCCAGGGTGGCCTTCACGAAACTCAGTCACTCCCCACAGCATTACTCTGTTACTGTGCCGACAGCATTGTGCTGTTTCCAACTTAATTATCTGCTCAGCATCTGTTGTTCCCGCCCCCTAGGATACACACTCCACATTCTCAGACAGCTATGTGGCTTGTGGGCATCTGTGTTTCCAGTACCCATATCAAACGGCTCACACACACACACCTCGTAGAAGCTAACCTGTCTGCTGAATGAAAACATATCTATGCAGTGTTTTAAAACCAACCAGGTTTCATACAACAGCTTTATAATTTTATCCTCATATCCGCGAGCCGGACATTTATGGTTAAAGAAATGAACTGGGCAGTTTGGGGGAAATCTCTGCACCTTCTGCTCAAATTTGCGACAAGGCTAAACATCCCCTAAAAATTAAAGCGTATTTTTAAACATACAGTTAAAAGAAAGACATGAAGGTTTGAGAAAGGGAAGTGATACGATTCACAGCACACAGCTGATAACGGGCAGAACTGATCCAGACCCTGGAATCTCTCGACCCCTCCAGGGTCTAACTTTTCACCTGGGAAAAGTTCAACTGAAAAAAAAACATCAAAGCCCTCCAGGAGTGCGGCTCCTACTCACGTGGGCTGGATTCAGCCTGGACCCGCAGGCGCAGATGTAAACCATCGCCACTGACAAACTGCAGCCCGCCACACGAGGAAGGTACAAGTCTGACCCCTGCTGGAAGTCGGATCTCGGTGCAGCCGTCAGGAGTTCTCACCAAAAGAGAGGTGGGCGTTATGGAAATGTCCAGGTGCATCCCTCCTTCATCTGGCCCACTGATGACACAAAATAAAAGCCAAGTGAATGACTTCTCTCTAAAGAAAGGCAAAGCTTACAAAATCCAAACATTAACCCAGCATAGAGACCCTAAAATCCTTGTCCCAGGGAAACAGAAACAGACCCTGGGAGACAAGCTGGACTAGGTTAGATCAGGCAGGGCTGCAGCCATCACCACGTGAGATCCCCAGGTCATGTTTTTAACTCTTGCTTCTGAGAACAGCATTAAAGTCAGAAAATCAAAGTACTGTTTAGCCGATAATCAAGATTGTCATAAAGAGTCACAGATGCCAGCAAGGTTTCTGTTAAAAAAGTCAGAGAGTAAATATTTCCTGAGTTCTCCACCAGCCTGGGACCCACAGTGAGAACCTATCTCAAACAACAGCAAACGCGCCAAACAACAGAAAAAAAGCCAGTTCTTAGCTCACAGGCTGTGCCAAAAGAAGCCACGAGATAGCTTGGTGTCCACCTTTACTACTGCAATAATTTTGAAACACAGTTGGTGCCTAGAAATGTCCCCCCAAAACACCATTGGGAACCTGAGCCCCCACTGCCCCTGCTTCGGGTGACTATTCTTCTCAGTTGTGAAAAATTCAACCACTTACACAGAGCTGACTAAAGTGAATACACACTGTCTGCATTGCACCTAACACCCAAAACAGAGCGGGGTGTGTGTCTACAGTCCTCAACTGTACTGCTTAGGAGATCTCGGCTCGGGAGGAAAGTTTACACACACATTCAACACAGATGTAAGTTTTCTTGTGTTGATTGTTTTTCAGCTGAACTTGTAAATCTGACTGGCTGTTCCATGAACCACACGGTCTCCATAAGATGATGTGTAGGAGAAGGCAGCTGGGGGGGGGGGGTAGAAGGGAGAAGAGGGCACAGGAAAGAGCCAGCGGAAGCCTGGTTGCATAGAAGACTGACCAGGGAGATAAACTGTGCACTAAAGACAAAGGAAGTGTGAATGTCCTGTGTTGAGACTCCACTTTCAGTGTCTTGGGGCATTCTTACTATTATTATTAAGGGGCCACACCCTCCTTAAAACTATCCAAGGACAGCACATCTCCCTGAAAAGCAGCTATCATCCTTAAATGCCCCACAAGACTTAGTGATATACTTCTAGATGCAGCTTCAGCAAGTTCTTAAACACTGGATACTAACGAAACAGGAAATCTGCAACTCTTACAGGCTAAATGTCATGGTGAAAATATTTATCCAATGCTGCAAACCAAGACCTTTTGTTTATTTTGTTACTAGAAATCGGGTTATCAAACACTTAAACATGAAGTAATCAGTGTGTTAGTCACCGTACTGTCACTGTGACAAAGCGCCTGAGAAATGCAACTTAAGGAGAAGAAACTTGCATGGTGTCTCCAGCTTCAGTCATTCTGGTCCACAGCCTCTAAGGCCTGTTGCCTTGGGTCCGAGGAAAAGCTGAATATTACGGTGAGGAGCATAAGACACAGCCGTTTGTCTCGTGGCTGTCAGGAAGCAACGAGAGCTGAAGAGCACCGGCTGCTTTTAACCACGATCTGCCCCTCACTGTTTCCATTTCTCCCAGTAATCCACTTAGCTATGAGTCTGTCAATGGGCTACTCCGCTGATGAGCTTAGGACCATCAAAATCGTGTCACCTCTGAACACTGATACACTGGGAGATCAGACTTTCAATACATGAGCCTTCTGCACACTTCAGATCTAAACACTATCGGTCACACTCCTTCAAGCTTTCTTCTGCTTAGCATCTCACAGGGCATACCTCATTCTCATTCCACTCAGTGTGTTAGGCAAATGTTACCTCTCATTTAAATAAAAGACTCATTCTCCACCCCTCACCTTCATTGTGGTTCTCCAGGTATTTCTCTCTATTTAGTATACTACTTTATGGTTCTTATTTTACCCTTTGTTTTTGTATTTTTCTCTGGCCATTATTCATTCATCCACTGCTATTATGAGCAAGAATGTAAAGTGGTGTACAGACTATAGAAATTAGTATGAAAATTTTTCAAAAACTAAAATTAAAGCTATGACATGACTAGGCTATATTATTCCTGTGTGTGTGTGTGTGTGTGTGTGTGAATGTGTTTGTGTGTGTGTGTATGTTTGTGTATGTGTGTATGAGTATGGGTATGTATGTGGGTGTGAATATGTATGTATGTGTGTGTAATTGTGTATGTAAATGTGTGTGTATGTTTGTGTATGTGTGTATGAGTGTGGGTGTGTATGTGGGTGTGAATATATATGTATGTGTGTGTGTGAATGTTTGTGTATGTGTGTATAAGTGTGAGTGTGTATGTGGGTGTGAATGTGGGTGTGAATGTGTGTATGTGTATGTATCTGTGTGTGTATCTGTGTATATGTGTATGAGTGTGGGTGGGCATGTGGGTGTGAATGTGTGTATGTATCTGTGTGTGTATGTGTTTGTGTATGTGTGTATGTATATCTGAAAGACTCTTGGGTCCTATCACAGAGATTTTTTCACATCTATGTTTATTACTGCACTACTCACAATGGTGAGGAAATGAATCCAGATGAATGAAAAAATAAAGTTGGTCCATATACACAATGGAATTTTATTCTGTCATGAAGGAAAATGCAATCATGGCTCTCTCATGAAACTGGATGGACCTGGATCCAGCCCATTACATTATATCAAACTCAGTCAAATAGCATGTTTTCTCGGATGGCATGGATACTAGATTTTAATTTTTATATATGTGGGTGAAGGTGGGTTTAGGTCATATAATAAGAACGGAGACAGTGAGAATGAGAAATGAGGTCCTAAGGAAGCAGGGAGATGAAAAAGAAAAATAAGGTAACAGAATACATTTGCCATGACGAAAAAGAGAGCAAATGGGGAATGGAAGGGGGCCAGCAGGTGGGGATGGGGATGGGCTTGGAGCAGAGGAACAACAAAAGAGGAACAACAAAATACCTTAACAAAACCCATCTGCTGCAGGACATTTAATCACACTGTGAACCCCAAGATTGTGTTATTTACTGAAAAAAAAAATCTTTCTAGTTGCGGTGTGGTTTAGCCCTTAGCCCACACTCTTAATCCCTCTGGCTGGAATACAGACATACCCTTAGCACACACCTTTAATCCCAAAAGATGAAGATGAAGTTAGGGTGTAGAAGGAAGCACCCTATTTGAAAATGATGTCTAATTGAGTGGCAGACAAAGGGACGAGTCAGGGAAAGATTTGACAAAATAGGATATGCCCACCTCTCAGGAGGAGAGGAAAAAGAGGCTACAAAAGAGAAAGCAGCACAGGGAGAGAAAAGGAAGAAGGAAGTTTTTTTTACTGAGAGGGTTTTACAGAGACAGATTGAATAGAGAACACGCTGGACACAGGTGAAGACAGAACAAGCAAGACAATGAAGGAGCTAGAAGATGAGAACAGATTGCCAGAATTAGTATGAGGCCATGCAGAGCAATTCAGGAGAGGCAGAGAGAGAGAGAGAGAGAGAGAGAGAGAGAGAGAGAGATGAATTAGATAGCATAGAGAGGAGTTTGAGCCAGAACAGCTGAGTTGAACCATCCGGACAGAGTTCAGAAAGAGCTAGAAAGGGTGAGCATATTCAGCAGCAAGTCTCAGAGCCTGAAGGTCTAGATAAAATTGTATGCAGGCTAGAAGCTTCAAGGAGTAGACCTAGGTTAGCAGACTGAAGCAGTAAGCCTTAGAGACTACAGTTACATTAGGAGAATTACAATTACACCCATCATTTGTATTCCTAACCTTGAAATGCTAATATAAACACACACATACAGTAATTCCACCCTTAGGTAGGAATGAATATATATGCCAAGTGCCACATACCTTTAATCAAGGCAGAAGAAGCGAGTGAATCTCTGAGCAAAAGGCTAGCCTAGACTGTAGGGCAAGTTCCAGGATGGCCAGGACTACACAGAGAAACCCTGTCTCAAAAACCCAAAACTAAATAATTAATTAACTAAAGATGAGGATCCAAACTCAATAAATAAATATATCAATAAATAAAAGGAGTAAAAATTCTAGTAAATACATAGATTGTCAAATTTTATTTGACAAAAAAAAAAAACCCTCATGTGTATGCTACATGGGGGAAAAAACACTTATAAAGACACGGGTTTAAAGGATCAAGGCAGAAAACAATGTTCACAAAAACAGTGTAGGGAACTGATTTGTGATACAGATGCTGAGCTATTCAATAAGAAAAATTATGGTCGTAATTAAAGACCACCAACCAACTAGATATCCATATATAATAAAATAAACTTTGACTCCTATTTTACTATGAACACAAAAATTAATCCAATGTGCCAGAGACAGAAACAAAAGTGGTAAGTCTCCTAGAAAACAAATGCAGAAAAGCTGAGCCCAGTGTCAGCCATGCAGTCGGTCCCAGAGGCTTGGGAGGCTAAGGTAAGCACATGGTTCCTTAAGCCCAGGAGCCTGGTTAGAACAGCAAGACCCATCTCTAAATAAAGACACAGCTGAAAGAATCCTAGGGGGGTATATGGGGTGGAGGGTGGGGTCACAAAGTTGAGATAGGCGAAGATTTAATGCACCAAATAAGGCTGTTTAAAACAAATTGAGACACTGGATTTTATTAAGATTAAAATTTTTGCTCATCAAAAGACAGAACTCACTGAGTGTCCCTAGGTTGAGAAGCAAAAATGCCCTGGAACAAAAAAGATACAGATCCAAAGCACTTAGGATTTCCAGATTAGGGATGCTCAACAAGTAAAATCTATGCAAAAACTGCAATCTCCAGAAAAGTCCAAAATATGAAACACTTGAGGCCCACCCAGACCCTTTCCCATAAGGCACACTCAACCTGCATTAGTAAAATGAAAACATCTGCCACAGATGCCGGAAAACATCCACAAACTCACAGGGCTTTAGATTGTAAAGCACTGTTTCAACTTAGCAACAAGACTAACCTGTTTTTATTAGCTAGAAACCATAAGATACTTTACAAAAGAACACCCTTGGATTACTAAAAAGTAGGTGAAAAATTTCTCAACATTGTATGCCACCAAGGAAATTAAAATTACCATGAGATACCTCCATATTCCTATCAGAATGGCTCAACTCCAGACTGGCCACCTTAGAGAACTGTTTGACAGTTCCGCACAAAGTGATGCACACATCTATCCTATATTACCGTAATTCTACCCTTAAGTATTAGCCAAGGGTATATATGTCATAAAAAGACATTAAACAAGTCTGGGGGTGTGGCTTAGTGGCAAATGTATTTGCCTAGCTCCAACACACACACACATCTTATAAAGCAAAGTAATGCTACTGACTCATAATAAACACCTTCTGGAAATAATAATAATAATAATAATAAAAACATCCGGCAATAGAAAAATAAGAACATGGCTTGTGAGACACTCAGACAATGGGAAACTACTTGGTAAGAAACGGGAAAGAAACACTCATTTAAGCTACCACAGAGATGAAACATGAATCGCAAAGCCTTTGTTGGAGGTTCCCAGCCCTGTGAAAGCACCTGCAAGCAGGCAGATCTATGAGTTCAAGGTCAGACTGGTTACATAGTAACCCACGCCAGCCATGAATACATTGTTAGACCCTGTCTTACAAAACAACAACAAAAACATGTTGGGAAAGGCAGATTGAAACATCAATTTCAAAACATCAGTTGGCTATGTCAGCTTGACATATGTCAGGAATTAATTAAAACCCCAACATGGAGGGCACATGGTGAGGGATTTTTTTTTTTTTTTTTTACTTAATTGGAAGTAGGAAGACTCACTTCCTACCTTTGAGGTAGGAAGACCTTCCTTTATCCGGATCTTTTGAGCTGGGAAGAGCCACCTCAAATATAAGCCACAACTTCTGCGGGAAGAGGACATGGAAGAAAGAAGCTCTTTGCTTGCTTGCCCTCCCTCTCACTGTCATTAGGAAGTGCACTGAAGACCAGCTGAGACACACAGCCTCATGGACTGAGCAAACACTGGATTTTTGGACTCACCATTCATTCATAGCCACTGTTGGTCTGGCTGGACTGCAAGCTGTAAGTCGTCCTAATAAATCCCCTATTTATAGAGAGATTCATTCAATCAATTCTGTTACTCTAGAGGACCCTGACTAATACACATGTCAACACAGTTCGAGAAACAGGGAAATTGTGTAGATTGGTTGAATGGGACCAGACCATGGTTCTTACTAGGATAAGGGACTGAGTTGTGTTAGAAGTCAACAGTCAAAAGATCAGAGAGACAAACAGGCAGTCTAGCAAAGTAGGTTTCTCACAGTTTGTTTGGTACGAGGGATTAGGCAGCTGTATTTGGTAATATATGTATTCTTAATTACCAAACACAGTGGACAGAAATTGTGGATATTGATCTCACTCCTCCCCACCCTTCATGCCCATACTGGGGAGTACTCATGATCTGTACAAGCTACACAAATGAATTGTACTGAGCCTAGACTCAATCCCAATCTTAAAACCGAAGAAATTCGGGTAATTCTGCCCATGTGAGAAAGGTAGGGTTTGAGTTCAGTCCTCAGGCCGCATGCAAAACTGCCACTTTAGCTACTTGTCAGATTTTAGGAAAAAGGGAGAAGCTAAGGGGAAAAAAAAAAATACAACTGTGCTGCTCTGTAATACATTTTCACATCTATTTGATACATTTGTCACTAAGAACTAGGCAAAACCCATGAAGAGATCACAAACCATTAAAATTGCTGACCATAAGCAAAAAGGAGCATTTTACCCCCTAAAAGTTTCTTGTTTGTGTAGTAAATATGAAATTTAAAGTTCGCAGACAGGCTGGGGAGATGGTTCAGCGGCTAAAATGCTCGCCAGGGCAAACCATCTCGCCCCGCGCACGCGCCTACTGCCCGGCGCGCTCGCTCCCTCGGTCCCGCGCATCCGCGCTCCTGTGCCACGCACACGCGCACCAGCTTCCGGGCCGCACACCGGTGCTCCCTCCCTTACCCCAGGATTAGCAGCGCGCTCTGCAGCCGTCTCCGCACTTCCAGGAACACGCGCGTTTCCGCCGCAGCCACCGCCATGGCCGACTCAGGGACCCACGCGGGACGGAGCCCACCGTTACCAGAACCCGGACAGGGTGGGAGCACGTGCGGCCGTAGCAGGCGGCTGGCTCCCAGGCCAAGGCAGCGCGGAGGGATCCGGTGGCGGCCGGCTGTCGGCTAGAGCGCCACCTTCCGGGCAGAGAGCGTACTGCCGAGGCGCCGACCTTGCCCCAATGGCCGCATTGTAGGACAGTTGCGACCCAGAGAGCAGAGCTGGCCTCCACTGGAAGGATGTTGGATGGGCTTGACTACGAGCATTTCTGTCCCTGAAATGAACAGGAAGCTCAGATTTGGGCCAGGAGAAGCTCTTCTCTGGATAGCTTGAGTAGGATGAGGTAGATAATGGAGCAGAGGCTGTACAGGTGGTACTTCCCATAGGTCCAGAGCTGAAATACCTGCCCCAAAGCCCACTTTATCGGAGTCTCCTTTATTTGAACTAGAACAGTTTATTAGCTTCCGTATGATGCATCCAAAAATACCCAAGATTGATTGGCCATTACATTTCGCGTTAGATATGGTACTTCCAAGACTGAAACAGTTGCAAAAACAAGTGTAAGCTCTAAAAGACTGGTGGACTTGTATCTTGACTAACCATTCATGTAACTTTTGAGAAGCTAAAAGAAAATGAGTAATTTCTGATATACATTCCCACTATACTACAGAAATAAAAGAAGTCAACTTAATTGCTCCTACAAGATACATTTTGAAAGTTTGATACAGTAAAAGATCTAGTGTGGTATAAACAAATATATCAGGCCATAGAATTTCAGTTGGACACCTTTTAAGAATGGAAAGCTGTTATTTAAAACATAGCTTGTATAATGGAAATTGTCTTAGTTAAGGTTACTTTTGTTCTGATGAAGCAACATCACCAAAGGCATTTGGGGAGGAAAGGGTGTATTCAGCTTACACTTCTATACCACTGTTCATCATTGAGGGATGTCAGGACAGGAACCCAAACAGGGCAGAAACCTAGAGTGGGAGCTGATGCAGAAGCTATGGGAGGGTGAGTTTACTGGCTTGCTCCCATGGTTTTACTGAACCTGCTTCCCCATAGAACCTAGGATCACCACCCAGGGATAGCACCACCCATCATAGGCTAGGCCCTCCTAGGTCAATCACTATTTTAAAAAACGAGTTACAGTTGGGTCTTATGGAAGCATTTTCTCAATTGAGGTTCCCTCCTTTCAGAAGACTCTATCTTGTGTCAAGTTGACATAAAACTAGCCAGGACTGAAATCCTGTTTATTGATGTTCCATTTCATAATTTCATAGTCATAATTATCTGACATTGAACAAACTGGAAACATTTCTAAATAGGTTTAATCCAAAGAGGATGGCGTATATCTGCAGTCCCAGCATTTAGGAGGCTGAGGCAGGATTGCTGAAAGTTCAAGGTCAGTTTGGGCTATATGAGTGCAGGGCCATCTAGGGCTATGTGGCAAGACTGTCTCAAAACAAAAAATGGTCTTAAGTATACTGAAAATATGAGATTTCAGATGACTTTTCTAATATCAACCTTTGAGGTGTTTTAAAGTTTATCACGTTGCTACATAAATTCCTATTTTATCCCAACAATTTGAGATCATAAGAGGGAATAATAGCTTTAAAAAGTAAAAGCTTGGGGATGGAGGGTTGGCTTTGTGGTTAAGCCACTTGGTTGCTGTTTCAGAGGACTGGGAAGCTAGGTTTATAGCACTCATAATTGCTTGCAACTTCAGGGCATCTGACCTCTTTCTCTGGGCTCCATGCATGCACACACATACCTGTGGCACTCCCACATAAAATATAAGTAAATAATTTTTGAAAAAAGCAAAGGTAACTACTATTTGGTGGCAACTCATTTATTTGAAGGACAATTGTTCTCTTCTACTTTTAACACCGAATACTACTTAAATTTTGTCAATACTTAATATTGACACCTAGCAAAATACACAGCGTCTTCAGAACAGCGTGCTCCTCATATATGGTTTAAAACTAGAACACGCAAAAACACTTGTAAAAACTTTCGTTTTTCCTGATGTGATGGTCTGGACCAAAAACAAAACAAAACAACAACCCTTTCGAATACGCATTTGAAAGAAGGCTAGATACAAAAAAAAAAATATTGCTAAACTGGCTCTCGGTTTCACACAAACTGTGCCTGAAATGGCGCGCATAAAGTGCTGGTGGATCCAGATGATCGAACTTAAATAATACTTCAAATTTTCAATTCCCCCATTCCATCAAAATGATGGTTCGCTCGCTGGCTTGTTGCTCACACCTTTCCCGCCTTCCCTCCGCCGTCTCCCCGGTCGCCCGCACGAGGGCGCTGTGGCGCCGGCTAGCCGTGGCCGCTGAGCAGCGGACGGGGGCGGGGACGGAGGCCGCCGACGTCGACGCCTGCGTGGGCGCGCGCGGTGCACGCTGGTAGCTGTCACTAGGCCCTGGGCTGGCGGCCTTCGTGCGGCTGCCGCGGTTGCCAAGAGAGCGGCGCCAGCGCGGAGCGGCAGAGCCCGCGGCAGGTAACAGCGTCCCCGCCCCCGGCGCGGTCGCGCGGCGAGACGCGGCACGGTTCGGGCGAGCGTCTCCGGGCTTGGCCTGCGGTGGTGGCGTCGGGGTGTCACCGCCCGGCTCCCACCTGAGCCCGCCTCTGGGTGGAGGGAAACGGGGCCCTGACCTGCCCGGGGCGAGCGGTGGGACCCGGGGCCTGTCCGCCCGTGGCCTTCGGCGGGCAGAGCCGGCACGGGGCAGAGGGGTGGTGTCACCTGGACGCGGGTGCCCGGCGCCTTTGTTGGAGGCTTCCCGGCACCCCGTTGCCTCGCCAGCCCGGTGGGTCCCTTTGAGGATTGAGGCGACACCGAGGCCCGCCGATGTGCCGGTGCAGAGGGTTGGGAAGCAGAGCCAAGTTCACCAAGAGGAAGCCGAGCTAGCACACGGAAGTTGTTAACAGTCCTCACCTTTGATTTCCAAGGCTTTGAAAGTTGCCCCATCGCTGTACTTAACCTCACCCTCATCCTGTTGAGGAGGGAATAGCACGTAACTGTACTTTCTCCTCCCCAAGCAAATTGTGTCTTGTTAATTCTTACATTATCTCGGAGTTCTGTGGAGTTGAAGAAAACTCAGATTTAGAGATTGTAGTCAACAAACACATTCTTTTTTTCTCTCTCTCTTTTTTTTTTTTTTTTTTGATCCGAAAGATACAGGAGTCAACCTCATTTAGTAGCTCGCAACTATAGGGTCAAAACTTTTCATTCTGGAGATGTTAGCCCCGTATGTAGGTGTCAAGGTCTTGCCACTTTGAGGTTAGTTGTATTCGTGTTAGCATGGCGTCGCTATGTGCTACCCTATGTGCTAAGTCACAGGATTATCAACCCCTTGGTTCGTTGAGCTGACAGAAATTATAGCCCAGGTCGTCTGAATGCCTTGTTGTAATGGTTACTTCTAGTTAAACTTTGTCATTCCTCAGAACTGCTAAAAGGGGTCCCCTTTTGGGGACCCAATTTTTAATAAAGAATTTTTAAAAACTGAAGGAAACACAGACCAAAAATGTGACACCATGACCCAAAGGTTAAATTTAAGTTAATTGCTTTCGCATCTGTTGTGAAGAGCCCTACTTTGTAATTCCAATAGTAGAAACAACTGTAGCCTGGGGCTTGAGAGCTAAGGTTCAAGCTCTGTTTTTGCTGCTAACTGGGTGTGATCTCTCTACCCCTCAGTTACTGTCTGTATTGTGGTGTCTAGTTTTGTTTTAGTGGTACTGTGATTGGGAACCAGGGCCTCGTGCATGCTTAGTAAGATTCTACCACAAGCCTGTGCTCCCACTGTGAACTTTTTTATTTGGGGTGCTGGGAAGGAGTGAGACCTAGGGCCTGGCACATGAACAGCCTCAGGAATTTGAAGACCTCATGATTTTCCAAATTGCTATTTCCCATCAAGACTGTACTAAAGCAATAGTTTACTTCCCTTAAACAGTGTTCCATGTCAAATCATGTGGCAACACACTAGATTTAACCAACCTTAACTTTTGTTTTCAGTACTGGAGATCAAACCTGGGGTATTTCCAATACAAGGCAAACACTCTACCACCAAGCCACACCTCCTTCCCCCAAGTTTAACTTTGATTTGCTTGTGAAGGCAGCTCCTCAAAGACTTCATGCTATGCTTGCATGCATAGAATTTCCAAAGGAAGGTTTAAATAGCATTTCCCAAATTTTAAATTTAATTTAGCCCAGTTTCCTTCTGTCTGTCTGTCTGACTGTTTTTTGTTTTCCTCAAGACAGGGCTTCTCTGTATAGCTCTGGCTGTCCTGGAACTCTGTAGACCAGGCTGGCCTCAAACTCGGAAATCCGCCTGCCTTTGCCTCCCGAGTGCTGGGACTAAAAACATGCGCCACCACGCCCGGCTGAGAGCCCAGTTTCTAATGCAAGTATATGGTAGAATGCTTACCAAGCATACCTGAGGCCCTGGCTTTCATTCCAGTACTGTTAAAGTCTCCTAGAATAAAATAACACATGATACCAATTTCAGAATTACTGTACTAGAAGTATGTCTGCTTCTAAGCGGAAAAAGCCACGAATTGGCCCCTTGTTGCTGTCTAAGGTCTCTGGGGCATGAAGATCTAGTGAGACCTCTTTGGTATAACAAAAGATGTTTAAGGATCCTCAGTATAAAAAAGTTACTTTTAAGGATGCATGTATCACTATTGGTCCTAGTTTATTCTTTCATTTATAACAATAGTATCTTTTTTCCAGCCTCTTGATGCTTTTCTTCATGTTTTGGTTTGATTTTTGTGGTTATTATTGAATGTTTGTAGAAAGGCCCTTTAAAGTTCCAACAAATAAAGACGTGTTGATAGTGGCCTTCCTTTCACTGACTGATTTCTCCTTCTAGTTAGTTAGGCATCTCAAAACAGTGACATATGAAAGTGATATAAACTGGATTCAGTGCTTAATGATTTTCAAATCTGGGATAACTGAAAAATACTAAAGGTCAAAAAAGTCTGATGCTATTATTTCTGACTGTTTGGAAACAGTATCTAAATGTTGAAAATTAAATCCCTTGGCTAAATTCTGATAAGTATTATGCTGGGCTTTTTGTCACCTTCAGAAAATAACTGAGGGAGAAAATACTTTTGGGTTGCAGTTGCTGTCCCTGTCTTTTGCTCTCTTGCTTCTCAGCCTCTGGTCAGGTAAAAAGGCTGGCAGAAGCTATTTACCTCATGGTGGCCAAGAGAGAGGGGAATTTGGCAAGATTCAGCCCATCCCTGCCATACCCTTCCTCAAGTCCAACCTACATTCTCTTAGCTTCACTCCTTGAAGTTCTCAAACACACACCCACTCGTCCTCACTCCCTGCAAATGGCAGCAGTAGCTTGGGACCAAGCCTTTTGGAAGTTATCACTAATATTCTTCAATCTTGAAGATATTCTGTCTCCTTTATTACTTTGGATAAGTGCTACTAATGAACACCTTAGTTTGAGGGAGTTGGGATTAGAATATTTAATTTTATTTGTTTTTTCAAAACAGGGCTTCTCTGTATAGTCCTGGCTGTCCTGGAACTCATTCCATAATCCAGGATGACCTTGAACTCAGAGATCTGACTGCCTATTCCTCTAGAGCACTGTGTGCACCACCATATCATGCTTAGAATATTTAATTCTAATAGATAAGCTTTCAATACGGTAAATTTGACCTCTGAAATAAAACTATTTAGTAGATATGTAAAGCTAATGTTTTGTTTGCTAGCTAGAAGTTTTTATTGGCAGTTTATTGTAGGAAAATACTGTTTTGATTCACATGTTCCTAAACTGTGATTTCTCTCTTTCCTTGGTGTTATTACCTGTGTTATAAGCCAAGTAAGCCTTGCACATCAGAGACTTTATATTTACAGATCAAAGATACTATCAAATTTTTTAAGGAAAAATTTAACAATTCTACAACCCATGTATCCAACCTGCTACCAGTCAGAGGTATATTGTTCTGTTTCCCTTGTTTAGAGTTCTCTTCTTTTATGCTTGTCTGAATTCTGTCTTTCAGGTTCTACCTGTATAACACCTCTTTCATGAATGACTTCATTTTCAGTTATTTCTTCTTTTGCTTGCCTGTACTTAAAAAAAAAAAAAAACTTTCATCCTTCATGATGGCTAAATAGATGAATACATGAACATCACAAGTATCTTGTCGATCAAATAGATGATTTAATGCAGCATTAAAAATATGTTTCCCTTTGGCCATATATACAAATAGTTTCCTATATAATATATTTACATATTATAATTATATTTTTACAAAAAGACTTGAAATACACTTTAGTTAACAGTTGATAGCTCGTGTTATAAACAGAAGGCAGACATAGGTAAAAAATAAAGTAGTCCTGCTGAAAGCTTCTAGCTAGAAATGCATGTTCCCTGTATAAGCCTTCAGACTGAACGTTCTTTGTTTAAAAGGGGGAATTGCCAGAATTTCAGTGTCATTCTTGATGCCATCCTGGCACCAAAATAAGACTTTCTTCTTGGTAGTTGGAAGGATTGGAAGGGAATGAGCAGAGATACCTTCCTCAACCTAATTCACTCTTACCCTCCCCAGGCCATGAAGTCATCTGTCTGGTGGTTGATGGACCAAAGTTAGGTTCCATAAGTATTTAGTTAATCAAAAAATTTGAACTTCTTTTGAAGTCTTATTTGTGAGGAACTTGGGGGATGACTTTATGGAAAATTCAAAATGTTAAAGCATGCTTTTAAAATACAATTCCAAAACTGGGCCATGGTGGTGAACACCTTTAGTCCTCCCAGTACTTGGGAGGCAGAGGCAGGCAGATCTGTGAGTTGGAGGCCAGCCTGGTCTACAAAATGAGTTCCAAGACAGCCAGGGCTATTACACAGAGAAACATTGTCTGGAAACAAAACAAAACAAAACCCCAAAATGGGCAAACACTGATAGAGAACTATATTTTCAAAACTGTCTTAGTGTTACTAGTATCACATTTATAATAAAAAGCTTGAACTGCATTTTTAGTACGATAAGTCATCTTTAAACTAAACCTTCCAGAAGGAAGAAAACCTAAATCCTAGAAGCAAGATCCTTCTGTTAAGCAAGTGATCTAGAGGGATAAAATATACACTTTTTTAAAATAACTTTCATATGTGCTTTCAGAAGGAGCTTCCTGAGGGCGGAGTCTAAGAGAGTAAATAAATAAGGCGATGGGCTCAACGCACAGCTCGGTCCTCCTCGATTCCTCTCTTACCACTCGAGTTTATATGGCCAGTTTTTCATATTTCATTTTCCTCTGTTTAATGAGAAATGCTTCCGTCATTTTTACCCCTTTTCCTCTAGTATAATAAGTTTGCTCCTGTCTTTTGGAAGGACATTCATTCATAGGAACTGGCAAGAAAATAGATCCTCTGTTCTTTCACGTGGACATTTTTGTGTCTCAGGTGGCTGTGAAAATTTATAAACATGTATCTAGATTTTGAGCCAGAAGTTGTTTTGTGTTCAGGGGTAAAGAGTTTACCGCTTACCATTTAGTTAGATTAGGGTTCCTATTTTCAAAACAAACAAAAACCAAAACCCCTCATGGTGATGTACTCACAGTGATTTGCTACTCTCTCAGCTGGATATTGGATTGCTGTTAGTTTGAGGTTGGGGGTGCAGCCTCACACTGGATTTAGAAATGAGCTGTTTAATCTGTGTCCTTAGAAAGACTGGACCCCTGAGAAGTGCTTTCTTCATTGTTTGTCTCTGCCACAGATGAGCTATCAATGAATGACAGTTGACAATCACAATGACTATAAATGGACAGAAGTCTTAGTGCTTTGAATCAAGAAGAAACATAGCCTACATTTTCATTGTTTTCAGTTGTGTTCTGTAATGTTGGAAAAGAAAGATATCAGCTGTTTAAAACCTTTTCAATATGCTACTTTTATAAAATTTCCAGATAAATTTTCTAAAATAGTTTGTATGCCACAGATCCCATCCCAGATGACCAATTGTACTTTTTCAAAAGACAGAACTGGCACAGTGGCTTTTCTATACATTCTAACAAATAGCTTACCATGTGGGCTTTTTATAGTTTTTTTTTTTTTCTGTATTTTCTTAAGAACATAACAAAGCACATAATACTTGCTTTAAAGTTACTCTATCGTTTTGGCATTCATATTTCAGTGACTTCCTTATTGTGGACAATGGCATCATCAATTGGAAACTCAACTTTGAGCCTGAATGGGGTTCTAGCATCATAATTAGTGTATGGCATCAGAGTCCTCAAAGTGCCTTCTCCAGGCCTACCTGATTCTATAACTTGATGCAGTTAGTTTAATGTGATCTGATAACCACTATACTATGTGTTTTAGAATTCAGAATCTATACCCTCCCCCTTTCATTTCAGTGATCATGCACTTATTTTTATGACTTGCTGAGTACTAGAGCCTAGAAGTGACTGGGGATTCATATTAGATCTGTCGAGCTCTGTCTTAGGGTGTTACTAGGAAACAAAACATTTTACAGTCATCTGCTTGTGTTGTGCTGTTATCATGCCTACAGAGTGCCTCAAAGCCAGGAACAACTAAAATGTATCTTTTTTGGAAAAGTATGTTTAGAACTTTCCCTAGTGAGTTGGGAAAAGTACTAACCATCGTTTGTAGTAGACAGGCAAGGCTTGCAGTTGTGGGACTGGGCTACATTCAGCAGAACATATACCTTAAAAAAAAAGAAAAATATTGTGAATAAATTCTTCTAGTTATGCATTGCTGCATGTCAGATTGAATTGGTTACCTTTCTTACTGCTATGACCAAATACCTGATGAGAGGGAAGTTAAGGGAGGAAGGGTTCATGTTGCCTTGTGGGAAGGAAGATGTCAAGTGAGGCAGCTGGTCACATTGTGTCCACAGGTAGGAAGCAGACGTGAATACTGCTGTTCAGCTGCTTTCCTCAACCTTTGCTTTTTAGTCAAGTATAGGACCTCACTCCAGGATATGATGTCACTGGCATGGTGGTTCGTCCCCTCCCCTCAGCAGAACCGTTTGTAAATTCTCACACAGGCGAGGCATGACTTGTGTCTTTTATGTGATTCCAAATCCCGCGAGCTCACAGTGAAATTTAACCATTATCTAAGTCATCTCAAGTCATACTGACTTAAAATACTGTCTATCACAATTCAATGTTTTTTGTTTTGTTTTCATTTGTTTGTTTGATTCATTGATTTTTTTTTTTTTTTTCTAAAAATGATAGAGGGCCTTGGCTATGAAGTACTGCCCCCACCTCCAGCCCTTGTGGTATTGCAGTTGCCAGTTAGTCAGAGCTACAAACATCTGAAGGTTTAATTTAGGTTGGTGGTTCCACTTATAAGGTAGTTTGCTCACAGGACTAACAAGGGTTAGTTTGTTCATTTGTTTTTTTTAAGATTTATTTATTTATTTTATGGGTTCACTGTTGCTTTCTTCAGACACACCAGAAGAGGGTACCTGATTCCATTACAAATGGTTGTGAGCCACCATGTGGTTGCTAGGAATTGAACTCAGGACCTCTGGAAGAGAAGTCAGAGCTCTTAACCTCTGAGCCACCTCTCCAACTCCTGTTTGTTTTTGTTTTCTCGATGTTGAGGAAAGCTACTCCCTAAGTGCTTCTCACCTTCCCGCTGCTGCTTCCGAACCCCTCTTTATACAGTCCCTCGTGGGTGGGGACCCTCAGCCAGAGCAGATTACTTTTATTGCTATTTCATTACTGTAACTTTGCTACTGTATGAATTAATATAAATATTTGTGTTTTCCAATGGTCTTAGGCGGCCATTAGTCATTGAACACCCCCAAAGGGTCTCAGCTCACAGGTTGAGAATGACTGTTCTACAGTGTTGCCTGATTAATCCTTTGACAAAGACAGTAACTCCAGAGTGAGTGATCCAAGAAACATCCAGGTAGGAGCTGCCATATTTTCCAGCCCTGGGCAGAGGTGTAACTAACTAAGTTCACAAGCAGCATTTAAGATACAAATCTTACTCTACTTCACACATACCGCCTTCCCCATCTGCCTTTCTCTTAGGAAAGCACACAGTCATCAAGCCAGAGCCTTCCATGTGCTAGGCATTGCGCTGGATCCTCAGCCTCCAATTGATGTTCTTTAGGGACATTATTTGGTCATTCTTTGTTCAATTCTTTTAAAACATTGTAATAAATAGGAAACACTTCTTGTAATTTTAAAAGTATATAGTGAAAACTCTTTGCAGCCTTCCCATAATTCCAATTTCTATCTGTCCAAAGAAGATAATCAACTTTATTTTTCTGTTATTTTTAAGAGGTATCATATTCATACAAATTAATATATTCATGTACTCAAAACAGTGTGGTAGTAGCATAAAGACATAGGGACCATGGAATAAAATGGAATATCATAATATAAATCTCAGAATATAAATATATAGTCAAATATTGTTTCATGAAAATGCCAGGACCACCCAGCATGTGAAGGACAAGCTCTTCTACAAGTTGATTGAGAGAAACTACATCGACAACTTGCAGAAAAATTAAACTTGAACTTCATATACTCCAAAATTAATTAATTAAAGACCTAAATGTAAGACATCAGACAATAAAAACTCATCACAGAAAGAAAGCAGAGAAAAGCCATGAGTCTCAGATAACACATCAGAAGCACAGGCAGTACAACAGTGAGAAGGCAGCCCCGGAACAGGAGAGAGTATCAATCCAGCATACAGAAAGAGCTACATTCAGCCACACACACCCTAATTAAAAGATGGCACAAGCCTGTGAAAAGATATCGCTCCAAAGTTCTCAGTGTCCAATAAACATGAAAAGAAGCTCAGTGTTACAATGCAGGCGAAAGCTGCAGAAATTCTCCTCTCACCCCTTAGGGCAGCTGATTCCAAAACAAAACACTACACAGAAAGTAGTGTTAGTACAGCTATAGAAAAATTCGAACCTTGTGTGCAGTGGACAAGGAACATAAAATGGCATAGCCAAATGGAAAATAGAATGATAGTTCCCCAAAGCATTAAACACTGGGGAGATAAAGCACTTGCCACACAAGCATAAGAACTGCAGCTTGGTTCTCCAGAACCCACAAAATGCTTGGTGGGCTGCCTGTAATTCTTCTTGGTAGGTAGAGAAGGATTCCTTCAGAACTGTCTCGCTAGCCAGATTAGTGTATAGGTGAGCTTGGGGTTCAATTGAAGCCTACCAGTCTCTGACCTTCATATATGCACATATGATTATATGCACCTGCGCACACACGCATACCACACACATAAAAAACAAATCCATAGGTAGAAACTGAAGGTAGAGTCATAGAGAAATGCTTGCATGCCAGTGTTTGTGGTAGCACCATTTAGGAGAGGTGGAAACAGCCTAAATGTGCATTTACAGATAACTGATAAAATAGACAATATGGGCCATGTAATAGAATATTCCTCAGCCTTAAAAAGGAAAGTTTGACACATGCCACAGTGTGCATAAGTGTTGAGGACATTGTGCTAAATGAGACAGACCTAGTATAGTGAAAAGACCAGCGTTCTGTGGTTTTGCTTATGGGAAGTAGCTGTAACAGTCAAATTTATATAAACAGAAACCAAATGGTGGGTGCCAAAAACAGGGCAGGGAGAGGAAATGGAGATTGTTAGTGGATATAGGGAGTTTTAGGCTTGCAAGATGAAAGTCAAAGACGACTCTACAACTTCGTGTACTTATTGCTAATTAAATAGACACTCAGTTAATGATATAGTAAATTTTAGTTTGCTTTACAGCTTTAAAAGATGACAGGCCTTTAGAGAACAAAGCATATGTGCATTCAAAATACTATAGTATAATTTAAACCATGTTTCTACTATTGAAAAAGATAATCAAAGAATGAGCCAAGTCAGGATCTGACTTGTAAGGTACCATTCAGAGGCACAGTGTGAGTGTCATCTAATAGTAAAGCTTCAGGTGACAAAAGAAGCAGAGGCACAGTTGGAAAGGATAACAAGAGTGAAGGGAGGAAGCCTTGACTGCTGAGTAGTAGCTGAGACTTTCCTTGCAGGGAGAGAAGTACAAATGATAAGATTAAATATGTGGTTCCCATTATTAAAAAGGACTTGTAATGGAGACTGTGAACTTGTGTTTTACTTTTCTGGAATTAAATGTCTAATTTATAACGAGGGCATTTCTTACACACTAAGAAAACTACAGTGCTTCACGTGGATTATCAGATTTACCTTCCTGGACTTCCTGAGGGAGTCGTGTGCTCTGCTTTTTACTTACAAACGTAATTGGCTCTTGGAATATAATGAAAACACAGGAATCTGCTGTAATTTAAATGTAAGACATGTAGGATCCATGGGTAGAAGTTCACTCTGAAAGATAGGCACATTTGTGCACATTGCTAAAACTGTTCCAAAAGCAGATCTCCTGGTTGCCAAAATACCTGTGTGTATAGCTGGGGGTTGGGGAGCAGTGGTGCTATTAACAGTTCTGCTTGCTTCCTAGAGCTTGTGCAAAACTTTTCTCCACATATTCTCCTACTCCCTTTAGTGGACTAATATGTAGATGTAAGATAAACATTCCTGTATAACATTTTATCCAATCATTTACATGCATAGACATGATCATATTTGGTCCATGTAGATAATTTACATTTTTATGAGTATACTATTTTAATATTCTCAGTTTGTCTTTCCTTGTCATCTAAAAATGTTGTCATTTCTTCATATATAAATAGTATATATACAAAGAAAGAAAACATTTCAATACTAGCAAATAGTAATAGTCTGAAAAATAGGATTTTTCCTTTTCTCTTAAAATTGTTTTATACAATATATTTTGATCATATCCTTTTCCCTTTCCCAACACTTCCCAGAGTCTATCCATCACCTTAGCCACCCAACTTCATGGTCATTGTGCTTGCTAGCACTCCTCTTCACTCAAGTGCTAGCTTGCCCTCTTATTTGTCTGTCTCTCTCAATAACCAGACAAAAACAAAAACACAAAAAGGGGTGGGGCAGGGTGGTGTTGTTAGCCATGGGGCCTGCCCCGAAGTGCGGTAGGCATAACCAGTGACAATACTGAGTGGCCAACACATAGGAGCACACCCTGAGTGCAGTCCAGGAAGCCAGAAACAAAGCATGGCCTTATTAGAGTAAGATGATCGGCTAGAAGAGTGGCTCTTGACTTGCTGACAGCTATGTGGATCTGGAAGGACTGTACCATAAGATGCTTTTGAGTGGTCTAAATTGTAAATAGAGAATAAGGAAATGAAATATTGAATGTGGAAAGACCTTTCATAAACTTTTGCTGTGAGAGAGGAGAACAGAGAAACTGGATGCCAGCCAGAGGGCCTGTGGAAGGAAGTCCAGGGAAGGTGATGAGTTTTGACTTCACACACAGGGCTGCATAGAAATTTTTTCTTTGTAGGAAAAGTTTGTATTGAAGGGGAATGGAATACTGAGGACTCTGAGCATAGAAAAGGGAGTGAGACCTAGACCACAGCAGAGGCAGACCTTTAGTCGGAAGGTCTTTAGTTCCCAGCAGGGAAAGCAGGGAATGTGGCTATGGGGCAAGCTTGGTGTGGGTTTGTTAGACCAGGGGAGCTGAAAGCATTCCCCATGCTGCTGCTTCCTCTCTTTTCAATTAATTACATCTTACTTTGATTGTGCTTATTTTTTTATTTTTGATAATGTTGTTTTGCTTCCCTGCAAAACTTCTAGATTCAAGCCGTCCTCTGCCTCGGCCTCCTGAGTGACACTCCATACCTCTGGCACCCCAGACTTAGCTGTAGTTGAGGTCCATAGAGGACTGATGGTATAGCATAGTGATAGGGTGCATGTTAGCATGAGAGAGACTAGGTTCAATTCCCGGGACACTGTCCCATCCCCACCCCACCCTACCCTCCACCAAAAAGGGGGGACAGGGAAGAAAAGAAAAAACTACATATGTATTTTTTTCTTTCTTGAATGTTTCCACCAGGCCATTGTTCGTATCCATTGATATGAAACTCAAAAGACAGTGACTAATAAAGTCATAGGCAAGCACATTTTAAAGAGCTTCATTTTTTGTGTTCACAAAACCATTCATGATAAGACTGAGTTTTATACTTTGTCATTAACAATTCAGGACCACAACCAAGACTAATTAGAATGCCTTTACCAGCGATTAGCATGTTTCCTAGTACTATGTTGATTTAATAGGGAGTGATGGGAGCAATAAAGGGAATGCTTTAGCATTTTCTGTCATAAACATTCTGATAGCTTAAATATATTACTTGGTTTTGATGAGCTTTGAACTAGGTTTTATCTCTTTTTATAGATGAGGAAACCCAGACTTGAGAAAACTAAGTGCTTAGGTCAAGCCATTCATCTGGTAAGGACTTTAATCTTGTGCTGAGAATCTCTCGACTAATATATGTTCTGAAGCTCTATTTTTGTTGCATTTTATGCTCTAGATTTCTATAAAATGTCCTTTTATTAATTTGGGGGGTGGGTATTTGTACTTTGTTTGACAGGGTGTTACTCCTGTAGACTTGTCTGACCTAGAACTCACTATGTAGACCAGGATGGCCTTGAACTCACAGAGATCCACTTTCTGGAATTAAAGGAATTTCTACCAAGCCTGACTCTTGTATTAAATATTTGGTGTAGTGGGTTTGGTTGTTTTGTTTTGTTTTGTTTTGTTTTGTTTCTGTGTGGCAAACTCTTTCTTGGGAAGAGGCAGTCATAGGTTTTCTTGATACAATATGGGAAGTATTATGTTTGTGTATGGTTTAATCCATGTAGGGACATACTGTGTTAATAGACTATGATGAGATAAATACAAGGATGGAAGTAAATACTTACAAATCTTTATGGCAATTTCACTGTGTTACACTGACTAACTACATAATTATATCTGTAGGTAATAAACTGGGAGAAAACCTAGCCCTTAGTCACAATTCACTTGAGAAACACTGACTCAAGTAACCTTAAAATATGGAGGAGAATACCTAAGAACTGAAATGTGTACTACATGTTAGGTTAAAAAGTAGCATTCCTGTTTGTGTTCTAATGTATGATGAATTTTGTGGTTAGCTCACTGTGGAAGCTGGACCTAGTGGCAAATTCATATCTATAATTCCAATGTGCAAGAGAGTTGCTGAATGAGAAAGCATCCTGGCCTGCACATTTTCAGGTCCCAAGGTTATTTTCTGGCCTCCTCGCACATGCATACACATGTATGAGCATCAGCAAATGGGTGTATTCCTCCAGCCTCCACTAAATAAAACTACATCTGCATTTCCTTTAAGATTCATTTTTGTATTTATAAGTAAGTGTATGCACATGCCTGTGGACACCAGTGCAGGTCAGACTGTGGCAGTTCTAGAGCTACAGCAGGTGTGAGCAGCCTGATGGGTGTGTTGGCCCAGAGCTTAGGTCCTCTTCAAGGGCAGCAAGTGCTCTAACTGCTGAGCCATCTTCCCAGCATTCCATTCTTTCCAACCTTTAGTCCATGAAAGTTTCTATCCGTTTATAGATGTTTTCTTAACTATTCAGAGTCATGGCTTTGTTTTAGTATGCCACATTTCTTTTTATCAAAAGCACATTGTTTTGTATATGGAGATGGTTGAATTTTTGAAAATGTTAGAATAAACTAAATATGTTTTAAAAGTTCATATCATATAGCTCATGATAGACATATCTTCACTCATTAAAAGCAATCTTATGAGAATTCTGAAAGCAAATTCATATGAAAACTGAATATTTTATTGACATTTTATAAACAAAACTATAAATATTTACATGTATTTCATTATGAAAAGATAGGTTCATTATACACACCCAATAAATAAGTTAAATAGATCAAAAAATAAAAAATAAAAGCTTGTCAGATCTTGGGACTGAGAATGATTCCTAATGGCTTTTATTTTGGTTTGACTTTTGTTTCAGACAAGGTATTATTCTTTAGCACTGTCTTCTTCTTGCTGTTGTTGTTTTTGTTGTTGTTGAGACAGAGTTCCTCAATGGCCTAGAACTTGCCAAGTATTCAAGGATTCATCTGTCTCCACGTTCTCAGTGCTGGAACTACAAACACATAACGCTGCACCAAGCTTTTTAAATTTAAAATGATGTATTGGTGTGAGTGATATCTGAGTGTGTACAGGTGTGTGGAGATCAGGACAACAGTAAAATGTTTGCCTCAGTTGCTTCTCTGCTTCTTTTGTGAAATATGCTCTCTCTTTGAACCTGGAATTGAAGTTTCAGCTAGAATGGCTGGCCAAGGAACCCATAGCATCAGCCTGTGACCACTCTTATACAGCACTGGGGCCATAGGCACACTCCACCATGACCAGTTTTTCCTGAGGCTCCAAACTCAGGTTGTTAATTTTATATTAAGCACTCCATTCCTGAGCTGTTCATTGTCTGGCTTTTTTTTTTTTTTTTCTTTCCGAGACAGGATTTCTCTGTATAACCCTGGCTGTCCTGGAACTCACTTTGTAGACCAGGCTGGCCTCAAACTAAGAAATCCACCTGCCTCTGCCTCCCCAGTGCTAAGATTAAAGGCATGCGCCGCCCGGCTAATTTATTTTTTGCTTATTCACTTTACATCACCCTCACTGTCACCCTTCCAGTCACCCCATCCCACAATCCCCCTTCCCCCTGGGTATCTCCCCACCCTGGCACATCAAGTCTCTGTGAGGTTGCATTGTCTGGCTTTTTGACATGGATCTGGGAATCTCTGGTCTTCATTCTTGCAAGACAATCATTAGATCACCTGAGCTGTCTCCCCAGCAACCTGATTCAAACTTAGAGTTGAACACAACTACATTAGTTACAAGTGCCACAAATTTAGCTGGTCATTAATGATTAGCTTTTTTTATAACATATAAAAGTTTGAACAACATATCTACTGAGGTTTAAAAATTGTATTATCCCTCTGTGTATTGATAAATGACTCCTATTTTCATGAGTAGGAATTGCTACTAAATTGCTCCTCAGGTTAACCTTCTATGTACACTGAATATTGATTGTGTATCTTCAGAATGAATGTGTTCTAGCTTAAGGTAGAAATCTTGCCAAGGAAAGAAGTTGTCTCTGTCAGCAAAAGTTATGCATGTGCTTTGTTTACTCCACTTCCTGCTGACACATCACACTTTAGGTTTACTTATTAGAACTTACTGTAGTGCCTGCATATGCCTTTAGAAAACCTAATACTTTCTTTCCCATTACGTTCACTCAGAAACAAAACTGGAAATGTTTTAGATATGTTCATCCCATGAGTATCCTTATCATCTTAGAGGTTTTATTATCCACAATTATGGCTTTGTTTTCCTGCCCTGCTTCTTATTTATTTCATCTGAAACATATTGGTGTGTGTATGCTTATGGTTGTTTTCTAAAATGTTAGATGAAACATGCCTGTAAGCTCAGCTGCTTGGGAGAATGAGGCAGGAGGGTCACAGGTTTGAGGCCAGTGTGAGTAACCTAGCAAGGCCTTGTTTCAGTAGAAAATCTCCAAAGGATGAGCTGCATCTCTGTGTTAGAGTATGGCAGGGAAGGCCGCTCTGTCAGCGCGGAGGGGATAGAACCATACATTGCAACAGAACAGCTTGCAGAATCGTTGACTTATTTCTGATCTTAACTAGGGTCTGAATCTCAGTGAGTCTCATTCTCACAGTTTTGTACTGTGCGTCTGCACATTTTCTTTGTAGATATGTCTGCTCACATTTTCCATTTTAAGACTTTCTTATATTGAAAAGGAGTCTTTTTTAAAGATTTGTTGATTTATTTTATGTATGAGTACACTATAGCTGTCCTCTGACACACCAGAAGAGGGCATCAGATCCCATTACAGATGGTTGTGAGCCACCATGTGGTTGCTGGGAATTGAACTCAGGACCTCTGGAAGGTCCTAAGTTAACCTCTGAACCATCTTTCCAGCCCCCTGAAGAGATTTTTTTGTTTTGTTTGTTTTTGTTTTGTTGTTGCTGTTGTTTTTAATGTACCTGTTCAAATACTTAGTCAGATATGGTGAAGATAGATGGTCTCCACCATCTGAGTTCTCTTTGCACTGTCTTGATGGTATTTACTGCACCACAGGTTCTAAATATTAATACAATAGGATTTTTCCCTTTGGTTGCTTTTATTAAATATTATTTCTTAGAAGGCTGTTTACCTCTAGCTCATGAAATTTTACTTCTATATTTTCTTCTAAGGATTTTATAATTCTACATGTCACATTTAAGTCTATGATCTTTCTAGATTAATTTTTGTACAAATTTGAGGACGGAGTTATATTCAGTTACAAATGTATTATATGAGTTATATTTAAAAGAAGATTAATGAAAAAATTTTTCTTACTCCATCATACATCTTGGCAGCCCATGACGCCTATTCTTAGACCTTCCTAGAGGCCCAGAATCTAGCTGGTAGGGTAAGATGCAGACAGAAGTTAAAGTAAAAATGTAAAAACTGAAAGAGACCTACACTCACTTCAATTAAATTCTTGTTATTAATTATCTATTTTGATATAACAAATAACCCTCAAACTCAGTGGTATATGCAAGAAAACTTTCTGCTACATGTCCTAATGAATTTGAAAGACTTAGTTATGTGTATTATTGATTTAGGAACCTCTTATAGAGTGACATCCAAGTGTCAATTGGGTCTGCACTCAAATTTAGACTTAGGTCATGACAGATGATCTATTTAAAATGGCTCATCTCATGGTGGTGAAACAAAGCCTCAATTCTTCTTTATTGGGTCAAGTCCTAAGCTGTCTTCATGATATGGCAGCTGGCTTGTCCCAGATCTAAGTCATCCAAGAGTCTTCAGAAGCTGAAGTGCTTCTTGTGACCTATTGAGTACTGCCATTGCTTGTGCCTTACTGTTATCACTAAATTTGAGTCTAAACCAAGGGACTAGAGGACTAGGCATACTCTTAAAAAGGAATATCATGGAAGTTGTGGCTGCATGTGAATTATCATATATTCTTTCTTGTCCATTATACCCAAAGTCAGTTTTATTTCTAAATAACTGATGCTCCTTCATAGTAGATGCCCATTATTAGATAATACAATGAATCTTTAAAATAGATCTTTTTAGTTCCATCCATTTGCCTAAGAATTTCATGAAGTCATTGTTTTTAATAGCTGAGTAGTACTCCATTGTGTAAATGTACCACATTTTCTGTATCCATTCCTCTGTTGAAGGACATCTAGGTTCTTTCCAGTTTCTGGCTATTGTAAATAAGGCTGCTATAAATATAGTGGAACATGTGTCCTTGTTATATGTTGGAGAATCTTTTGGATATATGCCCAGGAGTGTTATAGCTGGGTCCTCAGGTAGTACTACGTCCAATTTTCTGAGGAACCACCAGACTGATTTCCAGAGTGATTGTACCAGATTGCACTTCTGCCAGCAATGGGAAAATGTTCCTCTCTGTTGACATCCATTGAGGAGCCCATGGCTCCAGCTGCGTATGTAGCAGAGGATTGTCTTATCTGGAATCAGTGGGAAGAGAGACCCTTGATCCTGTGGAGGCTTGATGTCCCAGCATAGAGGAATGCTAGGGCGGTGAGGCAGCACCCTCATAGGAGCAGGGGGCTGGGGGGATGGAATGGGGGAAAACTGAGAAGGAAGATAACATTTGAAATGTAAATAAATAAAATAAATAACCAATAAAATAATATATGCATATGTATAAATAATAATGAAGCTATTGAAAATATTAATAAAATAAAATAGATGTTTTTCTCCTTTGGTTTTTCTTTTTTTCCTCCCCCCCCCATATCCTTGATATTTTCAATCTAAACATTCTTACTAGATTTTGCTATCAAAATAGAAGAGGATATATACAGGATTTTATCAACGATGTGGCAGAAATAACATGAAGTAATTAAAACTTTTCTTTTTATGTGCCTAAAAAATTTAAATGCCTGTTTTCCACTTTGAATATTATATTACCCAGTACACTGACTAAAATTTTGAGTACTTCTGTTAAAGAATCTGTAAAATTAGTCATTTGTTTTTTGTAATGAGACTTTATGAGCCCACTTCTATACTTTATGTTGTAACCTGGTTTCTCTGGAATGTCTCATAGGGAATGACTTTGCATGACTTTGGAACTGGTGTCTAGTAGAACACGGTGGGAGAATGAACACAGAAGAGCTAGAGTTACTGAGTGACTCCAAATACAGAAACTATGTAGCTGCAATTGACAAAGCACTAAAGAATTTTGAATACTCCAGTGAATGGGCAGATTTGATATCAGCTCTTGGAAAACTCAACAAGGTATGCTTTTTCTTATCCATTATCCACTTAGTAAAAGGAATGAAAATCAGAAATCTGTTTATGCCTGTGTACACAAGATTTAGCTAAATCTTGAAGTAAAGACTATAAAATGTAACTGAACCTCAACTTTCATAAATGGCATATTACTAACACTTCAGCAGTTTCCATCCAAAGAAACAATAGCACTTAAAAGATGCAATTGGTGGTGGTGGTGGTGGTGGTGGTGGTGGTGGTGGTGGTGGTGGTGGTGGTACCTGTAAAAGCACCAGACTGGGAAGTATGTGTGATGCTGTGAGGGTAAGTTTTTGTAATTAAGCATCAGATAAAGTTCTAGACTTCTTGGCACCAAAACAAAAAGCTGTAAGTGGAAAATAATAACTGCAGGTCCCTTTCCTAATGGTGTAAGTGCTGCAACAAGACACACTTTATGCCTAGGCAAGCCTAATTACAAGCCAGCACTTTTTACAAAGATAGTTTTAAATAGAGTCCCTGAGCCTTAGAACTTGACTTGGAATGAGCCTTCTTCCATAGTTGGCTGTTAGTCAAGTTCTTATAGCAGGGCCACTGATCAACTCTCAGCTTCCTGTTTTGACCCAATTTTGTTCTAATTTCAAACTTTTTTTTACCTTCACACATATAGTTTTGATATGATTATTGTTCTTAGTGATTGGGGATGCTTCTAAATAATTGAAAAAAGGATAGATAGAAGAAGAATACGTTCACAATAACTTTTAACATCAGACAGCTTCTTGTGTTATTACTAGGAAAAAAATCTTAACATACTCAGCAAGGAAAATAGACTGCAAGATCATTTCTCTGTTAGTATAAGAAAAAAGACTTTCATTTCCACTATGCCAAGGGTTTACCTTAAAGTGTCCTACACAAGCTTCTGGTCGCACAGGTACTTTCAGCATTTACCATGCCAGCTTTGAAACCTTCCTCTCTCTCTAATAGCTCGAGAAATAGGACTTCATTTCTGGAAGCTGGGATTTCTGTCTTGCTGAAAGATTGCTGAGAGTCCCATTTTGAACTATTTTCAACAGTAATTCTTTGAATTATGGGCATGAGGGCATGATTTAGACTAATTAAGAATATAATTAGCTTTTTATACATTAATCAATGTTAGTAAAAACATTTTATTTTATCCAAATAACAAAAAATAAGATGCTAAGATTATAGATGAAACTAATTTAAAGCATGGTAAGACAACCTATGCAGGCACAGAGAGAGTCAAAATATATTTTGATATAAATTTAATGACTGACTACTCTAGTGCTGAGTTTTCTACTACATTGCCTTTGACAGTCGGTTTCTTTCTCTCTCATCTGTGCCTTTATTCTTTCATTAAAAATACATATTTCTGTTAACATGTGATAGTTATATTTTTAACAATGCAATCGTTTTTAATTTCTTTTTTAATTTCAAATATATACTGATAAAGTTTCAAAATTTTTCTGTAATAATTTTTATAAAGAAATAGTAATAAAATGAGACATTTTTCTCAGTTTCACTAAAATTATTTTCTTCAAGGTTTTACAAAATAATGCCAAGTACCAGGTAGTACCCAAAAAACTGACCATAGGCAAACGCCTAGCTCAATGTCTGCATCCAGCATTACCAGGTGGAGTTCATCGGAAAGCACTTGAAACCTATGAAATCATCTTCAAAATCATTGGCCCTAAGCGACTTGCCAAAGATCTTTTTTTATATAGGTAAGAGTAATTTTATTAATTATGTACAATATAAAAATATATTTTAAGCTAGGTGGGATGGTACATGTCTTGAGTCTCGGCACCCAGGAGGTAGGGGTAGGCAGATGTCTATGAGTGAGGGCAGCCTGGTCTACATAGCTAGTTCCAGACCAGCCAAGACTGCATAGGAAGACTCTCTCTCAATATATATTTGTATGTATGTCTATACTGTTTAACCTTTCTACAATAAAATTAAAAATTTGAAAAACTGTTTCTTATATAAATGTCAAATATTTGAATTAAGTGCTTTAGAAAAAAGTAAAACCTTTCTCAAATTGTGTTTTTTTTCTTAGCATTCATAAAAGTTATCATTCAAAATTGTTGACACTAATAAGGCATTATATCTTTTTAAGGTTGGAAGGTTTTAAAGCCTAGGTGGGGAAAGACTTTGTTTCTCAGTAGCTTTAACGTCACAAACCATCCTTTGACCATTCTTTCCTTTGGCGTCTCTGAAATGGCATTTTCTTTCATCTTTTTTATTATGTTTTACCACCCTTTTCTCTTCCACCCCAACTCAATGTCTGCCATTTCTTAGGGCTCCCTTGGTTCTGGAACTGCTCATGTTCTCACTTTCTGTTGTCTTGTTGAACAAGCATGTCCACACCATGCATACTTAAAGTATATAGCATGATGACATGAGGGACACACTCTAATGAAACAGATTCACATATCTCTCAGAGAAACTGATTTCTGAGTCCTAAAATACCATGACAAAAACAAAAGTTATCTTTGTTTGTTTGTTTGTTTGTTTATTTTTAGTGCATTAGGTTGGAAGCAAAGATTTCTGCAGAGAGCAGAGAAAGACAGAAATTGCAGAGACAGGGTTGTCAGTGAGGCTAGCTCTTGGTAAAGGCAGGACATGACCCTAGGCACACAAAAGGCAGTTTCACAAAGACAGAGTGTGACTACATCTTTAGGTCACAGTGGTCCTAAAATTTTGGGTAGAAAACTACTCAATTGTACATGACTTCTACTTCCTATATAAAATGAGGAGTGGTCTGTGAGTCTCCGTTCATCTTCAAAATACTACATGAGTGCAAAACATGGCACAAGGATCTTAAATATAGAAATACTGTCAGCTGTGATCTCCTGTTTCCAACCCTCACAAATAGTTCAATCCTAGTAATAAATATTCTAATATGGCACTATTTACTCCTTTAGGAAATCAAATAGGGCTATAATCCTAATCTAGTTAGCAGGTTAGTGTCAATTCATTAAGGACCTGACATAAACTGAAAGCTGAATGCTTAAGGATCCTCCAGTGTACCATATGTAAGAGTGTAAGGACTGTCACTGTGCACAGGGCAGGCAAGGGCTTGACGTCTACAGAGGGCATGGAGGGTTCTCAAAGGAACAGAATGGCTGAGTTAGGAGTACAAGAATGAAGAGAGTGAGTGCACACAGGTTGTACAGTGTATGCAGTAGCCACAAGGTAGAAATGTTCAAAACTGTTGGCAGGAAATCTAAGAGACATTTTTAATGAAAGTTATAACTTCATAGGAGTTTTGAATTCTAATTGTTAGGACAAGGTGATGAAAATATGGTAGTCTCTGCTAGTAATTACGCGGATGAGATGGGAAGAATTTACTCAGGAATTAGCTACAAACCTGAAGAGAGAACACAGCCAGTAGTCAATGGTTAGAGACAGGGTCTCGCTACAAACCCTGACTATGATGGAACATACTGTGTAGATCAGGCTAGCCTTGAACTCCGAGAGATCCACTTTCCTCTGCCTCCTGAGTATGGGTCATGCACCACTATACATGAGGCTTGAAGGAGACATTTTTACAGTAGATGCAAACATCGCTTCTAGATAGATATATAGCTTTTGGCCAGCTAATAATAGATATCATTTTAAAATACTAGTTATGGAGGAGGAAGGGCAGACTTCCGAGAATTCTTGTTTAGAACTGTGGAATATAAGGAGTTTGTGAGACAGCTAGGAAGCTTGTATGTATGAAACTCAGGTGAGAGAACTGGCTTAGTTTAATGGATGTAGAAGTCATTAATAAATAATATTTTAATCATTTGCTGTAACCTGTTTCATCAGAATATATGATATACTTGCATATGAATTAATGTTGGTGCTGTTGTATATCTTTCATTTTTTAACAGTTCTGGGTTGTTTCCTCTTCTTGCCAATGCTGCTATGTCTGTGAAACCAACACTGCTCAGTTTGTATGAGATCTATTACTTGCCTTTGGGGAAAACTCTGAAACCTGGTCTCCAGGGGTTGCTGACTGGTATTCTTCCTGGCTTAGAAGAAGGATCAGAGTATTATGAGAGGTAATAGTATTTGGTCCTCTTTGATATTACAAATTATGAGTTGGTCAGAGCCATCCTTAACTGTGCTTTAACATCACAAAATTAATTATTCTAGATGTAGCAACATAACGCATTAAGATTTCAGTAGCATGGGACTGGAGATATGGCTCGGCAGTTAAGAATATTGGCTACTCTTACAAAAACCCTAGCTTGGATTCCTAGTGCTCAAGTGGCAGTTCACAGCTATCTATAACTCTAGTTCCATAGAATCTGATGCCCTCTTTTGGCCTGCCTGGGTACCAGGCATTCACGTAGTATTGCATACATACATGCAGACAAAGCATCCACACACACATTAAAAAATGAAAATTAAGAAAAAATGATTGGAGCTAGAGTGGTGATTCAGGGGTTAAGAGTACTTGCTCTTCCAGAGGACCTGAGTTAGCGTCTCGGCACTCCCTTGGAGGTTCACAGCCATCTGAAACTCCAGTTTCAGGGGATTTAGCATCCTTTTCTGGCTTCCACAGGCAGCAGGCAGTGAAGTGGAACACAGATACACATTCAGACAAAACAGGCATACATATAAGATTTCAAGAGCAATAAAAACTGTTACAAAGTATCTAATTTGAGCTTCGGAACACATTTTAATGTTTTCTAATTGCGTTCCCTTTCTTCATCTTTAAATGAAAAATAATACCTGTTTATATGTTGCTGAAGTAATCAAAACAGTCCAGCGCTTAGCACATGTAAGTCACTCAAAACATGACCCATAGTTTAAAATAATGATATAACAGATTAATAAATAATGAATAGTGTGAAGTGGGTCCCTGTGACAATAGTGTTTAACCTTCTAATGGGAGAAAATAGCCTGGCACAAGTGCACTGCTTTTCACTAGCTTTTGCTGTAATACTTGATGTGAAGTGTTAAAGGAAAGGATCTATTCTGTTTTGGAGCCTATTGTTTTTAAGAGCTAATGGCTATAGACAATGTGTGGTGCCCTTATGTTGTTACAGAAAGAAAGAAGAAAGAAATTGAGTTTAGTTGGCAAAAATAGGAAATGCTAAATTTAACTTGTGAGTAGACATAATAATTTAAACTTAAATAATTTAATCAAGTACACTGACCAATTAATATATTCCAACTATTTCCACAATACTATAAGAATCTAATTCTGAAAATATTGTATTATCCTTATAGGATATATTGAAAAGGAAAAAATATAGTCAAAACTTAATAGCATAATTTGCTGTTGTATATTTTTTTCCTTTATTGTCATTATTATTATTATGGTCTCTGTGTACCTGATGTGTATAGAGGCTACAGACCACCTTATGTGGACTCCAGGGATGGAAGTCTGCCCTACAGGCTTCCATGGCAAGTGCCTTTACCCCGGAAACATGTCTAGGGCTCATATTGTTTGCTTTTTATTAATTTACCTATTTGCTTATACTTTTAGAAGCATAATATAAAAGGAGTTCATTTAGTTTAGAAATAAGTTTTAAGTTATACTCTTAAGGGAAGTACAGAATAGTAACATTTAATTCTACTAGTTCTAATTAAAATTTAAAATAGGAATTATATAATCCTCTTTCTGGCGGTAGTGCCCTATTTATGCTTTGTTACATATTCCTTATAAATACTATAAAAATGCTCATAAATGTGTTATTTTAATGCATAGATGCATTGAGGCCTAAGATTAATGTGACTATTAAATCACCAACTGAAGTCATGTGACTTTGCTATATCATTACTGTAATATAATGGACTTCTGTATACTGAATTGTTTATTTTCTTCCACTGATGACCTTACTTTGACTTTTGTCATAGATCCAATTCTATTATGTTATTGTAAATTACATGCTAGGATGGCAGGAAGAGGTACCTGGAAATATCTTAAGGTTTTGTAGGAAGTCAGCGTAGGTATGCTAAGATGGATTAACTAAGTATGCTGCTTTATTACTTACTGTACTGAATGAAGCCAGTGAGGTGGGCAGGAGCTGCAGTGCTCTCCTCCCCATTTTACAGATGGAGACTGAGGTGAAAGATCAGATTTATCCAGCTAATGCACAGCGGAAGCAAGACTTGTGCCCTGTCCTCTGCACAGGAAGTGATGCTTCCAGACTCGCTCACTTGTTTGCAGGGTGCAGCTCACAACTGTGCTGTGGGTGCTGTAAACTATTTTGGAAGAGAATAATGGTTGGTTACTTTTCTCTGACCCTGAATGCTTCCTTTCTTATACCCTTCCTTCTGTTGTATGCTCCAGAACAAACACACTGCTGGAAAAGGTTGCTGCGGCTGTAGAGCAGTCTGCATTCTACAGTGCCCTATGGGGCAGTCTGCTCACCAGTCCTGCTGTGCGCTTACCTGGCATCACATATGTTCTGGCCCATCTGAACAGGAAGCTTTCAATGGAAGATCAGCTGTATATAATTGGCAGTGACATTGAGCTCATGGTGGGTTGACATGCTACAAGTGTTTCTCTAGAGCCAGACATTCCAGACTCGTCTGAGAATCATGCCATGGGCAACATTCCTATTCTCATCAAAGAAAACTAACACCGAAATACTGAATAATTATTAATATTTTTAAGGATTAATTTTTCATGAAAAAGGCATATTGTTTATACCTGTGACCTTTCATTCAAGCAAATCCATGATTTTAATTATTCCTGTCTTGTTTACTAATAGAGCACTGTTACCATAGCTACATTTATTATAATAATCCCAAAGTGAACCTTCTCTCCAGTCTTACTTTTCCTTATTAAAAAAAGATGTAATTTAGACAAAATAATATAGCTGAATCCTGAAAAAAAAAATAGACACTGACTGTGTTCTTATATTCTTCTTAATTTTAAAATTGATAACAGAAGGAAATCAATATAGGATGCTTTAGTCTTAAAATGGGCAAGGAATTCATTTTCTTGGTTTTTTTTAATTTTTATTTTATTTATATGAGTACACTGTCACTCTCTTCAGACACATCAAAATGAGGGCATCAGATCCCATTACAGATAGTTGTGAGCCACCATGTGGTTGCTGGGAATTGAACTCAGGACCTCTGGAAGAGTAGTCAGTGCTCTTAACCACTGAGCCATCTCTCCAGCCCCAGGACATTTTCAAAAGTTCTATTTTTTTTTATTAATCTTGTTTTCCATATTATGATAATAACTGATATTTAATGTACAACTTTGGTTAGAATTAGTTAAATATTACTTCCATTTGCTAAAATTGAGCCATCTTACATATATGAATTTTTAATTATTTTATTAATTTACATTCCAAATATTGCCCCCCCCCCCAGCATTTCTTTTAGACAGGAACAATTCTGGGTCAAAAATTTTAAAGGTGAGTTAGTGACCCCATCCCTCCACTGGGGGCCCTGTCTATCTGCTGGAGGTGGTCTCTTCAGGTTCCAACTCCCCACTGTTGGGCACTAAGGTCATTCCAATGGATTCCTGGGAGCCTCTCACATCCCAGTCTCTGGGACATTCTATAGGCTCCCTGTACTCCCTATCCCCGGCAGCTGCATATTTCCATTCATTCTCCTAGCCTTGTGGGCTTCTCTCCTGTTTCCCCCCGCCCTCCAATACCTGATCCTGCCCCCCTTTCCATCTCCACTGCCCCTCTACCACCTAGGTCCCTCCTTCCTTCTGTCTTCTGTGATTATTTTGTTTCCCCTCTTCTAAGTGGGATTGAAGCATCCTCACTTAGGCCTTCCTTCTAATTTAACTTCTTAGGATCTGTGGTATTCTGTACCTTTTGGCTAGTATCCACTTATCAGTGAGTACATGCCATGCACGTCCTTTTGGGTCTGGGTTACCTCACTCAGGATGATATTTCTAGTCCTATCTGTTTGCCTGCAAAGTTTATGATGTCCTCATTTTTAATAGCTGAATAGTATTCCATTTTGTAAATGAACCTCATTTCTGTATCCATTCTTCAATTGAGGGACATCTAGGTTGCTTCTAGATTCTGGCTATTACAAATAAAGTTGCTATGAACATAGTAGAGCGTGTTTCCTTGTGGTATGGTGGAGCATCTTTTGGGTATATGCCCAAGAGAGATATAGCTGGGTCTTCAGGTAGAACTATTTCCCATTTTCTGAAGAAGCACCAGATTGATTTCCAGAGTGATTGTACCAATTTTCGATCAGTTTCCTAACCACCACTATAAAAAAGACTCAAAAAATTATATTACCGCCAAATCACTAGACCCCTGTGGTCGTTCCTGTCCTGTGTTCACATCCTTGAAAATGTTGGTCTGTTTTCTGATTTTAGTTTCATTCCATCCAGACTGTTAATGTGTGTTGAATATACCATGAGTGTGGTTTATTCACAGTTTATGACCCACTTGAGATTAGTCCATGCTTCTGTGTGTGGTGTCATTGGTTTGTTGCTTTATGTTGCTTCATATTCTCTTGTTGATATGATAATGCCACAGTGTGGTTGTTCTTTCATCAGTCAACAGGCACTTGACTTGTATCCCACTTGGTGCAAGTGTGAGTAAAGCTGCCACACAGCATTTGCACAAACATGCTGTGTCGGCATGAAGAGAGGCACAGGGTAAGAAGTCATTGACACTGGCATTAACATTTGTATGTTGTAGAGCTCTGAGATTAGCACAGGTATATTGTCTCTGTCTTAGATGAAAATACCAGGGCAACATTTCCCAGGATGCTAAAGGCTTTCTTATTTCAGGTAGAAGCAGTAAGCACTTCAGTGCAGGACTCGAGTGTACTTGTACAGAGAAGCACGCTGGACCTCATCCTCTTCTGTTTCCCATTCCATATGAGTCAGGTAACACTTGATACTAATGTCCTCAACGTGCAGTTGTTTAAAGGTACTGTATTAAAGTATTGTCCTTATACAAAAAAGATTCCTTTTTGGTGAAGCGGAAATCATGAATATTGTAAAGAAAACTACTGAGCTATTTGATAAGAATATAGAAACTGAAGCAGATTACTTTATGTTTCAAACTGTTTTTAAACTTTAAAAAGCAGGTGGTGCTCATTGCTAATTCTAAATAAGCCCAGTCTTGAGACCCAGGCCTTAGAGTCAGCTAGCTGATAAGTTGTCTGATGGCACCTTATCTTGCTTTGGTGACTCCAGCATACATGCCAGAACTTTAGGGGAGTTAGGCATTGTTTGAGAACCAAATATTTAGTGTCTATACCATTTGCTACTGATTTCACTACAGATAAAATCAACTGGCCTGACAAATCTCTAATGAAGTGTTTCCTTACTGGGATTTAATTTAATCAATCCCCTTAATTAAAAGAAATCTGCTGTGAAAATTAAATTTATTCCATGCCATAGTAGTGGATACCTGTAATCTCAGCACTCAAGAAGCAGAGACAGGCAGATCTCTGTGAGTTCCAGGACAGCCCAGTCTAGAGAGAGTTCCAAGACAGTCAGGGCTACATAATAAGATTCTGTCTCAAAGAAAATTATTTCTAAAATACAATTAACAGAAAGACTTTGGTGTTTTCATAATGGCTGCTAGTTGAGAGATTAGCAACTTCACATTATAACTGGCAAAGCGTTTTTTTTTTTTTTACAACTTTGCTAATAAATCTTTTATTACTTCATTTAATCTGAATAAATAATAATTGAAGCCTTTTATAGTTCATTGAGTACATTGTCACTGGTTGAGACACTCCCAGTTTCTATTTTGAGCCTCCTCCACTCTTAACTACGGTCCTTTCTTCTACCTTCTGGATTCACACATTTTCTGTATTGGGAAAATTCAGCTACAAAGCTGTAGCTTAGGAGTGGCCAAATGGACCTAAGGTGAGTTTTGGGGAGGCTGTTGTTGTTGTTGTTGTTGTTGTTGTTTTTAACATTGTTAAAGTCTTATAAAAAACAAAAAGTAAGTCAAAGAAATGTGTGTAACCACCTGAACTTTACTGCCAGGCCCTTAGGAGATCATTCCGTATTGATCTTTGATATTGACCTTTCTCCTGTTGAAACAAATGCTCCATGTTAGTAAGCCCTCCACTGAGAGGCTCCTCCACAGCATCCGAGTTAAATCCTAGGCTTCAATTGATAAGAACTTAATTTGGAATCTCACTCAGTCACTGATTAAAACTACACCTTCTCTGTACTTTCCTACTCTCCCTGTCCCTGCTGCCCAGCCTTCCCAGCCCTCCTGTGCTGTTTCAAGAGAGCAGCAGTGTATGAAGTCTCACAGTCCCCTATACTCTTCCCCCCCCCCGCCCCCTGCCACCCTGCTCCCCAACCCACCCACTCCTGCTTCCTGGCCCTGGCATTCCCCTGTACTGGGGCATAGAATCTTCACAAGACCAAGGGCCTCTTCTCCCAATGATGGCCGACTAGGCCATCTTCTGCTACATATGCAGCTAGAGACATGAGCTCTGGGGATACTGGTTAGTTCATATTGTTGTTCCTCCTATAGGGTTGCAGACCCCTTCAGCTCCTTAAGCGTTAGTTGAGATTATAGAGATCTTTAACACACTGCAAAATGTGTGGTGATGTATTTAAGAATGACTTCTTAGCCATGTGTGTTGGTGTTACATACCTGTAGTTCCAGCATTGAGGAAGCTAAGACAGGAGGAGACTTTGTGTCCAAAAAGGAAGAAAAAAAGTGTCTTAGCTGGGGAGTAGCCCAGTGTCAGAGGCATCAGGTCCTGGTTTCAATCTGTAGCAACAAAAAGTGTGGACTTTTTTTCTAGGAGACAGAGAGAAAACCCATTTTAGAATGCATTCCTCACTCATGCATTCCTTCACATTCTTATGTTCCATAGTGACAACACTTCCAGCACAGCACAGATTAACTGTGGTTACTGTGAGGTAGTAGATTTCCGAAACATCCCTCCTGAAATTGAAGTTTGTACCTTTACCATTTCCTCTAGTCTTTCCTATTTGAGTTCTCTCCTCAGGTAAGGTGGGGAGACATTGGTGCTTCCAGGATTTCGGGACAGTGCTTATAACCCACATGACTGTTAGTGAGGAGAGATACCTTAGGAGTTCTCAAACTTTTGGTTGCTTGATGCTATTGCATACTTTAAAAATACTGAGAGTCTAAACATTTTCCAGATGTAAGTTAGTACTAATGATACTTATCATGTAATTTAAAAAATACCCAATTGATTAATCTCAAAATAATTGAGTTATCTTATCTTCATACTTTTATCAATCTCTTTAAATAACTGGCGCAAAAGCACAAAACTGAAAGCTCACGTCTGCATTTTGGTTGATATGCAGTTGGAAAATCAAAGACATTAATATTTTCTGCTAATAAGTAAAACTCTCCTTTGATATACCGAAGTTAGATCTTAATAGCTAATTGTAATATGTAAAAATAAATCAACTTTGAGTGTTAAGTTCTGTTATGGTCTGCTAGTCTAGCTGGTACTTTTATTCATACGTGATTTTGCAACATCAAGTTTGGTTATGTAGGAAATGCTGGTATACTCAATTGGAAAGATTTTCTATATATAGACCCACTTCACCATATTCAACTAAACAATCATATTTGTTGCTAATACCACTTATACCTATAACTTTTTCTTATCACTGTTACCTGACATGAAACACCTTAAAGGTGGTTTATTTTAGCTTACTCTTTCGCAGAGATTTCAGTCGTAACAAGGAAGGGATGGCAGCAGAAGGAGCTATCTATGTCAGTGGGAACTTGCTGCAGCAGCTGTGCATGCTAAGTCCAGCTCCCACTTACCCACCTCCACCAGGTCCCTCAAAGGAAAACGTGAGCCTGGAGCCAGGTGTTTCTGATCTAAGCCATCGCATTTTTAAAACCAGTAACTTTATTATTTTATTTTACTTTATTTCGTGTCTGTGTGTGTGTCCACAGCACTTACATGGAGGTAAAAGGACAAGTTGCAGGATTGTCTTTGTCAACATTTATGTAGATTATGTAACTTATCAGGGTTGACAGCAAGCACCTATTACCCATCTCCCCAGCCCTAAACCATAACACTTTGTCAGTAAAAAAAAATTTAGGGACTGAACCTCTAGGCTTGGTCCTAGTTGTCCATCGTTTGTTGGGGGGTCCGGTCTGATCAGTTCTCCCTGTGCTGTTCCCAACCCTGGGATTTAATCCAAATTGCACATCCTGTGCACCTGCCCAGTCTGGTTAGCTGCCTGACTTCAACCCATTCACACCATCAGCATCCAGGCCTTACCCCAGGTGCTCATCCAGTCTGCCTTAACCTAGAACCCACATCTGGACATGGGTCAAGGCTGGTGAGTCACTGGAACCTAGCCTGCCTGCAACATCTTCACCCCTCAGGCTGTTCATAAGTGGCACAGCCTGTAGCTCTCACCCCTCCAAACTGGTCAAATGCAGTGAACTAATACAGACTAACACAGCCTACACCCAAGGCTTATGGACCATCATGAAAGAAGGGACAGAAAGACTCTGAGAGCTTGAAGATCAGGACATCCACTTCAAGACTGTGTCTTCTAGATAAGACAGCAAAGCTGTACCCATGATCTTTCAACAACATGCCTGCCTAAACAAGACCTGACCCGTAGCACTTCAGTTGACATGCCAACATGAATGGTGGAAATCTCACAAAGCACTACTTCTAGATGAAGCGCTATAGGCAGTTAATGACTGCTGAGAGAGGTAGAATCAGTTTTTCCCTGGAATGACTCCCCAGTTGGTTTCTCTGTACTGAGGGTCAGCCCTAAAAATCTATATACTTGCAACAACACAAAGTGGACTCAAAAGGTTGTATTTATTTATCTATTTATTTATTTATTCATTATAATAACTAATGATAAAGAAGATATGAGTTGGAAAAGGAGGAGATAGGACATGGGAGGACTTGGAGGAAGGGGAAACAGATATAAATACAGTTCATATATGTGAAGCTGAAAAAATGTTGACACTGCAAAGATTTTAGCCCAGTGTCTGGAAGCAGTGTAACTTCAACACACACATTCTTTCATAATTTAATTCTCTTTTGGAATTACCAATATTATTATATATAGCCATATTGTTTCTGTTTAAATGAATGACTACTAAATGCCAAAATTCAAAAGATCATATTTAATGTTAGGTATAACCCAAGGTATATAAACTAAAAACATCGTTTAACAAAAATTATACTCTTGTTTTTTTTAAAGCTGTTCCGTTCTAAACACTAGACAACCAACCTACATTTGCAGCAAAAGCACATGGTGTGTGCTTACAATTTTAGTAGACAAAATAGTAAAATGCGTGGACTGGAAAGTGTACCGTGAGTAACAAGCTCAAATTTCAATATCATTCTTTTAAAAGACCTGGGAAGCTGGCCAGCGTTCCTTCCTACTTTCCTTTTTGTCTATGGACCGGAATTGAGTCCAGGGACTCCTGCAAGCTCAACTACCTCTGTGCTGTATCATCAACTTACTCTCTTTCACTGGTGGTGTCTTTATTGTACTCCAAGAACATGGAAGCAAAAATACAAAGATTATAATAAATATAATGGATGCTCTACTCAGCTGCTTTTCATACAGACATTCCAGTGGTTTAACTTGATTCTTACATATCAGGAACAGTCAACTCAGCAAAAGAAAAAGGAAATACATCTAGATAGTCTTATGGTGTTTTCTTTGTTAGGTAACTAGTTTTTACTCTGTAGGCCTCCTGGAATGGTACCAATCACACGTGACACATTTTCTAGCTTACTGACAGTAAGCATGTCTAGCTTGTTGGCAGAATGGGCATAATGTGTCATCTGTGGATGCCCTGTCCTATAATCGGGAGATTGTACAGAGAGGCCTCATTGTGACTGAGATGTCACTCTGCATCCAGATGAGGCAGTGCCCAAGCATTTCCATTTGACTGTGCTTTAGCACCTTATGAGGCATAGATCATTTTTGTTGTTTTTTTTTATTTTTACTAGTTCTTTGAGAATTTCACACAATGCATTTTGATTATATTCATGTTCTCAACCCCTCCCAGATCCTACTCCCTTCCCAACCCACACAGCTTTGTGTCATCTTTTATTTTAAGCCCATTCAGTCCAGTTTGTGCTGCACATACTCCTGATGTGTTGCCTTGCTCTGAAGTGGGGTTGACCTACCAAGCCAACCTTAAAGGAAACTGGCTCTCCTTTCCCAGAAACTCAGTGCTAACACCTGCAGCATGGAGAGAGGAGCTGGGCCCTGAGTCCCAACCCTAGATCTGGAGCTACTGGCCACTGATAGCTCTCGGGTCCCTTAGTACAGAATAGTTTTATAGGTCAGTTTTGATGATTTCAAGATTCGATATTTAAGTTATTACCTAGTGATATTTTTTAAATTTGTATGTAGTGTGTGCATGTGTATGTGCACACTCGCACGCTTGCTCTTCAGTTGCACATATGGAGATCAGAAGGCAACTCTAGGAGTGGGTTCTTCCCTTCACCTAGAAGCCTAGGCTTCAACTCAGGTCATCGGGTTTGCATGACAAGGGTTTTAACTTACTGAGGCCCCGACTAATATTTTTAAAGTTAATAACAGATTTATTAGCTACTTCTCATCTTTTTTTTAACTTTACATCTTATGATTGAAATAGGATCTTTAGTCATTTTTAAACATCAAGTTAAAGCTAGAAGAAAAATCTGGCGGAAAAAAATGAAGTTATGAATAGAACAAAGGGACTCTTTGGATTTTGTTTGTGTTTTTCCCATGTTAGAATTTAAAAAAAAAAAATGAACTGAATTGATGTGAGCAGCATCCTGAAGACTTTAGAGCCCATTGACACTGCTGAATGGCTAAGGCACATAGATGACTTTCTGCTATTTGTCCTCTTTATCAAACTCTTTTGTGTCAGATTTTACTGTTGGTGGAAAGCTAAAAACAAAACAAACAAAAACTTTAAACATGGTGCTAAAGTAAGTGAGCTGTAGTAACAGTTATAAAACTAAAGTGGAAAACAGAAGCAGGCAGAAAGAACAGAAAAACCAAAGTGAACGCTCAGTGCCATCCTTTCCTGCTTAGGGAGCTTGGACCCAGACTTGCTCTTTGACGCCACCCAAAAAGAAACCAAGAGTCTTATTACTTCCTTCCTGTCTCCTCAAATGTAAATTAGAAATAATAGCTCCTGTATTTGAAAGTTTAGATAAAGCAATGTTATATATCCACACCTGACACTGATGTTCAGAGCAGACGTCAAGGCATTCTTCCTTTTAAAAGAGTAAAACCAGTATTATACTGAAATATAACTACATTATTCTTTTCAGGCCACTCGACCAGATATGATCAGGATCTTGTCAGCAGCCCTTCATGTAGTACTAAGGAGGGATATGTCCTTGAACCGAAGACTTTATGCATGGCTTCTTGGTAGGTAATTAATGAGCATGCTTATAATTGACAAAAAGAAGAAAACAAAAAGAGATTTGCTATGTATAATCTCAAAATTATATGAAGAAACTAAACATTTATGTATAAACAAACAATAAAAAATAGAAGCTGTGCCAGAAAGGTGGCTCTGTGCATAAGAGCATCAGCTGCTCTTCTAAAGGACCAGGGTTTGGTTACCAGCACCTGCATCAGGTAGCTGAGCACCATCTGTAACTCCATCTCCAAGGGATCCAGTACCTTCTCCTGGCCTACAAGGGCACAGTATACACACACACACACACACACACACACACACATCACATCACACACACACCCCACCACCACCACGATGATGATGATGATGACGATGAAGATGATGATCAACCCACGTGGAGGGAATACTAATCACGAATTTTTTGAGCAAATTTCAGAAGCCTATTAATTGAACCAGCTATTTTAATCCATAAAGTCATGTTCACTTTAACAGGATTTTTTTTCCTCTTATAAATTTCCATGATCATACTTAATGTTAGTTTATTAAAAAAGAATAATCATAAAAATTATGACAAAATTCCAAAACTTCACAGTCACCGACGAATCCTAAGTAGTAAGTACCACTGTCTCAGAGGTGACACCAGTGTGAAACACTGTGTACACTTGCACATCACCTTCAACCTTTGTCTGAGTGCTTTGCCTGTCCTCTCCTCACAGCCTCTTACTAGAATAAAAGGTCACTTGATAACTTACCATAGATATTGTAGTTTTTTCACTGTAAGATTTGGTGTAAAATAAAAATAATTCTGGAAGGATACTATTAGACTCATCTATTGAATTGGTTTCCCTTTATTAAACTATCTAAAATGGTCTCTCTTGCTGACAATGAATGGGCTACTAATTGGGTAAGTGTTTAGTGCTGTTTTTTGAGATATTTTAGCATTTAGTGAACAACAGTATTAAGGCTTTCATTTTAATTACTTTTGTGATTTATTCCCATGGAGGTTTTGATAACAACGGTGCTATCATAGGACCAAGGAGCACACGACACAGTAATCCTGAAGAACATGCCACTTACTATTTTACAACCTTTTCAAAAGAATTGTTAGTCCAGGTAACAGCTGTTTTCATTATTCTTTGCTTACCTCACATTGAAAAGGCCTAAGACAAACTCTTGCTTTAACTAAATTCATAATTGAAGAAGTCAAGACAAGGCTCAAAAACATACAAAGAATGACTGTAATACTTGTATAGCTACTGCAAAATGGTAATCATGGCTGGACTCCATAGGAGGACAGTGTTTTACCTGTCTGCCCTGTGAAAGTTGGGTCAATTCAGACTGCCCAGGACCTCAATTTCCTATGAAACCTCAGGTAGTTAGGCTTTTGCAGGCTGCATATGGTAAGACTGCAACTCACATAGAAATATTAAAATTAGCCATTTATTTCCTAATATATTTAAGATGCCTCAAAATATTCTAACAGGGTGTATTAAGAAAACTAATGATTGCTCCAGCATTTTTCTTTATTTATGTATTTGATTATGAAACAGGATCTTACTGTGTAGCACAGTTGACCTTGAACTCATGGCCTACCTGCTTCAGCTTCTAAAGCGCTAGTATTATAGGTGTGTACCATCATGTGCAGCTTGAAACCTTTTTAAATGAAGGAAATTGTACATTGAAATTTAAATAACTAAGATAATTGCATACCAAGCCCCTCAGTGGTAAGATGGCATAGTTGAAATTTTTGTCTGAAACAGAAACAGAAACATCTAGAACCAACACTCAAACCCTCAGTACACTTCTCTCCACTTTCCCTTTTTTCCCAGTGAAAATTCATGATCCCGATGAATGGTACACACTTGTAGCCCAGCACTCAGAGGACGGAAGCAGGAGGATGGGTTTGCTGCCAGCCCAGTCTTTATAGTGAGGCTGTATCTCAAGAATAAATGACAGACGAATAGTGAAAATAATAAAGCAGTGTGCTTTCTCCCTGACACAGAAAACAGACACCAGTCAGAGCAGCACAGAGCATGTGGAGCTGGGTACAGATGGGTACAGTTAAAACCTGTGTTAAAATACTACTAGTTTCTAAATCACTAGTATGCTTTTCTCTTTTAAAGGCCATGGTGGGGATCTTACAAGTGAACGGATTTGGAGAAGAAAGCACTCTCATGCAGGATCTAAAACCTTTTCGTATTTTAATCAGTTTATTGGACAAACCTGAACTAGGTAATATTTGGTGCTGTTCCAAAACATAAGGTGACATGCTTTTGTATTGTTTAATAATAAAAGTAAGATAAAGACATATGTTTTACACTGTGTTAAGCAACAAAGTCATTGTTTAAATGATATCTCAGACTCAACCATTATCCTCTGAAATGGAAACATTTTTTGATCTATTATAATTAACTTATAGTTTATACGATTTGAGAGCTGGAACAGAAATATGAGTTATATATTTCCTTCTTGTTATATATTTATATATGAGTTATATATTTCCTTCTTGTTGCTCTTCTGTACTTCCCTTCATTGTATGTATATTATATATCAGATCCACTAGAAAATTAGCTAGAAAAATCAATTTTTTGCTTTTTGCTATTATAAAATAGGTAAAACTCCTAATTATTAAAGTATTTTGACACATATACTATAAATCAGCTCTTAAAAGTGAAAATTTTAAATATGAAAGTAGCGAGTGTGTGAAGAACTTCAGTAGAGTCAATTTTTAGGTGTTCTGTGATTGTGATGAAGCTGAGAATTTTTTAAAGAATAGTGGGAACTGTGAAGCCAACAGATTTATCCTTCTGAGTTTGATAGTTATTTAGCAACAGCACTGGTGTTGACAGTCATCCTTGAAGCTGCACAGTGCATCTCTCAGAAGTTTCTCCAAGTTGTTCAGACTGTCCTGTGAGTCTGCTGTTCTCATTTCAGATGAGTAAACTAAGACTCAAAGGTGACAAGACTTACCCAAATGAGTTTCCTGATTCTGTCACTTCTATTAATGTGATCCTCTACTTTAAATAGACATGCATCCCATTATTTACTATTAGACCATGTTTTAAAACATAGAGTTCAGCTTAGCTTCTAGGGGAAAAGAATCTTTTCTGAAAGTACTTTCTTCAAAGCATGCTTCCACTGGATCACTCTCCAGGTTGTCATGATTTGCTAGTATTAAGTGATTTCTGCCTATAATTTGCTGTATATTAATTTTAGGACCTGTAATCCTAGAAGATGTTCTGATCGAGGTGTTTAGAACTTTGTATTCTCAGTGCAAAGCAGAATTGGATCTTCAGATGGAACCACCCTTCAGCAAGGACCATGCTCAGTTAAGCAGGTAGATTGCTAAAACTTAAGCAAGACATAAAGATGGACTCATTATTAGTGCTTATGAAATGGACTCTACTATATGAACTCATATAATGAGATTATTAGTAATGGCTAGGGAGTTTACTCTAAAGTTTATATTATGATAAATAAAATTATCACTTTGCTAGTATGAAGTATAATTAATTGTACTCATTAATTAAAAAGGTACTTTAAGCAAGACAGTAATCATTACTTGATTACCTGATTGATTCTTAATTATACCAGTTTGGGAAATTAATGTCAAATAGTGGGGCTGACAAGATGGCTCAGAGGTTAAAGAAAGACACTTGGCTCCAAGCCTGACTCTTGAGTTCTATCCACTGGAGTCATATGGTAGAGGGAACGAAACCATTGCTGTCCTCTAACCTCCACATGCTCATCATGCCATGCACATGTCAAATACATGTACATGAATATACACAGAATAAAGGAGCACATGTACATGCTAAGCAGGAAATCTGAGGTAGTTAATGTGAAAATAATAGCCCCGTCCAAGAATTTTAATTTATACACTCACAGGAGACTGACACATGTCAGTTAATGAGAAAAAGGTTTTCTGTTCTTCTGTGTTAGGCAGATGGCTTCTTTTCTAGTATTAGTGCTACTGTAATAGGACAAAGGTTCCCAGACTATAATTGTTTTTGGTTTTTGGATTTGTTGTTGTTGTTTTTTTGGTTTTTTTTTTTTTTTTTTTTTTTTTTTTTTTGAGACAAGGTTTCTCTGTGTAGCCCTGGCTGTCCTGGAACTCACTTTGTAGACCAGGCTGGCCTTGAACTCAGAAATCCACCTGCCTCTGCCTCCCAAGTGCTGGGATTAAAGATGTGCCCCACCATGCCTGGCTCTGATTCTGCCTTTCATTATTGACTCTTTGGTGGTAATTGGGTAGTACCCTTAACTTACCTAAAGCATACTTTTATATGTATATAAAACATATCTATATGATTTCTGATGATATATTTCTCACTTTTTTGTTAGAAAAGTTGTACTCTATACTTGAGAATTTGTATTATCCTAGGGAGTATATTAGTTCTTTTTGTTCCTCCCTGACAGTATATAATACAGCCACTCTAGTTATAGAAAGGACAGGAGAAAAATAGGTAAGAAATAGTCTAAAAGGTAACCATTGAAATACTGTCACTTGTTCCTGAGAGTCTCTGTACTGAGCAGTTTACAGTAACTCTGCTTCACACTTCCTTTTTTCCTGCTGTTGCTCAGATGGGACCTGGAGAGTCTACCACTTAGCTGCACACCCGAGACCTTATTGGTTTTCAAGCTAAATTTTATCATTTGACAAGTCAAAAACTGGTCATTATTTACCCTTTGAAAGAAAATCCTAACTAGCATAGAAAAGTCAGCAAGATTACATAGCAGGAAGGCTACTGAAAGCACATCACAGTTCAGTGTATATGTGCCAACAGAAACAAAAAGTCTTGATACCAAATTGACAACTGCACACTTAAGAGAGTCCCCAAGCCAGCTGGGTATCATGACTCAGAGTTGTAGTGATCCCAGCATCTGGCCATGGGAGGCATAGGCAGGAGATTCTCAAGTGTAACTGTCTTAAACATGACAGCAGCATGTCTCAAAAGAGGCAGAGGGAACCTGCCTTTCCTGGTCTCTTGTGGGTTACTCTGCAGAGAGGATGTTAAACAAATTCTGATTATCATTCTTGTGAATTATGCAAACTCATGTTCTGAAAAGTTGTTCTATATAACATAACAGAGTGGGACTAGATTATGTCACCATTGCAGTCTACCTCCAATCAGGCAGTGTTCTAGGAGCTGTGTAGTAATGTGGGCTGCCCTAATAATGCTGCACTCGACTCTGAAAAATACATTAATATTTCTACTTATTTGGTTTCTTTTCCTTTTTAGTAAATTAAGGGAAAATAAGAAAACAGCCGAACTGATTAAAACTGCAAATCTTCTTTTTAATTCCTTCGAGCCTTATTATATGTGGGATTACATTGCACGCTGGTTTGAAGAATGTTGTCGGTAGGTTAAACGCTTCACTTAATACAGTGTATTAATATCCAAAGCTAATATGATACTGTGGTTGATAAAGTCAATTTTTTTTCCTTTCTAGGAGAACACTGCATGCCAGACTTCAGGTTGGACCTGGAGACAGTAGTGATTTGTCTGAGTTACAACTGACTAATTTCTGCTTACTGGTGGATTTTTTGTTGGATATAGTCTCCTTGGTAAGACTATCTTGGTAAAAAGAAAAACAAAGAATTTTAAGAGCATAGTTTATATTTCATGATGAACACAAATCTCATCTACAGATAAATTCCATCTCTAAAACGAAAAGTGTTTTCTTTGGTATAGCTTTTTTCCGTAACATTTTCTAAATGTTTTTGTCTTCTTAGCATGTCTATATAGAAAACATAGAATCTACTTCCTACCTGCATGCTGTAAAATCTGATGTTTCCTGGGTGGAATCTAATGCTGCATTTGTACTTGCTAACAATGCTTTCTGTTACTCGAGACTGTTGGAAATGTTTTCCCTTGTGTTTTCTCTCCTCAACTCTTTGCTTTCTCATTTTGAAGCCTACTAGAAGTATGAGGGTGCTGTGTCAGGTATGGCATTCAGCCTGTTTATATTGACTGATTTTATTCACTTCCATTAGAATCTCAATAACATAGCACATAAAACTGGGGTATTCAGTTATAAATGCTTGATGTACTTGGATTGAGAATTGGTGGGTTGGGGGAGGGGGTGTGTGATGATGTGTTTCCCCGTATCTATGCCTGTAGAGGCAGGAGATGAGCATTATCACTCTCCACCTTACTTTTTGAGGCAGGGCCCCTTAAGCTTACCAGTTAGATTAAAGTGGTTGATGGTTGCCGTTCAGGAATCTGCCTGTCTCCCTGTCCCCTGGCACTGCGATCTCAGATGTGCACCGCTCACCTGGCTTTATTGTGGGTGCCAGGGATCTGAACTCAGCTCTTATGCTTGCACAGCAAGCATTCTATACACTGAGCTCGCTCTACAGACCTAGGAAGAGGGATTTTATAAGTCATCAGTAATAAAATGCCAGTGAACTCTTCTAGTTAAAAGCATGATACCTGTAAAACATGAGCAAAAATACAGCCTTGTATAGATTAGAATAAAATCACTATGACTTTTGTATTATACATTAATATTTCCAACTTTCTTTTATTTTCAGGAGACTTATATTGAAATCCAGACAGAACACCTGCCCCAGTTGCTGCTTAGAATGATTTCTGCCTTGACAAGCCATCTCCAGACATTGCGCTTATCTGAGCTCACGGATTCTTTAAGGCTCTGCTCGAAGATCCTTAGCAAGGTTCAGCCCCCACTGTTATCTGCTGGCACTGGAGGTGTGGTACAGTTTCCAAGTGGGCAGAGCAGTACAGTCAAAGAATGGGAAGACAAAAAGGTAATTTCAGTTGGAGTTCATTTTTTCACGGTAAAACATTTTTGAGTTAAGTCATTTGAGTATCAGTGAATTTTTCTAAGATCAAAGTGGTTGTGGTCATTGTATAGTTTGACTGTCTATGTTAGTAATTTGCAGTAGAAGTAAAATACATAGAAATTTTAGAAATTTAAAGTTTGCCAATTGTCACACTAAAAGGAATATGTGACATTGTTTTACTTAGCCCAATATAACACATGTATTATCATTTTATTATATAAAATTGATGTCAGGAAAATGAGTGTGATCCTGCACTTTTTGCACTGTCTTCAAAATATACTGAACATTTTACTTTTAGAACATCTTTATACAACTATCCAATTTTTATCAAAAATTCTTGATCTGTATTGGTTTTATAACATTTGTATATGAAAATTTACAGTCATATCCATTGTTTAAAACATGCTTGGTTTAATAATAGCTATGTTATTGGTTTTTTAATTTTGAAACGTAAGTGCCTAAGCCACATTAGCTACATTGTAATTATCCAATAAACATATAGGCATTACCTGTTTGTTTAAGAGGCTTACGTATAAATTTTTTTGATTCTTTCATTACACCAAAAATTTAGTGTGATTTTCTTGAAATTTAGAACCTTTTTTTATTTCCAAGTACCCATATGCTCAGTATTCTCTTTAAACCTTAGTAAAATTAAACTTTTTATACATAAACACATATCTACACATCCTTGTAATATATAGTTGGAACGTCTTGTACCATTGACATGCTTTAATACCAATGCAGCTCTTATAGAAAAATCAGTGATTTAATTCTTTTCAGACTTATATTAAAATATCTTATCTAGTAAGAGCCAGAAGATAACTCAGTGAATAAAAGCCTTTGCCTGGTGCCTGAGTTAAATCCTCAGGATCTACAGGGTAAAAGGAAGAAATGACTCAAGAGCATTGTGCTGTGACCGCCACATACACACTCACACAAACATATGTGCATAGTAATAACTGTCAAAATAAAAACAATAGATCTAGTAAAGTATGAGCAAAGATATTCATTTCAATTACATGTTAATTGCATTAAATATAGTCACATTGGCACTATGTAAATATAAATATTTGAAAAATCCTAGGGAATCAAGTTCTTTAATTTATAATTGTGTGGCTGTATAATTGCCTCTTTTCTTTAGATAACCTATTTTTCTTCCCTGTAAAATAAAGCTTGAGGAGGTATATACAACCTTTCCCACTGGCTGCTAACCCTGAAACGGTTTTCTCATACTATACACATGTGTCCCTGGTAATGCAATGAAACTAGGACCTTTTACTAAGTGTAAGTATACTTGGGTTAGACTACGTAAACCGAAAGCATTGTACTAGCGCCTTCCAGCCTATGAAGTACGGATAATATATTCTGTCTCTACCATGTGTAGGAAAGTTTGTTGTTTTCCTTACATTGTGCTCCAAAGTTTTCTTAGAAATAAAACTAAAAGGCATTTAATTAATGTTGCAGCTGAATAAGATTTATGGGAGTTATACATGATACACTTACCATTTTTTTCAGTAACATGATCAATTTGTGAAAATTTACATATTTATCTGAAGGCCTTTATTGATGATCACTAGGTAAGATAAATGTGACAGTGTTCAACTAAATGCAGCACAATTAAGTAAACTGGTCTAAAGGATACTGACTTGTTAGCCTCGACTATCCTCCCATACCCATCCACCTTTCCATTCATCCTCTCTTCCTCTTTCACGCTGCCAGCATGGATTTTTTTTCCCCTCACATACAATGGTAAAATCTTGGACATAGGAAAACTGATAATATTTTCAAGCTGAAGCTATTTTGTATATTCCACTTTTTCTGAAATGTATGTGAAGAGCTGCTACATTTAACAGTTATGAGCCTAGTTTGGCCCCATGGTACTTGGTACTTTTTATAATATTGTGTTGAGTGTCTACTGAAATGCCCAAAAGGCCCTTTCTATTTTTAGAAAGAAATTTATCATAAAGTAATTAATTATATAGCCACATAATGTAGCCTAAACCATAACTATTGTGCATGTATGCAAGTTTTAATTAGATTTATAGATTAAATTTTATTACCTTAGTGTCGTCCTTTGTATTAATACAAAATAATTTTATAGGAATAAGCTAATGATGGTTTTATTATCTGAATAAGTCTTTTTTTTAAAAAAGCACATCATTTTAGATGGTGAATAGTCTTTCAAAAGAGAAAGGAAATAAGCCTAAATTTGATAATAAAATTTGATAAGCAAATAAGTCGAGTTGCTAGCTTCTTGACTGTGACACTATCCTATGAAAAGCTGTGCTGTGCATAGTAAAGCTGTGGTCACTGGAAATCGCCCTCGCCATGCCCTTGGGAGCTACTTAGCTTTCCTGCTGCAACCTTAGGCAAGTTGATTCTAACCTCCCTGAACTTCAGTTTTCTGTCTTTGAACATAGAAACAACTTGGTTCATCCAGTAGCTTTTAGGAACTACAGTCTCTGCACTTTTCACCCCTTTCCTTCAAGCTAAGAGACACATTAAACATGTGGCTACACATTGAATTCCAGTTGAGTTTATCTGTATAGTTATTAGTTTAGGAACAAATTGGGGGTAGAAATGCAGGATGAAGAGTAGGAGGGTGACTTGGCCTAGCTGGGAATCAGTGACTGTTTTCTTGAAGCAGAACTATCTGAGTGGAGCCCTAGAGAAGCTGTTGGGGTGGAGAAGCACGCACGTGACAGGGAGGAACATTGGCAGAGACCTGAAGGCAGAAAGAGCTTCATGCACTTGATGATGCAGTTAAAACAGAGGCAGGGGCCAGGTTAACAGAGCCTTGTCTGCTATACTAAGGCTTTTATTCTTTGTCTTAGGAGGAATGGGAAGACAAAGAAGGGGAAAAAGGCAAATGCCAAAATAAGATACATGTGTTAGAAACTTACTCTGGCTGCAGTGTGGAGTATGGATCTGAGAAACAAAGATGGATGTGGGGAGACCTGCAGTAGTGCAGGTGAGAGGTGGGGTTAAGCTGGGCCAACAGGACGTGGGTAAATGAAGAAATAACATTTAGGAACAAAACTTACAAGACACTGTAATAAGATAGGTAAGAATAATCAGATCACTAACATTGTGTGCTTGCTGAGCCTTAGGTACTGTGCCAGCCAGTTGCCTTCTATATTCTATTATGTAATCCTTAAACTAACTAGAAAACGTACGAATTTGTTGGTATACTAGTCCTTTTTATAAACACTCCCATTTACCATTTCAATTGCCTATGACTAGTCAATGGTGGACATAATGTGTTATAAGGAAAATTCTAGTAATAATTTGTAAGTCCTAAACTGTATGCTGCTGTTGCTTATAGCATAGTGGAATCTTGCATTGTCCTATTCAGCATGTAAAACATCCCGTTATCTGGCATAGGTGATCTGATAGCTATCCATCCCCCTTTCTTAGTTCTCAGATGGACTCTCTGTGTGCCCACATCATTCATCTCATTTCTCATCACACTGTCACATCATCCTAAGAAAGATGACTGTGCTACAATACGTTGTTTTGGGAGAGTCCACATTTATGTTAGTCTTACTCGATTATAGAATTGTTGTATATGATTACTGTTGTTAATCTCTATCTGTGCCTTATCATGGATCTGTATGTATAGGAAAAAGTCAGTTATGAAGTTTTCAGTACTAACCACAGTTTTAGGCACCTACTAGAAGTCTTAGGATATAAACTTGCAGATAAGGGGACAAATTAGGAAGTCTGGAGACTACCAAGTTCATTGCACAGACCTATCTGGCTTAAAGCTCACACCCTTAGCCACCAGACTGATGAGGCTGTAACGCGAGTTGAAAAGGGAGGAGTTGAGAAATACCAACACTGACTTTAGGATTCTATCTTCTTGGTTTTAATGAATGGTGATATTATTCACTAGGAGAAAATACTGAGTCAAGCCTAGCTTTAAGTAGAAGAGTACTTAGTTCATGTATTAATAAGAAAACATTTTATCTTATTCAGATTATCCTCTATCATAGTAACCAAACATATGATATGCACAACTTAATGTAAACAAAACCAGACAATACTTAATTCCACCTCTATTCCAGGAATGGTTGTCTGTCTGTATTACTGTTGTCTCTTTCTAGGTTTTTGTTCCCACTGGTCCTACTACCTAACGTATGATCCAAACATGATATGAGCTGAGTAACTGTTCACTAAAGAAATGTAGGTGTAAGGGTATATAATGACTTGTGACATACTTCAACAGAGATTCTCATACATCTGGTCCCAAATATAACCTCTATTAGATTTTATTTCTAATACTTAAAATGCAAGATCTTTAATTTTATACTCTTCATTCTTTACATTGTTTAAACATTAAGGAAGATTCTTTAATGAAGAAGATTAAATAGTCATTTGAAACAAGAATATAGACCCTAAACATTCATACATATATGTATTTTTACTTCAGAAACCTAACAAGCATAGTTAGACAGGAGAGTTTTAGTTAGAATTGAGCCTGGGTAAGTGAAAAGACCTTATCTGAAAAATGAAGTTATTAAATAAAGCCAGACTTATTTTATGATAGAGTGAATGATAAGTACTTTGTGAATGAGTTTATCTGAATATATACATTGGAACCCTATTACTGTTTGCTATTGATTATCAGCAAAATATTAATATAGGAGGAACTCCTTTGATCTCAGTATAAACATGAGCTATATGTATGAGTCTACAACTTTCTCTGAAAAGGCCATCCTTTCAGTTCCTAGTATCTATGCTCCTACTCAGCCATTTGCTTTGTTTAAAATCAGCAGGTATCGTCAGTTTCTATGGAAAATCCTACTGAAGTATTTGAAGATGGAGAAAATCCACCAAGTAGTCGATCATCAGAAAGTGGTTTCACTGAGTTTATACAGTATCAAGCAGACCGGCCTGATGACCTTGACAGAGAGCTGAATGGACAGGGGACAACTACCATCCCAATTGGCAGCACATCTTCGGAAACAGAAACAGCATCCACAGTGGGTTCTGAGGAAACCGTCATCCAGCCATCTTCCACCCTCACTCAGGGGGCAGCAGGCCGAAGCGGGAAGGCAGTACAGAAGACTGCAATGCAGTGCTGCTTGGAGTATGTCCAGCAGTTTCTTTCCAGACTCATCAACCTCTACATCATCCACAGTGACTCCTTTCCTCAAGCTCTGGCTGCAGATCATCAGGGAGATTTCAGTCGAATACAAAGGGAGACTTCAAAATGGGACAGGGATTCCCAAGGGGATGCAAAAGAAAGAAACATACATACACCAAAAACATCAAAAGACTACCTTTCTGCCTTCCTTGCTGCCTGTCAGCTCTTCTTAGAGTGCTCAAGTTTCCCAGTCTACATCGCTGAGGGAAATCACACATCAGAGTCACATTCTGAGAAACCGGACACTGGTAGTTGTTTCTGCTCTTTTTATTTCTGTATTTTATGCAGCACGTATATATGTGTCTCTGTGTGCTATTTATGAATTTCAATAGTTTATGCAGAGTGTGTGTGTGTATGTGTGTATATGTGTGTATGTATGTGTGTGTGTGTTTCTCCTTCCACCATTTAGGTTCCAGGGATTGTACTCAGATTATCAGGCTCAGTGGCAAGTGCCTTTCCTTCCCTCAGTGAACCATTTCTCCAGCCTGAAGAAGTAGTCATAGAGTTGCTCTTATGGGATTACATGATTTGTGTGGCTTCCACATTTTGCAAGAAAGTTAGGAACTAAAAGTGAAAGTTCTGGAGAAATGATGTAACATTAATTTCCCTACCTGCCTGTCTTATGATGTTACATGTTTCCTTTGATTTTTACATGTGCAAGCTTAGGACAGTGGACCTTAGATAATATTTGTTGATAAAGTGCTTCTAAAGATAGGAAGATAGATTGTATTACTTGGCACATGAAAGTACATATCTTTAAAAGGTGGCTATTTTTTAAAGTTCTAACTATTTGAGACACCATGTTTTTAACAGATCGAGGTTTGAAGTAGTTATTTGTCATTTTGAAATTAACATAAAGCTATAGAAATGTTTGATGCTGTCTTTTGTTTCAGACTGTGAGCATGCCCACCCTCCACAGTGGCTCCAGACTCTGATGAGTGCTTGCAGCCAAGCAAGTGATTTCAGTGTTCAGAGTGTTGCTGTGTCTCTAGTCATGGACCTGGTGGGACTGACTCAATCTGTTGCCATGGTCACTGGAGAAAACATCAACAGCATGGAGCCTGCACAGCCCTTAAGTCCAAACCAGGGAAGAGTGGCTGTAGTTATTAGACCTCCCCTCACACAGGGAAATCTGAAGTATATAGCTGAGAAGACTGAATTTTTCAAGGTAAATGCCAAGAAATCCAGATTATATGTGACTAAGATAATGTTTACATGCATGATGCTTGACCTGGGGTACCGATGTAAGGGAGGGAGGAGTTTCAAGTAAACAAGAAGAAAACTCATATAGTAGATATTTCCATCCTAAGTGGATGTGATCCTTTTTTTTTTTTTTTAATAAAGCAAATCCTTATTTTCCTAAAACTCCTTGACAAGTTCTGACTTCCTGAGTTTTGATTTCCTTTGGTGTGCTATGTCCTTCAAGAACAACCATGCACAGTCTGATTTACCACAGTGGTGTAGGTGATTGCTTTACAGAGAACATCAAGTGGCTTTGAGCTCACTGCCTCAGAGAGCCTGATTCTTTATACATTCAGGAGTTTTTAAACTCAATTTCAAGTCATTACACCTACTTGGTACGTCCTCCTGCTAGACCAGAGTCTATTCTATAATACTATGGTAAGCTCTGAAAACACTTGCCTTCTTATCAATGGCATAGGTCAAAGGTTATGATAGCACATGTAGCTCTAAGTCTGACTTCATAAAAGTCCATGGGCCTGGGATGTAGCTGAGTGATAATGCAGTTGCCTGGCATGCTTGAGGCTATGTTGCAATTAAAAAAGAGAGAAAACCCTCATAAATAGGATATTTGAACTATGAATTATATTTTAGTCTATAATATACATTTATAAAAATTAAATTTGATATGAGAATGTGGCATATTGTTTTGGTGTTAGCTTTATTAAACATCAGTAAAATGATGGAAAGAGTTCTTCCCTGTTAGGTTTCTGACTTTAAAAGAAACGTTAAAGGAGTATGAGCCTGGAGAGTTGCCTCAGTAGTTAAGAGCACGCGTTGTTCTTGGAGAGAACCCAGGTTCAATTCCCAGTTCCAAATGGTGTCCACAATTGTCTGCAACCCAAGTCACAAGGGATGCAACAAACAATTGTGACCTTTCTGAGCACCAGGCACACATGTGCTACACATAAATACATGCAAGCAAAAGAATCACACATGTAAGCTAAGTCTAAAAGAAAAAATTTAAAAATATGTCATAAAAGATTCTAAAGATCCATATAACCAGCAAGTGAGCAGCTGAGTTTTCTTTTTATAAATTGTGTATAATGTTGTCACTTTTGCATCTTTTTCTGTAGCATGTGGCCTTAACATTGTGGGACCAGCTGGGAGATGGGACACCTCAGCACCATCAGAAGAGTGTGGAACTATTTTATCAATTACATAATTTGGTTCCTTCTTCCAGCATCTGTGAGGACGTTGTAAGTCAGCAGTTAACCCATAAAGACAAGGTAAGTCCTTCTCATCCTGCACACACACTCATGTGTCACAAGTGTGCTTTATACGCACACACGCACACACATGCAAGCTCATGATGCCAAAAGATAAGTTAAGGGAAATTGTAACACCAGGCACCTGAAGAAGTGTGTAGAGCATGATAGTAAAAGAGAGTGATAGTGTTTGTTCTAAAGAAAGACAGAGAGCTTAAATTCTAATTTCTTTTACCATAGTCTCTTAGAATTGTTCAGATATCAAATTTTAGGTCAAATCTTGTATTTTATTTACATTATATCTAAATCTAGACAATCTAGATAAAATGATATACCTGTTATTCTTAACATATAACATTTCTTTTTACAAATACTTATAAGCTCTGAGAAAAGATAGCCATGAAAAAGTTCAAACAGTATTGATTTTCACATATTTTTATTGGCTGATATAAATACAAACATCTTGGCAAACCATGTAAGAAGCCCACAGGTAAAGCAAGCACTCTTCTATACCATAGAGGCTTTTTATCCAGATCACAGTCTGATTGGGGGAAGTCAGAACAAGAACATGAAGCAGAAGCTATGGAAGAATACTGCTTAAAGCCTGCTCTCTAGCTGCTTACAGGCACAGGCTTAGCTAGTTTGCTTGCTTGCTTTGCTTTGCTTTGCTGTTTTGTCTTGTCTTTTCTTTTCTTTTTTTTTTTTTTTTTTTTTTTGAGACAGGGCCTCTCTCTAGCCCTGGCTAACGTGGAACTGAGATCTACTGTGTTGTGCCTCCAGAGTGCTGAGATTACAGGTCTACACTACCACACCCAGCTTTAGCCAGCTTTCTTAAATAGCCCACAATACTCTGTCTCAGCAGGGCGTGGTGGCACACGACTTTGATCCCAGCACTTGGGAGGCAGAGGCAGGTGAATTTCTGAGTTCGAGGCTAGCCTGGTCTTCAGAGTAAGTTCCAGGACAGCTGGGCCACACAGAGAAACCCTGTCTCAAAAAATCAAAAAAAAAAAAAAAACAAAAAAACAACAAAAAAAAAAATCTCTTGTCTCAGGATAGTACCTCCCACAGTGAGCTGGCCCTCCTAGATCAATTATCAATCAAGACAGTGCTCACAAGCCAGTCTGATCTAGACATTTCCTTGTCTGAGGTTCTTCCCCGATGACTCGGGGTTCTATCAAATGAAGGTAAAAACTAACCAACAGAGCCGTGTGACCCTTTAAGTTTAATACTTTGGTCTATGATCAAATAATTTGATGCTACTTTTTTTTTTTTTTTTTTTTTTTTTTGGTTTTTCGAGACAGGGTTTCTCTGTGCAGCTCTGGCTGTCCTGGAACTCACTCTGTAGACCAGGCTAGCCTCGAACTCAGAAATCCGCCTGCCTCTGCCGGGGTCAAAGGCGTATGCCACCACGCCCGGCTTTGATTCTACTTCTAAGTTATATAATGTACTAAAAGTGTATTGCAGTGTGTACTTGAGTACTGTGGCCATTGAATATGGTACTTATAAATAGGTGTACTGGTTTTATTAAAATCACTTAATATCTTCAGTTGAGAGGAAAATAATTTAATCTCCAATGTTTCTCAGAAAATAAGGATGGAAGCACATGCAAAATTTGCAGTTCTTTGGCATCTAACAAGGGATCTCCACATAACTAAGTCATCTTTTGCACGCTCCTTTGACAGGTTGGTTGTACTTTATATTCACATCTTATAGTCATATCTTTATTTGTCTCTTCTTAATTTTTGTCATTTGGCTAGAGCAAGACATGGGAAATCATTAGTTCTTTAGACAATCTAAGTTATATGAAAATGCTTGATAGTGTCACCTAACCATCAGATTTTTATTTCTGATCTCTAGAGAACTAAGTGCCTTTCCTTTCATTCATTGGACCACTGATCATCAAGTCCTTGTCATGTGCCAAGCACCATTGTATGGTCGCAGGGATACAGCAGCACACCAGCATTTTTGAGTCTATATTCAATATATTTGAGTCTATATTGTTGAAATATTAGTCATTCTCAAATTTCTGCCTTAACTGAAAACACTGGCAAATGCCTCCCATGGTTTCAAAAAGATGTAGTCTCCAAAGATGATTATGCATATCTAGATTAAAAGCAACTGGAGTTACTCATACTTTAGATACTAGGTTTGTATTGATTTCAGAGCACATTTGTTCAGTATCAGAAGATAGCAGTCTTACCTTTAAGTCTTATAGAAGTGGCACAAATCTAATTGTGATTGCAACCTAACGTTGGATTAGCCAGTATTTTTCAGCCAGTAGCACCATCTTCAAAGGAGCCATCTGTTCAACCATATAATGAACTAAGCCTTGAGCCAAGTACTTTACCAATAAGTTTCCATTTTGACAACCACCTGTGATAATCTGACAGATGAGTCAGTTAATGTCCACTCCAGTTAACTTGCTCACCCAAGTCTCCACATGTTTGCATCTTGGGTATTTGATTTCAAACCATATCCCAGACTTTTTATAGAGTGTCATTTCTTGAATTAAGTGTATCGTTTTGTCTCCTGAAGAGAATCAAGAGCAGAGTAGCCCATCATGTAATTAGTATTGAATTGCAGAAACTTTAGAGTATGATGATATCAGTGAAATTTGTTACTAATCAAAACTAAGTAAAATTTGTGTTGTAAAAGTAATATATACTTCAAGTAAATTTAAATGTGAGTATGTAAAAGGAGAGAAATGTTTTATTAACTATCAAAAAATTAACTACAGAAAAATGCACATAATTAAAAGTGTTTTATTCTGTGTTTTAATTTCTGGTGTTTTAGGTCACTGTTCATCATGTTAGACAGCCTGACTAGTTTAGATGGTTCTACAAGCTCTGTGGGACAAGCCTGGCTGAACCAGGTGCTACAAAGGCATGACATTGCAAGGGTACTGGAACCATTGTTACTGCTCCTGCTTCATCCAAAAACTCAGAGGGTTTCAGTGCAGCGTGTACAAGCAGAACGGTACTGGAGTAAGACATCCTGTTATCCAGGAGAGGAAAATGATAAGCATTTCATGCAAAATTTTACCTGCAACAATGGTAAATACAACAAATTATAATACCTCTAATTAGACTTAGGTTATTCAAATAAGTGAAATATTTCCATAACAGTACAAGAGAATTGTGTCTGGCATTTTTTCCCATATCTTATTTCCTTCTTCCACATCTGTGAAAACCCCATCTAGCTAGGTCAATATATACTCCATCAGTAGCTATCTTTGAGGTCTTATGTCTCTTTAATAAGTTGACTCAGAGGAGGAATCAGCTAAGTCAGAGACACTCTTCAGTTTTTATGGAAATACTTTTGAATTTGTTTGTAGTCCTGAAATGGCTCAGTAGATATTTCATGGGGAGACATGTATTGCACACATAGGGAAGTTCCTCATCTATAAGGTAGGATAATACCTACTTTTTAAAGTTTCATTTTTTAACATTGGCTGTAGTCATGATTGTGACTTGCTTATAAATTCAGTGACTAGTGTATCTTGTTTGCTCTCCATTGTCATGGCTATGAAGTCAATACTTTACAAACTCTTGAGGAAAGCCCTCTGAAACCCAGGTCATAAATTAGTGCCTCAAAGACACTCAGGTAGCTGTTCTCTATTTCTTGACAGATCAACCTGTGAGGTCAGCTTATTTTACTAATGCTGTTGATGTTCCACAGTCTGTCACTTTAGCTTCCACAGCTGAGAAGTGGGGAAATTACAAGCTAGCATGCTTCTGTCCCATTTCTAGTGTGTTTCTGCAGAGTGCTGGGTTTTCTACATAGCTTTTATTCTGCTTCCTGTGCATGTTCTAAGAACTTGCACTGCCCTGCTTATTGACAGAACATTCAGGTGGCACCATGCCTGCCAATCTCTAACTGTTGCTGAGTTCTCATTTCTCCTCTGAGATCAGTCTCAGGCTTTGCCTGAGGAGCTAGGACTTCATAGCATTTGCCTTTACTATGCTTTAAACACCTTTAAATACCTTTTCTGAAACATAACAAAGGTCTGCCCTGCATGGTATGAAATGAAGAAATGTGTTTGTGGTCCTCTTTCCATTTTAAAGTCCTCTCAGTTTCTGATCTGAGACATACTACATAGATCATAAATTTTTGTTGAATTTGTACTAAAATCAAGGAGGTTTTTGATACTTTAAGCTATATATTATTTTAAATTTTTGACTGGCATAAGTAAAAGGGGGTAACATAGAAGAAGGAAAAAGTAATTTCAACCTATGATTTTAAACAATATCTTATTTTTGGGAAAAATGCAATTTTTTATGTTCTGCTGTTAATGTGCCTTTGTCATTAAGCTATAAATTCTGATCGTCATCTGCATGATCATCTTCCTTAAAAGTTCTAAGATAATAAACTAGAATTTTAATCATAGAATGTAAATACATGATGAACATAATCATTACAGTTTTTTAATTGGCCTACTTGGTATATTTCAGTCATGTGTTTTCCTCCTTTTCTGTTTGTGTCATACACCAGTAAGCCAAGTGCACCTCATTGCATCCAAAGGAAATGGTGAAAAGCCCCTTACCATGGATGAAATCGAGAATTTCAGTCTTACTGTTAATCCATTGAGTGATAGACTTTCCCTCCTAAGCACCAGCAGCGAGACGATTCCAATGGTTGTATCTGACTTTGACCTCCCAGATCAGCAGATGGAAATACTTCAGAGCTCTGACTCTGGATGCTCACAGTCTTCTGCTGGAGACAACTTTAGTTACGAAGTTGATCCTGAAAATGCGAATGCCCATGAAGATTCTCACATGGCAAAGGCAAGCTCCCCAGATGATGATGTTCAGCAAGTTGTCTTTGACCTGATATGTAAAGTTGTGAGTGGTCTGGAAGCAGAGTCTGAATCAGTTACATCTGAATTAGAAATCGAATCTCTGCAAACAAAGAGTAGTGACTTAGACCCAGGTAAAGAAGCAACTAAGATTGAAGAGGAGGCCTCTCAACACAGCCAGCTTGTTTTGCTGAGCGATGACAGCCCTCGGTTTCTGTCTGTGTCTACAGAGGAAGGCTGTGAGTGCTTGGCCAATGGAATCTCCAGAAATAGCTCCTCACCTTGCATTTCAGGAACAGCACAGACTCTGAACGATTCTTCTGTTTCCTCAGAAACCAAATCTAGACAGAGGAGTCACAGTAGTATTCAATTTAGCTTCAAAGAAAAAATCTCAGAAAAAATCTCAGAGAAAGAAACAATTGTTAAGGAATCAGGTAAACAACCAGGGGCAAAACCCAAAGTAAAGCTGGCCAGAAAAAAAGATGAGGACAAGAAGAAAGCTGCAAGTGAGAAACTGAAGCAAACAAATGTCTTCTTCAGTGACGGCCTGGACTTAGAGAACTGGTACAGCTGTGGAGAGGGCGAAATTTCTGAAATTGAGAGTGACATGGGTTCTCCAGGATCTAGGAAATCTCCCAACTTCAACATCCATCCTCTCTATCAACACGTGCTCCTGTATCTGCAGCTGTATGATTCATCGAGGACTCTGTATGCTTTTTCTGCCATCAAATCCATCTTGAAAACTAACCCCATTGCTTTTGTAAACGCCATTTCAACAACAAGTGTAAACAATGCGTACACCCCTCAGCTGTCTCTGCTTCAGAACCTATTGGCTAGACACCGAATCTCTGTTATGGGCAAAGACTTTTATAGTCACATTCCAGTGGATTCAAATCATAACTTCCGGAGTTCCATGTACATTGAAATTCTTATTTCCCTCTGCTTATATTATATGCGTAGCCATTACCCAACTCATGTCAAGGTCACTACCCAAGACTTAATAGGCAATCGAAACATGCAAATGATGAGCATAGAAATCTTGACTCTCCTCTTTACAGAGCTAGCAAAAGTAATAGAGAGCTCTGCAAAGGGGTTCCCTAGTTTTATCTCTGATATGCTGTCTAAGTGCAAAGTTCAGAAAGTGATTCTTCATTGTTTGCTGTCGTCTATCTTCAGCGTACAAAAGTGGCACAGTGAGAAAACAGCAGGTAAGAACATGGTTGCTGTGGAGGAGGGCTTCTCAGAAGACAGCCTCATCAATTTCTCAGAGGATGAATTTGACAATGGCAGCACACTCCAGTCACAGCTTCTGAGGGTGCTTCAGAGGCTGATTGTTCTAGAACACCATGTGATGACTATTCCCGAGGAGAATGAAGCAGGCTTTGATTTTGTTGTGTCTGATCTGGAACATATCAGTCCCCATCAGCCCATGACTTCTCTTCAGTATTTACATGCTCAGCCAATCACATGTCAAGGCATGTTCCTCTGTGCAGTGATTAGAGCTTTGCATCAGCACTGTGCATGTAAGATGCATCCACAATGGATTGGCTTAATCACATCCACTCTGCCTTACATGGGAAAAGTTCTACAAAGAGTCGTGGTTTCTGTGACACTACAGCTGTGCAGGAATTTGGATAATCTAATTCAGCAGTACAAATACGAAACAGGATTATCTGATAGTAGGTAATAATTGATTTTAGTTTTATTGTCAAGTTGGACACTAATTTAGCAATACAAATACAAAACACAGTTATCTGATAGATAAGGATTGGTTTTAACTTTGTTGTTAGTGACATTTTTCATATATATGACTCCTTAAATGTCACAGTGTGAATGGAACACGGGGTATAGCCCTGGTAGAGTGGTATTTAGCTGCATAAGACATTCAGTTTGATCCCTAGCACCACCACAAAGAAACAGATCAAGCAAAATGAAATAGTCATTTTCAGTATGTTATGAATATTATGTCATCTTTAAAAATAAGGAAGCTGAGCTCTAGTATTTTACTGAGAATCAATAAAAGAAAGCTAGGGTAGAGATGAAAAGAAACATGCCTGTTTTCTTTCAAGTATTGAAGTTAAATTAGATGTTCTTTTGACTCAACTGGCAAAAAGAAAGGTTTCCCCAGGCCTTATCTAGTACCTTACCTAGGCGCAAATTAATTTGCAGCTGAAGTTAATTAAATTTTAAAGTAGTTTTGCCCATCTAATTTTGATGTTTTCCGGTTTGGTGGCAAATTCCTTGTCTCAGCCATATTCAAAACTTATCTGTGACTAGTTAGGCAAATGTGTAGTAGACTGGTGGCTGGTTTCCCTCAGCTGCTGTGCCTGGCAATCCCCAGTAGGGGAAGGTCACAGTGGCTCTATTTGTTTACTTTATATATTTTTTCTTTAGCCAAAAAAGAGCTCTAGTGCAGTTAGACCAACTCACTCATAGATTAGGAAACAGTAAACTCCTGCCATTTTCTTTTATTACTATTCATATTTATTATCTCCTGTGTGTCTGGCATGTGCATTTACTAGTGTTAAATTTTAAAGTATGCTTTCATAGAACTTCTGCTGTGTACATTTTTTTCAGGCCTTTGTGGGTGGCATCAATTATCCCACCAGATATGATTCTTACTCTTCTGGAAGGAATCACAGCCATTATCCATTACTGCTTGCTGGATCCGACTACCCAGTATCATCAAGTAAGACTTCATAAATATTTGTGGTCTTTTTAGAGACTGGCTTCACTTAGTAAGAAACTGTTTTTCCTCTGCTTAATAGCTTTTGGTCAATGTAGATCAGAAACACTTGGTTGAAGCACGCAGTGGAATCCTCTCAATCCTTCACATGATCATGTCCTCTGTAACTCTGCTTTGGAGCATACTGCACCAGGCTGATGCTTCAGAAAAGATGGCAGTTGCTGCATCCGCATCTGTTACTACAATCAATCTGGGAGCCACAAAGGTTAGACAATTCTCACTTTGTCTGTCGAGCATAAGTGTCTATTTGAGGAATTTTTTCAAAATGTGTGGTTAACTTAGTGTATGTGACACCCCACATAGATTAAGTAGTAAACCATTTTAAGGGGTGCAAACCAGTAGTTTCTTTAAGCAAATCTATAAATTGTGAAATTGTCACAATCTAGTTTTCTCTCCTTACAGAAAAATTGCTGTGTGTGTTTGCACTGGCTCCCTTTTCCCATCCCTAGCCCTAATTTTCTTTCCATATGTGTTTGGTTTTTCTAGACAGTTCATAGACGTGAGTTAATACACTGTTTGGTCTTCTGTGTCTAGTATCTTTCATTTGATACGCTTTTGAAGTTCATTTTCACATGTTATAATTTTTTCACCATGTAATACATTTTAAATGGACATTTTAGTACATGCTACTTTCCCCACCTCTACTCCCCAGGAAATAGTTGAGCAGTATGTGCAGAGAATGTGAAACTTTGTAATGAGGCCTGGTGTGATAGCATATTGCTAGGAATTCTACACTGACAAAAAGGGAGTCTATGTTTCAGGGAGCCTGAGCTACCTGGCAAGTTTCAGGCTAGTCTGTGCTATATAGTAAAGCACTGTCTCAAAAAAGTTTCATAATCTTTGACTTAAACTAATTTACAAGTAAATTCTAAGGTAAGATTACATACAATGTGTATTACAGCATTAATTGCAAAGATGTTCCTAAATTATACTTAAAATAGTAGATCAATTTTTTAAACTAAATAAAACCAAATTTCAAGCTGTGTTTTTCTATTATCTAATCACAGTGATTGTCATTTTAGTGACAAATAATTTGGTTAGCTTTTTTGTTTTTTCTTTTTAAAATCATGGTTCTAACTCCTCCTTGGGCAGGGTGTTCATATATAATAGCGCAGACTTGCCTTGAACTCCTGATCTTCCTGCCTCGGCCTACAGAATGCTAAATATGCACTATTGTGCTCACTGCAGCTATTAACATTGTTAAAGGCATCCCTACAATTACTGAATTAAATGTGTTATCTAGCTATTCATGTTTATATGTTTTATTTTACTTGTAAAATGCTTACATTGTTTTAGAACTTGAGACAACAAATCCTGGAATTACTGGGACCCATTTCAATGAATCATGGTGTTCATTTCATGGCTGCCATTGCATTTGTATGGAATGAAAGAAGGCAGAACAAAACCCCTTCCAGAACAAAGGTATTATATTCATAATTAAACATGTAATACTTTTCTTTCCACTTAGTAAAACCATGCCTATTTATTTAATTTTCTACGTGCTGATTTTTTAATTCTTCATAGGTTATACAGGAGAAATAAAATCTTGTCTACAGCTCTATATAATGACATTTTGTCTAAAATGTTTATAAAAATGTGATATCTAGTATGAAAGATTGCATTTAAGACTGGAAGAATGGCTCAGTTCTGGAGCACTGGCCTTGCGTGCACAAGGCCATATGTTCAACCTCAGCACTGAAAAAACAGGTGTGAGTGAGTGAGATAGAGAAATTAGCTATGACATCAGGCCTGCCACTGTAGTCGAAGGAGGATTATAATATTGCATAGTTTTAATCTAGTGATGGGTAGAAAGCAAAGATTGGAGAAAGTTTTTATCTTTGTTTTTTTATTATCTGATGTCTTTTAAGTTGTTGCTGTCTCTAAGTGCAATCCACATGTTGGTTTTGACTAGATTGTATGAATGGAAATTTTGTTTACTTTGTCAATTTGCAATCTAGAAAACATTGTTTTCTATTGGAAATGAATCATTATATATTAGAGTAGTAATGCTATTAAATAATTTTACTTTCAAAAATCCATGATTGTGCACCTATAAGTCTCTGACTTGTCATTTCTTTCTGATTCCACATAACACACACACATATGTATGTATGTGTGTATGCATGCATTTTATCCTAAAGTAGAAAAAGTAAACTTTTCTGCCATTTTACATTATTTTGCATATTAGAATTTAGTAGTAGAAACCAAAAGGAGGGGAAAAAACATTTAAAAAATTAAAAGTTTTCTTACATCTTAGATCTGTAACAGAAACAAAGAAGTAAATATCTAAAGTGAAATATAGGCTTAAAGATAAGAAAAATGGGGGAAATGAGTTATGAAAATTAGGAGATGATAGTTGATAATATCTTCTTATAGAAATGAACAAAATTGTAAGAGAATAATATAGAAATAGTACAAGAAATTTTTTTAGCAATGAAAGAAATAAATTTTCAGGTCATGCTTATCACTGAAAAGATACTTGCACAAAATTCAGTATGTCCTTTCAGAAACAAGGGAGATAAAGAGAAGATACTAAAATCTTTTTAAAAAGAAAAAGAAAAAAGAAAAAAACAGCAGCAACAAGAACTGTCTCATTCAAAAGAATAGTGGTAATACTTGACCCTAGCAACACTGGAAACTTTTATGGACAATTAGTGTGAACACACAGTCCCACAGCCAGTCAGGTTCTTCCTGAAGGCTCTGTCAGCCATGTGCTGTGCCAGCAGCGTGCAAGGCCACTAGTTCCCTCTTATGCAGGAGGACAGACCTCACTGCGACCTTGGATACCAGCCCTAGAGCCTTCCAGTCCCAGGCAGAGCAGAGCAGTGTCCGGCAAGAGTGTCTGGTGAGGGTGGACTGAGTGGGTGAGGAGGACTGAGAGGAAGACTAAATGCATGCAAGTGATTCCTTACAAGATTTAAGTATGTGACTGTGAGAAACTTGCCATTGTCAGAGCTTTTTTGATAAAAAATGAAGTAGACCAAAATAAGCTTTGTAGAAACTCTGTAGAAAACAACACAGTAAATGAAACATTAAGAGGAGAATCCTGTCATGTGCCTTTGTGTCAATCTAGGGACTGATCTACATGAGATCATGATGATTACTCTGAGAGATGGGACAAATGGTCTGAGAAAGTTAAACCTTTGTCTTCTCACTGAGATTTCAATTGCAAGTATTTAGAATTCAGAGGGAGGAAAAACATAAAATAGCAAAAGTAGTGCTCTACAATCTTGAAAACAGTAGAAAGTAGTTGGCAGAATGGAGCTGGCTCCTTTAAGATACCCTTGCATGTTGTTTTTCCCTTTAAGATTTGTTGTGTTTGACTTTGATTTATCTTATTTATTTGTGCGTGCACGTCCATAAGCCATGAGGCACAAGCGCACGGTCAGAGGACAACCTAGAGGAGTTGTTTCACTCTTCACACCACTGTTGATCCTGGGGATGGAACTCAAGTGGGAGCCTTGGTGGCAAATACATTCACGCAGGGAGCCATCGGGCTAGCCCTGGTTTTGATTTTTATGAAGTGAGATTCATGTGTTGGTTTTTTTTATTTAATTTATTTTTTACACTCCATATTCCATAACCCCATCCTTAAAATTAAATTTTAACACAAGTAGTCAGGGGCATCTTTATATTAAGATGGGGTCATAAAATACTCTTTCTGTGACTTCCCTTAAAAGATTTACACATGCACACCCTGCATAAATACAGTGACCGTGATATGTTCTCCAGGTCATCCCTGCAGCCAGTGAAGAACAGCTTTTACTAGTAGAACTGGTTCGCTCCATCAGTGTCATGAGAGCAGAAACTGTTATCCAGACTGTGAAAGAAGTTTTAAAGCAGCCTCCAGCCATAGCCAAGGACAAGGTGAGGAAGCTTTGCTTTTGTTTGAAATTCAGTTTCAGAAATGGAGATGATAGGTAAGTTCTTCTCATAATTTCATTGTGATTGCTGTGCAGATTTCAGGGATTATTGTACAGCACTCTTAATAAAAATCTTCTTTGAGTTCCTTACTAGTCTAACCCCTCCTGCAGCCAGTGATGAGCAGGTAACTGTTTTTGTCTGCATATGACATCAGAAGCAGTCAGGACTGTGGGTCTAAATTCTGAGTAAGTTTTGGCCCGTTAAAGAACACAGGCGCGGGAGCCCAGAGTCTACTTCTAGGTTTCACAGCTTACTTGATACTTTCTTTTCCACTGAAGTTCTCAGTTCTATAAACTTCCATGGTTTTGCTACAAACACTGTTCTAGACAGCAACATTTCTTGACCCTTATGATACTGTGCTTTGTGGCTTCAAAGCCAGGGGAGGAGGTTTTGGGATGCTGAGAGGTTAGAGAATGGGCGGAGTAGGAGACAGATGCGGCATCAGCCCAGTAGGCAGGCACATGACACATGCTTCCAGACACAGGTAATCAAGCACAAGCCAGCAGGCACACGGAGGTGAAGAAGCTCACTCAAGGGGATTTTTGTACAGAATTAACCCAAATGTGGCATTTCGCCAAAAATGATTCTATAATGGATTTTTCTTCACTGCAAACTCTTGAGTTCCCTGACATCCAGTTTCAGCTGTCATTATCTGGCATCCCATATCAGTGCCTTGTTGTCTAAACCTCTCTTGTCCCTGTGACCTTCTGTTCACTTGAGAGGACCCCAGGAAATAGATAGAACAGTCTTTCCACTTATCATTGCTAGTCTCTAGATTTCTATTTTCTGCTTTGTCCAGACAGTGCTACAAGTTTATAATTTTATAGATTTACTAACCATAAACATGAGACTCTGAACCATGCTAAACAAGTATAGTCTTATCTTTAGGGATCATTACATATATCCAAAAATATTTAATTCCTTTGTTCTTGTTGAATTGCCGAAAGAAAAGGTATGTTTGTTAATAGTGAGTGATCTAACTGCCTTTGTTATAGTGCAAAGGGATCCAACTCAGGGCCTCATGCATGTTAGCCATGTGCCTTGACACTGAACTACATCTCCAGCCTCTTACAATCTATTCCAGTGACTGCCTGACTACCTGACTATTCTGAATGTACCTCTGGTGTGTTTGTCTGAATCTGTTTAGTTTGCTGCTGGATTCTGTGTAGTAGTTTGAGGCGGATGATGAGCTTTATACACATGAGGGCAAAGAATATAAAAATGTATCCAATCTAGACTAGTGCTGCCCTGTGCTGACGGCATAAGCTCCACATTTGTGTGTATGTGTAGTGAGAAGGAAATGCTTGGGGAGATAGCAGGAACAAGAAGAGAACAATTGGTAAATGTCAGTGAACATCAATTTCATTTTATTGATTTTTCTCTTTTATTGACTTTTAAAGGTAGGTACAGTGTATTTTATGATTTATTTGATACTGTCTTTTTATATTAATTTTCTTTATTAAAATTTTATATAGAAATACAAAGCTACCTTTAATGACTATATTTAAATGATTAAGAATTAATTTATTTTGGACTGGAGAGATGACTCAGTGGTTAAGAGCACTTGTTATTCTTGCAGAAGACCTGAGTTCGATTTCCAGAACTTACATGGCTCCTCAAAACCACCTATAACTAACTGCAGCTCCATAGGAGGGGATCCAGTGTCCTCTTCTGGCCTCCATAGACACCTGCATGCATGCATTGCACACACTCACACACACTTAGGTACTCAAACAAATAAACTAAAAATATGTCTTAAAAGGTATTAATCATTTTAAAAAGTTTGAAGAATAATAATCTTAGTTGACCTAAGTATACTGATTTAACAGATGTGTGTACTGTAATAGACTTATACACATGTAATCTAAAAATCTCAACCTAGTTCTGATACTACCAAATCTAAGCTGCTTAAAAATGCATATAGCTGTGATGCTCTCAGAATAAATGACCATTGTAAAAAGATTAATTTTGATAAAGACAAGCAAGCCTCTTCAACCTTTTTCTCATATATCAAAACTTGGTAATCTATAAGCCATCTTTAATGGCCATTTTGTCTGACTAGGTTCTAAGTTTTAAATAGCTCTTGTATTATGAAATTTCCCTCCTAAGTCGAGGAAAATAATTGCATGTTTTTTAAAATAACAAACCAGTATTTGAATTATTTTTTTATTTTTTGGAAGAAGGAAAAGGAAGGGAGGAAGCCAGAGGGAAAGAGAGATGCAGAGTCCCGAGCTGCGCGGGTCACGGTAAAGACCAGGCAGGCCGGGTCAGGAAGAAGGGAGCTTGGAGAGAGAGAGAGAGACAGAATTTTTTTATTAAAAACTTATAGAACAAGTCAGAGTAGTTGCAATAATGAAAAAGCAAAGGCATCATTTTGCCTCACTGTAACACTAACTTATTTTGTTTATAGAAACATCTTTCTCTGGAAGTCTGCATGCTTCAGTTTTTCTATGCTTATATACAAAGGTAAGTTGCTCATATAGACCTCTCCATGCTCTGTTGCCACATGTAAAGCTGAGGAAGCTACAAGGAAACGGTCTGGAGTTCTTTCCAAAAGTAGAGAGCTTGCTCTTGCTGTAGTTTCCTCTGAAGGAAAAGGTAGGAGCTCTGCAGAGAAATGTGGGAGTCGTGGGCATGCTAATAAGCTGTGTAGATCCTACTCCAAAGATGTAGGTGAGTGTAGGATATCACAACAATATGTGGATATTAAAATACCGAACAACAGGAAACTACCTTCTTGAAGTCACATTCACTGCCTCTAACTTGATTACTGTTTTGTTTGATAGAGGTGAATGTTCACCAATCTACTTTGATTGCCTTTAGAATAAAAAAATGCTGGGTGTGGCATTGCATGCTTTTAGTACTGGCATGTGGAAACAGGCAGGTAGATCTCTATGAGCTTTAGGTCAGCCTGCTCTATGCAGTGAATTTTAGGCTAGAGACTTTGTCTCAAAAAAAAAAAAATTTAATAACTTGAAACCATCTTCATGCTTGGTGTTCACTTTTGCTACTAGCTGACCCTGAACAGAGGCAGTGTTCTAATACAATTCAATGGAGCAACTGAGCTAATTTGTGACAGACATAGATAAATCAGAGTTTTGGCATATTTACATTGAGGGACTTGGAGAAGAACTACATAAAGCCTCTGTTTAGATTCAGGTCGGGTAAAGGTTGGGCTGAAACAGACGGCACACTCATTCCTTTACAGCTAGAAGGTTGGTGTGCAGCATAGCTGGATATAGTTTAAAAGAAAGTACACGCCTTTAATCCCAGCACTTGGGAGGCAGGCGGATTTCTGAGTTCCAGGCCAGCCTGGTCTACAGAGTGAGTTCCAGGACAGCCAGGGCTACACAGAGAAACCATGTCTCAGGAAAAAAAAAAAAAAGAATTAGTGCAGTTATATTTAGTTTTTGAGAGTGTATGGGATAAGAGATCTCCATAGGAAATCTTAAGAAATCACATTGTGTATTTTAAATGTGCTTACTTCATACTCTATAAAAGTTTAAAACTTCAGACGGCTTAGAGCATGAGTTAAGAACTGTAGAAGACATGAGAAAATTAAAGTTTACTGTGGTATCTATATATACAAACTGGCTTATCTTTCAGAATTCCAGTGCCCAATTTAGTGGACAGTTGGACATCATTATTGGTCCTTCTAAAAGATTCTATACAGCTGAGTCTGCCAGCCCCAGGGCAGTTTCTTATACTTGGGTAAGTAATCTCTTTTAACATGTTATTTTGAAGGGTTAGAAACATATCTCAGTAGAAAAGCAAATACTTAGTAGGTAAAAGAACCCAAGTTCAGTCTCCAACAGTACACACACATACACACACACACATAGAAACACATACACACACACATACACACACACACATACACACACATACATATGTGTACATACATACATATACTTTTGATAAAAGCATAATCCTCATTCTGTTTGCTGAAGAACATGTTTTGTGTGTTCATGTGACCTGTCTATTCACAGGCATCTTGAGGTGTATATAAGCTTATATTCCACACATATAAGCTCTGAAGGTGGAAGGGGATAGGGAAGAATATATATAGTATGTATGTAAAAGATGTAGAACACTTGGGACAAAACTGTTAAAACAGTCATCATTTGGGATTTGTAAGGAAGCACTGTGGGGAAAAAAATGGGCAAGTGTACACGCCATCCTAAAAGGAACTGCACAGAAGACAGGTCCAGAACCCTGCACACGGGCTTCTAAAAGAGTCTGTTTCTTTTTGTAAGTTGGAGTTTCTAAATCTATGCTAATAATATCTGATTATTTGGTAAATGCCAGTCACCCTTACCTTACTAACAGTAAGCATTAGTTTGGGTAATGTCAAGTTTGAGAATTCATGATAGAACCCTAATAAAAACCTGGTAAATGAATCATAATAGTAAGAGTAAAAAGATAAGCCTTTATAGAGTCAGGCAGGAAATGATACACTGAGACAAGCTACATCATCTGTTTTGGCAATGGTGTGTCACACCATTGGGAGCTGCTTGGGAAAAACTCGACTTTTATTGCAATATGAATGAAAGTAGTGAGAGAGATTGGCATGACTGCAAGCTGTAAGGAGTCATGGGAAGAGAGGATGGTACTCAGGAGTGGAGCCAGGAATCGGATTGCAGTAGGAGGTGATAAGGTATGGACAACTGATGACATTTAGAAAACAGGAAAAAGAAGAGAAAGGAGCTAGAAAATTTACGTCATCAGGAAATTTGAGAAGGCAAGAGTCCGTGTGGCATCTGCAAAGAAAGGTGAGGGCCCAAAGAGGTGACTGACTCAGTGGTAAAATACTTGCAAGGAAAGCACAGGGACCTGCACTCAGGTCCATACAACCTACATGATGCCCAGTGCAGCAGAGTGTCTCCACAACCCTGCACTGCTGCAGGGAGCTGAGAGGCAGAGACAAGAATACCTGGAAGCCTGTGGGCTTTCTAGCATGCCATACACAGTGAGCAGTAAACATGTTGGAAGACAAGGACCTGTAGCTGAGCATGTCCTCTGACCTCCACATGCTCATCTCAGCACACACATAGAAAGGTTCAGAGAAAGAGGTAGCACCTCCTGGAAGGAGTTGGAATGATGAGGAGTGGTAAGAGGTGGGGTTGGAGATTAGAGGAGGACCAAGATTTAGAAGCAAGGAGTAACAGACCAGCAAGGGTGAGTGGAGTGGGGAAGGAAGGGGATTTTTTTCAAATATATTTGATCACCAGAAAAGGAAGTGAAAAAGAGGTAGAAGGAATTGGATTCTAGAAGATGACATTGGATGCTAAGAAGTGCTGAGGAATGGAGTACTACTCAGTTATTAAAAAGAATGAATTTATGAAATTCCTAGGCAAGTGGATGGACCTGGAGGGCATCATCCTGAGTGAAGTAACCCAATCACAAAAGAACTCACATGATATGTACTCACTGATAAGTGAATATTAGCCTAGAAACTTAGAATACCCAAGATACAATTTGTAAAACACATGAAACTCCACTTCTTAGAATTGGGAACAAAACACCCATGGAAGGAGTTATAGAGACAAAGTCTGGAGCTGAGTCAAATGGATGGACCATCCACTGACTGCCCCACCCGGGGATCCATCCCAATAATCAGCCACCAAATGCAGACACTACTGCATATGTCAGCAAGGTTTTGCTGACATGACCCTGGTATAGCTGTCTCTTGTGAGGCTGTCAGTGCCTGGCAAATGCAGAAGTGGATGCTCACAGTCATCTATAGGATGGAACACAGGGCCCCCAATGGAGGAGCTAGAGAAAGTGCCTAAGGAGCTAAAGGGGTCTGCAACCCTATAGGTGGAACAACAATATGAACTACCAGTACCCCCAGAGCTCATGTCTCTAGCTGCATATGTAGCAGAAGATGGCCTAGTCGGCCATCACTGGGAAGAGAGGCCCCTTGGTTTTGCAAACTTTATGTGCCCCAGTACAGGGGAACACCAGGGCCAAGAAGTGGGAGTGGGTGGGTAGGGGAGTGGGGGAGGGTATGGGGGACTTTTGGGATATCATTTGAAATGTAAATGAAGAAAATACCTAATAAAAATTTTAAAAAATAAAAGAAGTGCTGAGGATATTAGGTAGTTAACAGGCTCCTCCCTGTACTCAAACCTCAGCTCCTTTACTTAGATATGACCTTCAGCTCCGTCATTTAACTTTTTCTCTGTAGAATGGAAACAGAAATAGTGCCTATTTCATAAGCTTGTTAAGAGGATTAAAAGAGTTAATATTTATTAAATTCTTAGAAGAGTGCCTGGCCAGTTACATATGGCATTGAAGTGGATAGTGATTTGCTCAGCATTCTAGACATGAGGAAAGTCACTTATAGCACTAGATTCAAGAGACCCTGGCATGGGGGCTAAAGTACAGAAAATATCAAGTATGATTCATTATCATTACTGTTTAGCATCTTAGCCACAGATTCTCCTGCTGTTATTGCAAGACATCTGGATTTCTTCCAGTTGAGAGTTCCTATAAATGCATAAATGTTAACTATCAGAAAACACTACAAAAATTTTTGTGACATTATTTTCATTTTCTTTGGGCTGGTAACTTTTTTTTAATGGCTCTTACAGGGTTTTGAATGAGTTTATTATGAAAAACCCTAGTTTGGAAAATAAAAAGGACCAAAGAGACCTTCAGGTAAGGCATTCTGAATTCAAGGTTGTTACCAAAATTAAAAGTTAAAATTAGGAGTCATATAAAATAACCTGTGATGTCCTTTATGACTGTGTTAGCTCATTTTCTGTGTGTGCACAAACCTCATTCTTCCTTGTTTCTCTAGGATGTGACTCACAAAATAGTGGATGCTATTGGTGCAATTGCTGGTTCCTCTCTGGAACAGACAACATGGCTCCGACGGAACCTGGAAGTTAAGCCTTCTCCCAAAATAGTGGTGGATGGAACCAATTTAGAGTCTGATGTTGAAGGTATTGCTCTGTACTCTTATTCTCTCAGCATATATTTACTAAGCAGTGTTAGTTAGCCCTGTAGCATAAGCTCATCCTTTTTTAAAAATTATTATTATTATTACTAGCTAGTATTTTTTTTCAGTGAGAAAATACTAATCACTATGTCCTGTCTTTTCTCTTACTTAGATATGCTCTCCCCTGCAATGGAGACCTCAAACATAACTCCTTCTGTATATAGCGTCCATGCACTGACGTTGCTCTCGGAGGTAAACATTAGCAAGTGTTTTCACGTGTATGCTCAAACAAACAATTAAATAGTACCTATCAATTAGAAACTCTCATACAAGTGTTTTTAATTTCAAAAATCATTTTTCTAGAAATCACTGGTACATAAAATTACAAAGAATAGGACAATGTGGAGGCACTGTGGCTATATGTTTGCGTGTGTGCACATATATAGAGACATCCTTATACACCTGTGCATGTGAAAGCCATAGGGTGGCCTCAGGTGTCCTTTTTTTTTTTTTTTTTTTTTTTTTTTTGAATATATAAGTGCACTGTAGCTGTCTTCAGACACACCAGAAGAGGCCATCAGATCCCACTACAGATGGCTGTGAGCTACCATGTGGTTGCTGGGAATTGAACTCAGGACCTCTGGAAGAGCAATCAGTGCTCTTAACTGCTGAGCCATCTCTCCAGCCCCTGTCCTCTTCTCTTATTTTCTACCGTTTATTTTTCAGTCTCCTCACTGAAACTGGGGAATGGCTGGCCAGAAATCTTGGGGATTCGTCTGTCTCAGCCTTGCCATTGTTGGGAATATACATTCACACCACCATTCCCAGTTTGTGTGAGGATGCTGACAGTAGATACTCAGGTCCTCCTGCCTGTCCAGCAGGCACTTCAGCCACTGAGTCTTCTCTCCAGCTTCAGATGCAGGGGCTCGGCCTTGACTATATTTGTCTTATTGTTTGTTAAATAATAGTGATCTTAAGATACTGTTCTCCTGCCTGCCTGCCTGCCTGCCTGCCCCATATATTTTTCATTTTTTGAGGATCTTCCTTACCAATTTCCATAGTGTTTGAAGTAGTTTAAATTCTGACCATTTCATAAAAGGTTCTCTGCCCTCTTCCACCACATTTGCTTTTGGTGAGACAGGTTTCTCTGTGTAGCCCTGCTGTCCTGGAATTTGCTCTGTAGAGCAGGTTGGCCTCAAACTCAAAGATCTGCCTGTTCTGTTTCCCAAGTGCTGGGATTGTCGGCCTGCACCAACATGACCCACCCTGTTTGCATTTTTCTAATGCTAGAAGTATTGGGCATTTTTTTTTCATGTATAGATTGGCCATTTGTTTATTTTCATTTTTAAAACCTTTCCACTCACCTGTCCAGTTATTGGGAATTATCTGCTTTTTTCTTTGGTTTTCTATGTATTTGGCTCTTAATTACCTGTGAACTAAATAGATCTTAGAGACTTTTTTGTATACTGCCCCTTGGTTGTGCAGACGCTTTTTACTTTGATAAAACATTTCAGTTGTCAGGTTGCAGCTAATTGAAGTTCTGTTCAGAAAGCAGTCACCATGTCTAGATCTTGAAGCTTATGCCTTATATTTTCTTCTAGTAGTTTTAGCATTTTAGGTATTAGTCTTCTGTGAATCTCATGTGTAGGTAAGGAATTTCCCCAATTGTACTTTTTAAATAAAAAATGTCCTTTTCTTCAGCTTTTGGCGCCCTTTTCAAAAATCAGACTGCTGTAGACATCTGGGCTTATTTCTCAGTTTTCTCTTCTAGCCCATTGGTCAGTTCTTATGCCTTTACCATACTGGATTTGTTACTGTGGGTCTGTAATACTGTTTGAAATCAGCTCTGCTCCTTTTGCTCAATATTCTTACTATTTTTTGTTTGTTTCTCTGAAGAATGACATGGCTATTGTGATAGAGATTGCATTTAATCTGCAGATTGCTTTGAGTGTTGTGACAGTTTTCACAGTATGAACACTGTTAATCCATGAACACAGCAGGTCTTTCTGTTTTCTAATGTCCCATAGGATTCCTTTTGTCAATGCTTGAGAGGTTTTGCTGTGGAGGTCCTTGATCTCTTTGGTTAAGTTTAAGCCTGTCAGCAAGCTCTTGTTGGCATCCACAATAGTGTCTGCATCTGGTGACTGTATATGGGATGGATCCCCAGGTGGGGCAGTCTCTGGATGGCCTTTTCTTTGTGTCCGTATTTGCTTCCATGAGTATTTTGTTCCTCTTCTAAGGACCAAAGCACTCACACTTTGGTCTTCCTCCTTCTTGAGCTTCACATGGTCTGTAAATTGTATCTTGGGTATCCTGAGCTTTTGGGCTAATATCCACTTATCAGTGAGTGCATACCACTTGTGTTCTTTCAGGATTGGGTTACCTCACTCAGGGTGATATTTTCTAGTTCCATCCATTTGTCTAAGAATTTCATGAATTTGTTGCTTTTAATAGCTGAGTAGTACTCCATTGTGTAAATGTACCACATTTTCTGTATCCATTCCTCTGTTGAGGGACATCTGGGTTCTTTCCAGTTCCTGGTTATTATAAATAAAGCTGCGATGAACATAGTGGAGCATATGTCCTTATTATATGTTGGAACATCTTCTGGGTATATGCCCAGGAGTGGTATTAGTGGGTCCTCAGTAGAACTATGTCCAATTTTCTGAGGAACTGCCAGACTGATCTCCAGAGTGCTTATACCAGCTAGCAACCCAACCAACAATGGAGGAGTGTTCCTCTTTCTCCACATCCTCACCGGCATCTGCTGTCCCCTGAGTTTTTGATTTTTAGCCATTCTGACTGGTGTGAGGTAGAATCTCAAGGTTGTTTTGATTTGCATTTCCCTGATGACTAAGGATGTTGAACATTTCTTTAGGTGCTTCCCAGCCATTTGATCAATATTCCTCTGTTGAAAATTCTTTGTTTAGCTCTGTATCTCATTTTTTTAATAGGGTTATTTTTGATTCTCGGGAGTCTAAGTTCTTGAGTTCTTTGTATATATTGGATATTAGCCCTCTTACAGATGGAAGATTGGTAAAGATCTTTTTCCAATGTGTTGGTTGCCGTTTTGTCCTATTGACTGTGGAAAAAGGACAGCATTTTCAACAAATGATGCTGATTCAACTGTAGGTCAGCATGTAGAAGAATGCAAATCAATCCAGTCTTATCTCCTGGTACAAAGGTGAAGTCCAAGTGGATCAAGGACCTCCACATAAAACCAGATACATTGAAACTAATAAAGGAGAATGTGGGGACAGAGTTTTCTACACTTTGCTGTGTAACCTATTACCTACTTTCCCCCAGCAAAGTACGTGATAATTAACCTTGATTTATGCCTTTTTTGATATAACTATAAACGTTCCTGAAAATGCCTACAAAGAACCTTTGCAATTCAGGACATCCAGGATCCATGTTTCTGGCTGTGAGTCATTAAGATTTGGCTCAAGATAAGCTATGTCTTATCTCCCTACCCCTCATTTTTTAAGTTTATATTTTAAGAAATAAAAGTGCTTCGTATCTGGTGGGTAACTAACTATAAAGCATGTACAGTCAGTTTGCAATGGTTTTATGTCCATTCTTGTAGTTTGGCATGGTTTGGTTTTAGCATTATATGGCCATAATGTCACATTTTACCCCTTCCAGTTGTGGATGCTGGGTCTTTACACAGGGTAGGAAGCATGACTGACAGTGTATAGCTTTTGATTGACTGAACTGGGATATGAAGAGCCCATAACTTCTAGGTTTTCTTAAGCTTCTTTCTAACTTCATCTGGGAAAGAGAATGCTGAAGTTTGACTTGTAAGGTCAGTTTTTACTCATATAGAAGAGTCCTGAATGTCTCTATACTTCTCTGTCTCAGTGTAGATTTTCCTTTCTGTAAGTATTTTTGGTTTCCTTCCAAGTTGAGAATCAATGCCCTCCTCAGCTCCAGTTTCAGCATGTAGATGAACTTGTTTTTTCTGTTTTGTAGGTATTGGCTCATCTTCTGGATATGGTTTTCTACAGCGATGAAAAGGAGCGTGTTATCCCTTTACTTGTAAACATTATGCATTATGTTGTACCCTACCTCCGAAATCACAGGTACCATATGATTCCAGTAGATTTCAGCTAAATCACACTCTGTTAGAAAGTCTGTACCCTTATTGCTATTGTTGGTCTCAATTACAATATATTATTCTTACCTTGACTTATATATAATGGTTACATCTTTTCGTGTCTCACTTTTCTTATGGTGACTTCTGTTTCTTGTTTCCATGTTAGTATCTGAGGTAAATATGAAGACATATAAACTCAAGATCATGACTGAAGTGAAATATTATATGGTTTAGTGTATTTTTTTTCTGTACAGTGCACATAATGCCCCTAGTTACCGAGCCTGTGTCCAGCTGCTCAGTAGTCTTAGTGGGTATCAGTATACAAGGAGAGCCTGGAAAAAAGAAGCCTTTGACCTTTTTATGGATCCCAGCTTCTTTCAGATGGATGCTTCCTGTGTTAGTCAGTAAGTAGTCCTCTCTTCACTTCCAAGCCTTACAGTTTGCTCAATCAGTCACTGTCTAGCAAAAGTAGAAGGCCTTAATAAGAGTAGAACCTTAATTGTATAAGATAATCCTGTGTCTTTCAGCTGGAGAGCAATCATGGACAACCTAATGACACATGATAAGACAACCTTCAGAGATTTGATGAGTGAGTACTATGTCAGCCCAAGTAGCTTTTTTCTTATGCATTCATCCTTACCATGCATTATTCTCTTTTGAAAAGTACTGAATTGGCTCTTTGTCGAGTTAAACAGCTTCCTATGGAAATATAATAGGCTGAAAAAGACAAGCATCCCATGTTTCCCCTTATGTAGATTTTTTTCTAAAGTTATGAGACACTGTGGGAAAGGACAGCTATAACGCAAGCCCCTAGGAGACAAAGGCAAAAGGATCAAAAGTTCCAGACCAGCTCAGAATCAAACAAAACCTAAGGCACAGATATAGAATGAGAGCTATGTAGGAAATGAAGAGAACTGGTGGCTGAGGATGCAAGAGTAATGCAGGTGTGAGGAAGAGTAAAGATGTGAGGTAAATGCATGCAAGTCCCTGATGAGATCGCTCATCACATTCGGTGAATGGTGCCACTCACACAAACCTTACTGAAGACAGCTGAATAGCAAGGAAAACTGTCTTTTCTTTCCTCTGCACACAGCCTCATTACAAGCATATAATGGGCACTCACTCGATAAAAAGACTGAATGTAGGCAATTGGAACTAAACTCTGCAAGAATATACTCTAAATTGCTGTGCCTGTGGATCTTCTGGAAAGAGAAGTGGGGGAGGGAAAAGGAAAGGACAAAATGTTACTAAGCTGAGCTGTATTCATTGGGATTCTGAGTCTGTACCGTGTATTCCACATAGCTTTCTCATCTGGAGAAAGGGTGTCATGTCACCCCATGTAGTTTTCTTGCAGCTGTTGTTGGTTGGTTTGGTTTGGTTTGGTTGGTTTGGTTTGGTTTGGTTTGGTTGGTTTGGTTTGGTTGGTTTGGTTTGGTTTGGTTTGGTTTGGTTGGTTTGGGTTGGTTTGGTTTGGTTGGTTTGGTTTGGTTTGGTTTGGTTGTGACAGTGCTGGAAAACAGATCCAGGGCTGCATTGCATGCTGAGAAGTACTTAACCTCAGAGCTCCATTCCCAGCTCAGAGGCAAGTGGACGGCACAGAATGTGGATGTTCATAAAATACTGTGTCAGCTGATCTGTTGTATGCATTTTGTATGCATTTACAGTAAAAGGTGTACCATTTTCAGGTTGCAAATAGTCTAGAAAATTACTGCGTGGGGTTTTTTTTTTTTAATTATTTATTTACATTCCAGCCATTGCCGCCCCTCGTCCCAGGCCCCCCACCACCACAGTTCCTCATGTCATTCCCCCTCCCTGGGGCCTGAAGTCACTCAAGGACTAGGCACATCTTCTCCACCTGAGGCCAGACCAGGCAGTCATCTGCTATATTTGTGCAGGGAGCCTTGGAGCAGCCCATGTTTGCTGCCTGGGTGGTGGCTTAGTTTCTGGGAGCTCCCTGGAGTCCAGGTTAGTTGAGACTGCTGGTCTTCCTATAGGGTCACCCTCCCCTTCAGCTTCTTCAATCCTTCCCCTAATTCAACCATAGGGGTCTCCGACTTCAGTCCAATGGTTGGGTATAGGTATCTGCATCTATCTCAGTCAGCTGCTGGTAGGGCCTCTCCAAGGACAGCCATGCCAGGCTCCTGTCTGTAAGCTCATCATAGCATCAGCAATAGTGTCAGGCCTTAGTGCTTCCCCATGAGCTGGATCCCAAGATGGGCCAGTCATTGAACTACCTTTCCTTCAGTCTCTTCTCCATTCATCAAATATTCAGTGAAAGATGACAGCACTATGCTAACATTTATAAAAATTTTAAATTAGGAAGTGAGATTGTAAAGGAAATAAAATGAAGTGTTGTGTAATGAATTTCAACAGCAAAGAGCTCATATTGCATATGAAACTGAGGGAGCCAGCCTTCCTAGAAACAGAATTTCAAGCATAGGGAACAAAATTACAAAGTGATTTTTGGAGTGAGAGCAAATTCAGTGAGTTCATGTCATACCCAGCAAGACAATATGCTATAGCAGGTAAGTCATGAGCAAGGAGCTCAATATAAAGAAAGGCTAGGAAATCAGACCAGCTTTATCTCTCCAGAAGTTATTTTTAAAGTAATATAGAAGATTTAAACACACAGCTTTAGCCGGGTGTGGTGGCGCACGCCTTTAATCCCAGCACTCGGGAGGCAGAGGCAGGAGGATTTCTGAGTTCGAGGCCAGCCTGGTCTACAAAGTGAGTTCCAGGACAGCCAGGGCTATACAGAGAAACCCTGTCTTGAAAAACCAAAAAGAAAGAAACAAACAAATAAACACACAGCTTTATATTAATGGTAATACTGGTTATTTTACCTTCTAAAATTCACAGTCTTAAGTGTGTATGCTGAAACTGTCTACAGCTTTTCTGCACCAAAGAAAGGTCTAGGTGCTTTGCCCTGTTCCTCAGTGTGTATGTCATGAGGTGTTTTTTCATTCTAAATAAGAAATGATCGCTTTCAGATGACTAGCTGGCCTTCTGCTTCCCTTCCTTTTTATAGCTCGAGTAGCTGTGGCCCAGAGCAGTTCTCTCAATCTTTTTGCAAATCGAGATGTGGAGCTAGAACAGAGAGCCATGCTTCTCAAAAGATTGGCCTTTGCCATTTTTAGCAGTGAAATTGACCAGTACCAAAAGTACCTTCCAGACATACAAGGTAAATAATTAAACCCTTTATCTTCTCTCTAGTCTGAATTATAGGGATTTGGGGTACATTTATTTTGGGTTTGGGTGTTTTGTTTTTCTGTTGTTTCTTAGAAAATACCTTTACTAAATTTTAATTTGGGTTGAGATAAACCAAGTGTGGGTTGATGGACATTATTACATAACTGAAAATTTTTCAGCTTCATTATGTAAAAGAAATCAACCCTGAATTTGAAAAACTTACTCTAAACATGTTCTATGGTTTACTGTTTAGTTCAAATATCAGAAAAATTCACAGCAAAGTCAGTTAGTGACTGTCTTACTCTGGCAAGTGTATTACTGTATTTTAGTTGTGGACAAGAGGTCAAGAAATACAAACAAGAGAACAAAATAAAGGAGAGCCATGAATTATTGCCAGTCACAATCATTTGTATGTCTAACTTGGAACTGTGCTGCAGACAGGGGTCTCTAGAAGAGGAATGTATTGGCTTACAAAGCAGGGGCTAAGTACTCCAACAGTGGTCATCTGCACACTGGAGAAGCAGAGAACACAATAACCGCCCTTTCTAAAAAGATGAATGCCTTCATGGACACAGTATAATTGTAGGCACCCAAGCTCCCTGGAACATACCTTGGTATTAAGTCCATGTGTCTCTCTAAGCACAGATGTGACTTGGATATCCAGAAAATTGTGCATGGATTGAGATGTGCACATGTATGTGCATACGTACCTGAGTATGTACAGCCAGCATGTTTACTTTAGACCTAAAATAATCCTTACACTATTATTCCAAGCCAGGTCACAGTCAGTCTTTTAGGATTTCTTCTGAGTTTGCAAATAGAGTAAGCTCTATATTATAAATACATTCTATGGGTCTTTGAAAATGAGAAAGGATAGCATCTCTAGGCAGTTGATTTTTTTTTATTATTAATTTATTTATTATATGTAAGTACACTGTAGCTGTCTTCAGACACTCCAGAAGAGGGAGTCAGATCTCGTTACGGATGGTTGTGAGCCACCATGTGGTTGCTGGGATTTGAACTCCAGACCTTTGGAAGAGCAGTCGGGTGCTCTTACCCACTGAGCCATCTCACCAGCCCAGTTGATTTTTTTTTATCAATTTACTTAAAATAGTTAAAAGCAAAATAGAGAGTACTAATTTACTCCAGGAAATAAAAGAGATTCTTTCCTATACCATACAAAATGAAACCCCAGGTAGCTTCTAAGCAAAGGAACAAAAAGAAAAAGGAAAGGCCAAAGAAACTGGAATCTAATGTTAAAAAGTTGCAACAGCAGTACTTGCTGAAAGAAAAAGAAAAGAAGGCAGCCACAACACACACTGCTTTTTCATTAAAAAACATACACACACACACACACACACACACACACACACACACGTTAAGGACAGATCTTTCCTTTGTTACTGACCCATATGTTATTCTTTTCTGGAAGTCCATTCTGTTATTTCTAGAGAATGGTCTACAGTAGCTGTACTTTGGTTTTCAAATGAGTGAGTTTATTAAATATGCAGCAAGGACAGGTAGAACAAATTGCAAGCAGTAGATAAACACAGCAGATGGGCAGCAAAATATCCTCTGACCCTTGCAGCATCTAGTAGAGACCACTGAAGAACCCAGCTAGGTAAACTAACAACAATAGTAACATCAAATCACACAACTGCAACAACATCCATCAGGAATGACTAGGGAAGCCATGTGACAGCTCCCACTGAAAAGTGGTTAGAGGGAGAACTGACTCTTCATGGCTGAGCTTCCAGTCTCTCATTCCAACACGGACATTTTATACATTGGTATAAACAACAGTAACTCCTGTTGCACATAGTCTACTTTCTAGCTGTGCTCAAGGACATGGTGTGGTTTAACACCCTTTCCTGTCTGCTATCTCTTTTGTCTGTGTCATAGAGTTGGGTACTCAGCCTGTCCCAGAACAGGGAATTTTGAAGGAAACATGAAATAAACATAGTGGAGTCTCAGAACTTGTTCTCAGAATCCACTTTCAACAAATGCAAACAGAACATGATGGTACAATTTATGTCACGGAGTCACAGACACACAGCTCTAAGCATTCCTTACTCCATTCAAGTTGACATTGAAACCAACTGTCATCAGGCCATCTCTTGTCTACAGGAAACCACATCTGACATGCTTAAATTTCCAAGTAAAGCCATGACTGCTCCTTAAATAACTCTGCCACAAACAACTGAAAACATAGGATAGGTGGGGAATCCCTTGAGGAATACTTCATCTCTTGATATCCTAGAACTTAAAATGACAATAGAGAGTTTTTATAGCTCTTAAGTACCAATTCAATCAAAGTTTTATTACAATTTATGTAGAAACATAAAACTATGAGGAAAAAATCTTGTTTTGTGTGTTTTGAAAACTTTCATGACTGTGTCCAAAGGATACATCACTCTGAGCCACCAAATACCTTCACCCATCACCAAACTCAGGGATTGCTATGCAGCCTCTAACCTCAAGAACCCAAGGACTCACATGAAAGTGATTCTGTTGACTCTGTTTACCTAATTTCAGATATAGAACAGAGTCTTCTGTGAGTCAGGTTGGTTGGTTGCTTGCTTGGTTGGTTTGGGTTTGGGTTTGTTTGAGACCAGGTGTCATTATATAATATAGTACAGGCTGGCTTCCAGCACTTGATCTTGCTTTACCAACCTCCCAAGTCCTGGGATTCCATGCCTGGCTCCTTCATGTCTATATTTAATCTTTATTCAAAATATAATTCATGTACCAGTACCACTCTTATTCTGTCTATAGTTGCCATATCATAGAATCTACTGAATCTAATAAGAAAATTCTTGACTTTCTATTAGATTTGTACACTCCTTAACTTCTAATGAAAGAAGCAGCCTGCAAAAGATTGGAGGTTTTTTCTGTCTGGACTAGACATTAAGTTTTATAATAATTGGAATTACTTAGGCATTGAAAATATGCTGTGTTTCTTTCAGAGAGATTGGTTGAGAGTCTCCGTTTGCCCCAGGTGCCGACCCTTCACTCTCAAGTGTTCCTGTTTTTCAGAGTGTTACTTTTAAGAATGTCTCCACAACACCTCACCTCACTCTGGCCTACCATGATCACAGAACTTGTGAGTTAGTTTTATGAGGTTAAAAATATAAACTGAAAAACAGTGTGACTAATTACCAAACGTTTTTTAGGTGAAAACTAAACTCAGTATTATCATGGCAATGTCTAAAGTTGAAAATAATAAAAACAAGTCAGATTCCATGCTCCTAAGTATCTTATGCCTCAAGTTGTGTAGGTAACCAACTGCCTGTGAACCCTTACATGTCTCATCCAGTTTAATGCTTGCTCTCTTTGGCACATTTTTTGGCTTTGTTGCAGCCAACGAGACTAGTGGCCCCTGCAATCATAGCCCTGCTGAGAGACAGTTGATCTGTACCATTAGTCTGATGCAAGGCATGTACTCCACTTCAAGTACAGCGTACTTCCCAATTTTAGCTCACATCAGAGATTTGGCAGACTTCCTAAAGTAAACCCTCCGAAGCCCCACTTCCACCAAAGATATGGTGAAAAAAAATGACATACCCACGTGAACGTGACCATTTCCTTCCCTGTCTCCAGGTGCAGGTGTTCTTACTGATGGAGCAGGAGCTCACTGCTGATGAAGATATTTCACGGTAATGTGTGCTCAAGTTACCTGAAGTTACTCAGGAGAGTTTAGACACCCTACTATCCACACACTTCCATTATTTGGGGCTAGAAAGATGGCTCAATGGTGAAGAGCGCTGACAACTCTCTCAGAGGACCTGGTTCAATTCCCATCACCCACATGGGATTGTCTGTACCTACAGTTCCAAGGGAATTGACACATGGTGCACAGATAGAAATGCCGGCACAACTCCCATACACATAAAATAAAATAAAATCTTTACAAAATGAATATTTCCATTATTTAAGTTTGAATATAATTGTCTTTAGTCAGGATACATAATAGACTATCACTATTTATGGCTGTCAGCCTCTACACAAAGAATCCACTTAATATAATTTAGTGTTATTTCAACTACATTAGTCATGTTAGTTTTGGAAGTTTAGATCTAGTCTCTAAAACTTGGGATACATAATAAAATCAGTATGGCAGGTAACCTGTGACCAGGATATCTATAGATCTTCCAGAATGTTCCCAGTTGAGTGTACAGTAGCTAGCTCAGTGTGTAATGCTTGCCATGTGTGAGGACCTGAGTTCTATCCCTGAACACATGTAAATGTCTAGCTGTGCTTGCTGGAGAGATGACTGAGCAGTTAAGAACTCTTGTGCTCTTGCTGAAGACCAGGGTTCAGTTCCCAGCACTCACATGCCAGTCACAGCCATCTGTCACTCCAGTTCCAGGGGATCCAGTAACCTCTTTTGACTCCTACAAACACCAGAGATGTATATGGGGTGTGTGTGTGTGTGTGTGTGTGTGTGTGTGTGTGTGTGTGTGTGTGTAGAGCCAAACATTCTTACCCAGAGAATGAAAACAGAAAAAGGTGGTAGTGGTTCATGCATTTGCAGTCATGTCTGAAGAACTGGACAAAGCTGGTCACTGGGACTTACTGTCCAGCCAACCTAGCCTACTTGGTAAGCTCCAAGCTACTGAGAAACTCTGCCTCATAAACAGGATATATATAGTGCCTGAAGAGTAACATTTTCAAAATACAATGTAGTTGTGATCACTAACTCCTGCTCATCAGCGTGGCTGTGGAACAGACAAATTGGTCTTTAGCATTACCAGGGCTTCTGTGAGCCAAAGGTTCTGCTGATGACAGCACTGTCTGGTTACAGGACGTCAGGGCCGTCTGCTGCTGGTCTGGAGACAACCTATACTGGAGGTAATGGCTTCTCCACATCATATAACAGCCAGAGGTGGTTAAACCTCTATCTCTCTGCTTGCAAGTTTTTGGATTTGGCTCTGGCATTGCCCTCTGAAAATCTTCCTCAGTTTCAGATGTAAGTAAAAGCAAGGCTATTAAATGGATATTTTTCAAAATACATTTGGTCACTGATGTACAACCTAAAGTTCTTTGTGTAGGTTGAAGTATTCATAAGTTTCCACTAAAACCTTTCTCTATTGGAAAGAGTGGAGCAGCAGTTATTAGGCACTAAATGGTTGCTATGGATATGTTCTCACCCAATCACTTAAAAGCTAGAGCACCCCCTAGAAGTGGGGCAGTGGGGTGCAGACTCAGAAGCTATAAGTTTAGTGGAGGAGACAGAGCCAAGCACATGAAGGATGTTATGAGGAGAGTATAAGATTGCTGCCAACTTTGAGGTTCAGAACAAGTCCAGAAAGGAGTTGTGAACAGAGATGGCATAGAGTTAGATGCTCACTATGAAGAGAACTGGAGCTGATCTGTCTGAGGTGTTAGAGTTTGGTGTGAAAGGAGAGGCTACAAAGGGACTCTACTATGTAAAGCATTGTAAAAAAAAGAGTATAGATGTAACCTAAGATAATGTGAAGCCACTGAAGCATTTAACAGATTAAGTGATATTATTAGGCTTGCAGTTTAGAAAGTTTATCTTTGCTGTGTAGTGTGGAAGAAAGCATAATAAAAACCGATAAAAAGCTCCAAGATAGTTCAAACAGCAATTGTGCCTGCTTTTATTTTTTGGTGGAGTTGTCTTAGTGCTGGGGACGGAGTCCAGGCTCTTCAGCAAGCCAGGCAAGCACCCACAACCCTTGTGTGACTTTGGTAGCAGTTTGTTTCTGAAGGTCAGAGGGTTGAGTCCAAAAATATGTGCTTTTCTATGCATAAACTCTCTGGAAGGATACATACAGCACAAGAGTCTAGCAGCCCTGACAGTTCCTGTAAAGGAAAGCCCTCCTTCTAGTATACTTTTACATGCTGGAATAATCAATTTTGTTGTAGTACAGACATAGCAGTTTCCTTCTGAGTCTCCTGACTACCAGTCAGGAAGAGACTGAGGCAGGAGGACTGCAAGCTTGAGGCAGTCACTGCAGCAACACAATATATTCTGTCTATTAGGGAAAGAGGAAACATTTTTAATACTGATTTTGCTAATGAGTAAAATGGTGATGAGTGCATTACAAGTTGTCCTATTATCATATAATTCTGGGATAGTTGGTTTTGTTTTGGGGGTTTTGTTGTTGCTGCTGTTGTTTTTGTTTGTTTGGTTGGTTTGTTTTGTTTTGTTTTTTTTCAGCCAACGTTTCTGTGTAGCCCTGGCTGTCCTGGAACTCTATTTGTAGAGCAGGCTGGCCTTGAATTCATAGAGATCCCCCTGCTTCTGCCCCGTCCCCGAGGGCTGAGATTAAAGGCGTATACTACCACCACTCAGCTTCAGATAATGAATTCTGCTTTTACTGAGTAAAGCCTGGCTCAGCTGGCTCTTGAGTTTGCATGTATTGGGGCCATGGTCTTTGTCCTAAATGATGTAGCTTATCTTTGATGACATAGTGTGTGTTGTGTTACTAATATAAGCCTTCTCCCACTGGTAGGTACCGATGGGCCTTTATTCCTGAAGCTTCAGATGACTCGGGCTTAGAAGTCAGAAGGCAGGGCATACATCAGCGAGAATTTAAGCCATATGTGGTTCGACTAGCAAAACTTCTTCGGAAGAGGGCAAAGGTACCAAAGTTTAGGAGGGTTCTGTTATGTTATTGTTGTTTTCTGTTTTATTGTGTACTCTGTAACTGTGCTAGTAGTAAATGCTACATTCATGAGTCATTCACTAAATGTTTATTAAGCAATTGCCACATTAAATGTTACATTTGTAAATCATTTACTAAATGTTTCTTGTAAAACTAAGAACATTATCAAGTTTATTTTGAAAATAAGTTCTTGGTTTTGAAGATTTATTTTTAAGAAATCTGTTTGTCATACTCAAATTTTAAAAAAGATAAAGAAAATATTATTTTTTAAATTCTTACTTTGAAAATAAGTGAAACCACTGGAACCAATGCTTGTAAGTAATCTTGAGACAAACCTGAGAGTTTAGTGTGGTCAGAGTCAGGTTGATGCCAAGATGAACATAGATGAGAACTGTGCTCAGGGGTGACTGTAGAACAAACCTGTCAGATTAGCCTCAAAAAGGAAATCAGAAGCCAGGCGTGGTGGCACACGCCTTTAATCCCAGCACTTGGGAGGCAGAGGCAGGCGGATTTCTGGGTTCGAGGCCAGCCTGGTCTACAAAGTGAGTTCCAGGTCAGCCAGGGCTACACAGAGAAACCCTGTCTCAAAAAACCAAAAAAAAAAAAAAAAAAAAAAAAAACCAAAAAACAAAACAAAAAAAAAACAAAGGAAATCAGAAAATGAAAAGATCAACACATAATAAAGTTTCAATAAACTTGACAGAAATACTTTACCAAAATTGAATTAGCTAGATAGACTTCTTTAATAGTATTTCCTAATATTTTCTACAACTCTTGTTATGCCATATTTCAGTTTTGCATATCCACCCTACTCCTGCTCCCTGTAGTTTTAAAAACACAGCTGACAATAAAGCCATCTACTAAATGTGACTACTAATCAGAAAGTTAGTGGAAGAACTCAAAAATACAAATGTCTAAAACATTTTTTAAAAAACCATCTATATAAAGGAAATCAAGAGAAAATGAGAATTACCAAAATCTGTCTCATGAATAAAGTGTAGAAGTTAAATTCTGTAGTTTATACATGCCTTGAATCCTTTATAATTAAGTAAGGATCAGGCTAACCTTCAAGCCGATCTTGGCCCTGAAGCAGAGAGGGGTAAATGAAAATGGCATGTTCACCATTGGGCCTCTGTTAATACCTGTCATTTCCTCCGTGCAGAATCTTAACAGTACATAGAGTTAGGGCTCATGTGAGACCAGGTCTGTGTGAACTCACACGATTTTGTTTCAGCAGTAATGAAGCTGTATTTGATTCTCTACAGAGCAAAAGGGAAGAAAGCAATTAGGAGCTTTACTTAAAGGACATGAGGAACTCCCTTCTTTAGGAGCCAAATAAAAGGACAAAGTTATGGACCAAAAGTCCATCCAGGACTTAAGGACAAAACCATTCCTTTTTTATCACAGGATTTGAGGAGGAAATGCAGATACAGTGACCATTCATACGACTGTAGGCCCATGCCCTCTGACCCACAGACACGACAGCTGTCTGCACCAGAAAGGGTCTTCCCATCCCAATCCCTTTAAACAGGGCCTTCATGGCCAAACATACTTCTTACTAGAACAGAGGCTATGAGTTCTCCTCTTTCCTTCCACAGGACGAGGAGGACTTTAAGATTTTGGAGGGATTGGAGATGGCCAAGCATCAGGTGAGGGTGGCTATTGATGCATATGATATGGCAGCAAAAACAATGAGAGGTAAAATGGAAGGAAAGCACACAGCTGTAGACTTGTGAAGTCAGAGGAGGAAATGGTTATATGGAGATATTTGGTTATTTAGTATGGAGGGCAGGTACATAAAAACAAAAGACCACTGAAATGTGTGCTTTTCTTGGTTAAGAACTCAGGGCTGTGAGGGAAGGGTCACACTTTTAAAGGAAAATCTCCATAGGAATATAAAAAGTAATTTTACCATGATTGTCTTGTATTTCAAAATTAGCTATAAAGGCTGTAAGCATCATTTACTTTTTCATTTACTTTCTTTCAGGATAAATTGATTTGATTTGGTTTGATTTTTTTAGTAGACTAGAGGCAATATGGTAAACTGTGTGACAGCATTTGTTAATAATGAAAGTCCGTGGTTAACCTTTCATCTAGACTGGAGGCTAAATCATTGCTTATAAATTATGCAACAGCTATTTCTCATTTTTTAAAGATTTGTTTATTTTATGTATGTGAGTACACTGTCGCTGTCTTCAGACACACCAGAAGAGGGCATTGGATCCCCATTACAGATGGTTGTGAGCAGGTGGGAACTGAACTCAGGACCTCTGGAAGAAGTCAGTGCTCTTAACCACTGAGCCATCTCTCCAGCCTGCTATTTCTCATTTTTAAACCTCTTGCTTACTCATGGCACTTTCTACTGTAACCTGTTTTCCTTCAGATTTTAAAGCAAATAGGCTGATGGCATAGCTCAGTGTTAAAATGCTTTCATCTCTACGACCATAATAAAGAAATAGCCTTGGATCACCTTAGGAAACTGATAAAAAGAAAACCAGATAAAGTCAATTTCTTAGCAAGACCCAAGAGAACAGCATTTGTTAACGAAGATAACAAGCTGACGTGTCCTTCCTGGTTTTCCTGTTCTCATTATGTTTTTCCTGTCGTGCTGGAATGTGTATGGTTTTGCAAGTGCAGACATCTTCTATTCATTCAGTCCTTTCTGCTGGTAGACTTTCTGTAGCTGTTGGTGTCTCTTGGTTGAGTTCTTAAAGTAACCAAGAAACAGATATCATTTATTGCAGTTTTTGGGGCAAGATCTTATTATATCTTATACTCAAGGTTCTCCTGCCGCACCTTCCCAAGTGCTAGGATTATAAGGCATGTGTTGCCACATCCAACTTAAAGTAACTCTGTCTTAATATATAGAAATTATTAATGTTGGTATTTAGTGGACAGTTTTTACATACATTCTCATTTGACTTCCTGGCTGCAAAAGAAAAGTTTTTGCCATGTTATCATCAAGAGTGCTCTGTGTGCAGCAGCACAGTGAATAAAGGGCAGAACCTGTACATAGCCCAGGTCCTGTCACTCAAGTGCCAGCTGCCCTGTGTCTAGGTCAACCCCTCATCTCTCTGTGCTAAAGTGCTGACAATAAGTATACACTCTAACCCTGTGACCACCTTGTAGCAAATTTAGGCCATAATTTGATTATTAGCATTAAAGGGTATAAAGAGCTCTAGAGTCTGGACACCCTCAGCTCTATATGAATCTTTTTGTTTGTCCCAGATCACTGAAACTAAAGTTGCCTCTGCAATCTAGTCAAAGACTACAAAACAGTAGTAGAGTGCCTTGATATGAAACTAGCAAATTGCACTAAAAGGCTTCAGAACCAGTGAAGACTTGATGCTGGCTGGCATTTGTCTCCATTTCTCACATAACATACATTACCTGTTAGTAACAACTCCTTTTTGTGTTTTGCAGAAAAACCCAGAGGAAGACTGCTCAGGGAGGACACTGGGCTGGGAGCCAGGGCACTTGCTGCTGACCCTCTGCACCATGCGCAACATGGAGCAGCTTCTGCCTTTCTTCAATGTCCTCAGCCAAGTCTTCAATAGCAAAGTCACAAGCCGCTGTGGAGGACACTCAGGGAGCCCCGTCCTCTACTCAAACTCCTTCCCAAACAAGGACATGAAACTGGAGAATCACAAAGCCTTTTCCAGCAAAGCCAGGCAAAAAATTGAAGAGATGATAGAAAAGGACTTTTTAGAAGGAGTCATAAAGACTTGACCACCACCAGTGGTTCTCGAGAGCCTAAATGGAAATGTAATACTTAAAACACACTGCTGAGTTGTATAGTTTCTTTTTCTTTTATATATATATGTGTATATGTAACAAAGCATTATTCAGGTTGTATTTAATTTAAATATTTGTAAATAAGAGCTTATGTCTGAATGTGGCCTGAATCAAGTTTAAATATATAGGTGGCTCATACTGATGATGGTGCCTACGAGGTCTATATTTGCATATATAGTCCATTGTTTCACTGTCTTGGGTTGTCTTAAACCTGCAAAATACACACCACGTTTTCTTTTTTCCTGCTTGGTCTCAAGCCTCATTTAATTGTGTTGTTTTTCTTCTTTCTGTGGTTAAAAATGTCCTCGTATCAGAATGGTCACTTGGTTGTCAGAGGCTTCATGTATAAGATGGAGCTGTGTCCCTTCGCTGAGCACTAAAGAGTAGCTGAAGCCTGGACCACACACTCTAGTGGGCACAGCACAGAGCTCTGTCAGTACAATGAAAGACGGGCCACCTGCCAGTTCTGATGCTGCTAAGCAAACAGTCACTTCTTCCTCACATTGAGATCCGCATGGGAAATTGGTTCATATGAAATCTCCCCATTTGAACCAGGTAGGTCAGTGCTACAAAACATCTTGGTTAGGTAAGCAATCGAAAGGTGCTGCAAAGAGTTAGTTGGTAGTAAAGTTTAATTTCCCAGTACCCTTCATGAATTCACTTCATACCCTGTAAAATTAATGACACTTGAACTATTAAAAATACAGATTAAAATCAGAGGTAAGCTTCATTCCCAAGTCTAAGATTTTGAGCTTCTAAACATTTTTTTCCTGGTAGCATTTAAAAACCTATCTAGAAATAATCCATTAACATGCATGACATGTTAATGTCATGATTACAAATGCCTTAGTACTGCCAGCATTATAAAGTATTATAGAAACATTTTAGAAGTCCACTTCCCCAGAATATAAAATTTATCTTCATAAAGTTGGTTGTGGTCTTTCTCCAATGCCTCCAGCCAGCTGGAACACCACCAAGCTCACTTCATAGGCAAGCCTGTCTGCACTTTCCTGCAAATCACAATAAGATTAAGTGAGACACAGTGCCTGCATCCATTCCTGGCTGTTCTAGGGGATGCTTCCTGACTCTGCTTCACAGAAGTATTCAAATAACTTCTTTTTCATCTTTCAGTAATAAGGTTCAAAGCCCATATTAAAAATGGGCTGGATTCTTCTAAATAAGATTTTCAGTTGAGTTTATAAATTATTCCAAAATTAAGTAACTTAAAAACCAAGCCTCCCTAAGTAATTCTTAGAATTTACATCACATAGTCATTGCCATGTAAAAAGTAACTGTTTATCTCCTGAGTCCGCATTCAACCACAGTATACATAAAGAACAAATGATAAAACTGCAGAAAATGCAGAAACCGCGTAATAAGAATGCCCTCTAGAGAAAGATTTGAACAGCAATTACAAAGTCCAGGAAAAAAAAAAAGCAAGCATTCGGTTGATTTGGAAATACTAAAACTGGCTGCTTCTACAAACTACAGTTTTAAAGAGGAAAAAGAATAATTTATAATACATTAAAATTAGCACATGTCAGACTAAACTAAGGATTTATTAGTTATTCCTGCACAGCCAGAACGCACCAATAGAAAACACTGGGAACAAATTAAAGGGGTGTAAACTGGACCTCCCACTGAACTCAGTAATTTTTCAATCTTCGTATACTAAAGGGCTGTATTCACAGATCCCAGAGGGGAAAGCCACAGTGAGATCCAAACACAAATAGTGTTTTCTCCTCGCCTGCCTTCCTCCTTGATTCAAACTCAATAGATTGATGCCAGCTTACTTGTGAGCTGGCTTCTGCATATACTCGGACAATGTCTTCAGTACCAGAGGGCCGTACAAAAGCTCGGGCAAGTTTGTATTTCTTCACCAGGTCATTGATTGCCTCTTGGAGTCCTGGTGGAGTGACTGCTTGTCTCTCAGCATCCGTGGTGCTAATAACTCTCCTGTCCGCGACCTGAGCAAAAACATGCTGTATGTGTTACTGTTAGACTAGACTCACTTTCAAAAGCTTAACCTGTTCTAAATAGTCTTGCCACAGAGTAACAGTCTGGCATTTCAGGTTACCATACTACAGTGTGCAGCAGGGAAACACCAGAGCAGGTGAAAAGAAACTGCAGTAATAAAATTTCCTGTTTTATTTTTAATTTTTCAAGACAGTTTCTATCCATGACTGTCCTGGAACTTGCTCTATAGAATGGGCTGGTTTTGAACTCAGAGATCCGCCTGCCTCTGCCTCCTGAGTGCTGGGATTAAAAGCATTCCCCACCACTATTGGGTGCCATGTAACTTTAAACATTTATACAACTACTTAAAGAAAAATTCTTTAGTATACAAAAAATTACCTTTAGCCAAAAAGAACATTTCCACATACTGTCTCAGGGCTACCATTAAAATAATGGCAATAACTACTGTCTGGCCCCAGGACTTCTACGCCCTGTAAGAAGTTATAAGAGAGCTGTGCCAAGAATCTCCTAAATATACGAAAGGCAAGTCCTCAGCTCTTGCTTTCCCAGTTCTAATTCTCTCTCATCAAATTCTGCTGAAGAGTGTGTCGACTGATAGAAATATGGACTCATCTGACATGCGTTCAGAGGATTCTCTGCCTTCGTGTACACAGGTTCTGCTGCTCATGCTAGCTCCACGCCTCAGCCCGGAACGTAAAGACTGAGGCCTACCTGGGGCTGCATGAGACCTAGTCTCAAAAAAAGAATAAGCTAAAACTCAATTCCAAAGCAACATTTTCAGTTAAAATGATAAGGTTATTGATCAGTTTTGCTTCAAAATAGTACGGACTTGGATGGAAAACAAGTGAACAGGAAAGCGGAGACCTGTTTAAGCTGGTTACATAATTTTTGTGATTTTGTTTAAATTTGTTCATATTTTTAAGTGATGCATATTCACACATAATCGCTTCCACGCTATAAAGTGGGAGTATAGAATAACTTATTTTTTAAAGTGTGAGGAAAACAGTTGTGATAAGCCCTTACTTCCTAAGTTGCATGTACACATAATGAAATCGAACCCACTCTGGAAACACTTGGCATGGGAAGACTGGAAGAACAGCTACATTCACACTCTCTTCACCTTAACTTTGAGTTGTCTGTTAGGAAGATCGACATAAATAGCATCCCACTGCTGTACAGTCAGCCCCTTCAGAGCCAGGATAGCCTCAATCACCAACATGTCAGAAATTGCATCTCCAGCTGCCTGCAAGATTGGGGAACAAAGCATATAAGCCAGCCTGAAGTAAATCCCATATGAATACTGTCCACCTTGGAAAACCAAGCTGCGCAGCATGAACCAGAGAGCGGAAAATAACATGAGCACTGAGGAGATACACAGCAGTAGGGAAGATAACAATGACAGGGAAGATGATTAAACCCACTCAGGAGAAACATATAAACCGGATAAAGGGTCAGTCTGGACAGCCTATGATCCAAATACTTTAAGTAGATCTCTTGACGGCACTAAGAGAGAAAATGACCTTTGGTTCAAGATACACGTTAAGTTAGAGCCAAACTCTTAGCTTTTGTTTCATTTGTAAAATGGAAATGATAACCTTGCTTCCTGCGTTACTGCAATGATTATACAGCAAGATGGATAAAATGGCCAATCCAAACCAGACACTCAGATGCCACTGTCTTTCTCTTCCATTGCTCTTCCATTGACTTATAAATAAATGTACCTTGCTCAAACATGTAAATGTTACAGAATTTTCCCAAGGTTGTCTTTGAAAAGATAGCTACACACAAGATATATAACCCAGTGGCTACTAAGTATACTTGAACTTACAACATTTTCTCAATAAAATATCAAGAAAAGGAGGCATATAAAAATGTTCCATTTCTAGTCTAAGTCTCAACAGTGGACAACACAGTTAGAAACAAACCACCAAGCCAGGACTCTTCCACACTTTATAGAACTCTTTGTTCGTGTCTTAATGTTAACTCATCCTCAGACAGCTCACCAGCTCTGACCTGGTTGAATAAGTCGATGATGCTCGCAAGCATCCTGGCTGCTTTTCCTTTTCCATCGTCTAGTTCTTGGGCTAGTCTTTTAATCTTCACTTCAACTGCTTCACTGAACAGCGCCTGCAGTGGAAGCACATGAAGTCAGTCACAGACTGCAGGTTACCTTCCATTCCTAGAGAATCTGGAGAAACTGCAGTAAAGATAATGGTACCCTTCTGTCTGCCATCAATATTAAGATCAAATCAGAGCACAAAAGGCATTACTAAGGAAACAGTTCATGGATTATAAAAGTAACTTAACAGGGGGCACTACTGCTTGACAAAAACTAAAAGGTGTGAGCTCACTGTGTTCTTCACGCACATCTTGAATGTGCAGCAGGTACCTCGGAAGGATATACGATGAGCAACATCAGAAAGAGTTCACTGCGTTTATCAGTACAGCACACGGGGTCAGACACTCATCTCCATATATATCACCATACACATGTTGAGGCCAGGATTGACCCTTCAGATAGTCATCAAGGACTGTTTTTTGATTCAGGGTCTTCCATTAGCAGGGCTCACTGACTAGGCTAGCTTGATTGGTCGGTGATCCCCAGGGATGTGCCTGTCTCTGCCTCCCCAGCACTTATCAAACTCCAGACCTCATGCCTGGTTCCTCAACTGAGCTCTCCCTAGCCTCATTCTTCATACAAGATCATCATAGTCTTAATTTGGTTTGGTTTGGTTTGGTTTTAGAGACAGGGTTTCTCTGTGTAGCCCTAGCTGTCCTGGAACTCACTCTGTAGACCAGGCTGGCCTCGAACTTAGAAATCTGCCTGCCTCTGCCTCCCAAGTGCTAGGATTAAAGGCATGAGCCACCACTGCCCGGCATTTTTGGTTTTTTTTGTTTTGTTTTGTTTTCATTATAGTCTTAAAAAAGAAATTTTACAGCATCAAAAAGTATTCATTGATCATGTAGTTTACTCCTACCTAGACATTTAACAAACTAGAACTCCATTATCAAGAAAAGTGCCAGCCAGGGCCAGTTGACATCTTGAAGAGAACTTACTGTTCCATGCCCGTTCGCTTCAAAATAAACGCCAATGTCAAACTCTTGAGCCTTGTGATGCAAATGTTTAACACCAGTTTTGGTGCAATACACAGGTACCTACAACACATTAAAGAAAGACAATGGCAAATCAAACACTTATTATATCTATTATTCCAGAAATAAAGAACAAAATCTGGACCCGCCCAAAGACACCACACGGAAAACGCCTGCAAGTAGATGTAGCATCGTCTGTCTAAGAAGTTACCTTAGCTGTGGTCTGGAGGAAAGGGCCTGCTTCCCTTTCTATGACGGACCAGATGGTAAATACCCTAAACTATATGGGCTATATGGTCTTGCACAAACATTCTAAAGTGTACAGAGGCAGCCATAGACCTCATGTAAACAAATATGCAGGATTCCAATGTGGTTCAATTCCAATAGAACTTTTATAAACAATGGCAAGCTAGATAGAGTCCCAAGATTATTTCTTGCCAACTATTTATTGGCTTAGAAAGTTAAGAAAGGCCAGTTGGAGCCAGGCATGGTGGCGCATGCCTTTAATCCCAGCACTCGGGAGGCAGAGGCAGGCGGATTTCTGAGTTCAAGCCCAGCCTGGTCTACAGAGTAAGTTCCAGGACAGCCAGGAATATACAGAGAAACCCTGTCTCGAAAAAAAAAAGAAAAAGAAAGGACAGTTGGGGATGGGTGTGGTGGCACACACTTTTGATCCCAGTGCTCGCTCAGAGGACAACTACAGAGTTAGTTCCAAGAATACAACCAGGGCTGTACAGAGTAAACCCTGTCTTGAAAAATAAAAATTATAAGAACAATAAAAGGCTAGTTAGACTTTCAAGACTGGTCATAGACAGTAGTAAGTAAGCCTGACTTATTAGCAGCAGTGAATAGGCTATGAATGGTGGACCCAACAGATTTAGGAAAAACTGACCGACAGAAACAAAACTACAAGACAGATATTAAGTAAGGTCAGCATTTGTTACTTGAGAAACCATAGGATGGCAAAGGCCAAAGTACTTAATCCAAAGGGGAAACGGGTTGAGAAGTAAATACCTTCTGATGTGTAAACGGAATTTCCAGCTGAATGCCCTGGTCATCATAGCTGATGACACTATAGGGTCATATAATGACACTAACTCATGTCACATTACTGCACTTCCCAGAATATATCCTAGAGCCAAGCACTAACCCGTGACAGGCCCTGGAGTGAAGCTGCTATAACCTTGAATTTAGAGTGGCGCAGAGCCAGCAGCCTTGGTGATGTTTTGACCCGTCTACTGTTCTCTTAAACTGCAGGAAATCCACAGCAAACTTCACTTCTACTTTTTTAGAAGATTGACTACAGTTGAGAGCAGAGGCCCAGGCATTCTTCGCAGTCCTTCACCTGCCATATTGATTCACTTCTCTGCCCAGAGCCCACAGGAATTCAAAGTGGTTTTCAAAAGGCTCGAAAAATTTAGCCACTAGTGAGATGGAGAAAAACAAACAGCTTCCAACTTGTCCAGGAACCCCAGACTCTGAGCAGGCAGTGTGGTCAGAGACTGGCTCTGTGGCAGATGTTGGAAAAACAAGTAGAAGCAAACTCCCTGTCCACCCAGAAAGGCTCTCCTCCAAAGTGTAAGGACAGAGGCCTGTGAAGCAAGATCACGAACATGTCAGCCAGCGTGCTAAGGAGACTACTGCAAGGGCAGGACACCTTCTCCTCCCCTGATCCAAGACCCAAGCAGACACATTCCATTTCATACATACTGTCTGCACAACAGAGGGTTACTCAGAAAGATTCTCTCGCTGCTGCCTAAACTCCGTCAGGCTCATCTGAGCACAACCATACATCAAATGGGCCTTGAGGTCAGAAGCCAGTCAAAGGAAGTCAGTCACTGGGCGACCCACTTTTCTACCTTCACTTCCTGAGTGACCCTATGTCTCCAGCCGCCTCACACTCCTCCTGCTCCACCTTTCCCATTGTGGGCTATCTGCCTTCACAAGGAGGTAGACTATGCCCTTCCTCCCAAAGGTGCGTTCCAGGTCTTTGCTCATCACAATGAAAAACTCTAGGGGCAATAATGGGTTTGTGTTTGAAAGAGGTATTTCCAGGCCCTTAAGTGTCCATGAGTTACAAAGGTGACTCAATTAGACTTTTAAAAGATTTGCATTCATTATAAGCTCTTGGAATTCACAGGGTTTTGATACTACAGCAAATGCTCCAAGGTGACAGCCTCCCTCCCTCCCTTTTGCACCAGTGATGTCGGAGGCTTTTGACCCTCGTCACCGTCACCTGGACAGTGGCTCAGCTTCTGGCTCAGCTTCGTTCACTGATCACTCTGTAATATCATTATTTTCCTTGGAGAATTATCTTACCACACTATTCAGAAAAGACCCCAAACAGCATGATGGGCTACCTTCATAACTTCTTCAAGGTACCGAGTGGAACTTCCATTTGCATATGCTGTCTGTATGACTCCGAGGTTCAGACTTTCTCCAATCTAGAATGAAACCGTGATGTTTAACTCACAACCAAAGGCATGGGAACCTCTGAGAGTTGTAAACACACTAGAATCTGCTAGTTCTGCCCTGGCTTGGTTTAGGCAAAAACTGGCATTCTAAATGGAATTATTTACTACCAGGAAAAAAGTCTAAAATATCTGCAAGCACTGTTTTAATGTGAATCCTCTTTAAGATAATCTGTGATCTCTGTAAATTATTAATAAGCCTTTTCCAGATTATAATTTCCAACCACAGTTTTATACTAGGTTCAGAGAGATTTCTAAAAGAGGAAAAAAATACACTACTAAACTTGTCATAATAACAAATAATTATATCAGATATTATTGGTTATAATTTTATACTTTACAGTAATGATTGAATTTTTATTAATGCATAAGTCGTCAGTTTTAAAGAAAATATAACTTCACAAAGCTCCATGATAAAGCCAAGCCAGTATAAAGAGAAGAAGCACGCATACAATCATCTAGAATCTTCTCTCTACTGCAGTTACAGCCCACGTCCCTATGTTGAAATGGCTGCAGCTACCACTTGTTTTTGTTCTCAGGCCACAAAGCTCAGGAACTCACTATACCCAGTGGTGCTGAGGCACTGAGTGACTATGATGCACCTCACCTCCAACAGTAGCTCTTTAAGGAAACTGCTAATCAATGTCGCTATCTTGTCTCCATCTATGAGATGAAACTGACCAGCTGCATCACTGTAGTAATACACGATCCTGTCCGCATCGCCATCGAAGGAGCAGCATCTCTCACCGGACTTCATTTCCATACCTAGCACACAGGAGGAGTTAAAGTGCACTTCAGACTAAGAAATGAGAATAAAACTCACTACATAAAATATACGATATTTCTCTAACACTCTTAACTATTTTTTTTCAATATAGCAGATCAAAATTAATATTATGTGCTTCACTATTTCAAGAGATGTTTTAAAAAGATCCCTTCGGTGCCAGGCAGTGGTGGTGCACACCTTTAATCCCAGCACTTGAGAGGCACAGGCAGGAGGATGTCTGAGTTCGAGGCCAGCCTGGTCTACAGAGTGAGTTCCAGGACAGCCAGGACTGTACAGAGAAACCCTGTATCCAAAAACCAAAAGCCAAAAACAAACAAACAAACAAAAAAATCCCTTCCAAATAACAAACCAATGCCCCAGTCTTAAATACTAATGTCCACTTGGCCTACTGGTACTCTCTCTGCAGACAGATCTTACTGTGTAGCCCAGGCTGGCCTCCCAACCCAATAGCCACTTCCCTGCGTGTTGGGATTAAAGGTTTGTGCCACTTGGTGAGCTATTGGTGCTGGTTTTGCAGGTCAGACAAAGCAAATTAAAAAACAAAAACAGCATTTGAATCTATTCATGCTAACATCTGCTATTCTATTAGAATGAAACTTTATTAACCAGTTGGTTGGGCTAGGCAAATTTCTCATATAATTTTTTTTGAAAGTTTGGGAGATTTCTAAACATAACTTAGAACCATGTTGTCCTTTATATATGAAAAATAAAAATCAGAAATAGGTAAGTTATGAGGTAATTTATGAGCTCTGAGTTAATTCTTTTTTGTTTTGTTTTTCGAGACAGGGTTTCTCTGTGTTGCCCTGGCTGTCCTGGAACTCACTCTGTAGACCAGGCTGGCTTTGAACTCAGAGATCTGCCTGCCTCTACAGGATCCTCTTGAGTACTAGGATTAGAGGAGTTTTATCTGCTTATACTAACAATAACAAGAAATGCTAGGGAATGGGACCACAGATTATAACCTCCTTGAGCCCACTGAGGATTTTCATACACTCACTGAAACGTTAACTATTACATCAGAGTTATCAGAAAATCGTGCTGTCCCTTAGCAACACACGCACGACAGCAGCATTGAGACAAAGACAACAGGAAGCAACTGGGATGCCTAAGACCCTGTTAGCCTTGCTGTCTGCAGGTCCAAACACAGCCTGGAGGGCTTGGGTCTCCATACACTGAGAAAACCACAGAAGTGGAGACCTCAACAATCAGGCAGATGGATGAAAGTCTAGATCTGAAGGGCAGGTAAAGTAATATCAAAACAAGCACTACACTAGCAAGGTTGCATAAATCAAAGTTCTTAAGGCCTACCACAGAAAGGCACAACAGTCCCCACAAGAGAGGCTAATTCAGGGCAGCTGTAGAGCGGGGCAGCTGGTTTGTAATGTGTGGGGATAGATGGTTGACGGTGTCGGGAGAGGAATCAGTTATTCAAAAGTGAAGTAAAAATGCAGCTGAGCACAGGCTCCGCAGCCCAAACAATCCATCTGGCTTAACAGCGAGCATCCTAGAGTCTGTAACGGGGCATCCCACCGCTTCACTACAGTTAAAACCTTAAGGCACCTCTTCCTAATATTCCCATGCAGGAAACACTGAGCCCGCTAATGACTACAAGGCACCCTTCCACTCCCTTTCTAGGGAGTCTAGAGAAAACAGCAGTGGTAAGCTACTTACCATTGCTGCCTGTGGATTAGGAATTCTCAGGGAGCTCCCTGGACGGGAGCCACTGGCAAAGCCTGATGGGAAGAGGCATTCCCATCCCGAGGCAACCCACCCTGGTCAGACTAAATGAGAAAGGATTCACCGGCCATCTGCGTGCTGATCATCTGACCTGACTCTCAGGAGCTCTCAGTCTAAAGTGCTGTTTTCTGCCTGTCCTTTCAGCAGGAGCTGACCGTGATCTGAATGCCATTCATGAGTGGGAAGATGTCTAAGGACCCAAAGGTGGCAGAGCCAGGACGAGTGGTGTTGACGCTTCAGTCGGAGGCAGCTTAGCTTTTAAGACACATACCCTGCTGCTATGACATACCCTGTGGGGGTTTCTGTTGACTTTTCACAAAGTCAGCACCGCACAGGTGATTGAGCTGCCCTTCGGTCCCATCATTAAACAGCTGAACCGACAGGCCCCGGGAGAAGCAGTGTTCCATTTCTCTTAGCTTCAAGGCCCCTATGCCGTTGGCACAGTCAACCTTAACCGACCTCTTTACATCTCCACTGCAGGAAACCTTTAATAAAAAAAGACACAAGGAAAGAAAACATCAAGTTGCCAAAGTGGATGCATGCATGCATGTATGTATGAAAACATCCTGTTACCTCCATGTAGCTATGTAATTTAAATCAGAAGACATGTACATACAGTCAGGAATTACGTAACAAATAAACCTGATCGACACAGCAGTAGCATCACTCAATGAGCATCTCAGAGAAAGGAAGCTACATCTGAACTGAACCCCAGTGCAGCAGGACCCTCTAAAGCATGGGTCTGTAACAGCCATTTAACTGTGCGAGTGGGCACACGGCTGTCTGATTACACTAGCCAGTCGTCTCTGCAAGGCATATGATATCACCAGGCAGATCTGGGGACATTTTTTGTTTTATAATTGTCAGACTTTCACCAACCTCTACACCAAAACCTGAGTTCTAGAAGAACCAGCCAGTGGATCACACCCTGCACGTGTCTCCAGGTTTGACGAACCATCCTACCTAAATCAAAGTCCTTCCCACCAGTATTTTCTCTAGCCAGTGGCATCTACGTTATTATCAGGTTCATCTCGGTGACCACTGATAAGCATAAGCAGGGACACCATGAGGTTTCCCAGGGTACGCTCACCAGTACACACAGATCAGACCCTGGACTCTGACAGAGAGAAACTGGAGGTTTAGGCTTAGAAGAAATGGTAAGCTATGTAAATAGGGCTGTTGACCAACTGAATTACTTTATTCACCTGTGGAGATTCTAATCCCAATGGAAAAATGTCTCACCTGGTTCGTAAGGTCTACGAAAGCCTTGGAGAGCTTCTGGCAGTAGCCTTCTACGGTGGCCTGTCCATACCGGCCTCCCGAATTCCGGCAATACACCATGTAGTGCAGCTGAGGTGTGGTCAACAGGCCGTAATCTGCCACACACACAAAAGGCATTTCACTTGCTCACTTCTTAGGAACCAAAGCAGCTCACATAAATTCAGACCACAAGAATGTTAGACCCAACCAACCCTACCCCCACCCCAAAAAATGGGTGGCAGTGCTGGTGACACCGACCTAAACAGCGCTCTGACTTTAATAGACAGACAGCTGTCATCCGGTAAAGGAGCCTAAAGGGTGGGTTTCTGCTTACGACAAAAGCACATCTCCTGAGGAGGAAGAGCTTGCCAGGAACCTCCATTAACCCGCCTAGAACCCGCCTTAACCTTCCACAAAGGTGAATCGCCTGGAGCTCAGGCACCTGGTTCCAGCTGAGTAAGGGCTCAGATCTCCACCCTCTGTCTGTAACGCAAAATCCACTTCCTTGCCCACCACTGTGCTCTTCTTTCTGGCCCCACCACCACCAATCCCAACCTCTTTCTACCCATAAGTTTGGTGATTCAATAGTCTGAACCATGGCTTATACCAGGATCTCAGAAAACAAAAACACAAAACTTTCAAAATATCCAGATACACAAGTATCCACTGATACTGTGATAGCTAACATGTTTTTAGTTTTAATTACTGGGGTTAAGAAATCTATAAATCAGCCGGGCGTGGTGGCGCACGCCTTTAATCCCAGCACTTGGGAGGCAGAGGCAGGCGGATTTCTGAGTTCGAGGCCAGCCTGGTCTACAAAGTGAGCTCCAGGAAAGCCAGGACTATACAGAGAAACCCTGTCTCGAAAAACCAAAAAAAAAAAAAAAGAAATCTATAAATCAAAGACTTGTAAGTTCCACTTTCCCAAGGACAGGTAACTTCCCAGAGTGCTCAGGGCTGTTCATGCAATTGCGTGGTCTGATACAATTTTAATGAAACTGTTGTTCATGTAAGATAACAAACATTTCTGTACACAACCTTGCTTGTTCCATAGCATGAATGTACGCAGCCTTGTGGGTTTTGCCTTTATAAACCCCTGACTAGTATATATGGGTGCTACACCTTGGGAATTCTAAATTTCAGGTGTAGACCTGGTACCAGTATATGAATAAAGCTGCTGCTTTTTTTTTTTTTTTTTTTTTTTTTTTGGTTTTTCGAGACAGGGTTTCTCTGTATAGCCCTGGCTGTCCTGGAACTCGCTCTGTAGACCAGGCTGGCCTCAAACTCAGAAATCTGCCTGCCTCTGCCTCCCAAGTGCTGGGATTAAAGGCATGCCACCACGCTCGGCTGCTGCTTCTTTTAAAATTTATTCATGGTCAGGCTGATGAATCTCTGAACAATCCCAGACCCAAACAATATCATAAGGACATGTCCTGTACCTGCCTGATCAACCTAGAGACCCAAAAGTTATTTTTCATAGCTCTAACCTTAACCAAATCCTGAAATCCTTTGAATTCAAGAAGTTTCATGGTTTCATCTTTACTCAATTCTTACACAGAGGTTACTGCATATGCCAGAATCATCTCCCTGGTCTCTTTTCCTTTCAATTGCTGTCTCTATACAATAGCCAGTAGAGGCTTGTGACGGTTTGTATATGCTTGGCTCAAGAACTGGCACCATTAGGAGGTATGGCCTTATTGGAGTAAGTGTGTCACTGTGGGTATGGGCTTAAGACTCTTATCCTAACTGCCTAGAAGCCAGTCTTCTAGCAGCCTTCAGATGAAGATGTAGAACTCTCAGCTCCACCCATACCATGCCTGGATGCTGCCATGCACCCACCTTGATGATAATGGACTGAACCTCTGAACCTGTAAGCCAGCCCTAATTAAATATTGTCCTTAGAAGAGTTGCCTTGGTCACGGTGTCTGTATGGTATTGTGGGAAAATCTAGCAGGCAAAAGGTGTCACAAGCAAAAAGATTTAATATGCTCTGCCTCATGGGTAAACTGTAATATTTTTGAAAGTTAGTTACCTAGGAATTCATTTCTTAATTTTTATTGATTTGTTACTTCCAAACTTTAAGTATGTGTTACTTTTGAAATTTAAAAACAATTTCTCAGTGATTAACCTGGAAGTACCTACCATGGAATTGACCTCCTAAAACAGTCACGCCATCTATCACAGACTGTGAAAGTTTCTCACTGCTGGGCCTGCGAAAGGAAAGAAAGCAAGCCGAGTTAGCAAATAGGAAAGCAAATGGAGAAAATGTGTGCTGAGAATTTCAAAATAATAACACTTTCATGGTACCTGAAAGCTAGCAACTCTGGCAAAAAAACAAAAAACAAAAACAAACCCACAGGGTAAATTACAACATTCGCATGGGTGCCTTTGCATAGATGGGTGATTTCTTAGAAAATTCTGGCTTTCAAATTTACAGACTACAGAGAGCCAGTCAGGTACGATGATGCAGACCTCTAATTGAAGCTGACGCACGAGGATCACTAGGTTCATGACCTACTTTCAATACAGAGTTCAAGGCCAGCTTGGGTAATTTGTGAGAATGTATCAGAATTAAAAAGGGGGCCAGGAGTATAGCTGAGTAAAAGTGTGTTTTCCTAGAATACATGAGGCCCTGAATTTAATACCCAGTGCTGGAAAGAAAAACAAGAAGGGGGCGGGGGGTATAAAATAGGGCTTGAGGAGATGGCTCTTACAGAGGATCTGAGTTCAATCCCCAGCACCCACATGGGCAGGTCACAACTGCCTGTAACGCAAGCTCAAAGAAATCTGATGAAACACCTGACCTTCTCTAGCAAATCCACATCCACACAGACACACAGGTAAATAAGCAATAATAAGAATATTTTAAAAGATATAAAGGATATAACTTGCACCTAGTTTGACTATAGCAGCATGCATCTTAGATACTAATAATAATCAACACCGAATGCACACCGTGTAGGCATATGGGGGTCTTAAAACTCCTGAGTGCATAGAACCTGGTTTTCATTCTATAAAGTCAGAACCAATTACTCATCTACCCGACAAGCAAGCAAATCATTGTATAACTACTGGTAAAATAACTCAAGGACATAAATCACTTAGCATTTCTGCTGCCTACGGACCTAAGGAGAGAGTGGTGTCTGCAAAACCTTCTAGTAACAAGACACTGGGTAAAAACAAAGTCCCAGCTACCGGGAGAAGAATAAGAACATATCCTTTGAAGAAGACGTAGACGAAGCCAGAGCTTGCATAAAAGAGAAAACTATTACGAAGCCAGAGCTTGCATAAAAGAGAAAACTATTGTTTCAGGGTATACATTTAATCCAATGTCACAAAAAAAAAAGTAAGCTTTCGTAAAGGCAGAAGGTGCTGAACGTGACGAACACATGGACTATAAAATATTATTTCCAGTGAATTCCAGAATGGAGAAATACAGAAAAATCTCAACCCGCAACAAATTACAAACAAAATCTTCAAGTGTGATTTGTTAAAAACAATTATGTGCTCTGGCTCTGCAGAGGGGAAATGAACCTACACGTGTCACACTCACTGCATGTTTCCAACATGCAAGGACATGGCTACGTAGCACAGATGATTTCATGGAACTCTCACAGAAATGCTGACTTGGCACCATCACGCTTGAGGAGAGAGAAGCTTCCAGAGACTACAAACCCCCCAATCAAATTATGTGAGCGTTAAAACTGTGGGGACCCCAAACCCAAACTTAGCCTCTGTGTGCCACTTAAAAAGGAAAGCGGAGAGTGGGGCGTGGCCTGGGCCTCTCTTAACCCTGCCTTCCCACTGATAGGATGGCGCCTTCAGGGATGTTTGTGCTTGCGCAGACATCTCTCACCCTCACCTGGTGTCTCTAGCAATGACTATGAAGGCGGTCTGTGTCAGATCCACAGCTTCTTTCTCCACGATGGCAGCGAGCACTTGCCCCATGTCCTGCTCCTCCGCACTGGCCAGACGGGTGGCATGCTCCTCCCAGGAAGGGGCCAACATTTCCCCCAAAGGATCAACCAATTTCACACCATTGTCTTCCTTAAAAGAGAAACAAACCTTAAGGGAGCACACAATGGAGTGACAAGAGAAGAACCTTTGCTGTCGTTCACCCAGCTGATGGCTGAGAACTGCCCTGGGTACCAGCTGGCACCAAGTCTCCATGCCCTGCCCCTTCAGTTCCTTGTGACGCTAACATTACTGATAAAGTGTCTCCATCCAAACTTGGAAGGACACTCTGTTTTTTCTCTAATCTGGACACTCTCCAAGAAAATGGCCTCATCCCATTCCCTCCACACCCAGCTCAGTCTGGAGCTGGACGGCAGCAGCAAGAGTTGTTTCAAACCCAAAGGTGCGTACAAATAAGGAGGCAGACTCCCAGCATTGAAATATGGACTTTGAGCCAGTGATGGTGGCACACACCTTTGATCCCAGCGCTTGGGAGGTGGAGGCAGGAGGATCTTTGTGAATTTGAGGCCAGCCTGGGTCTGCAGAGCAAGTTCTAGGAAAGCCATGGCTACATAGAGAAACCTAGTCTCGAAAAGAGAGAGAAACAGACAGAAGGGGTGAGGGAGAGGGGAGGGAGGGAGGGAGGGAGGGAGGGAGGGAAGAAAGAAGTGAAGGAGGGAGGGAGGAAAAGAGGGAGGGAAAGAATGTGTGCGCCCGCCTTTAATCCCAGCACTTGGGAGGCAGATTTCTAAGTTCAAGGCCAGCCTGGTCTACAGAGTGAGTTCCAGGACAGCAAGGGCTATACAGAGAAACCCTGTCTTGAAAAAAAAAAAAAAAATGTGTGTGGACTTCGGTTCAAGGTTCTCAGACACTATAGCTTAGTCTTGTAAATAAAGACAGCACCTTGTTACCTCAGGGTTGTGTGAGGCCGTAACCATGACTCCAATGGTAGATCTTGTTTGTTTTGACCTCAGGACAGCTAGCAATCCCATTCGAAACATGATATGATCAAGATGCTGGGCATTTGTCCGAAATCCAGCAGTCCCATACTGAAGAATGAGCCCCCGGGGCTTGGCATGGAGTGCCGAGCGCTTACACACAGCCTCCAGATCCATGCCTACAAGAGTAAGAAATATAAAGAAGGGAAAGCTTGGTAACAAACTGCCAACTCAATGTAGCACATCTGCTTCACTGGGACCCTCTCCAGAGAACCACGTTTGCGAAGGCAGGGAAGAGAAAAGGAGACCCTGGAGTTAGAATTACCCAGAAGCCCCTGCCTAAACCATACCCTCCAGGACAGACTCGGGAGAGACACCAGCCTGTCCACTCCTCTTCCACTCTGTCTCCAGGATGAACTGTCCTAAAGTAATGCCATCACACCATCGTTTTATTTTACAGAAGGGTCAACTCCGGTGTGGACCTCGGTTAATCATATAAAGTCTGGTGTGCGACCAGTGAAAGGCAGAGCCTGAAGGTCAGAAACCTCGAATCCGTGTGGCTCTTTTGCTGTTCCTCCCAGGCTAGAAAGAAACAGTCCCAAAGGAAAAGCAAAGGACAGTCATTTCCTCTGGTCTGAGACCCAACCCCACATCCACACCCCCGCCCCCACCCCTGATCAGCTAGGCCATCTCACAGAAGCCTCACCAATCTCCATAAAGACAGGCCATGGCAGCCTTCTAAAGTCACATAAAAAACAACCAACATCTACCATGCTGCTTCCGACCTGTCATTTAAAAACAAGTGAGTGTGGGATACCTCCAATTCGTTCAACTCGGAGTTTTCCACTTCGGCCAGCAGTGTATTTGCAGAGCCACAAACTGTACTTCCTGGGTCAGTTCTATCCTAGTTTGCCCAGAGAAGGGGTGCTGTCCCTCCGCTAACAGCCACACCTCCTCGCTTTATTGTCCTTCCTTGCTTCTATACACAACACTACCAGAAATGTGGGGAAATATTTGCTTTTCTCCAGTTAGTAAAATAGATCATTCCCAAGCTACTTTAGTTATCAAACTTTTGTCCACAAGGAAGAATATATTTTTGTAAAAAAAAAAAAAAAAAAAACTGACCAGTTGGTAATGTATCCCGATTATTCATAGGGGCGTCAACCATTCCTACGAAATCCAGAACTCTCTCAAAGGAAAATCACAGTCATAGAACAACGGCATGCTTCCACCCTTTAATGCATTTGGAGTTCTCGAACTAATTTCGATTAGGTATGGCAATGTTTATTAAAAGCCCCAACACTGTTTGCTTCTTTCATTCAAACTGCCATCCTTGGGGATGCATCCTGCTCCGAGCTACTGATTGACTCGCGGCTCCACGCACTACAGCGCGAGGACCTCAGGCACCTGGGCCGCCGTAGCGGTGGACAGGTAGGTCTGGCAGTCATGCCCCAGCCTCAGCTGCCGATGAACCCCCACCCACAGCGGCCCGGCATTCTCCACGCCCACTCACCTAGATCTGGAGCAAGAACGTTCTCTCCACAAGCGGGACGCGGCCGCGCAGTGCGCACCAAACCAACTCACTCAGACCTCGCAGACGTGGCCCAGCTTTGCTTCCGGCCCGACGCCCCGCCCACACCAATCGCGGCCGGGAAGGGCCACTGAACCCGCCCCTGCACCACCAAGCCCCGCCCCGACCAATCGCGGCCGGTTGGTGTCTGTGGCCCCGCCCTATGCGCCAAGCCCCGCCCCCGGCCGTCCGCGCGCTGCTCGCGCCCGCGGAACTGCGGCTGCGGTTCGGAGCGGGTTCGGGGCTGCTTGGCTTGAGTGATCTGAAAGGGTGAGGCCGACAGCGGCTAAGGCGGGCCGAAGGTTAGCTCCCGGGGTGGACAGCTGCGCCTTTCAGCCTGGGCCTCAGGGTCCCGGGGTCCCTAAAGAACGGGAGCGTTGACGTCCCTCCGACCACCGAGATCACCTCCCAGCCCAGCCCCTGCCAGGCGAGGACAGCGTCATCCCCGCGGGTCTTCACCCGCTTAGCCCTAGGCGTCATTTTATTAAGTGGAAATGGCTGAGACCCCTCCTCCCAGCCCCTGGCTCTGCGGTGGCGTCCCTATGCACCTGCGCGAGATGCTGCACCCCACTGCGGTCCGGGGAGGCTGTCCTCCGAGGGGGGCTGCGGATGGGGGCTGGCGGCGGGGATGACCTAGAGCCCTCCCCTCCGCACTGCAGGCATCCTTCCTAGTTGCGCAGGCTTGAGATCCAAGTGGGATTCCCGGGCCGGTCCCTGGTTTTCCCGGGATTGAAGCTGACCGGGAATACAGGTGTTTGCAACCACCGGCCACGAAATCTGTCACCCGAGCACCTGTTGAAAGCGCAGACTCCAGAATGGCCGGCAAGGATGGGGAGGAGAGAAAAGGATTCTGGGGTTTGACGGAGCATTTTAAAGGATGTTGTGCGTACTAGATTTGGGGGGTTTAGGAGAGAAATCTAAAGTGTCTGGATGTGTGCCCGTAGCTCTCTACAAACAGCAGGACTGCCTCTTAGAAAAGGGACCTTGGGAAATTTTCCTGGACACCAGTCGTCATTTACAACCCCATTATTTCTGGGCCTTTTCCAGGTTTCCAAGCCGGCTGATTTGGAGACATGTCAGGGTCAATAAAAGAAAGCCTTCAGCTTCAGCTGCTGGAGATGGAAATGCTGTTGTCTATGTTTCCTAATCAAGGAGAAGTAAAACTCGAAGATGTAAACGCCCTAACAAACATAAAGAGGTATCTGGAAGGCACCAGGGAGGCGCTCCCACCCAACATCGAATTTGTCATCACGCTCCAAATTGAGGAGCCCAAGGTGGGTGCTTTCATTGGTCCTAAGTGTTTCTGGGTGCCTATCTTGTTTTGCTTTTAATGTGTATGCGTGTTTCCCCCTCATGTATGTCTGTTCATCATGTGCATGCAGTGCCCCCTGGAGGCCAGAACTGCATGTGGGAACCTAGAATTGGACCCTGGTCCTCTGGAAGAGCAGCCAGTGCTCTTAATGGCATAGCCCCATTATCCAGGTAATCCACTTGTTAACTGGAAAACCCAAAAAGCATGAGCTTCCTGTCCAGGTAACAAATAGACAATTTCAAATCCCAGTATGTGTTTGGAAGGAAAATGTACCAAACATGAGATGGTCCATAAATTCTCTTAACCTCACATAAAGGATGCATGCCTTTTTAATGTGAAAAGATCTTACAGTCTTATATTGTTATTCTGTCTCCTCATCCAACTTCTTAACAACCCAACTGTTAGAATGTGCCTTCTATATGATTTTCTACATATACCTAAATCTTGCCTGTAACAGACAGACTTTAATGACGTTAATGAGTGTTTAGGATTTCATCGGTTTTCAATGGCACTGAATGTGCATAGTAACTACACATACAAAACCTACATGTTAAATATAAACTTACCTCCATGCTCTGGACCCTTCAGTCCTAGGAACATTAGCAGAGCATAGGTACCATGTGGACTGGACATTTAGAAGAATGTTTTAGCTCTCCCCTACGAAGCCTTCAGTTGTCCTTCACTCAGACCATTTTATCTCCTTGATTACACACTTCAGTGGAACCTTGAACTTCCCCCACAGTAGATCCTGCCTCTCAAATTGAAATGAAATTCTTGCTATGTGTGAGCATGGTCTCCCTCAGGAAGCTCCGGTCTGAGGCAGAAATCATGTCTGACTTCATCACTTCCTGTTCCAACACAGGACACCCGGCACATGTTGCTGGTCGGCGGTGGTTAGGAAAGCTGACTGCATAAGTTGGTCAGTGGCAGGCAGGCCCTTGAGAGTCTCCATGACTGTTCCTATCGTAATCGTGCAGTTGCCATGATAAACTAGCTCGTGTGATTTCTCGGTATTTAAATCTATGTGGTTTTTATTTTAAGGTGACCATTGATTTGCAAGTAACCATGCCTCACAACTACCCATACGTGGCTCTGCAGCTGTTTGGACGGTCACCTGAGCTTGACAGACAACAGCAGCTGCTGCTTAACCAAGCTCTCAGTGCTTATCTCGGGACTTTCGACCCAGGTGAGCTGTGTGTCTGTGCAGCCATCCAGTGGCTGCAGGACAACAGTGCATCCTACTTCCTCACCAGAAAGCTGTCGGATGAGCCATCCGTACAGGTGAAGCCAGTCAAGAACACATTCCTCCGCATGTGGATCTATAGCCACCACATATATCAGCAAGACCTGAGGAAAAAGATTTTGGAAGTGGGAAAAAGGTTAGATGTGACTGGATTTTGCATGACAGGAAAGCCTGGTATAATCTGTGTGGAGGGCTTCAAGAATCACTGTGAGGAATTCTGGCACACAATCAGATACCCCAATTGGAAACACATTTCCTGCAAGCATGCAGAAAGTGTGGAGACAGAGGGGGACGGTGAAGACCTGCGCCTCTTCCATTCGTTTGAAGAATTACTCCTTGAGGCCCATGGTGACTATGGATTGCGGAATGATTATCACATGAACCTGGGCCAATTCCTGGAGTTTCTCAGAAAACACAAAAGTGAGCATGTTTTTCAGATATTATTTGGTATTGAAAGCAAAAGCTCAGAGTCCTAGAACCCTATTAAGATGACTATGCTTGTAACCGCATTAAGTATTTATGTTACTAAGACCAAAATAAAAAGGCTAATGACAATATAGAATTCTGGGTGACAAACCTAGCTCTAGAATTTCCTGGCTGCTGATGCTAATAGGCCTTTTAGCTTTGTGCCAGTATAACTGTGATGCTGTTTCCAGGTTGCTGTGTAAAGTCACACTTGATTACCATTTCATTATAAATCAATAAAATGATATATTTAACCAGAGCGACTTGTTTCGAGTCCAAAACCAGGCTGGAGAGGTGGCTCAGAAGCTAAGAGTACCACTGGCTGCTCTTGCAGAGGACCCACACAGCAGCTCGCTGCCATCTGTAACTCTACTTCCAGTGGAATCCATGCCCTCTTCTGGATTCTTCAGGTACCACGTTCATATGCGCTGCACAGACATGTGCAGGGAAAACACCCATACCCACACACAAGAAATAAGTGAATAAAGCAAGTCCCGCCCGAGCCCCACATTAATGTCTCATACCAGACTGCAGATACAAATTCATAAATTTAAGACATCTGTTTCATGACGCTGGCACATACGTGGCATACCCCCTCATCACTGGAAATGAATTCTAAACAACAGATAAACTCAGCATAGAGAGCGCCTGCTTACTACATTTCTTACTTTAAAAGCCCAATTTGAAGTGTTTTATTAAAACTAGATTCTAACAGCAGCAGCAGATCACAGTAAAGTCTCAGGAGTCGCCCACACTCCTGCACATACAGATTAACTCATCTGTCTTTAGAAGAAGGCATGAAGCGGGGAAGAGCTCTGCTCTTCTTACTCTATCATTTGGTGAGAAGCACCTCTGGTAGCAGAAGCAATATTCTTAGTTTAGTCATGTCCATGAAAAAACGCATGGCTTTGCTGCACCCCCACAGGTCTTGGTATTTCCCAACTGCTTCCCATGGGTCGGTACACACTGAAACTTAGCAAGAGCTGACGCTCACTGAGGAGGGCACACCAAAACCTGGGGGGGTGGGGGGGGGGAGTCAAACGATAGCTCAGTGATCAAGAACACCGGCTGCCCTTCCAGAAGACCTAGGTTCAGTCCCTAGTCCCCATAGAATGGCTCACAACTATCTGTAACATCAATTTAACTCCAGGCTATCAGATGCCCTCTTTGGCCTCTGAGGACACCTAGCACACACGTGGTACACAGACATACATCCAGAGTAAACACTCATTGTCTTAGTTAGGGTTTTACTGCTGTGAACAGACATCATGACCAAGGCAAGTCTTAATAAAACAACATTTAATTGGGCTGGCTTACAGATTCAGAGGTTCAGTCCATTATCATCAAGGTGGGAGCACGGCAGTATCCAGGCAGGTATGGCGCAGGTAGAGCTGAGAGTTCTACATCTTCATCCAAAGGCTGCTAGTGGAAGACTGACTTCCAGGCAACTAGGGTGAGGATCTTATGCCCACCCCCACAGTGACACACCTACTTCAACCAGGTCACACCTATTCCATCAAGGCCACACCTCCAAATGATGCCACTCCCTGGTCCAAGGATATACAAACCATCACACTCATATACCTAAGAAATTGTGAAGATCCTTAGCAAAGGAGCTTTTGCCAATTTTTTGTTGTTAAGAAACCAGCCTAAGAATCTCAGGACATCGCCGATGTGCCAACTGCACCTTCCTTCTCTCTGGTCTCAACCATCGCACCCCTTCCCTGAGGAGACTTGTATTCCCCTGCTAGGTCTCAGAGGGATGAATCAGTCCCTTCCAGATGCCAAACTATGCGGGCAGGACTTGGTGACACACAGAGAAATACCCTGGTACCCATGAAACATCACTGGCTACCAATGTTGTGTGCATTGAGAAACTCCTGATGAGCCAGTACAAGCCAGTACTGTCACACAGGCTGTCTAGGGTGGAAACAGGCAGCCTTGGTTAGGGAGAGGACTCAATGGCCTCATCAGACCCCTGTGGGGCCCATGGGGCTGTGGAGCTGACCCCACTGTGTAGCTCAGCATGAGTCTTCTAGGGCACAAATGAGTCTGTGAAAGCTCTGGCCAGTCTGGAAAGACATTTGCTCCTCAGCTCGTGTTTCAATCCCTTTTTATGCAGATGGAACTCAAGCTGGGGCCTCCACACCTCCCCTCACAAGGGGAAGAAAGAAGACTTTACACCATCCAATACTCTCCATGTTTGCCTAGACTGAAAACAATATAGCAGACGAATCACCTCTGTGTCTATCTCCTTAAACTAACAACATTAAACCAGCATTCACAATTGTTAGCCCCTATTGAATTCCATTAACCCTTTGTCCTTTGAAATGAAACTATGTGCTATATACAGTTAATCCTTAGAGGATTTTCCTAGATTGTTAGTAGAAATGGCTTCTGAAATAGAAACAGCTTAAGGACTAAACTTATGGACGGAAACTGGAGCAGTACATCACTGAATGAGCAGAGTACATTCAAGTCTTAAATCTACGAGCTCATGGCTGCCTCTGGAGTTCTTTCAAAGAATTCCGCTTTAACATACCCAGCACTAGCACTGAACAAAACTTTTAAGTGTATTTCCATAGACAGTTGTTAAAGAGGTTCAGATTTTTAAAACATCTCCTTGCATGTGTATACGCCTACCTTCATGCATGCATACATACGTATGACTTCAAAGCTCAGCACTGTATCCCCAGCATACTACTGCTGCTTGGGTTTGCCCATCCCGACAAGAACACACACCACCCTCCCCAGTGCATACGTGGCTTTGGGTAAGGGCTCCCTTCTCCTGCATGGTTCAGAGGAAGTAAATGGGAAAAGCCAGCCCCAGGTAGAACTACTCCAGAGTTCCTGCTACCAGGAGCATGGATGACCTTACAGTCCCCCGACTGCCCAGCTCCTCAGTACCTCCTCTAGGCTTCTGACCAATCCCTTGGCTTATGAAGGTGTGTGGACCTGCCTGGCCTGAGGGGAAGGAGCTGAGGTGGAAGACAGAGTTGGATGATCACAGGTCTTGTCACTCTCGACAGTACTAGAGACTGCTTTCTCTCTTTAATTCTCTGTGCTTTGTCAGACACATTGGGTAGGATTAGCTTTCACTGTCTACAGTGGAACCCTACCACCATTAACAGCCAAACCTCGAGGTAAGGTGGCTAGTAATTCTCCTCAATGTAAGAACAGTTTAGATGTATAGAGTTCAGAGTGGTGTTAAAGAAGTAGCTGTAAGTTGGCAGATGTATCAATAGGTGATCAGATCATGATGGTGCTAAACTTCGTCAGACGACTAATATATCTATTAGTTCTTATTGATTGAGCTGTTAATGAAGAAGTGGCTAATGAGGATGTGCTCTTTTGATTGATTGGGGGTTTTTGTTTTGTTTTGTTTTGAGACAGGGTTTCTCTGTGTAGCTCTGGCTATCCTGAAGGTGACTCTGTAAACCAGGCTGGACTTGAATTCAGAGATCTGCCTGCCTCTCTGCCTCTGAGTGCTGCAATTAGCAGATTTGGATCATTTTAAGATAGGATCTCATTGTGTGGCACAGGCCAGCCTTGAATTCAGGTGTGCTGTGGTTACCAGGACACAGTGCCTTTGAAGAACATATCCTGGCCTCAAACCTTTTGTCTGCCTCCTGACAGAATGAACTACCTCTTCGGGCACGTGCTCCTGCAATCACAGTGTTTTCTCTCCCCACAGTCCTGCAGTGAGGAGAGCAGTCCAGGGGCCCTGGGCTGACTCCCCTGAAACTGTGAGCCAAGGAAGTATTTCTCTTTACACTTATTTGCTTCACATTTTTATCACGGTGATTAAAGTAGACTAACAAGAGAGACTTTCCTATCTCTGTGAGACACTTCTCTTGGCGCCTGTCGGAACACTGCTACTGTCCCTGTCAAGTTGTTCTCTGATCATGTTCTAAGCTGGGCTGTGCTCAGCGGATAAGCACTCCCAAAGCAGTCATCTTTCTCAGTGAGCAGCCATGCTGCCTGGTTGTTAATTTTCAGACATCAATTCATGTCACCAGGCCCTGCAAAAATTCCTACACACCAAACTAGTCTCTTCACACTGGGCCAGCTTGAACCAGTCTCCCATTAACTCCTGCAGAATGCTGACATTAAGCCATTTAGGGCTTTGGTTTGGGGATTCTGTATTTGTCTGCCTGTCTGTCTGTCTGTCTTGCAGTACTGGTTGGGGATTGCACCCAGGGCCTTGGGCATGCTAGACTATCAGTGAGTTACAACCCCAGCTCCCATCTGGGTAATTTCCAATGAAGTTATTGATCTACTAATTGATGTTAAGCCTCCAGTGAATCTTTGTTCCACATATTTCATTTTTGAAATCTAGAATGTATATTTCCTTTAAAACAGTAGTTTTATTACTTTGTATATTTGTTCATATTCCCCCTCCTCCTCCAACTCCTTCTAGATCTACCACCTGCCCACCCTGCTTGCTTCCTCCCTCCCCCCTCAAGCCCAACTCTGTTGCCCAAACACTCTTTGGTGTAGAGCCTGCTCTGGAAAATGGCCGACCTAGCAGGGCACAGTTAAAGAAAACTGTCTCCTCCTCTCCCGGCAGCCATCATACGTCAACAGCTCCTCCTCTGAGGGTGGACTCCAGAGTCGCCCTCAAGCATTCTGGACCACTGAATTCTTTATACTCTATGTTTATGATAAACCTACATTTTGTCTTGCAAGGCAGATTTGCCACTCTGGAAAGCACTTTGTCGCTGCTCAGTAAAGCATCATACCTTCATGTGAACTCTTTTTTTTTTTTTTTTCCTCAAAGAGAAAGAAATGTTTTCTCCAAAACCTGAGTACGCCATGTCATTTCTTATGGAGTTGGGCAGGGAGGCTGTAAAACTTCAGTAGGATTTACAGTGGGTCAGGGCTGAGTTACAGCTTAAGCTGGTCCAGGCTCTGCTTATAAAAGCAGAATTCATCTCGCGTGTTACTGGAGTGGCCTTCCATTTTCTACATATGCTAGAATGCATTTACTCACTTCCTTGTGAAGTTCAAACAAAAACTGGGTTTGTGGTACAGTCCATGCTACATGTTCATCTTATCTACTTCCTCTTGCAGCCCCGGGCCAGAGAAAGGAAGAAAAAAGAAAGAAGGAAATAGAGCCTGCGCCTCCTGTGCTGCAGCCCTGTGGCTGAGTGACAGGCAGCAGAATGTGAGGAGAAGCCCGCCCTCCCGGCGCCCATTATGCTCCATGTTTTCTTGTCCCTTTGGTTACTTTGGGAGCCACAAGATCAAGACAGTAGCAGTAAAAAATGAAATGGAGGGCTAGAGAGAGATGGCTCAGTGGTTCCGAGCGCTTGGCTGCTCTTCCAGAAGACTGGGATTCAATTCAGCACCCACATGGCAGCTCCTAACTGTAGGTAACTTCTGTTCCAGGGGAGCCAACACCTTCATACAGATATGCATGCAGGCAAAACATCAATGTACAAAAAATTAAGATACATTTAAAAATTGTTTTAAATTTAAAAAACTGTAATGGCTCTGTCTCCTGAGAGCATTGAGTATAAACTAGCAGTGTGCTTTTACAATGTGACTCTTCCAGTTAGCATCGCCTTTCGCACATGGGATTGTACTGAATGGATGGATGGTGTCTAGGGTGAAATAACTTTCTATTAAGGAACTCCAAGGAAGAGTTACTGTCTCACGCTGGGTGTGATGGCACACATCCACGATGGGTGGATGAAGCAGCAGGCAATAGGTGCATGAGAAAAAGGCTAGCCTGGGGCTGATCTGAACTGACTAAAATATCAGTGGAGAGGAGTACTGCCTTTGAAAGATTTTGGTATCAACTTGACCAAACACTTCAATAATTTTTGTATTAATTATATTTTGAAATAACATTTTAGATATATTGGTTCAATTTATTATCAACATGAATTCTCCTTTTTTAATGAAGCTCCTAGAAAACTTAAGAATGCACTTGGGATGCTGCTGGCTAGTCTACAGTAGACTAGCAAAAGGAGAGAAGATGAAGACAAGCAAGCAGGGACTTGGACCCTGTTGCCTATGCTTATGAGCTCTGTGGGCTTGGCAAGTGACTTATAGTATTGACCTCATGAGGCAACCACTAGGATACCATGAATGAAAGAATGGACTGCAATGCATGATGAATAGCGAGTGACTGTCTAAAGCCTGCTGGGACATCTTTCCCTAAGAATAAGAAGAGGTCACTCATAGTAGCCGACCCATATGCTTACATATATATTAAATGAAGTCCACACTGGAATAAGCAATTATTAGAATATTTTAAAACTTTATAATACCTTGGTAGTGTAGACATGGCTCACAAGGTAAACACACTTGCTACTCTTCCATAGGATTCGCATTCAGTTCCCAGCACCCACATTGGGGGGTTTACAACCACCTGTACTTCTAGCTCCAGGGCATCTGACACCCTCTTCCGACCTCTGTGGGCACCAGAGAAAACCAGGGCAAAAAAAGCACATGCAGACACACACACACAAAATTTAAAAACAAAACAAAACAAATTATTTAAAAATATTAATAGCTTTTCATATGATCCCCTAAAACTCAGCACTATCATTGTCAAGTGCAGCGATGATATTTTAAGAAAAAAATGACATTTACGGTATTATTCATATTCTCTAGGCTTTAATAAATCTTTTGCATAGGTAAATACATTTATTTGCAACTACCTGACAACATGGAAACGTACAAGAAAAGATAGAAATTCTGAATCTTTCCCAAATAACTACACTGAAGAAACCGTTAGTCAAAAGTTGTCATTGGAAAGTGTGTACCCTTTTAGCTCACACCTGAAAGCATCCATATCTTCCCCTTCAAGGAGCTCACTGTACAGAGCTGCCCACCGCAAACCCACACAGGCTTTAAAGCAACTTCAAAGTCAGGGGCGTCTCTAGATACACAGAATGTTCTCGAACCTGAGCTTAGGAGTTAAGGCTGTTTCTAGTCATGCCATTATCAACGTGTCCAGTAAATTAATACCACCTGGGAAAGGCTTGCTTTTTTCTCACAGAATGGTTTGGGTAATTAACATATTTTAATATCTGATAGAAAGGTAGGCATTAGAGATGTATTTACTCATGTCATGAGCTCTCAGTCCTCCGAACTAAGCACAGGGACATTAGAGCAGGTGATCTTCATGGAGCCCGAGCTTGTCTGGGAACCACTGTCTGGCATCTGACACCCTTGTCTCAGAGGTGGGTTCCCAGGGCCCCGTCTCAAGGACCCTCCTGCAGCCCTTCTCAGCAGGGCCGGGGGCTGCTCAGAGATGAGAAAGGGTGTTTCTATGGAGTGTTTGGGAGCGAGAGCTCTACTCTATGGGATGTAACAACGACAGAAGACACCGATGAGCTAAGGCTACGCAAGGTGCTGTAAACAGCAGTGAGCTTTCTCAGAGGTGTCAAGTCAGGTGTACAAAAAGAACAAAGCTAACGGAGGCCTGGAATAAAAGTCCTGAGAAGATTTTTCTCTAGGCAACAAAGTAGTGCTTCTGTTTAGTAAACGTTCAGCTATACCGAAGTTTGTGTTTATCTTTACTGTTTAAGAGATTTTAGCAAAATAGTCAAGAAAGAACTGTAGGCATTTAATGTAATCAAGTTATGCTATATTAATTTATTACTACTGTGGGTCTTCCATTAGCTTCCTACATATCAGTGAGGACTTTCTCAGCAGCAGGTACAGTAGCTTTTAAACAGAATTCGTAAAGAGAATAATCACAAGAGAAAACATAAATATCCACAGTAAGTAAAACAAAACCGTCTAGTGTGAAATTTATCCTAATAGACTCCCATGAGTTTGTTATTAAACTAAAATCACCTTATTCTAAGCACACTATGAATCATCATAAAAGATTCTGACCCTTAAAAATCATGAAAACTTCAAGATTTTACTAATAAAGTTAAAAATCCTAGCTGTTGTGTTACTGGTTGACTTTGGTCTGTATTTTCTGGACTTCTGCAGGCCACGGATAACAATCAGGTAGGATCTGGTCATAATTAGTGCTGTACATCTGGGAGGAGACAAATTCTTCTTTGTTTTGGGGTTCAGGATAAACAGTGGCCATCTTTTCTTTGTATGCATCTTGCACAATCTAAAAATAAGGAAGGCAAGTCATTATTGTCATAATGAGAAGGTGATATTGAACACAAATCAAATTTTTATCCAATTCAAAAGTTAATTTATAATTTTTACCAGAAAAAAAGCCACACACATGAGCAAAGAAAATGAAAATGCAGCTATGAATCAGATGTAGCAAGAGGAAGGGACACTAGTGACCGGGAAGGCTCAGGAGTAAAGATTTCAGTGTGAACATTGTCACTTTTCTCAGAGACGACAGTCTTCAAAGTCTTGACAGGCCTGAGCTGATCAACTTGGACTGCTAGCTCCCTTCCATCTTCCGGACTCAGTAACGAAGTGTCCTCTGCCCTCACTTTCCTTCCCGTATTCAGATTCCCGCAACTGCAGCCATGCCTTCTGCTCCACCACCAACACAAGCACAGAGCAACCAGCTCTTTCTATCTCTCTAGTCATTCCTGTGTGTCCGTCACCTCCAACTCCATGGAAGAATTAGACATCTGGATGCTCCCAGGTACCTCACACCTGCAACCCCTTAGAGCAGCATCCTTCCTGACACTGGCTCTTCATCCTGAGTCCTCGTTCTCTGTGCAGGCAACAGCACAGTATTCTAAGTGGTACAGACTGCAATCCAGTCCTCTTCCCTCCACTGCCCCTTGCCTTCTTACTTTCTCCTCTATGTGTTAATTTGTTTTCATTTATATTGTCAAAATATGCTTAATATAGTGTGTTCAGTTCATAAGTAATGAAAACTAAAAACTGGCCGGTACAGATTGGGATAAAATATCAGGATGTTTTTTCCAAAGTACTGATTTTGAAGACTGTACCTTCAATCAACAAGACAAACATCAGCATGTGAATCTTAAATGGTGCCATTTCAATAATCTTGCAATAGTTTAAATTACTGATATTTAAAGCAGGAAGTTGAATCTGCAAGAAGACCTGCCTGCCTGCCTTTTAACTGGTGAAACTGTACAGGCGCTACTGACCCCTTGTGGCCAGAGGCTGCAAATGCCAACAGCAGACTCCTGGCCAACACAAATGTCTAAGAGCAGAGAGCCTGACTGACCAACCACAGTTTAACCAAAACTGTTAGGGGTCAAGCTTGTGTTCCCCCACATATAATCATATATGCTGGTGCCCTCACCAGTAGTACTTCAGAAGTTAAAATACGGCTTTTAGGATGGTCCTAATCCACGTCACATCGGAACAGCCAAAACACCAAGGACAAGAGGGCATATACAGAGAAAAAGTCTAAGGACACAGAAAGCAGCCCCAAGCCAAGGACACAGACCCCAGTAGAAGACAGTTACTGACATCTTGAACTTGGTGTACAGCAGCCACAAAATTAAAAAAAAAAAAAAAAAAAAAAAAACTGTTTCATTGAAACCACCCAGAAAGAGGTCCTTGGCTACGGCAACTGTGACAGATTAATACTACAAGAGCATTAAAAGGCACAAGCAGGTTCAGCTGTGTTAGAGAAAGCTTCTCTGCCTGCTGTTGCACATCTGTCCCTGTTGCTGTCTGTCCTGTGTTAGGCTTGAACGTCGTTCCCTACCTTCACGGTCAGCTTTAAAGCCCACCCTCTCCCCCCCTGGTAAAGAAGAGGAAAAGCACCCTCCCTAGAATCTGAAATACCATGTGTGCTGGCTAGTTTGGTGTCAACTTGACACAGCTGGAGTTATCACAGAGAAAGGAGCTTCAGTTGAGGAAATGCCTCCATGAGATCCAACTGTAAGGCATTTTCTCAATTAGTGATCAAGGGGGAAAGGCCCCTTGTGGGTGGTGCCATCTCTGGGCTGGTAGTCTTGGTTCTATAAGAGAGCAGGCTGAGCAAGCCAGGGGAAGCAAGCCAGTAAAGAACATCCCTCCATGGCCTCTGCATCAGCTCCTGCTCTCTGACCTGCCTGAGTTCCAGTCCTGACTTCCTTTGGTGATGAACAGCAGTATGGAAGTGTAAGCCGAATAAACCCTTTCCTCCCCAACTTGCGTCTTGGTCATGATGTTTGTGCAGGAATAGAAACCCTGACTAAGACACCATGTGTGGAGGTTTGAATGAAAAGAGCCCCACAGGCTGCTCATATGTTTAAATACTCAGTCTCAAGTTGGTATAGCTGTTTGGGAAGGATTAAGAAATACGGCATTGTTACAGGAGAAGGTCCTGTGGGGGAGGCTTTGACTTTTCAAAAGACTTTGTATCCTCCTTGTAAGTCAAGATGTTCCTGTCACCATGGACTCTAACTCTCTGAAACTATAAGGCCAGTTAAACTTTCTTTTATAAATTGCCTTGGTCATGGTGTTTAGTCACAGAAGAAAAACTAAAGCGACTAATACACTATAGTAAATACTTTAGTAACTTTCTTTACAAACGGCTTATTCAGGGGCTGACCACATCTTCTTGATAAAGGTGCAGACAAGGCCAAGACCTCCTGTGCTGTTAGCTTTATGTCAGCTTGACACAAGCTAGAGTCATCTGAGAGGAGGGAGCCTCAATTGACAAAATGTCTCCATAAGATCCAGCTGTAGGGAAACCTGTAAGGCATTTTCTTAATTCACTAATTAAGTGATGGGGGAGGCCCAGTTCGTTGTGGATAGTGTCATCCCTGGGCAGGTGGTACTGGGCTCTCAGTAAGAAAGAAGATAGAAGCCGGGCAGTGGTGGCGCACGCCTTTAATCCCAGCACTTGGGAGGCAGAGGCAGGCGGATTTCTGAGTTTGAGGCTAGCCTGGTCTACAGAGTGAGTTCCAGGACAGCCAGAGCTACACAGAGAAACCCTGTCTCTAGAAAGCAGGCAGAGCAAGCCATGAGGAACAAGTCAGTAAGCATCAGCCCTCCATGGCCTCTGCATCACTCTTGCCTACAGGTTCCTGCCTCAGCTTCCCCAAAGGACTGTGACTTGGGATACGTAAACCAAATAAATAAACCCTTTCCTCCCCAAGTTGGTTTGGTCATGGTCTTCCTTCACAGCGACAGTAATTCTAACTAAGGTGCTTCCTGTCTCTATGTTTATATGTGAGCCTGTGTCTATAGCTATAAAGCCTATTTTATAACCTCACGAAAAGAACCTCATGCTAGAGAAGGGGCTCAGCAGTTAAGAGAACGCACAGCTCTTCCCCAGGATTTGAGTTCAGTTCCCAGCACCAGTGTCAGATGGCTCATGACCCCTGGTAAATCAGATCTGATTCCCATAAGCGCCAGCACTGAAGTGAACATACACAGGTACTCAATTTAAAAAGTATATATAAAAATCAATCTTAAAAGAAAAAACAAACCCCAGTATGAAGACAGAAAGTGCAAAGAAGAAAGCCCTGTGAGGCTTATGGTCCCTCAGAGCGGTTAGCACTCGCCCACCCCAGAAGCCCCTCCCTCGCTGTGGTGGCTCAGGGATCTGCAGCTCAGGGATCCATGGCTCAGCTGCCTGCCCTCTGAGTTCTGACTGGGACAGTGGACCGTTTCCTTTTCCCTTTTTCTATCTCGTTATAAACGTGCTCTGACACTCAGGGCAAGAGGTTCTCAACCTGTGAGTCTAGCCATTGGAAACCCACACTTGTGATGGTCTTAGGAACCGAGTGAGACACTGCTCATCTACAACACTACAGTTAAGAAGGAGCAACAAGCCGGGCGGGCACACGCCTTTAATCCCAGCACTTGGGAGGCAGAGGCAGAGGCAGACAGATTTCTGAGTTCGAGGTCAGCCTGGTCTACAGAGTGAGTTCCATGACAGCCAGAGCTACACAGAGAAACCCTGCTAAAAAAAAAAAAAAAAAAAAAAAAAAAAGTAGCAACAAAACTAATCTTATGGTTGGGGTCACAACAACATGAGGGCTGTTTTAAAGGGTAACAGCATTGGGCAGGTTGAGAACCACTGATCTGCTCTAGCATGTGCTCCATCACGCTTTCTGCACCCCTAGCCTAGAAGGCACAGACTCCTCCCCCCTCCCAGTCCTCACCCAGCACCCTCCTCCCAGGAGCCATTCAGATTCCCCACCCAGTTGTCTTTCCCCAAAGCCCAGCAAGTTGTCCTTGAGTCTCTTATGATTCAGAGTGACCTTTTTTCTCTACAGGATTAAGAACTTGCCCCAGGGGCCCTGAGTCCCCTGACACTGTCTCCTTTGTCCTCAGTCTGTCAGAGTCAGGGATGTGGCAGGAGGTGCCAGGTGTAAATTTCTCTCTAGTCAGTCTATAGAAACTACATAAACAGCTCTACAGAACAACTGCAATGCTGTGAACTGTGGGAAGTCTGACTAAAAGGAATGAAATAAGTCACAGGAGGAAAATGGACAAAAATGGACAAAGAAATCTATAACGCATCCCCGTGTTTCCATCTTCTGAGGATAAAGTGCAGCTCCCCAGTAGCTCCCAACATTGTGCCTGGTTTCCCTGAGTCCTAGAAGATGAATGGACATGCACGGAAAATAGGAAAGACACACATTTAGCAAAAGGAGGAAGGGAGGGAAGTAATGAGGCTGCACTGTCTCACCTTTACTGCAATTTTCAACGAAACGTCTCGAATGGTATTCAAAGGAGGATAGAGCCGGCCTTCTTGCAGGTGTTTATCTGACACTTGCTGAGATATGACCTTAAGAAGAGAAAACAAATAAAAGTGTTTATACCCCACGTGATTCAGGGTGGCAATCAGATGGAAAACTAAAGCAATGGCCACATACAGAAACTAGGACATGAAAATGCCTGTCTAGTATCATGGCCCTTTAGCAACAGAAATGCTGAGTCATGGCAATCGCTGGGGTCACACCGAGAGAGACAGAGAAGAGAATCCGGATATCTTTTTGGTGGCAAGCCTTCCCACCGAACAATTAAATACTGGACATTTCCTGGAGAACCGGTGAAAATAAAGGGGGATAAAGTAGTCATGGAAACAGACACAGATCTGCTGGCACCCTCCACTCAAAGCCCACACAGGGAGTCCAGCAGCGCCTGCTCAGTCACACTCCCTAAGGACTTACATCTTACTCAGATGCTTGATAGCTGCTTACCCAACCACTCTCCCCATTAGCGCTCCCTATGTCACTCCCTAGCTCTGGACAGTTAACCAATAGGCCTAGATCAGCACATAACAGAGCCTCCAACAGAAAGGCTGGGCAGAGAGGAAACAGGAAACCTTCACTGGTGTGATGGTTTGTATATTCTTGGGCCAGGGAGTGGCACCATTTGAAGGTGTGGCCTTGTTCGAATAGGTGTGACCTGGTTGGAGTAGGTGTGTCACTGTGGGTGTGGGCATAAGATCCTCATCCTAGTTGCCTGGAAGTCAATCTTCCACTAGCAGCCTTTGGATGAAGACGTAGAACTCTCAGCTCTATCTGCGCCATACCTGCCTGGATACTGCCATGCTCCCACCTTGATAATGGACTGAACCTCTGAATCTGTAAGCCAGCCCCAATTAAATGTTGTTTTATTAAGACTTGCCTTGGTCATGATGTCTGTTCACAGCAGTAAAACCCTAACTAAGACAACTAGAGACATTGTGAGCAACCAAATCTTCAGCCAGTTTCTGTCTGATTCATTCTCTCTCTCTCTCTCTCCCAAACTTGGGGCTTTGTGCATACTATTCTCCCACTGAGCAGCCTAGTTTGCAGGGGAAATGAATCCTAATGACATACCCAGCTATGTCAGTATTTTAAATATTCTTCAATTGTATTTATTTATTTATTCATTCATTATTTATCAAGGTCACTATTATAAACACATGGGGAAAAAACAAGAAATAGAAAATTTTGGGTGTGTCTTAACCTCTGTGCATGTGACCTGGGGTCAGGAAACCTCCTAGAGACTGAGCTGTCATTCTTTTTGAGACAGGGGCTCACCAAGTAGCTCTGACTGGCCTGCAATTGGTTAGTTAAACCAGGCTGATGATAAATTCAGAGATCCGCCTGCCTCTGCCCCAGGTAGTTATTTTAAAGATATGTTACCAATAAGACTGCACCAGCACCAGTCCTGCCAGGGAGATCTCTAGGTTAGTGAGGTAACAGCACAGAAAAGGAGACACTGCAGGAAGAGGAGACACTGCAGGAAGCAGCCTAGTTTTCAGGGGAAATGAATCCTAATCAGGCCACAGTGACAGAGGCTAACAGGTGGAGTGAGCTTGACTGTGGGACTGAAAAGAAACTAGGAGACAGACAGACAGACAGACATACACACAGACAGACAGAGGGAGGAAGGGAAGGGAAGGGACGGGACGAGAGACAGACACAGATGGGGGTAGGTGGGTGGAGACACACACACACACACTCACTCCCAACATCATGGAGACCCCCTTATGTGAACTGGAGACAAAGTGCCCTGAATCTGGAAGTAGAGCGCTTCTGGAGAGGAAAGAGAATGGCATGCTGTCGATGCCAAACACTGGCACTGTGGGTGGCTGAGAACTTCTGACCAGGGACATCCAGGCAGAGGCAAGGTAGAGAGAAGCATTAATCAACAGCACAACTAATTCTGGATTAATGTGACTTCGTTATATAAAAATGAGAGCCTAGTGTTGTGGTTTGAGTGAGTGTTAAGGTCCAGCTCACTGCTGCCTGTCTAGCCATTTGTGCTGTCACTAACGCTGTCTCATGTGCTGTTACTAGGAAGCTTCCTCGTGCCTGAGTTGATTGCATATTCTGTAATGTTCTGTACTCTGGTGTTCCTGGAAACCAATCACAATAGAAGTCAGTATTCAGCTAGCCACAATAAGCTTAGACTCGAACCAAGTGCCAGACAGCACTTCCTGTACCTGTGTATGAGCTCTTACAGTTTTTGCTTTTATAAACAGTCCCTGGGTTAAATCCATAAGAAGCTATTTTGAATAAAACTTCCATTTTGAGTAGAGGTCAAGGTTTTATGTTCCCAAGACCTCTCTGGAAATTGACACCCTATTTGGCAGAATAACACATGTATGTGGGTAACTGACATCTGGTTGGCAAGTTAAGACATGAATGTTAGACAACAAGGCAAGTCCCCTGCCAGAGTAGAATACCCCCAACCAATGGGAGCAAGATAAATGTACAAGACATGTTCCTAAAGAAATCCCCTATCCCTAAATCCTGAATGGCCCAGATTGCTTGTGGATTACAAGGCTTAAAATCTCTGTACTATCCGGCTCATGGTCGCAACCGGTTCCCAAGTCTGGTCCAAGGCTCCATCTATCAGAACTGGCTAAATGCTCAATAAACTATTCCTGTCTGACTGATATCGGTGTTCATGTGGTTTATGAGGCAACTCCTGGACCTCCAACAATAAGAATGACGCCAACAGGATCAAATATTTGCAGGTTTGGTCCTCAGGTAAGAACTGTTTGGAATGATTGGGAAGTGGAGATCTGTTGGAGGAGGTGTGTCAAGTGGGCTTTGAGGTCTCAAAGCCCATGCCAGGCCTGTGTCTGTCTGTGTGTGTCCGTCTCTGTGTCTATATGTCTCTTTCTCCCCCCTCCCTCTCTCTCTCCTTCACCCTGTCTGTTTCTCGGCTCATCCTGCACCAAGCCTACCTACACACTGCCATGCCCCCACCATGATGCAATGGACTAACTCTGAAACTGTTAGCAAGCTCCCGAGTCCTGCTTTCTTTTATAGGAGTTGCCTTGGTCACGGTATCTTTTCACAGCAGCACAACACTGACTAAGACACCTAGACTTAGAGACTATTGGTCATGATTATATAATAAATTCATTTAACTAATTAATTTCTTGCTTTTGTGACATAGTAATAAACATGAGCTTTCCTTTGCCCCAGAGAAAGTGATCAGGGTTCCAAACTCTAAACAAAGAGGTATTAAATGTTTACTACTGAAGTGGGCATGCCATTTCCCCCAGAACAGAGAGGAGAAGACAACTACTCCTTACCAGAGCTCAGGTAGGAACAGTCCACAGGTTGTGTTGGTTTTCCTCATTTATGGATTTAAGGACTACTCAGCTATTCGATGTATCACAGGGCTCCCAATGGAGAAGCTAGAGAAAGTACCCAAGGAGCTAAAGGGATCTGCAACCCTATAGTTGGAACAACATGATGAACTAACCAGTACCCCGGAGCTCTTGTCTCTAGCTGCATATGTATCAAAAGATGGCCTAGTTGGCCATCAATGGAAAGAGAGGCCCATTGGACTTGCAAACTTTATATGCCCCAATACAGGGGAATGCCAGGGCCAAAAGAATGGGAATGGGTGGGTAGGGAAGTGGGGGGCGCTATGGGGGATTTTGGGATAGCATTGGAAATGTAATTGAGGAAAATAGATAATAAAAAATATTAAAAATTAAAAAAAAAAAACCATTTCAATCCAAAAAAAAAAAAAAAAAGAACCGGGCTGGGTGTCCTGGTGGACACACCTTTAATTCCTACAGTCAGGAGTCAGAGGCAGACAACCTGCGTGAATTTGAAGCTAGCCTGGTCTGCACAGTGAGTTTCAGGCCATCCAGCTACACATTGAGACCCTGGCTCAACAACAGCACTGATAACCTGGGGCTGCAGAGCTGGCTCAGTGATTCACAACCCTCGCTGCTGGTGGAGACGGCCAGAGTTGGATTCCTAACACAGCAGCTTACATGTCTGCAACCCCTGGGTATCTGATGCACTCTTTTGGTCCACAAGCATAAGGCGCATACTTATACACATGCAAGAAAAACACTCAAACACAGGGTGGGGCAGGGCTGGGATCTAAATCACTGAGAACATAGCTACTATCCCAAATAGGAGAGAAACAATGGAATTGTTAGCTCAGCTAGTGACAAACACCTGACACACTGTAAAAAGTAGAACTGTCCGGCTGTTTAGCACACAATGGTGTGACTCTATGTTATCTTTTTTCTACATTCATGTCTAAAATGAAAGTATTAGATAGACAGAACTTAGCCCTGTTGTGCTATGATGGAATTTTCAAATGCTGGAAAGAGCAAAAGGTTCCTGCCCATGCCAAGTCAGATGCATGTCAGCACACGTGCGACTCTGGTGGTCTGCTGCATACTGCACAGCCAAGGACAGCATCTAGAGCTACACTGTCAGGTTTCGCACACAGTCCCAAAGACTATGACCAGCACCAGGGAAGTTAACAGTCTCACTCTTCATAATTAAAACAAAGAGTCAGAACCAGAGGCTGGAAAGATGAGTTCTTTAAAGCCCACTGCATGGCACAGCTCTGCAATCAGCACCAGGAGGTAGAGACAGGAGCATCACTGAACCACACTGCTCTAGCCCGGACTCCCTCGCCGGCCAGTCAAGCCAACGGGTGATCTGTGGACTCAGTGAGAAAGCCTGTCTCAAAAGACAACCAGTGTTAATCTCTAACCCTTACACACCTTCATACACATGCATCCACCTCTGCACAGGTACACACACATGTGCTACTCACACATAAAACAACAAATACATTTTTAAAAATCCAAAAATAACCTTTCAGATTTAGTCCAGTCAATGATATTTCCAGTTTCATATGTGACCAAACGAGTGTGTGTGTGTATATATGTTTTGCCTTTGCCTTCATGAATGCCTGTGCACCTCTGTGTCTATGTCTGGTGTCCTTGGAGGACCAAAGATGACATCAAATGCCCTGGAACTGGAGTTACAGCTGGTTGTGAGGCACCATGTGGATTGGGAACTGAACCCAGGTCTTCTGGAAGAGCAGCCAGTGCTCCTAACCACTGAGCCATCTCTCCAACCCCTTCAAATCAGTTTTTGTGTATGTATACTGTAATACAGAAGTGATTAAATCTGGGGTTGTGGAATAAAGCAAGTCACCCTAATTTCTGAACTGTTACTTCAGTGAGCTGGTTAGCTGAACCAGACAGCCTTCCCTGGGCCCTCTGGCAATGAGCATCTACAGCACTAGATTTGTTCTTCCAGGCGCTTCTGTTGCACTGCTTCCCCTCTGTGTCAGCAGCTTGTTATTGTATGACATTCTGAAGAAGGGCCTTAAAGGGAGTGAACTCTTCAGTTAAAGGAGCGACATGATCTTGTTAACATCCAAAGCTCTCAAGAACAATGCCAGCCAGGAAACCCTCAGAGTCCGAGTGTTTAAATAAGAGTAGCCTTGTGGCTGGGAACATGCTTAAATGAGCATGAGGTCCTGAGGGGATCTCAGTATCTATGGGGTGTGGGCAAGGCTCTGCAGCACACACTTAGGCTCCCAGTGCTGGGGAGGTAGAGTCAGGTAGAACCCTGGGTCTTGCTGGTCAGCCAATCCAGCCACATCAGTTAGACCCAGATTTAGTGAGAGATCTGCCTTAAGGAGCTATGTGGGAAGCAAAAAAAATTACCCTAAATCCACCGTGTGTGTGTGTGTGTGTGTGTGTGTGTGTGTGTGTGTGTGTGCAGTCTTCATTAAAAGCGAGATGAAGACCAGGAAAAACAAGCAGGGGAGTGTTGTCTGAGGAAGGAGAATGCTGTGATGACATAGCTGGGAGGAAACCAGCAGTGAGAGAGCCCAGTTGCCATGGCATTGGTTGCTTTTCCTTGACTTGGTTCTGCTACTTCACCATGTAGTACAAGCTGACCTGGAGCTCTCTGTGTAGCTAAGACCAACCTTAACCTTGAAATCCTACATCTAGACCCATCCCTGAAAATTCTGGGATTATAAGTATGCATGAGCTACCATACCCAATTACATTATTTTCCTTCGAAAAAGAAAAAAAAAAAATGTTGGAGGCCGAGGGGGAGGTCTGGGTGTCACCATGGAACTCTGGGTGACCTGAAACTTGCTATGTACAGTAGACTTTTCTTGAATTCTCGGAGATCCACTTGGTTCTGCCTCCAGGGTGCTAAGATTAAAGCCCATGAACCTTTGACAGTGATCAGTAATTACTATTTATGAAATGAGAAATAATACGTATTTACCTGACATTGTCACTAGAGGGTGCTAGAGTTAAAGGAAGAAAACATGGGCTAAAGAATGAAGATCATTTTCTGCTTTCCTAAAAGAAATAGTTGTACTTTTCTTTATGTAAAAACTTTAAAATACTCTCAGTAATTACATATACATATATATGCATATATGTGTATGTATGTGTGTGTGTATATGTGTGTGTGTGTGTATTGAATTTGAGAATATTTTTTTGAACTAAAAAGAAACAAGCCAGACACATCAACTGTCACACTTTCAATACTGCAAAGAAACCGCCTGAAGAGCACTTGCAGCTTCCAGGCATCCACCCCAGAGATAGCAGGAGCTACCCAGGCTGTGCTCTTAGATCACGTCGCTGACTCTGGGGTCTGCCCTGTTCTTGGGATTCCTCTTCACAGTGCAAAGAACAGCATGTTTGCTGGAAAATGCAACCAGGTTTCATTTAGCTCCGTTCAGCTATTATGTTAGACAGTGTTTAATTTGTTGAGAAGAAACTGACCAGTTTCTGACTCATAGATTGTATTCTGCCCAAATTTGGAACACAGTTACAGCAGGACCAGCATGCTAGTTATCAGTTCATGGTGACAAATATATCCCACCCACGTCACCAGGATCCTGCTGAGGCTCGGATACAAAGGAATCGGACAGCAAGCGTAAGCTCCGAGGACCGTTTGCAGCAGGAATAACGCCACTCTCTGTGCTTCACGTTCCTCCACCGTGTCTAAGAAACTGCGGCTGGGTAAAATCAGTTCTCGACTGAACAGGACTGCCTGGCAGGTGTGCTCAGTGACCCCCTGAGGGACTTTCCCGAAATCCTATTGAGAGCTTACTTCTCCTATCAGTGGTTTCCTTAAAAAATAATCCTCATTACATTTGTATTGATTTATGGTGGTTGGGGAGGTGTCATGTGCATGCCATGACACACCCGTAGGAATCAGAGACCAAGCTGCAGGAGATGTTCTTCTACACTATGAAGTCCTGTGCTGACTGACTTCAGCTCATGAGTATTGGCAGCAAGTACCTCTATCCACTGAACCATCTCATCAGCCCCTTAGTGAGCGTGTGAACCTGCAGTGCCCTGTTTTAGTCTCATCTCTGCTTAAAAACTAGTGCAGCTTTTATTTTCTGTACTGAAGCAGTAAAGACAGACACTTCTACTATATTGTGTCAGACTTCACAATGCCATTATTTAGGCAGGCTCACAGTGGAGAAATGTGACTTACCAACATTTGGAAAAAAATACTTTCAGTTGTTTCACTGATGTCCTGAAAGTTCATCAGTAGCTAAAAGCAAGGAAAAGATCCCTCCTTTGAAGTGAAAACTAGTCGTGATGGAGAAGACTCTCACTAGTGATGCTTAGCGACTGCTACCTACTCCTAGTCTCTGCTTAGCATTCCTCACACTTGACAGACAGCTATGACACTAAATAAATAAAACACCGCACTGGGCAAATCCAGCCTTGGCATGCACTAGCTCTTCACAGTACCTCAGCAGTGGTGAGGAAGACCTTATCATCGATGTGTCTCAGTCCGCAGGCCACCACCCCAAGAGCAACTCCAGGGAATACGTAGGAATTGTTGCCTTGGCCAGGAAACAGAGTCCGTCCATCTGGGAGAGTGACTGGATCAAAAGGACTGCCGCTGGCAAAGATTGCACGTCCCTGCAACACAGACACACACTGCTGATAAGGGAAGTGGGGTGTCTGAGGACAGAACCGTCTGAAGGAGGCTTAGGAGTGTCTAGAGCTTAACTCCTGGTGAGCCCGGGGGCTGTGCTGTTGGTGCTGCCAAGGGGTCAGCGAGGGTGCTTTTTACTCTATATTAACCTGCTCAGGAATGAACTCAGCATAGGACTCCCTAAGGCTGCAATTCTGTTCTCTGCAGTGGTCCAACCACAGGCCCAGTGGCCACATCTGAAGAGGCTTCTAACTGCAAACGTCTGAAGATGAATTTTCGAGATGGTGTGTTAGGTTAGAACTTAATGTCCAGTTTCCTGGTGACTTTCAGTGTTTTACAATACAGAGCATTAGGTGAGAAATAGGTGAGGCCCCCTATTTCTGACACACTGAAGGTTTAAAATACAGCTATATAAGCTGAACTCGCATTACGTATGTGTATGGCAGGAGCTCTAAGCTAAGGAGGACTGTTGACATACACAGAAACAAAGCAATGAATTACACACTTGCTGATCCTACGTGCAAGTACTACACTACGGTTCTGTTACTGCTCAAGGGCTGTGTGTTCTCCCTTGAGGACTTAAAGCTATGGAAGAATGTGAAGAAAACTCAATCTGTAGATGAGATAAAGATTACAGTTACTCAGGATACTGACACCGCCATCCCAGATAAGAGAGAAAGGTGTGGAGTGGCTCCTTGACAAAGCATCATTAGCTCAGCGACCATGAAGGCTTGAAACACCATTACAAAGTCGAGCCAAGCTCCGGCTTGCACACAGTATCATGACTTTGTGCTATGTTTACATTCTCTATTTTATATTTCCAAAATAGAAGTTTTAGATGCATAAAACTCAATCTCATTTTTGTTATGATATTCCCAAGTCTTTGAGGAGAACAAAAGGCCTTCTGCCAAGCTATCAAATATATGTCAGTACAAACACAGTATAAAATTAACTTTTTATTTTTAAAACAGCAAAGTATTGAGTGCCGAGGACCCGATGCCAGTCTGGCTGGGTATCAGCTTAGCTGCCCAGATCCTCCACCCATGGCATCAAAATTCAAACCCAAAATTTAGCTAAGCAAAAATTAAACTGTGGCTTCATTTCGTATGCTTCAGTGCTAAGAAACGGCTAAAGATATCTTCATAACCACCCAAAGTTCAGTCCTTTCCCTTTAATTGTTTTATATTTAAAACTTTCCAAGTCACCCACGGGAGGCTACCATGAAGACCTGCTGAGTTGGTTTATTTCCTGAGGATGAGAAAGAGGAGTCAACACTGACGGAGACTTTCCTGTATCTTTCAGTTCTGATGGGAGTAAGGCTGATGTCGAGGGGTGATCAACACCCGGAGCAGCTCAGGCTTCCGGGAATGACCCATCCTGGACTGCTCACCTTGGTCACCTTGTAGCACTGCTCTGCAGAGCACTCGGCTTTGCTGGTCGGATTACTCAAAGCAAAGATGATGGGCCGCTCGTTGAAGGCAGCCATATCCTTGAGAATTTGTTCGGTGAAAGCACCACCAATTGCAGCAACTCCTACGAAGGAAACAAGAAACGAGGGATCAGAACTATCACTGGTCAGTTCTTCCAAAGGCCCAGGCCCCCAAACAATGAGATATGGCAACTCACTTCTAACAGGACCTAACAAAGCACAGAATGTTCACCCAGAAGCCTAGTGATGAAAAAAATGTTGCTTAAGGCCAATTATCTTTAGGGTTACAAAGCAATAAGTGCCTTTATAAGTCACAGATAAGACATCAGACTCACAAGTCAGAAGTCCTAGTCAGTCATTAGGAACTATGGTTACAAGTGTTTCTATCAGGAAATTAAACTATGTCTAATACATTCTCTCTAAGCAATTTTGAGTAGACCATGGTAACTGTGTCTTTATAAAGCGACATTAGCTATCACCTCATTCCTCTGTGAAGCTGAAATAACCACTCGATAGAAGCAGAATAAAGCAACTAACACACTAACGTAAGAAAGGAGAAAGAAAGGTCTAAGTTAAGTGAAGAACAACCGCATCAGACAACCCTTGTGAAGTTCTTCGTGATTCTGGATCGTTATCCCTGACATCATCAACGACTGCACAAGTGCTGCTAACATTACACTATGACTGAAAGTAGACAGACACACACAGAAAGGGAACAAACGCATAGCTTTCTTCAAGATTTGAAGCACAGAATTTGCAGACATCTGTTCTGCTTTTCTAAAGCAGGGTCTCAGACAGCTCAGACTGAGCTCCTGTCCTGTCCTCCTGTCCTGTCCTGTCCTCCTGTCCTGTCCTGCCCTCCTGTCTGCACTTCCCAAAGCTGGGATGGGATGGGAGGAGTGCACAACACCCACAGCTACACACTACACACTGTACTGTGCACACAAAGGCACAGCATGCACAGCTACACACTACACACCGTACTGTGCACACAAAGAACCACTAGAGAATCTGAGAAAGAATGGAATGATATGGGAAGTGCAAGCCCTGTCTTCTAGGAAGACAGAGCCCCTGGATCTCAGCGTGAGTGGTATATTGTGGGCATGGCTCCTCATGGCATAGCTAGTATACTGTGGCCTCATGGCAAGGCTGTCCTGTGCACCACAGGACTTTTTACCACCATCACAGACATCTACCCATTACAGTTGGCCTTTCCTCTCCTCCTCTCCCTCTCTCCCTCTCCCTCTCCCCCTTCCCCTTCCCCCTCCCCCTCTCCTCTCCTCTCCTTTCTCCACAATCCCCTTCACACTGAAGACAACTAGAACCCATCTCTAGGCACAGCCCAGTGTTCTGGGGGTGAGTTTCCTGCACACTCGGGAGGGCTGTCTACTGTGTAATGAAGCCCGAAGAGCTGAACGTGGCAGGTGTTAGCAGGTTCGCCCAGCACAGGGCCACACACTGGCTCTGTATGTGTATACCGGAAATTACACTAGGAAGGCAGAACGGAATGACACCTCAGTGCCTATGAGGACGCCGCTACTTGGGTGTGTCTATTTTCTTTCTGGATTCCAAAGGTTTATAAATTTTAAAAAGCAAAACAATGCTAAATAGGTCCAATTAAAGGAACAAGAGTAGAAAAATATTTACCTATGAGGGCAGTTGGTTTTATCTTTTGAACAATGGCTTCTAGATTCTTCATTTCTTCATGTTCATGGGCAAACACCTCTTTCTCTTCTGTGAGAGAAGCACGACCCTGAGAAATGCAAATGAAAAGTCAAATTATTGCATCTCTGTGGGCCAAAGGCACAGCTAACATTACATTCATCGTCCTGTGTCCTATGTATGCCATCTATTTGTGAAGCCCTCGTCTAATGGCCACCATATTACTTCACTTGTCCCCTCTGGTTTCTCAAGACAGGGTTTCTCTGTGTAGTCCTGACTGTGTTGAAACTCACTCTGTAGACCAGGCTGGCTTCAAAATCACAGAGATCTGCCTGCCTGTCTTCTTTTTTTTTTTTTTTTTTTTTTTTTTTTTTTTTGGTTTTTCGAGACAGGGTTTCTCTGTATAGCTCTGGCTGTCCTGGAACTCATTTTGTAGACCAGGCTGGCCTCGAACTCAGAAATCCGCCTGCCTCTGCCTCCCGAGTGCTGGGATTAAAGGCGTGCGCCACCACGCCCGGCCTGCCTGTCTTCTTATAGCTGGGATTAAAGGCACGCACTACCATGGCCAGCTTCTCTTGTTCTTTCAACAAATATTCACGTGGAGGATGGTGTCCCACAATGCAAATCCAATGAGAGTTTTGAGACAGAGGCCACACATACTAATTGTTATTTTACACACAAGGACACAGGTTTAGAGACTTAGAGTGATCTAACTTACGACAGGCATTGTCTAAAGCTGCCTTTCACTACAGCACACAACTGCCCAGCAGTTTTCCAAACACTGGATGCCAGACTGAATGTAAACTCTCAGGCCTGAAGCTGGTGCAATCTCCTTATTTAAAGCGTGCGTGCGTGTGTGTGTGTGTGTGTGTGTGCGTGTGCGCATGCATGGGCGCGTGCATAGTCATCGGTATGAGCTTATGCACAGAGTATGAACTAATAATGCTCTAAGTATAGAGAGGTCAGAGACAGTGTTGGCTGCTGGTCCTCATATTCTACCTTGTTTAAGACAGTCCCGCCTCACCACTGTGTACCCCATAAATCAGATTAGCTGACTGGAGGCTTCTAGGAAATCTGTTTCCACTTCCCATCTTACTGTAGGAGTTGTTAGAATTACAAGCATGTGCTTTATGTGGGTAGTGGGGGTTTGAACTCAGGTCCTCATGATTGTGTGGCAAGCCCTTTACCCACTGAGCCATTTCTGAAGCCTAATTTTATTTCCTTTTAAAAGCAATACAGAATCCTAGAAAATCTAAAGCAGATGAACTCTTTCTTCTTGTTTCCCTCTCTGTAAACAAGTAGAGCTGGAGCCTGCACATCATCAAGTCACCAGGGGCTAAAGACACGATGGAAACACAGGAAGGAGGCACTGGGAGCGTCATCAGCTGAGATAAAACCTTCTGGGAAGAGGCCAGAGCTTTGATTCCAAGCCATTGTAATTTTGGAACATTTTATCCGAGCCTGCTACAAACTGCTATTGGTGTGCCACTGCTTTGCATTATAAGTGTGACATTAGATTGGGTGACTTTCCAAAAAGAGAGTACACCACTGGTCACTGCTGTATTCCAGGAAGCTTCCTCCTCCTCCCTGCTCCTTTATCAGCCCAGCTACATCTCAGACACCAGGAAAACAAACCTCCTTTGTTCATTTACAATTAAGCCTGAAGCTCCCAGTTAACACTGCAGGAGGGAACAGCAGCAATAGCAAGTCGGATAGTTCACCCATAGTCTTATTCATCATGTTCACTTGAAAAATTACTCCAATTCCTACTTTTATCAGGAAATACCAAGTTGTTCATAAAACTATGTAGTTAGTGTGCTTTAAATCTAAACGTGTGTTTAAACGTGTGTTTAGTGTGTTTCAATCTAAACGAACTTGATCAGCAGAAACTTCCTTGGTATTGGAGACAGAGTCCAGAGCGTCACACACCTGAGAAAATGTTTTAGGTACTAAAAAGTGTCACTGTCAAACGATCCCAGTCTTTCTTCCTATTTATGAACAGACCGGCTCTTTCCTTCTGATATCGCAAGGTGATCTCAGTAGCACTGTGGAGTTAGGTCTCCAACCCCACACATTAGCTTCAGACTGACAGCAAGTGCACAGACTAGTTCCACATATTTCTTTTGTGTTTGTAACAAGATTTTAAATTGCTTTTTAATAACATTAAAAACCCTTGACAGGGGCTGGTGAGATGGCTCAGTGGGTAAGAGCACCCGACTGCTCTTCTGAAGGTCCAGAGTTCAATTCCCAGCAACCACATGGTGGCTCACGACCATCTGTAACGAGATCTGGCGCCCTCTTCTGGAGTGTCTGAAGACAGCTACAGTGTACTTACATATAATAAATAAATAAATCTTTAAAAAAAAAAAAACCCTTGACAATACTGAAAATTTTACAGTTCTTATAAAATGTGGGGTCCTTTGGGCTTCTCCTATTGACTGCTCGCTCTCAAGCACTGTTAACTTTATAGGTTTATTTCATTTGCATAGCTCCATCACAAGCATTAGGTAGTATACTGGCATGGAAAGAATGAGGGAGCCGAATGACAAGGTTTTAGGAAAAGGGAGACATTTGGTATAGCAAAGAACGTCTCTCGAAGTTAGAGACACAGTGAATGCAACCATCCCCAGTTCCCTGTCCTCCTGTCCTGAGTCTGTGCTCTCCGCTATGTAACTCTGCAGATCTGTCCCCCAAAAGCAGAGGATATCAAAGCTTTTTAGCTCACCACGGGGTTATAGCTCAATGAATCCATCCCTCGTTAAAAATAATTCTCATTACACCTAACTGTGAAACAGCATAGCTTATCCCAGCCTGCATCCAATGTGCTCAGAATCTGAGCACAACATGCACCCTCTAACAAAGGCAACATCCAAGACTGTCCTCCTGGGCACAGCACTGGAGTGCGAGCACCGTTCTGCATCAGAACAGTGAAAGATCCTAAGGGGAGCCATCAAGCTGGGGCGAGTCTTTCCCTTGCCTGTTTCAGTCTTTGGACTGAAATATACAGCTGCCCCCTGGGTCTTAAGAAGAACTAGCATACCCTCCTGTCCCCGGGTAACCTTGCCATTTCTTGTGGTCTGCTGCTGGTACCATCATGGGACGGTACTAGGCAGATGTGGACCCACATTGCAGAAGTTAAAAACCACATAGCAAACAGTACTAGAGCTGTCCACTCTGACCCAGACAGGTGTGAAAAGAAACCACTGTTGTGTTTCATCAAGATGTTGCAATTAAGCCGGGCAATGGTGGCGCACGCCTTTAATTCCAGCACTTAGGAGGCAGAGGCAGGTGGATTTCTGAGTTCGAGGACAGCCTGGTTTACAGAGTGAGTTCCAGGACAGTCAGGGCTGTACAGAGAAACCCTGTCTCAAAAAACCAAAATTAATTAATTTTAAAAAAAGATGCCACAATTACTGAGAATACAGCATTAGGCTACAACAGCAGCTTTAATACTGACTCTGTATGTTGCCATTTTTTTTTTCAAATTTTGTCTTTTAGTTTTATTAGCATGATTTATGTCATTTTATGTGAACTATTGCACAATCCTAGACATTAAAAACATTCCCTATGTATTTTTCAAGTTTTAGTAGCATTTTAATTTAAGACACACATTGTCTCCATGTTCTTGATGAATAGACAGGATGTTCATTTTCTCCGATGATTAAAATTAATCATTTTCCACAAAATGTGGTGAAATTCATAGTGAATGCTTATGAGTTTCCACAGTAGATCTTATCACGTCAAGTTCCACGAAAAGCATGTATGTTGCCATTTTTTTTTTTTTTTTTTTTTTTGGTGGTTTTTTCGAGACAGGGTTTCTCTGTGTAGCTCTGGCTGTCCTGGAACTCACTTTGTAGACCAGGCTGGCCTCGAACTCAGAAATCCGCCTGCCTCTGCCTCCCGAGTGCTGGGATTAAAGGTGTGCGCCACCACGCCTGGCATGTTGCCATTTTTTAACCTAATGTTACTCCTCTGACTTTAGGAATGGACAGCTCCTCTTAGTTTAATAAAAATCAACGCTTTTGCAATTGCTCTTCCTCCTCGGCTTCCTTACTGGCTGGTGGCAAAAATCATCTTGCCTTATTAGAAAGAGAAAAGTAATTCTTGTCATGAAAAACAACAACAAGAACAAAATTTGGAATCTTTGGTAGTTACAGTTTTTAATATCTAAACCATTTCTGAACAATTTCTGAAAACAGAGTGAACTAAAATTTATGGTTAGTTTGATCTTACACAGTAAAATTTCCAGAAGAGATACCAAATAAAATTCTGGCTCGGGAAGACATATATCCTGGGAACAGTAACTCAGCTGCAAGCATTCTAAACATGAATACAATTTTGGCTTACTATTCATTCTCCACAGAAATGCACCCATGGTTGCAGTCATAAAAAGCAAGAAAGCCGCCTATGTTCTGTGGCCCTAAAAGACAAATAATACAGAACTCCACATAGCTCTCAACCTGACCTCTATACTCAAGGTCAAAGGTCACTGTAAAGTGAAAATATTAAAATGTTTAGGAAAGTGTTTAGATGTTGTACTTAAATACTTATTGGTTTATTGCCTATTTACTTACTTAGTGAAGAGCTGGGGTAGATCCCAGGGCCTTAAGATGCTGGGGAAATGCTGCACCTTAACGTTGTAGCCCACACCTAGGCTGCATCACATTATGTCCCAAATTGGAAACCTTCCCATGAGGTGCTAGGAATTCTAACTGTCTGTCAACACTCATTCTCCTGGGCCTTGGGTTGTTCTGTTTTTACTGTTTGTTTGTGTTTCTCATTTTTAATGAGAGCATTTCCATTTAGTCTGTAATGTATACTGGCTTTACCTTCCCCGTACAGGCTGCATCCCTGAGTAACATCAGCACCTTCTGGACAGACGGAAGGATGGGAACTGTTCAATTACGCAATGATGCCCTTAACAAGCAACGAGGCACAGAACCCCAGCACCTTTCAGACCTGACAGTGGCTAGCAGAGGCAGCTGTGAAGCATCTCCCTCCCAGCACACCCCGAGTCTATGTCTGTCTACGCTGTCAGATGCCCCCCGCCCCCTTGCCTCTCCAGCAGCAGGCCTGGAGGTCTCCTGGCAGGCACAGTCACAGTTAAAGAGGAGTTTCCTCACTTAGATGTATGAAGACAACATCAAGGATACTTTGTCCTGACAAGTGCTTGTTATTAATAAATATATTAATAAAACATCTACATCCAAGATCATGGCCATGATGCAGCACGTCTGCCATCCTCACATGCAGGAGAATAAGGTCCAAGTTGGTGGCCAGCATGAGCTACACAGCAATACCCTGGTGTGAACAACAACCAAACTGTGTCTACAAAAATCTTTAAAAGTTGGCAATAGTGTAAATTCAACCATGTTACTTTACATATTTGTTATATTTTATGTAAGCCATTATTCTCAAGTTCCTTGTTGCAATTTTCTTGTTCAATATTTTATCATGACCTTAAATAATTTTATACATAAAACAGATATTTAGTTATAATATCTTTTCCTTTCCCAGTTAGAAACCTTGTGATTTTAATCTGCTCTCCTGGGCCAATGTTGATTCCTTGCAAACAAGGAGCTGATCACTCAGATGTCTTCATCCATCTTTTTTCTTTTCTTTTCTTTTTTTTTTTTTTTTTTGGTTTTTCGGAACAGGGTTTCTCTGTGTAGCCCTGGCTGTCCTGGAACTCACTCTGTAGACCAGGCTGGCCTCGAACTCAGAAATCCACCTGCCTCTGCCTCCCGAGTGCTGAGATTGTCTTCATCTATCTTTTACCTCGAGACTTAAAACTGTCCAAAGTCAAAAGAACAGGCAGCCAGCATTGAAGACTGCAGAGGACCTTGGTCAGTGTTCTTTTGAGGTACCCAGTGGATAGATAGTTCAACTACAGACAGGCAGCAGTGCCTCATCAAAGGCATGCAAACTGCATCAGGTATATAGTTTTAGATAAACTGCCAATGAACTAGATAAAAATAGAAATTGATTCCCTTTCTAAAATCACAAACCAAAAAGTAGCCATGCATATGTGAAAATAAAACTAATATAAATTCTTAGAAGTCATTTTTGACAGTAGCTTAGTAGCCATACTCAAATTAGTATAAATTGTTATTACTAAAAATAACATGTAAGAGTTGGGTTATACTAAATATGGACCAGAAACCTTAAAAACGAAATTTGAAATAGTTTAAAAACCTGAAATGACATAATCTAATGTTATGCACATTTTATAAAGTAGCACAATATCCTAGATTGTACAAGATGGCAAAATAAAAAAACAATCTAGTTGTAATTTACAGTAATGTTCTCCTCTCTATAAACTATAATTAATATGCTAACAGCTTGTAACAATTTGTTGTCTAGAGACCTAACTAAAGAGCGAGATGCATTTTGATACATGGTAAATTCCTGCTACTTCAAAAGTTTTCACAAGATTTAGGAAAAGAGAAGGACAGAGAACAGCTTTCAGCTCAGTGAAGGTAGAACGGGGCTGTGGGTGCTCCGGCCCCTCCACCCACTGCAGGGCTTCGAGCCCTTTGACGCTCTCTCACATCTTGCTTTCTCCACCTATGAGCTGGCTGGATCATTGATGACGGCCAAACAGATGAACTATATTGGAGCTTTTTCCAAAACTGAGAGAATACCAATAAACTAAGGAAAAATAGACTCCTCAGTTGGGCTTCCAAGACTAACTCAGTTCTAACTCAATCCCTGAGTGAGGCCTCATGTGTCCTTTTCCAAACATTTTAGAGCACTAAGGGAACAGAGGCACAGCTCCACACTGTCACTCTTGGCAGCCTGGTCAGGTCCTTTCATCTCTTAGGGACTCTGCAACTTGGTCTAAATCAGGATTCATGGCATCGATACAGAAAGGAATTTCAGAATTAGTCAATTTCGAGCAAAACTGGAGATTTAATTTTTTTAATTATTATTATTAATTATTATTACTATGATAATGATGATGTGTTGGGGACAATGTGTGTACTACCTACAGTACATGTGTGGAGGCCAAAGAATAACTTGTGAGAGTTGGTTTTCCTCTTCCAATGCTACATGGACTCTGGGGATTGGACTGGGGTCCCCAAACTTGCAGTGCAAGAGGCATTACCTGCTAAGCTATCACACTGGCCCATACTTAGAAACGTTATTAAAGACATTTTATAAACTTAAGCCTGAGTGCTGGGAGAAAAATAGGGGCTTAGAAAGAAAGACACACCCAAGAGCATGATGTGGGCTTCTCCAAGAGAAACTACACACCCCAGCACGGGCTCCTAAAGGCAGAGTCACCACTGTGTTACAATTAGCACATACACCCTTCTGATGGCTCTCGTTTTTCATGTTCTCTCTCCTTTGATAAGTGAGGTTCTAGAGTGGCTCCAGGGTTGCCTTAGTCAAGAGATAACCTGATACAATAATATCGGAAAGCTCTTGGGCTGAACAAGTTCCGTATGTCTTTTTCCTGTAACTAGGGTTTCTTGTAAGATTCCTAGAAACTACAGTTCAGTCAGGACATGGCTGTAAGCAGCTCATCACTGGGCAGCACTCTTGCTTCTCCACTGGGAGAGGCTTCAGATGGATGCCTGGGCAGGAGGCTCCTCTCCCACCTGTCCCCAAGATGTCCCCTCTCTTTCTATCCTGCCTCAGTTTCCCTCCCAGGTGATGAGGAAAGATGGCTTTGAGAAGCAGTCTTCTAGCTGATTAGGCATAACCCTATCAGATACACTTCTTCAAGACATACGTTTTCAGAAAACTATAAAATGATGCATTCCAACAAGAAGGAATGAACACATAAGTTTGTAATCACAGATTTCTGGTAATACTGTAGTGGAAACAACCCGAAATTAATGAAAACATTTATGTCCTTGGAACCTCTAATTTCCCTAGAATGCAAAGCAAATCAGAAGAAGTCACCGACAACACCGTACTAAACATCTCCAAGCTGCTCCAGTATATGGTTTTAAATAAGTCTGCCACTTATCTCCATGAAAATGGAAAGATGTGTGTTTTATTGCAGACATCTTACTTTATTAATCACAGAAAGCCCTGGCAGGTCTTGGCCATGGAAGGCAGGACTTGGCAGAACGTACTCTAACTACTAAGACGTATCAGTCTCCCGCAGCCCAGTCCTCACAGAATTTTTCTGGTGTGACTGACAAATGCTGACTGAACCCTGAAAGACAGCCAGGAGTCATGGAACAGTAATATTAGCATTGCTGAAGGCTCTACTGGACACAAGCAGAACCAAGAGACAAAAATTAATGTGCTGAGTATTTTCCATGCCACTTTCACAGTTGGTTTGATGGAGTTTAAAGAAACAACCAGGATGGGGCAGCCCTGTCTACTGCAGCTGTTGCCTGTAACTTTTCTAATTTATTCAAATTTTCCTCCTTTTCCCACCCAAAACATACTTCTATGCCAGTTACTTCCCCTGAATGTACAAAAAGTCTCTTTTTTTTCTATTTTACCTTATTATAGGCAGATAATGGAGTCTTGGGGGGCCCCAGATGGGGTTTCTAGGTCCTGAGTTGGACCAAGGATACACAGACAGAAATGGTAGAAATAAGACAGTTGATTAATATAGATGGCACTCCCCAGCAAGGAATTATGTGTGTGTGTATCTTTATGTGTATATGTATGAATAATATGTAATGTGTGAGTGCACGTGTATGTGGTATATGTGTGTATGTGCATATGTGTATATTTAATGTGTGAGCAAGTAAGCACATATATTTGATATATGTGTGAGTGTGTGCTATGTATGTATGCACATATGTATGTGTCCAGCGGTGCCTGTGTCTGTGTTGGGCAGATTGAGCTATCTGTATGATGATGGACATTTTTTTCTGTATACATTGTTAGATGTCAGCCTCTGGTAGAAGGGGTTTCCAGTCTTTTGCACACATGCACACTCACATACATGCACACACATGTACATGCATGCAAACACATGGACTCATGCCCTACTTACTCTTTTGCCACAACCCCATTCTCCACTTTCAGGAACAGTTACTTTTTGCCTTCTTTTAGCAGAGTGTTCATAGAGATCTGTTTACCCAGAAAGCGCAGTTTGGTAGCCTGCCTCCTCTCCTTTTCCCCTCCCCACTCTGCCCACTCCCCTTTCTGTTCTTCCTTCTGTCCTTGTGCCAAACATATTAGGAATAGTTAGAAATTTCTTTGTCAGGTTGCCTCTTTAATCCACCCTCTATTTTGTGCTGACTCTTATTACAAGAAGATGCAACCAAATTAAACATGCTTTTTCAAACACACTTTAGATATAGGATCATAGGAAGTGAACATCACCAATACTTAATTCTGCATGTTAAATATCAAGTCATTATTTTCTGTTTAAAAAAAACCACATGCATATAATCAAAGCGTGTTATTCTTATGAATACCTACAAATGCACAGGTCATCATTTATTTGAATTGAAAAGGTAGAAAGTAATCAAACTGGATACTTGTTTCTAAGCTACAAAGTCCCTCAGAGCATATGGAAAGTGTCACCACTGTTGAGTGGGACACTGCCACTCTCAGATTCTAACAGAACAGGGGAAAGAGAAACTTCACAAGGCTTGGAGTTTCTAGCCCTAAACATTTTTTTTTCAAAAAGAAAAAATAATATTATTTCAACTATCATGATAGCACATAGCATGCCTGTGTTCACTATCTCTTCTAGTGGAGCTAAGAAAAACACAGTGTAAATAGAAAAACATAGTGAAGTAAATTACTTAGAATAGAAGAAAATAAAGCTGAGATCACATTACCCTGAGACCAGCCTGTTACATGAATGTAAGTTCACAGCATACTCTCTGCTTTAGTGTTCTGTCTAAGCACTGGGCTGGCTCATTAGCACAAGTCACTTAAGCAAGGGCTGAGTGTGGCCCCGTCTGTGTTTTGCACTCCTGTCCACTCCACTCTGGCAACACTCAGCAAGTGACATTGTGAGAGACCTGTTCCTCACATTATTCTTCCTTGTTGTCATCTGGGAAGATTTTTATAGACATGTATATTTAGTAAGTACTGGATTATTTATACTAAAATGTATTAATTTAGGTGATTAAATGGATAGAAATTAGTTCTCACTATATAAAATACTAAAGAAGGGTATTTGAAGATCATCAGTAACCTAGCAATTGACCCCAACTATACTAGTACTGATGAGTTAGTTATGTTGGATTAGATTATGTTATATATTACTGACATTCTATAGCATAAACTCCTACTGCACATATGGCTACAGGCAAATGGTAGGAAGGAGTTTCAAAAATACTCTACTTTAAATTTTATGATTCTCTTAATATATTATGAACAGGCCCATTATAAGCTAATAAAACTAATTCTGACTCTCAGGAGATATGTAAAGACTAACTTAAGATGAAAACCAGCATGCAAAAGAATCATATAAATTAGAAAGCAAGAGTATGCTAACTTTCTAGCTTGCCTAAAATTAGTTTCTCAGCAAAAATCAATATACGATTTCTAGCTGTTTAATGGCATGTAGCATTGATTAATTGAAACTTAGAATATCTGTTTTATATTAAATAGTATACAGGCTAACTATTAAGTATACAACAGTCTTTTAAAACATACCTTTATCTTTGCAAGTATTATACACACAAACACACACACACACAGACACCTTTTAATGTTGGCAGGTGAAAGACACATTGCTGTCTGGATCTAACCAACAATTGGAGTCATTCCTAGTACTGCAGTCCATGGAACCTAGAGTTTCAGCTCACTAGACCTATGTTAAACTTATGCTAATTAGCTATGCACGCTTGTATAGATTTCACATTAAAATGTCACTCATGAACTCCCACTATGTGGGCTATTGAATGCTGTACATTCCTGAGACAACATAATTTATGTAGTTGCTTTATGTGGCATCTAACGATGGTCCCTACATTCCTCTTTCCAGCTCTGATCTTATCCTAAACGTCAGTCCTAGATCTCCAATGGCTGAGGAGACAGTTCCACTGCAGTCTCCACAGGTATCCTGAGCTTGCTCTGTGAACTCATCTCACTGTGCCCCTCACACTAGCTTCTCTTTATAGGAAGACATCCTGGGGGGAGTCCAGCACGACTGTCCTCTACCCTGTGCCCCCGTCCCATTTCCTAAGCTCTTGGTACACCAGCCCTTCCTTGTAAACACCTATGGAATCAAGACTCTCATTCAAACCTCTGATATTTTCTGTGGATTACGGCAACAACTCTGAACCTAGTTTCTTTCTTTCTTTTTTTTTTTTTTTTTTTCGAGACAGGGTTTCTCTGTGTAGCCCTGACTGTCCTAAAACTCACTTTGTAGACCAGGCTTGCCTCAAACTCAGAAATCTGCCTGTCTCTGCTTCCCAAGTGCTGGGATTAAAGGCGTGCACCACCACCACCCAGCTCCGAACCTAGTTTCTTTTACTCACTGTACCTCCTCTCAAACCACCCTCCACAATGCCGTCAGGATGACAGAAAAGGCAAGTGTCTCTGCTCACTCCTCTTCAGGACTCAGTGCCATGTGTCACCTGTGTCACCTGCCCTGTGTTTCCTTTCTACTCTTTCCACATTCAGTCTCTTACTGCAGAGGAAGTCACATGCTGCGTTGTCACCAGAAAGCTGCTCATTCATTCATTCATTCATTCAGCAAACTACTATCAGGTGTGAACTAGTTATGTGTGAACTATCAGGTGTGTGTGTGACCAAAGACCAGGAGGAGACACACGACCCTTAGTTTCTGTCAGGACTCCCCAAGGCCAGCCACCACACTTTCCTTTCAGTTTCATGTCCCTGGAGACTCCACAGTAATTATGAACTCTTCCTTGTCAACTTAGCCTTGCAAAGGCCTGTGCTCGGGGGAGTGCCTCAGTCTTGTTCCACATCTCCCTCTGTGACACTTCTGTAACAGCGCTTTCCTATCGCTCTGTAACTGGTAACTTGACTTTTCCCCTTATGCTGTAAGCATCCTGAATTCAAGTGCCTTATTATGTACTTATTAGAATCCAGAACAACTGATTAGTGGAAACTTTTATTCAGTGAACATTATTCCCCAACTGCAATATCTATCATGTGACTATGGTATATAATTGCTTATAAGCATTCTGATTCTTTTTTTTCTTTTTTTTTAATTAGGTTATTTATTTCATTTACATTTCCAATGCTATCCCAAAAGTCCCCCACACGCTCCCCCACCCACGCACTCCCACTTCTTGGCCCTGTCATTCCCCTGTACTAAGACATATAAAGTTTGCACAACCAATGGGCCTCTCTTTCCACTGATGGCCAAATAGGCCATCTTCTGATACATATGCAGCTAGAGACACGAGCTCCAGGGGGTACTGGGTAGTTTATACTGTTGTTCCACCTATAGGGTTGCAGATCCCTTTAGCTCCTTGGTTACTTTCTCTGTGATCCATCCAATAGCTGACTGTGAGCATCCACTTCTGTGTTTGCTAGGCCCCAGCATAGTCTCACAAGAAACAGCTATATCAGGGTCCTTTCAGTAAAATCTTGCTAGTGTATGTAATGGTGTCAGCGTTTGGAAGTTGATTATGGGATGGATCCCTGGGTATGGCAGTTTCTAGATGGTCCATCCTTTCATCTCAGCTCCAAACTTTGTCTCTGTAACTTCTTCCATGGGTGTTTTGTTCCCAATTCTAAGAAGGGGCAAAGTGTCCACACTTTGGTTTTCGTTCTCCTTGAGTTTCATGTGTTTAGCAAATTGTATCTTGTATCTTGGGTATTCTAAGTTTCTGGGCTAATATCCACTTCTCAGTGAGTACATATCATGTGAGTTCTTTTGTGACTGGGTTACCTCACTCAGGATGATGCCCTCCAGGTCTATCCATTTGGCTAGGAATTTCATAAATTCATTCTTTTTAATAGCTGAGTAGTAATCCATTGTGTAAATGTACCACATTTTCTGTATCCATTCCTCTGTTGAGGGGCATCTGGGTTCTTTCCAGCTTCTGGCTATTATAAATAAGGCTGCTATGAACATAGTGGAGCATGTGTCCTTCTTACCGGTTAGAACATTTTCTGGATATATGCACAGGAGAGGTATTGCTGGATCCTCCGGTAGTACTATGCCCAATTTTCTGAGGAACCGCCAGACTGATTTCCAGAGTGGTTGTACAAGCTTGCAATCCCACCAACAGTGGAGGAGTGTTCCTCTTTCTCCACATCCTCGCCAGCATCTGCTGTCACCTGAATTTTTGATCTTAGCCATTCTGACTGGTGTGAGGTGGAATCTCAGGGTTAGAAACAAGTCCTAGAAAACTAAACTTGCTGGTTGCCAGGCGTGGTGTGCACACCTTTAATCCCAGCACTCAGGAGGCAGAGGCAGGCGGGTTTCTGGGAGATGGAGGCCAGCCTGATCCACATAATGAGGTCCAGACCATCCAAGGCTACAGAGTGAGACCCTAACTCAAAAAAAGTAAACTACACCCAACACCTTTAAATTGACAGCTATACATATACTTTCTCTCCCTTTAAGAGAAAATTTATCAATTATGCATATTTTAAACATTTTTCTGGCATTTAAGAATTACAATTGTTAAGAACTTGGAAAATACAGAAAGGCCCTACAAACAAAGTTAGTTTTAGGAGTAAGAGATATAGCTCAGTAGTGCAACGTTTGCTAGGATGTGTGAAGTCCTGGGCTCAGATGCCAGCATCATAAATTAACAATGTAATAAGAGCACTGGAAAGTCTAATGCAGTTGAGATTTGTCATCTGTGACTTTTGAACATCATATATTTAAATCACATACTATATAAAATATGCAGTTTCTTTTTATCTGACATTCTGAATCATTTAATATTCTATTTAATGCTCTTTAAAAACAGTTTTAGACATTTTTATTATACTTATGGCTATTCCACAATCTATTTGACAATTATATTTTGGAAGTATAAAGACCATAATTAAAATTAAGACATGATTAAACATCACTACTGCAAATATTATCTTAATAATATCCCCACTTCTAAAATAATGTAAATAATGTATACATGCTAATTCCAGGACAGACTTCCTAGAGTAAAGACTACTGGCTCGGCAGTACAAACTTTCCAAAGCTCTGGACACACCCAAGTCTCATTCAGATCATTTCCATGCAGTGCAGCAGAAGGCACAGCTATCTCTGATCAATCGTCACATAAAGGGGGTTAGGTGGACTTTATAGCAGTTTTTAAAAAAGTGACAAAAAGCGGCAACAGCAGTACATCTGCCAGGTCACATACCTGTCCCTACCAAGTTTTCACAAGAACCACACAGATGAGGCCTTTCTGTCACCATAAAGGGGAAACCGGCTCATTCCAACAGCCCATGGATGAAAAGTCTCTCCCACAAAAATCCCTTCCAAGCCTTCAAGAACTGAGGCAAAGTAGCAGGTAAGCGGGCAGCCCTCTCTCTCCTTCCTTCCTAACTGGCTGAGTTTAACAGACAGCTCTTTCCAGAGTTCACTGTATCAGTGTCTTCATCCAACTTCCTCCATGAAAAACGGAACCAGTTCTAGTAGGTGGATGATCCAGAGTCACAGGGATTTTACTCATAAATGGAAGGCATTCCTGAGACAGCTTTCTTCTCTATTCAGAAGCATTATTAGTAAATCTGAATGGCAAGGCTTGAGTGCATGTGTGTGTGCGTGTGCGTGTGTGTGGGCGCATATGTGTATGTATGCACATGTGTGTGTACATGCACAGGTATACAGGTGCATGTATAATGTAAGGGTTTAATGGCGGTCAAGGACAACTTCAGGAAGCACTCTTTATCCACCATCTCCCATCTCCTTGTTTCACACAGGTTTCACACTGACCTAGACACTTAGTAGGTTATATTACCTGGCCCAAGAGCTCCAGGGATCCACCTGTCTTGGCCTCCTTAGTACTTGAATTCCAAGCTTAAGCCACTGACCTGGGCTTTTTGAAATTTAAGTTTTGGGGCCTGAACATAGGTGCTTGTTTGAGTACAGTCAGTGCGTCACTAACTGATCTCTCCAACCTATAAATGCTAATCTTTCAACACAGCATTTTAAAGGGGCAGTGGGTACAACGGCAGTCTGTGGAACAGTCATTAGGACAGGCATACACAGTGACTTTTTTTCTTACCTTAACTATTAATCCTTTTGAGTCAACCAACCATATCTTCTTTCTAGCATTCTCCTTTGATAAACCTTCTTTCTCCATGGCCATAACAACCAAGTGAGCAATCCCCAAGGCAGCCTGAAAAGAAGGCATGAAAATAAAGACTTTAAAACTTGTTTCACATATCTTATCAAGGGTTACTCATGGCCCCATTTTGTCCATTAGTAAGGAATTGCAAAGCAGCTCTGTCCACTGAGTATCAGAGTCATTAATTCATACAAGGAGCTAAGCATTCTTGTGACATTTGCGTGTGCAAAATGACCACCATTAACTCCTTTTAATTACAACACAACTACTATGATACAGTTTGCTAGTGAGCACAGATATGCTAGCGACATCCCAAAGTCAGTATATCTGATCCTATCTCTACAGTCAAAGCGAGCACAATAAGAAAGCACCACCCTGATCACAATCAACCAGTCAGCCTGGCTCACTGGAGCGCCTGGCTCACCGTCGGGACTAAAGCAGCCTGCTTGTCTGGATGGGGTCTTGGCCAATTAGCAGCAAAAAACTGAAAGGAAATACATGTTGCCCAGCATTTACTCCCTCTCTTCATTTAGGCAGAGTATAGCACAATTTCTTCCAATATTGAAGAAACCATCTTATTTGGAATTTGATGAAGTCTGTAATAATCTATGAAATGCCACAGACCTCACATTTTCTGGAATAAACCAAGGCCCGTGAGTCAGCAAACCAGGAATATTGCTCTTCCTGCTGAGAATCAAGAACTGACCTGTGTCATTCACCAGAAACTTCTGTAAATAGAGAAGGCCTTACCAGAATAAAGGCAGCAAGGAACAATCTAGAAAGGAGGCCCTTACATATGAGGGTTGTTAGGTAGGCTGGGTTGTAGTCTCTTTGGAAGTGGATCTGTGAATTCATTCTGAGTGCTTTAACATATTCACTGTAGTTCTAGGACTTATGTTTAAAGGAAAACACAGAATACACATTTCTACCCATGGAACATCTTGTTTTGTTTATAAGGATATTAAGTTTAATTTCTTTTTCTCAAAATGACTGTCTAGCCATGGTATTTTCTCATTTTTGAATTCTGTAACTCTACAGAGATTTGAAAGTTTTCTCACAAAATTTAACATTTTATTCTTCTGTTTGGGAGGTGAATTGGCTTTCTTCTTTTAAATGAGTACTAACAATAATTTCAACAAAGTATATAATTTGGTCTTATGTAATTTTCTTACAATGGTGCCAAATGCCTTATAATGTTGACTAGCTTTGATGTACTATGTATCTGTAATTCAAAATGACTTTCCTTAAAAAAAAATGTATAGTTATATATGTAAAGGTTGGACTGCACTGCGAGTGTGGCTATGAATACTCTGGACTATGACATTGGGGGACAGGTATATTAACTTAAATACACTGAGGTTATCATATACAACACACATTGGAAATTTCATTCTGCATCAAGCCTTAAGCATGAATAACAAAGTCAAGGGTAACATTTGATAATCTCTTGAATTTTAAACTGAAAATGTTTTTACATTTCCAGAGTCTCCTACAATGACATAAGATGCCTTAAAACTTAGCGACTCTTCAGTCTGTAGCTGTACTATATAACTCTATGAGAGCACCTGAGACCTGGTATAAGTACTGGGCTAAAGCTAGCTGCACGTTAGTTAAAATGCAGTAAACAGTACACAGGGCAGATACCTCTCCAGCTCCCTGGAACAGCACTGTCTGATCAGAGAGCTTGTTCTTGGTTATTCGAAGAGCTGCAAGGAGACCCGCAACCGCAACAGACGCTGTTCCTAAAACAAGCGATAAATATCCTTGAGCAATCCTCAGTTGGGTCCTGCCACATTCTAAGCCTTTATTCACATCTTAAATCATTACATGACAGAAAGAGAACCTGTGTTTAACTGTCCCTATTCTAGCATATGGCAAGAAACATCAGTATTTTAGGACAGTTGCTTAAATCCTTAAAAACTCTTCAAAAAGAAGACCCTGGAGCTCATTTTGAGAGGGTAGCATGAGTTTGGGTTCTGCTTGGTTTTCATTTGAGTTCTGTACAGATAGTTGTGAGCCAACATATGGATGCTGGGAATTGAATTCAGGACCTCTGCTCGCTCAGGCCCCACTCATTCCAGCCCAAAGATGTATTTATTATTATACATAAGTACACTGTAGCTGTCCACAATTCATTATGGGTGGTTGTGAACCACTGAGTGGTTGCTGGGATTTCAACTCAGGACCTTTGGAAGAGCAGTCAGTGCTCTTACCCACTGAGCCATCTCACCAGCCCGAGTTTTAGAGTTTTAAGGCAGTATCTCATGTACTCCTTGCAGGACTCTCAAACTTGCAATCCTTCTGCCTCAGCCTCCTAAGTGCTGGGATTATAGGCATATGTCACCACACCTGGACTGAGTTTGGATATGATATGGATTTCAGGTCATCTGCTCACTAGATAGAAGAATTTAGAGATAAATTTTTGTACATCTGTTTTGCTCATTTGTAAAATGATTTTATTGTCTGACACAGAAGAGGAATTCTTGCTGTTGAATTTTTCTACCTAAGTATTGTTGAGGCTTTGAACTCCACATGAAGGAGGCGCATAGTAAATGCTGGCTACTCACGGGGTGGAGGCAATACCGTTCAGACATATTTGGAATTTAATGTTTACATTTGAACAATTAACCATTAATGGCAATTGAAATCTCCTTTTTACTGTATCCTTTAACTGTCGTTCTACCTATAATTCCTCTCAGACCCCTAGTTGCTAACTGAATGCATGTGAGGTAGGTACGGCTGTTCTCATCACATGGCAGGTACAGGAGTGGCAACTGTCTAATGGCAGGACTTGAGCGTGTCCGCAGGCCATGGAGCACTGCTCTGGCTTTGAACATGATTACACCACTCAGTCTCTTCAAGGTTTCTTCCTGATATATAACTGCAGTGTCTTGCAATTCCTTCCACCCATATAGACATTCTATCTCCAAAATAACACTCTACTGTTTCAATATCACCCAGGTGAGTGCAAAGTCTAGCCAAACTTTAAATACTTTTACTCTGGTTAAAACCCAGATCTGAATAGACGCAATAAGACCACTGCAATGCAGATGAACTGTGGTAAGCTATATATTTACACAAACCCACAGTTTTGTCCATAATCGAAAAAGAAAGTCTAAAGAGCTGACGATGTGATTCAGTGTTGAATGTTTGTCTAGTACACATAAGGCCTGAGTTAAATCCCCAAAACCACACAAAAAAAGAAAATCTGTATAAAATATGGCTGACTTATCTAAGAAATATGCCATGATGTCCATCTCATGCACCCAGCTACAGTCCTGAGAAACGTTACAGATGGAGCTGAGGAGACAGGCATGCAGCTATGGTGAGTGGTTACTCACAGGAAGTACCTTAGGCTAGCTCTGGCCTGGCCTCTTTTGATGAAAATGGGTCCAAACCTAAGATGTAAGGAACTGTAAGCTCACTTCCAACTCTCAGATCATACGATCCCAAGATGTCTACTGATTGTCCAAGGGTCACAGATTTAAATTGCTGAAGAGTCAATTTTGGAACATTACTAGCATCACTATACTTTAATATTTTTATTCTATTTTATTTTTCATGGAACTGGACACTTGGAGACAGACACAGAGATTTTGCTATTGTCTAATTACAATGTGCCATTGCTGTGTGACGGTGCTAGCTCATTCTACTAAAAGTCAAAATGCTTGACTGCAGACTTAACTTATGATCACCATAAGTCAGGCAGAATGAGTCGCTTCTCGCTGTCCTGGATTTCTAGTCATTATACGTGTATTCTACAGCATTCCTAGTGACACAGTGGACACAGTTCTCTTTATAGCATCAGCTTATGAGATCAGAACTGAATGTAAATACGATGCTTCTACCCAGGCTGGGACTACTGTCAATTTCTTTATAGAGAAGCAACTGCAAAAAATTAAAATTTTATAAAAATGTGTTTGCAAAATAAATTACATAATTGTTTTTTCGGACTCTCAAAAATGTAAAACTATGTTTTAAGTTACATGAATGTGCACTTGAATGTGTGTGCATCTGAGTGCCTAGGAGATAGTGTTGCATGGATGCTGGGATTTGAACTCTGGTCCTACAGAAGAAGAATAAATGTTATCACTGTGGAGCCATTCCTCCAGCCTCCAAGCTCAGAGGTTTTTGAGCCCTGACATGACGCCAGACATCCTGCACCTGATCTTATAGGATGAGTAGCAGTGAGAATGCAAGGTCTGACATGCTGAGCAACATCATCTGTGACCTACATATATATGCACCCTGCACACAAAGGAACTTTGTGTTTAGAGTTAGATTCCAGTCTCAAAATGTCTCATTTTGTATGTGAATGTGAGTATATATAGTAAATATAGATGTATAGCTATAATACATATGTATAAATATATAAATACATATTCTAAAATCATGAAAAATATGAAACTCAAAATGTTTCTGCTACCAAATATGGTGGACAAGGGCTACTCAATCCCAGCATGAATTTGCACATAATGTGTCTTTGACGTCTACAGAAGTTAAGTATTTTGCTGTGCTTCTGCTGTGGTTATAAATCTCTCTAATCTTTTGCCAAAGAATGACCTCAACTGTGAACATGATAATCTCAGTTTATAGCTAGATGATCAAAAGTTCAAGGCTAGCCTATCTCAAAACAACTGCAATAATATCCGACCTCTAATGATACGCTGGCATAGTAATTTGTTAAATCTAGTAATTGTTAAATTAGTACTAAAAATGACTTTACGTAACTAATGAGATCAATTTTTAATGAAATAAATCCTCGTGTGCTATATAAAGATCAGATGCCACAGAAGTGTTGAGGATGTGGGTGAATTTACACAGGCCGGCTGACGGTTAGAGCAGGCACCACCTGTTCACAGCAGTGCAGAGCGTTCGAGATGCCCACAGCCTCGGGTGGAAGGGCACAGAGCAGCCAAAGCATGTGCAAGACACAAGGGCAGGGATGCTTCCCTGTGGAAAGTGGGAGAAAGCACACACAACTAGGGTAGTTCCCTACAAACAGAAAAACAGATTTAAAAACAAACAAGCAAGCAGAGAGATGACCAGAAGCATCAGGCACAGTGGGAGGCAGGGAAGAACGCTGCACTGAAAAAGATGAAGTGAAATTTATTTACTCGCTATGGAGGAGCACACACATGCCAGCTTCTTTTTAACACAAAGACTACTATGAGAAAGCGACTGCCAGCAGACAGAGCAGACCAGAACCTCCACAGAGTAAGAGAAAGGCTAAAGAACAGGGAACTCCCTGATGAGATAGTCTAAAGCATAAAATGACATTAAAGCAAGCCCAATGTCACTTATTATTATTTCATATTACTGGTATAGTTAGCTACACTATTCTTTAATCAAATACTTTTCATAAATAGTATCATTAAATAACACATCTGTTTCAAAAGAAGGAAGAGGAGAAAGTCCCTTCAAGGACAGGATGCAAAAGCACTTATATACAGGGCTGAAATGGTTACATAATTGTTTTCATTGACAACATCCCTGGGCATGATGGGAAAACATAGAGTTCAAGAGCTAAGACAAACACGTGGAGAAACCCTGTCACAGGGACAGTTCTGTGTGGAGAGATGCTGACAATGGTTCACTCACTCTGGTCAAAGCTCCAGGGCTTCCCATACATAGGCCTTCCCTAAGGGATTAGATGCATTTTCTCAAACCTGTATTTTCCCTTCTGAGGGTAGCATTGTTTTAAAATTCCTATGAGGAAATAGGTAAGTGCTATGTGTACAGGCAGCAAGAGTGGAAACCCAGCAATTTTACTGCCTCCACGCTGGTAAGCCTGGCGGTGCTCCAGCATCTTCAGCACACCTCACACGTTTCTCTGGACCTCAACTTGATTTGTAGGCTTCACTTCCAATGTATCCAGGCCTTAACCTTAACTAATGATCCTGATAGACAGAAACTATCAGTCAAATTTCTGGTTTGGTGATTTAGCCTTCTTAAACTTAATTCTGGTTCTCATTCATTTCGAATAATGCTTCTCTATCATATAATACTAGTCTTAACATTCTTATACATATTTCTGCGATTACCACAAAAATGCAAATGTAAAAAATACTGTAGGGGAAGGAGATGTAGGTTTGTTGTTATGTTATTTTTGTTTTTGTTTTGTTTTGTTTTTTTTTTTTGGTTTTTCGAGACAGGGTTTCTCTGTATAGCCCTGGCTGTCCTGGAACTCACTTTGTAGACCAGGCTGGCCTCGAACTCAGAAATCCGCCTGCCTCTGCCTCCCAAGTGCTGGGATTAAAGGCATGCGCCACCACCGCCCGGCGTGTTATGTTATTTTTGAAGTGCTGGAGATAAATTCCAGGCATTGTATGTTCTAGACAAGTATTCACCACTTACATACTTCCCGGGCCCTTGAGAGGGATAGGCTTATTCCACGGGTCACTGGAGGCTGCTAAAGAAACCACCTCAAAATGAACTGATAGGTGACTTGTGATATTAGCCTGCACTATGTACTTTAAAGCCACTCTGTCATTACACAGGGTTCCCTAGAGTCAGGGCTGCCATGTATTAAAACCAGACTTCCTTTCTATAGCTCACATGGACACTTAATACCTAGAAATTCTGGATTTCCTTCTGAAATCCCCTAAATACTTGATTCTAAGAAATCCCTAGCTGTCTGTAAAGTGACTATCCAGGAACTATGCACCACGAAGAAGCAAGAGTGCACAAGGATAGGCTTCTTAGAAAACATCAGCAACACACAACTAAACCAATGGAAGACACCAATTTTTATGAAATGACATCAAGGTTACTTGGTGGTGGGAAGCACTTGGCTGACGTTCACTGAGAAGAGAGCACAGGGAGATGGTTGGGCCAGGGAGGAAATGGGTTTGCTTTGAAATGGTTTCAGAATGAGGTAACGTTGAGATAGCTAAGAAGAGCTGTTAATAAACAGATGAACATGGTGTCCTGGAGTTCAAAGAAGTCTCGAATGCAGAAATAAGCCTGAAAGCTGAGTGTCACGGTATGGAATATGACCTAAGAGGCCAGGTTCTAAAGCAAGAAGAAAAGACCTAAAGTGCTGTCATGTGCCAGTCAGAGAGAAGAGAGGAACAGCCAGCACAGGGGGAAGAGATCAGCAGGTCAGTGCCAGGGCAACAGCACAGTGTTCAGGCCCGAGCGAGGGACAGGGCTATGTGCTGCAGACATTAAGACACAGCAGTGACGATGTATAATAATAAAATTATACTTGGCTTGAGAAATTAATATTTTTGCAATTGAATGATCATAGAAACCTTGTTAAAATCAGTCTACAAAATTAATATATTTGTGTGTATATATAGTACTTATTTTCTGTAAACTCTCAATTATATTTCATTGATCCTATGTGTTTGTTCTTGCTTTATTGTATTATATAATAATCCCTTAGAAGTATATTTGTTTTTTAAGACAGAAGAGGGATCAATCCAGATAAGATGGGAAGCGGGAAGAAATTGAGAGAAGTAGAGGGAGAACAAAACCACAATAAGGACACAGTTTGTAAGAAAATATATCTATTTTCAATAAAGAAAAATAAAGCAATAAAAAAAAAAAAGACACAGCAGTGACACAGAAGCCATCTGGGTCTCAAGTTGCTAGAACTTAATAACTCCCTCCCTGTGTTTGTCCTTTATCTAATGGTAAAATATGACCTAATGAAATAGGTTCCTAAGGCTTTCATATAAGGCCTGATGTTGAAGGATGGAGGACAGAGTGGGATGGAAAATCAGAGCCTGCACAGACAACCACAAGCAGCTAATAAAAGTCCACGGCCAAAGCATGTACCTGAAATATCAACTAGAATGCAGTAGACTATTCATATGCCAGCCTGGTCCTCATGTGATATCAGCCAACAGTGTGAGGAGCGGGTGTGGCAGCAGTTCCAAAGGTGTCAGGGACTGCAGCTAAGTCTTATGACTTGCACCTGACTTCCTCATACATCTGAATATAAGCCACAACCATCGTGAGAGCTGTGCAGGTGTACCAGGATACTGGTGAATCCATTTTGATGGAGATATGCCCCTGCTGCCCTGATTAGCTGAAGCTGCGTGCCTGGTGAGGGGGTGTGGCCTGCTGTGAGTGGATGGGAACTGAGAGTATATAAGAGTGAGAGGCCCAGGGTTCGGAGGGGGGGATATATAAACAAGAAGAAAGATGAAGACTGAATAAACTGCTGTTAGAAGGACTGGTGGTCGTGTCGTTCTTGCTGGTCGAGAGCGGATGTGACACAACAGGACACAGTGAGACCCTGACTCAAAAACCAGAGCTACAGCACTCACTGGAGTGAGGCTGAGAGACTGTGGCTAAGATGTATGTGCATTTAGACCCTTAAACAACAAGCTGTCTGTTTTCATGGATTTCCTTCTTTATTATGTCATAATAGCTGGAGATTTTTATCAGATTTCTAGGAGCTCATGTATAATCCTGGACATTCTACTATGCTTTCTCAAATGTGAAAGGGAACCAGAAATATAGCTAAAATCATCCAATATAAATCATGATTTTTAACAGAAATCTAATATCTACAGGATTTGATAAAAAACTGTGAACTAATTTCAGATATTTTTCATATGTTAATTTTGTTGTGTCTATATATGTGCTCTTTATATGCATGTATATACATAGGTATATAATTCTAAAAATTCTAAAAAATTAATAAAATGTTGCAATTTATTTCAGCTTTAATTCATTATTTTATTACTAACAATTTATATTTAATGGGAGAAATTATTTGTTTAATACAGATAGTATTTAAAGCATAAATTTTTTCACTATCTATACAACAGCTTCCCAGAAATTATAATACTTTTAAAACAGAAAATTAGTTTTGAAAATTACTGGTGTCCCAAAGCTGTGAAAATATATAAGTGTCTGATTTGAAAGAGGCTGTATTGTCTATAGTCTGTCACAGCCCTAACATGTAACCGTCTCAGCTCAGTGCTTCCCTGCCTCTCATGATGCTCCACCCCACACCTTACTGTGATAATGTTTTAATCGCCTGCAGCCTCAGCCCTTCAGTTTATTCATATTACGGTGTGTTGTATAATAGTCGCCTGGGGTGAGCATTCAGGCTTTAACTTTTCTCCTCCTCTTCTGATGCATATGGAGGGATAGGACGGGGTCCTCCAACAACCTAGAGCTGCATGCCAAGCTTCTGTGTGTCTTGCATGTCTAAATCACTCTGTGACATGATCTTTCTAGACATCTTTCCTGTGCCCCTCCTGCCTTTGCTTACACAGGTCATTGAATTTCTCTCTTGTCTGACTGGAGAGGATCATGGGCCTCGTGATCCATACACAGTGCAATGGGATTACCTTGAATATCATCGTTAAATGTGCAATACTTGTTTCGATACTTGTTCAGGAGACGAAATGCATTCCGATTGGCAAAATCTTCAAACTGAATAAGGCAATTCATGCCATATCTATGAGATAAAGACATGCAGTTCAGACACTAATTAAATAACATTTTAAGTAGACATTTAAAACTAGCTCATAGAAAAGACACGCTAATTTCTTTTTATAGTCCTATCTAGATGCTTAGCATAAATGTTTCACACATTATCAGCAAGGACTGACAGCATGCTTACCACAAAAAAGGGACTGGACTGGTACTATGGAATAATGCCAAATGACAAAAACTCAGACCAAAATATGATCCATATCCTCAAGGAATTTAAAGCTCAGTAGAAACAAAATCTTCTGAGTTAAATGAAAGGTATGCAAAAGGGAATATAAAAGCTATGCATAAACAAAGGATTAGTTATACAGAAAACGGTGCTTCTAGCTACACTTAGAAGCCAACTGACAAACTAATGAAGCTTTAATTGTCTACTACTTTGAAAGCTGAGATGCAGGGTTTATAAGTCAAGGCAAAGTAGAAGCAAAACAAATGAAAGGTAGAAAGAAAAAACCCCATTGGGAAAATGTCAAGCTCACTAATGGCCTGTAATGCAGAATACGTAAGGCCTACCCTTTTCATTCTCCTAACTCAGCTGGTCCACTCCATCTATGCACAACAAGGGCGGTTACCTAACTGTTTATGGGAGAACTCTCTGGACCATTTGCTGTTTCTGACTCTGAATACTCCCACACTCTACCAAGACAGCAGATAAATCCAGCTATACGGTCTGGCCAGCATCACAGATTTCCTATTTGTTTCCATGTTTGTGTGGACTTCAACACGAACCCAAAAGTTTTTTTTCTAGTCATGCTATACTGTTAAAGAAGAATGTCTTGCCCGGGGTCACATAGAAACAGAGCAGTCTATAGCTTAGTTCTGGAGGCTTGGGTTCAAGGGCTTGTAGATACTGCCTGGGGAGGACCATCTCCCAGTAGGCAGCATCTCTTTTCTGTGCGCTTGCATGGCAGAGGCAGCAAGCCCACACCTTCCCTTTAGCCTCTTTCATATGGGCACTAATCCCAATCATGATGGCTCACCCTCAAAAGGCCCCTCTTCTTCAGAGTTTCACACTGGGGTTTAGTTCTATATAAGCACTCAGATAAAACAGCTTCAACAACCTGATGCTCTCCTGACTACAAGTGTTCAATTCCTTAGCAGGCTTCTCATCTCATCAAAGAGAGAAATAGCTTTCCTCCCTTAGTCTACTGTCCGGACCTAACTCCATCAGATTTATGTTTCTATATCGTAGTTTTAATGCCTCCACAGTGGCTCGCTCCTGTCTGCAAGTTCCAATTCTTGGAACTCGATGATTTTAAAACCTCCTCAGACAGGAGCAAAATCAAAGTTATGATTTCTTTCATCCTCACAGTGTCAAAGTTGTCACGACAGAGTACTAAACTCTGTCCTCGTTTCTACTTCTTTCAGCCATGAGGACAGCTGTAGACCCCACTCCCCAACATCACAATGGAGATGAAGTGTGGCAGTGCTCTCTCCGGCTCCACCTTGTCCTACCACCATAACTAGCAAAGATCTCTCTAAGTCTATTTACTCATATACGATTATCATGTGTTTGTCCTTAATTATCTACCATTTAAAATTATGATAACATTTCATAGGTGAAATTGAGATTAAATCAACTTTTCCTCCCTTCCTTCCTCTATAAGATTTTCGAAATATACAGGAGGGAAGGACTTGGTACTTTCTGAGATTGATTTTCTCATAGCAGCCAGGATACCAATGGGCTCCTCTTGATTCCTCCTGGGAGGATGTATCTCCTCACCCTTGTACTGATAAATGGGTGAGAGCTGGAGTAGTTCCCTCATCCCACACTAATGCGATGTGTTTGCTGAGCTGCCCGCTACAGTGGCTGTAGCCTGGACAGAGTCTTAGTCACTTGTGGCCTTGTTAAGACCCTGGCCAAGAGATGTCACAAAGATCTGTCTGCTGCTCTTCAATGGCTGCTGTAGGAGGAAACTGGAAGATTTTGTCTCCTTTTCAGTTATTAATGAAACTTAACATTGTTTTCTGTTTCTTTGAATCTTTCTATATCCTGGTCATTTTTTAATTCTTTTTAGAAAACAGTATGTTCTTTGATTCATTTTTGCTGTTGTCCTTTCATTTACTACTTTAATAAAAAGTCTTTATATTTTCAGGACAGTACCGTCTATCATAGACTCTGCAAATGGCTTTCCTAATCGTCTATACTGTGCCACTGATCTCTTAGATGGTGTTTGTCCTGGACAGCTTTAACTATCACCCTGACATAGTCTAAGACCATCTGAGAGAAGAGTCTCAATAGAGGAATTGCTTGTATTAGTGGCCTGTGAGCATGTCTGTGGAGGACTGTCTTGACTGTTAAATGATGTAGGACAGCCCAGCTCACTGTGGGCAGCAGAAGCTCAAGGCAGTCGGTGTGAACTGTATACAAAAGCTAGCTTGGTATAAGATGCTTTGTGAGCCAGCAGCCAGCATCCTCAATGGTTCCTTTTGTATTTCTCTGGCTGTGAAATAAGTTCCTTGGTCAGAGGTAATGCTGTGTGGAATAGCAAGTAGGCCTGCCTTGAATCCTGTCTTGACTTCTCTCAATGATGGACCATGACCTGGAACTGGGAGCCAAATAAACCCTTCCCTCTCCCCGGCTGATTTTGGTAAAGAGTTTTCTGTTCTGTTTTGTTTTGTCACAGCAACACAAATGAAACTAGAATAATGTTTCTATTGATCTTGCCACAGAAATTTCAGGATTTTAATAAGATTACTTGAAGTTTTTACATATGGACTCACCTTTGGATAACACGCCTATGATAGCCTTTGCATGTGTATTAATTTATAATCCAAACTTTCTTCTAACAGCACCATGGGTTTAGACCATACAGTTTTAATGATGAAAGTATCTATTTTGTACATTATTTGCCCAGCTATATTAGTACCATTTATTTAGTACTCCATCATCATACACCATGTGATCCAGAGGAGAGCCAGCTCTTGTTTGTTTTTCTGTTTTGCTACACTACTGCTAACAACAGCAAATATGTTTTGCCACTTTGTAAGACATAACGCATACAATTAGTTTTCACAACCACACAATGGACTACCACCATGATTTTCATCTTATAGATATGGACAGATATAAGTATAAGGTGTAAACATGACAACTAGATAGTAATGATTAGTTCACTAATATGTGTATGCATAAAAAAATGTATCCTTGCTTTCACCAATACTGCTCTCAAATAACTTCAATATTGAGTGTGACTGGTTACACCTTTGTTCTTTCTATAACCTGGCTATTATAATGATTCTGGGCCACAGCCTATGGAGTCAGAACTCCCACACTGAAATCTTGGCATCTATGCAGATGAGTATACTATGTATCTTCAACTTTTCTGTGCCTGTGTTTTCCCACCAAAAAAGATGAGAATATTGTCCACATCTCTCACATATTTGTTATGTGGGTTGTCTGAAATGATATGTGTGTTTAGTGCAATGACTAACAATAAGTACTCTATATTCAAGAGTTTCAGAAATATTTAATGGTAGCAAAAGAATCTATTAGCCTTTAATCCCAGCACTCGGGAGGCAGAGGCAGGTGGATTTCTGAGTTCGAGGCCAGCCTGGTCTTCAGAGTGAGTTCCAGGACTGCCAGAGCTACACAGAGAAACCCTGTCTTGAACCCCCCCCCCCAAAAAAAAAAAAAGAAGCTATTAAATGTGAGATAATGTCCTCAAAGTCTAAGAGAAGTTTGAAAACTACTCTTCAGGAATAAGGCTAAAACAAGATAGTTTAGATGAAGCGACTGAAGGAACTTCAAAGGTTGTTCTTCACAAAGAAAATAATCCAAATAATAAAAGCTCTTTACCAGTTAATAAACGGAGAAATACATATAAATACAAGCAAACTTTGTCAGATGACATAGTACTGACAGACAGAAGTATTCCTGACAAAGTAAAGCTGACTGATCAGATCTTCAAACTCAGACTCCAGAGCAGTTGTTTGGTGCTGTAGAATCTACTGAGTGCACAGAGGAGGAAAGGCTGAGAAGAAACTGAGAGAGTGCAGACAAATCATGAACAATACAGCTGCACTTACAAGTTTTTCATTTTTCATATCCCAAGAAAGCCCTCCATGAAATTACAAAAATGTTATAAAGAGCTGAAAAGAGGCATTTCCATAATTATAAAGTGTCACTTTTGAAAATGTCAGTGGAGAAGTAAACTTTGTGGTAGCAACTAAGTGCCCCAAACACAGGTCTCGGGCAGCAGCCACCCGACGGCCGTGATGGCTACTTTCCAACTTTCTTGTTTCCAAGGAGCCTTCCTTCAGAAACCCAAAACTGCACGTCGTTGGACATTGCCCTGGTGTGTCATATTCTGGGGAATAGCGGCGGCAGATGCTCTGTCATTATGCTCAGAAGCAGCAGCCTGTGGTCTGTGAGGAGGCATCAGAGCCTTCTCAACTCTATTCCGGGATCTACTACTTACTCAGTCTGGTGGTTTGGGGCTTGTTACAGTTCCTCTGTGGTTGAAATGGAGTCCCTCCAGTGTGGTTTGCCTTCGTGTTCGGGACATGGTGTAGTGAAGCTATAAATCTACAGGGCTTCCACCGTGCCATCTGGGGAGAGTCCTAGGTAGTAAATCGGCACCCAGGGCACCTTATCATTTTCATGCGCCCGTTTTAGACTCATCCTCAGGAAGATGCCACACGCTCATTTTAATTTTGTGACATTTCCTACCTGGTAGTTAGCTCTGATCACTACTAGAGATTTAGAAAGAGGCTTTCGGGATTCATCTTGCAATGGATATCCTACACCATGGAATAAAGAGAACGTCTCAGAAGGGATGCTTTGTTCTAGCTTCAAGTTGCTACATGCCAAGAAATCAGGAGCAATGGAATGCTTAGGAATTAGCCAGTTTACCTCTACATAACTGTGAAAAGAGCCTAGTATTTTATAATCAAAATTTGGCATAAAATAGCAGGTATATATAGTTTGAAAAGCTAACAAAAATACCCCAAAACTGACATGTAAAACTTCTGGAGCTTGTGTTCTCTGTGGTGTGTTAAGTCTGGAAACCACCTTACTTCAGTGAGTAATCGCTGTGGCCAGAACTGACTAAGCACCAGATGGTATGGTCCACATTTCAGAGGGATTATATAATTTAATTCTCTCAGCAATTCAGCAAGGAAGGCACTGTCATTACATTTTACAGATGTAGAAGCTAGAGTTCCTTATGACTAAAGACCGAGCATTTAGTGAGCTCACACTGCTGTGCGGTTAGATCTGGGCTGACGGCAGGCCATGGGAACTCACGTGTTGGGCAAGCACTCTGACATTGAGCTACACCCAGAACTTTATCACGAAATCAGCAAGATTGCATCTGTGCGCATTCAACACACCAGGCATCTCAAAACCAGGCACACGTGGACAAACACTGATGGAAGCAGTAGTCTTTCTCTGATCTTAAGACACTGAGGGGTCATGTAACTGACTTGATCATGCATGCTCTTTCTGAAAGGCAGGGTAAAATCATGTTGTAGGATGTGCTATGTGTATGGCACTACACAGTGTCCAAGAGCTACAGTACTTCATATCGGATTAATTCCTTGGGGGTGGGGGAGACTTATTCCAAATGACTCATTTTGATAATATATTAAGGAAGATACTTTATAAATATAGCAGCATACAGAAATATAAATTTTGCCCTTAAAATGCTGACTGGGAAATAGACTCTTTAGATAGACAAAGCACGTGAGCAGAACAAACCTTTAAAGAGGTTTAGATTAAAAGGAAACGATGAGGCTGAGAATAGCTCAGTGTAGAGAAGCTAAGTACATCCTTAGGCAGCAGGCATGGGTCCTGGGTTTTCAAATCCAAGTTAAGTCAAACTCAATAGAACACAGAGAGCCCAGTAAAGGCTTTAGGGAAACCAGTCATCAAGCAAGGGAGACTTAAGTGTGGCCTTGGGGAAGACTCGAGTTAGAAGTGAACAAAGAATAAATGGGGGGTGAGGGTCCTAGAGTCTGTACTAGCAGTTGCTAATAATACTACTTTGAAGGAGTTCAGAAGATGAACGGTAGGTTTCAGATTACAACAGGTCTGGAGTGGCTCAGCAAAGAAAGGCCCTCCCCACCAAGCCTGATGACCTGAATTCAATCCCAGCACCTGGCAGGAAAAGGATACTTGCACGTTATCCTCTGACCTCCACACGTGTACTTCACCAAAAGTACACCCCTCCTCAATACAAAAAGTAAATAAATAAAATGTAATAACGTTCAGTTTCAGATTGAGTGGTCGTGAACGCTAGCATGGGTGATCTGAGTTCTCTCCGGCCATGCACCTTCACATCCCATGCACCCTGGTTCACTTCTTGCCCACTCACCAGGAAATGCCTCTAGTTGCAGCTCTCTGTGTTGTTTCACACGTAGATAGTCCTGTCACTGTCTTACCTTTCCTTCAACAATATTGTAACTGTTACTTCTTGATGCTTCTGTGTAAGCAGAGCAGTATTAAAGACTCCACTGTAACTATCCACCGTGTCCTTCCTGCATCCACTTTCAATCATCCTGTGTATCTCCTCTTAAGGATTCAGTAGCAGAATGCCTTCCTCACTGAGAACATGTTACATTAAATCTTAACCATCTTTCTTAAAAGTGGGCCCTTTTTATAGTAAGAACTTAGCTATTTCCTATTATCCCATAAAGAAACCTTGCCTTTCTTTCTTTCCTTATTTGTCAAATGTCCTCTAAGCAGCTGCTACATGCTCCTTCCCCTCCCGCCCCCACTCAGAGCACATAGTGACAGAGAATTTCAGTGTGGCATGTGTGCGTGCCACCTCTGTGGAAATGCAGGGCACCAAGGTGAAGAGCAGGACAAGTGCATCAAAAAGGCCCTCAAAAGGCTGCTGAAGCCTGAGCCAGGGGAGACTTCTAAGAGAAAGGAGAATTCTGGAGGCAGAGGAAATATGTTTAATGCTAGAATTAACTACATCTATGGCACAGTCTAGAAAGTAAAGTAAATTAACAATGACTAAAAGCACACAGCCTGAAAGGAAACAAAGCAAGAATTAAGAATAAAAGGTAAATAGGATTGGATCATGTTGTGCCTTTAGTCTGTGCTAAAGAAGTTCATCCTTGATCCAAGGGCGTGGACGAAGTAGCAATATACTGTGATCAATTAGCACCAACACTAGGGCATTGTAATCAGGGTATGGGTGTACCAAAGAGAGGCAAGAGTAGACCAGGGGGTTTCCTCGGGAGGTGGATGCTAGATCACAACTCTCCATCTGGAAATGAGAGTACAGATAGAGAGAAACAGATGGGTCTGAGAAATGTTCAGAAGACACAACAGACAATAGAGGGTGAAGAGAAGTAGATGAGATACAGAAGCAAAATAAGCTGTCATGCGCAGTTAGAATGTATGAGTCCAGAGTTGTCTCAGTGCTAGACAGCCAGATGTAGGTGAAGCTCGTGACCTAGCCCTGAGGAATATGCTATCATTGATCTACAGGTGAAAATGTTGGGACAAGCAAGGCCAAGATTATCATTTGTATCTTATTTATCCCCCAGAGCTTGTGTGGTACATATGTACATAATGTACTCAAAATACTCATAACACATAGGTAAATACACAAACCTATTTTTTTAAAAAAAAGAATAGGATAAAAAGATGCACCCCATTCTTTTGAAATGCTATTCTATATTCCCAAACAGTATAGCATCACTTTTAAGCTCTATATATTTGGGTAATTTGCACAGAGAAGATGAATATTGAATGGACATCCAATTTTTATGGTGCTATTAATAATAACTTAAGACGAGCAGTTAAGATGTCTTTCTGTGGTATACCCAAGTGGCTGCATGAAGCACTAGCTCTGTGCTATATTATTACATACTGCAATGTGCGACAACTTATTCAGTCCAGTCGCCTGTTCACGTCAATGTCAGCTTTTCGTTCTATAAGCAATGCTGCTGTGAAATGCCTGCTCATGTCTTCTTAAGGAGGAGTTTCCCTGGGTACAAAGTGCTGCGCTAGTAACTTCACTGTAATCCTACAGTGACTCATGGATGTATCCTCCTAAAAGCACTGTGCAAAACTGGCTTTTGCATCCTAGCATCTGTGTTCTCTGCCTTTACTTTTCTGGAAATTTGGTGGATATAATTGGCATCTGGTATCTGTGAATGGCACTAAGATGCTAGGCAGCCTCTGAATGCCCTTCATCAAAGAACTTACCATGGAGTATATCAGAACCTTATCTCCAGCTATAAGGCCTTTTCTTCTATTTGTTTTGTTGTTGAGATGTGGTGTCATGTGTCTTAGGCTGATCTCAAACTCATTACATAGCTAGAACGACCCTGAATTGGTCCTCCCACCCCCCACTTCTCATGTCCTGATGCATGTAAGAACTGTGGCCGCATTCCAGCCCAGCAGTCTTCCTGAGGAGCTGTCAGGCAGTTGCTAGGCCCAGCACTGGGAATGGGGCCAGCATCGCTCCTACCCAGCATGGAACTCATCTAAGGAACCTCTCTTTGGTCAAGAAATCCCTACTGTGCTGTCTGAAATCTGCCACATACATATATCACAGTTTGAGACCCTCCCTGCCCAGTTTTCTCCTCCAAATGTTCAATGCTGGCTGAAGTCAACCCACACTTGAACTTTCACAGCATTTACCATCAATGTCTGTCTGTCTGTCTCTGCATTTTTCTTTTTTCCTTTTTGTCTTTTTGAGTTTTGTTGTTGTTTGATTTTTTATCTGTTTGCTTGCTTGCTTTTGAACAGGGTTTCTCTGTGGGGCCCTGGCTGTCCTAGAACTTACTCTGTAGATCAGAAATCCGCCTGCCTCCTCTGCCTCCTCCTCTGCCTCCCAAGTGCTAGAATTCATGGCCCAGCCTCTACCCATGCATCTCTTAAGGGACAACTCTCAGCAGGTTTGATGAAAACACCCATTGAGACCAGAGTGACTGTTAGAGTGTAAGCCTCCATTTGAACAGCTTCAGCGGTATCTCAGCTCCTCCACTCACTGTCACACAGCCCCGGCAGTCACTCAGCTTCCCTGTCCTTTAGCTTCGTCTCTAAAGTGAACTATTCCAATACTGCATCACAGTTAGAGAGATCAACACTCCTGACACATACACATCATTACGGTTTGCTCAGTGTGATCTTATTCATCTTGAGAGTTGTCATTAAGTGTTGTGATGTATGAAACCATGACCTGTCATGTTTCCTGGTTATGGCCTTCTAGATGCGCATGCATGCCAAGAGGTGTTAACCCAGAAGGTGAGAAAAGGCAGTATGATCCCAAATAAAATAGTCGGTAGTAACAAGTTGCTCCAATGTGATTACTTCTCAGTTGCTAATCAGCCTGTATTCTAAAATCTTGTGTCTCTATGATTTGTACTTTCTTCGATTTTTGTTCATAATATTCTCTAAATAAAATTTTATACACACATTAAAGAATCTTACCTGTAACACTTGAGAAATGTTCTCTGTAGGTTTTAGGAAAATATCTTGTGTAGTTTAACACACATAAAGATTTCACAGTCTGCAACAAGTGGTGGGAAGAAAAAAACCCATCCTGTCTTCCCAGTCCAAAGTGAGCCACCACCACATGTCAACTCAGAAGCCCAGAAGCGTCTACTTTAGAACACAGTTCTCCCGTGAGCTCATCTGCTTTCACTTACTGTGTGTTCTGCTCAGCACCCCTCATTCTTTCCCATGGCTGTCAGCTAGCTAATACTCCAGAACACAGCAGCCCCCAGCTTTTCTTAAATAAATGGTCTACTATATTTCAAGATCCCTCTTTTCTCTAAGAGTCCTCTGAAATAAGCAAAAGCTTGATAGTCATGGAAGGCAAATTCTATTCTATTTCTGTTCCCCGAGTCAGCGATAGTTCTATCCTTCAGTGATTAGAAACGCCTGAGGAAGCAGGTCCCTAGTTTTCTGGAAAACAAGCAAAACTACCAAGTGGTATGTGAAGCTCTAAGCAAAACAAAACACAATTCTCCACTCAGCATTTGAGCTCTCAGGACTCTGAGCGTGCTTATCTAAACCAAGAGCCCCTGACAAGAGGAGAATGGCATGTGCACTCTCATTCTTATTTAGAAAGTGCCTTTCAAGGCCCAAAGAGTTGAAAAGACCCCCACACACATGCAACTCTTAAAATAGAGCTAGAGTTCTAAATTATTCAGTAGTTTAAAATAAAGGTAATGGAACCTGGGAGAGTCCATCACAACTGCCTGCTCCTGAGGAAAACACATACAGCACCAAACTGCACTCATGTATCACAGAAGCCAAACGGTTATTTCAGAAGAATAGATGTAGTTAGGCTAAGAGAGAAAAAGTGCAGCCAGAGACATCTAACTAAAGACACCACACAAAAGTCTGACAAAAGACTTTTTAATGTTAATACAAAATGAAATCTAGAGAAGGAATGGCCCCTGATGTGGAGACAGTCTCCCTTCAGAATTCTCGTTAGCCACAACTCTCTTTTCACACTAGACTTATTACACACTAGTGCCACAGGCTCCAAAGAATTCAGAAATGGGCACTTACTGTTTTCCATTATCTTTGTTTTGTTTTTTTAAATAAAGTTAGATGACCTGACAGACAACTTCATGAGTGAGCCAGGTTCTCTTGTCCTACAGAGCCCTACAGAGAGAGAGGCCCCCCTCCCTTGGTGTTTACTAGAAAGAGGAGGAAATGCAGCGAGAGCCTATTTGCATGGAGGCCACTAGCTCTGGGTTCCCTACAGGTCAGCAGCTCTTCTGTCATCAACCTCTTCTCGCTACATTAGTTACTTGATGTTCCCATGAGCTGATACCAATAGCATTTTGTGGAGTCTGTGGTCCAGGAACAAGGGTAGGGTTTATCCTTTCAAGCCCCACATTAGGAAGAAACTTGGCAAAGAAAGAACATTCTGCATGATCTAAGTCACAGGTCAAAATACCAGATATAAAACATTCCATACTCTCTACCAGATATAAAACATTCCATACTCTCTACCAGATATAAAACATTCCATACTCTCTACCAGATATAAAACATCCCATACTCTCTACCAGATATAAAACATTCCATACTCTCTACCAGATATAAAACATTCCATACTCTCTACCAGATATAAAACATCCCATACTCTCTACCAGATATAAAACATTCCATACTCTCTACCAGATATAAAACATTCCATACTCTCTACCAGATATAAAACATTCCATACTCTCTACCAGATATAAAACATTCCATACTCTCTACGTCTCAAGGGATGCAAAGACAATCCTAACAATGGAGAAAGTTAAACTTGAATAAAGATATGGATATCATTAAATCAATTTACTAGACACACTAAAAGATCCTAAACGTGATATACCTTGAAAAAGCTACCAAATAAATAAATACATAAGAAAAACCATAAAAGCTTACTTCCAAATAGCAGACACAAAACAAGATTCCTTGTCATGGAATTCTAACAGACAGCAGTATCTTTTCTTAAATATAATATGCTATTTTGAACTTTGATTTTACTATTATTAACTTTTAAATGGCACCAATTTCAAAGATTTAGAAAATAATTTATTTAGAATATATTTTAATTAGATGTAAACACAATCTACTGGACCTTAACTTTTCTCATGGCTGACTTTTAAGGAACTGTCTGAAATAGAAAATGAAACCAAGCTATTATTACCGAAGCTGGGGAGAGGTGCATTATGCTTCCAAATACCCCACAGTTCTGCATAACAGGAAGCTGTGCTTGCTGTTTTTAGGGATAACTAGGGTGGCAGTGCAGTGAGCCACTCCCTAAAAGTCCCAGGTCTAAATACAAACAACGAAAGCAAGATAAAGCATTGCTCTGAAACTGCACCAACATCCTATTCGTAGACTATGGCATCTTGGGCATATATGCATATCATTTTTATATGCATATAGAATCAGTTCATGTTGCCTTTGCATACATATTTATGGAATTAATCGTTATAAACAAGCCAATTCTATAAAAGCAACTATAGCTCCTCAAAATAAAAACTAAAATATCAAGCAACAATGTTAGCCTCTAAAATGAGATCTTCAAAGTATCCTTTGAGGGCCACGGAGAGGGCACAGAATAAGGTCAGGGTCTCTGTAAAGCATGAAAATAGAGTACAGAAATGTGCAAGTGTGAGTCCATGAGCAAACACATCCCACGGCTGGGGTTTGTCTTCTATTGTAAAGCGTAGTTCTAAAAAGGACAAAGCTGGGGTTTCTCTTAGGCTCTTGAGATAAAGTTATCCTAATATATTTAGGTTAATGATTTTTACGGTGCCGTGAAGTCACTACCGCTTTATGACTGTATTTCAGGTTGTGGTTATTATTTAAAAGATAGATGGTACCGTGTCTGCTGCTCCTGATAGCTTCTTACTCCGCAACACCTTTCCAACCGCCCAATACGTCTGCCCAGTACCTTGTTAGTTATTGATAAATGTCTGCGAAATACTCACAATGTTTCACTCATTGAGTGCCTAGTTCACTCAATTACATCAAAATACTGAGTTCCAGGGAAACTTACTTTATAGTTGTTAACACTCACTTGTTTAAGGAAAGGAGAATGTGCCATGACTCTTGAGGAGGTCAGAAGACAGCTCATGGGAGTTTTCTCTTCCCACTGTGTGGGTTCTGGGGATCAAACCGGTTTGATGGCAAGTGCTTTACCAAGTGAGCCATCTCATTGGCCCAATGGAAACTTAAAACCTAGTTACATACATATATATATACATACATATATATATATATATATATATATAATATTAACTTTTTTATAACACCATTTATGCTTTTATTTTTACACCTGGCTACAGTAAGATACAATATCTAATATCGGCCCTGAACAACAAGTGTTTTGTACACTATACACACTCTTCTGTCATCAGTTCCCTAGTGGTCTTGGCTTCAGCCTCCTGTTTAATCAGAACTAATAATTCTATGATTAAAGAAGCCATTCCTGAAAAACAGCAGCCACAAGTCCACTCTAAGTGTGGACATTTAATTGGGGCTGGCTTACAGGTTCAGAGGTTCAATCCGTTATCATCAAAGCAAGAGCATGGCAGTGTCCACCAGGCATGGTGCAGGAGTTGCTACATCTTCATCTGAAGGTTGCTAGGAGAAGACTGGCTCCCACATGGCTAGGAGGACCTCAAAGCCCACCCCTACAGTGACACACTTCCTCCAACAAGGCCACACCTCCTCATAGTGCCACTCCTTGAGCCAAGCATATTCAAACCACCACAAGTCATTTAGTAGCTCATGGGTGTCACAGGCCAGTGACGATCAGAAGCTTAGCTGGGTTTACAGCAGAATAGTTGGAGTATCATGTGGTCTAACCCAACATAACATGGGAATGATCCATACAGGGCACAACAAAGCAAAGGCACAGCTTAGATGATGAAGCTAAAGCTTGGAACAATAGTAAGATTTAGAATTCAACTCAGGATACCAGGAGACTTCTGAATTTTCATGAATTCCAGGCTCCTGAATCAAGGGCCAGAGCTGCTAATTCTGACAGGCAAAAATCCCTGTCACCAGCCATCTCACTGTCATACCGAAAATCCCAAGCACTCAGGACTAACAGCTTGTCCTTAGCTCATGCCACACCGTGTTGGCTAGACTGGAAGGAGAAGGAAGCACCGAGGGAAGCCAGGAGCAGGGCCTGGCAGCTGGGGCCAAAGGTGGGACACTTCTGACTTAACTGAACTGCAGGAGACAGTTGCACAGTGCCAGGGGCCTGACCTTCAGCCACACTTTCATCAGTAGGAGCTTACTAGGAAGACCTGAGAAAAAAGCCCCTCAGACCTTCAGAGGAGGAAATTGAAAGTAACCATGCTGAAAATGTCAGAGCCTGTTTTCCTAAGGACTTACCTTGGGAGACTTCTATTCATCTGAGATATTGATTAAGGCTTTACCAAAACCTAAGCAACGTACGGGAAGAGAAATATGCAATTAGAGCGAGCCTTCTCTAGCTCCTAACATGGGCAAGAAAATACCCAGCTAAAACCTAATCCTAGGCTAGACTACATGGGCCCTATGCAGCACCTCAACAGGGGTCCATTATAATAGGAGATAAGAACTCAATGACCTTCAAACTCTATACATGAAATCTCAAGAAAAACCCAAAGAGACTATGAGGGAGACAAAGACAAAGCAGCAAGAAATGAGAGAAATGGTAAACAACCTGGCCAAGCCAGATAAACACCACTGTCAGCTCAAAATTAGATGCACATCAGCAACTATCACTCCAAACACCATGATGAGCTTTCAATAAAACCACAGCAAATGATACAAGACAAGATGTACAGGCACAGGAGACCAGGCAAAACAGCAAAACTCCCATCTAGATAGTCAGCAATTTAGGAACAATCAGACCATGACTGTGACTCAGTTACGAAGAGTTTAATTTGAAAAAATGTAGAGACCGACCAGGAACATATGGGTAACATACGGAAACACTGAGACTCTAAGACTCCAGAGGAAATTCTGGAAATCTAAGTCACAGTGCTGAAAACTGCCTTTGATGGGCTCATTCGCAGACAGACACAGCAGAGGAAAGAATAAGTAAGCCTGAAAAAATTGCCAGTAGAAGCCATGAACATTAGAACACAATGAGAAAAGGCAAGAAAGAAAAGGAAGGAACAGTCAAGAACTGAGGGACAATTACAGACGCTGTGCTGTGCACATGGGAAGGAAGGAAGGAAGGAAGGAAGGAAGGAAGGGAGGGAGGGAGGGAGGGAGGGAGGGAGGGAGGGAGGGAGGGAGGGAGGGAGGCAAACTTTTCTTAATGAAAGTTATAATCGAGGCTAACACATGACAGAAAATGAATTCCTGTTTCTTAATTCTCCTTATCCCAATTAAACTTCCAAGCCTTCCTTTCCTACAGTTTACCTAAATTTGTCTGGAAGGGAGGGAGGGAGGGAGGGAGGGAGGGAGGGAGGGAGGGAGGGAGGGAGGCAGGCTGAGAATCTTACAAAGTTAATGACAGACATCAATCTGCAGATCCTAGAAGTGCAGGAACCATATGAAAATGAGGACAAATAGGTTTTTTTTAAATTCATTTGTAAGCATATTAAAGTCAAACTGCAGCAGATGGAAGAGCAGGAGCAAATCTTGAAGTTGTAGGGGAGCCTCACCTTCCCACACAGGAAGGACAAAGGCTACACTAGACTTCTCTTCTGAAATCATATAAGCTAGAGAATAAAGAGAAATACTTCTTAAAATATGTACTATTTAGTAATAATTAATGCAATTATCCTTCTTCAAAAGCATAGCATAAGTAAAGACTATCTTAGACACAGAAAACGAGGGGGTTATTAAACTGTTAGGGAGGTTTCCAGAGAGAAGGAAGATATCTAAGTAGAACATGTAACACTGAAACCATATCAAACTGTGGTTCTCATCCTGTAGGTCACACTACCTTTGGGCAGGGGGTGTCAAACACAGGGATTGCAGGTCAGATATTCTACATATCAGATATTTACAATTCATAATATTAGCAAAATTACAGTTATGTAGTAGCAACAAAATAATTTATGGTCGAGTCACTACGACATGAGGAACTATACTAAAAGTCACAGCATTAGGAAGGTTGAGAATCACTGATAAAAGAAAGGATAAAAATTTGGACAGGAAATAAGTAAGGTGAAATAAAACCTCTTTCTTTTCCTTAGCTGACCTAATAGCTAAGTTTGTTTAAGATGATGACAAAGTCTGCTGTGGAAAGGTGAGGTGACTGGAGAAGGGAAGTTGACGGGTTGGGAATGCTTGAGGAGACAGCTGGGCTTCACATGGAGCCATTCTGTGTTATTTGGAAGCGGACATGAATAAGCTATGCTGTCATTTTGCTATTTATTGCCAACTCTTGAGGCAACCACTCAAACTTTTTTTTTTTTTTTTTTTTTTTTTTTTCGAGACAGGGTTTCTCTTTATAGCCCTGGCTGTCCTGGAACTCACTTTGTAGACCAGGCTGGCCTCGAACTCAGAAATCCGCCTGCCTCTGCCTCCTGAGTGCTGGGATTAAAGGCGTGCGCCACCACGCCCGGCTAACTCAAACTTTTCTTAATGAAAGTTATAATCGAGGCTAACACATGACAGAAAATGAATTCCTGTTTCTTAATTCTCCTTATCCCAATTAAACTTCCAAGCCTTCCTATCCTACAGTTTACCTAAATTTGTCTGGGGGGTTATCAAAGCTTTAATCATAGTTGACTACATATCACAGATAAACCCATAGAGTCAATAAAAACTTACTAAATGTTTACTGGGACCCAACCATGGGGGGATACAATGGTAAGAAAACAGCAAATTACTGGATTTCTATTATATTTATATGTGATATAATAAGTACATTATTGGCATTGTATGAGTAATCTGCAATGTATGGAAGAATAGAACATAATGGCAATAGTCTGAGGTGTAAAATGTTAGAACAGGAAGTTGGAAAGAAGGCTCAACTAAGGCAGTAACATGAGCGTGGACGAGGAAGGGGAGGGAGGAGAAGGAAAAAGTATGCAGATGTCTAAAGAGAATTCATGTTCAACAGGACAGGAAACACAGACTTTAGGTGGCAAACCAACAATTTCTTATTGTGCTAACGAGTATATAGGATTAAACTTAGCACCCAGCCGTTTTCAGCTGTGTTAACCACGTTTGCAGTGCTGTCTTAACAGAGCCAACAGCGTTTACCTCGCTTTTACCTAGAACTTTACATCCACCAACCACAAGTGCCCTTCTCCTCTCTCCCCAGCCTTTAGCCTCCACCTTTCTTTCTGTTCCCACTCTCTCTATGCCCTTGAGTCTGGCAGGTCTATCAAAATGGAATCACACACTCACACCTTCTTGAGGGGAGAATTTTACATATCATGTTCTACTTAAAGCATGAATTTGGTAGAGATGGGGAACCTTAGTGAGAACAAAAAATATATATTTTGAAATAAACTAAACAAATACAAATTTCTGCCTGCTGCACACACACAAAAAGGTGGAAGCAGGTAAGGAGGGCAGGAAGAAGCTACCACACCTGAGGCTGGTTAACTGCCCTAGTCTTCAACTTAAAGTAGTCTTTATCATTTTCCCCAGTTTCTATTACCAAATATCTCTACATCCACATTCTCTGGCATCACTTTTATCACAAACATCACCAAAAGGAACTAAGTCCATGTTAATACTTTTCTTGTATTTAGTTCCACATTGTATACACTTTATACATATAAATACCGCTAGGCAATGAGTATAACTATAGTGTCATCCAGAATTTAGCAAAACTAAAAATTAAATTAGTATCATTCATTGCTTCACATCTTTACTTGTGATGAGACAAAAATACTTACAGCTTAAATTATATGTTAAGTCTAAGACATATATAAGGCTGATCTGTGATTTTTTTTTTTTGTAATGAGTGATTTTACTCTGAAATCATATCTTTGCCCAAAATTACTGAAAAATAAAAGAGTTTTACATTTTGTTGATTTATGAAGAACTATTAGTTTTACCATGTGTAAAGCCACGAAGAAGCACTGTCTCAGCATCCAAATTCATTTTAAGTAGTCTCCGGTGTACCCTTGGCAACTAGAAACAGGTTGTTTCTAAGCAGCAAGCATAAAGGGATACATGGAAGGGTGCAGGGTGACATGACAGAAAGGTTACGGCCTTAAGCCAGGTCGGAGAGGGTGTGTGTGTGTGTGTGTATAACAACTAATGCAGGGATAAAGGTAAGTCTATAAATACTTATTAATATGGTACTAAAGACAGTTGCTGAGGTGGCAACACATATAAAATGTCAAGATGAGCTGCAGTCATAGAGTTGGCTTGCAGCTGTGGAGATGGGTGCGGAAAGCACAGAACTACAGAGGAAGATGCAGTGAGAGCATAGCTTCCAGCACAGCAACAAGAATGGAAGATGCAGTGAGAGCATAGCTTCCAGCACAGCAACAAGAATGGAAGATGCAGTGAGAGCACAGCTTCCAGCACAGCAACAAGAATGGAAGATGCAGTGAGAGCACAGCTTCCAGCACAGCAACAAGAATGGAAGATGCAGTGAGAGCATAGCTTCCAGCACAGCAACAAGAATGGAAGATGCAGTGAGAGCATAGCTTCCAGCACAGCAACAAGAATGGAAGATGCAGTGAGAGCACAGCTTCCAGCACAGCAACAAGAATGGAAGATGCAGTGAGAGCATAGCTTCCAGCACAGCAACAAGAATGGAAGATGCAGTGAGAGCACAGCTTCCAGCACAGCAACAAGAATGGAAGATGCAGTGAGAGCACAGCTTCCAGCACAGCAATAAGAATGGAAGATGCAGTGAGAGCATAGCTTCCAGCACAGCAACAAGAATGGAAGATGCAGTGAGAGCATAGCTTCCAGCACAGCAACAAGAATGGAAGATGCAGTGAGAGCATAGCTTCCAGCACAGCAACAAGAATGGAAGATCCAGTGAGAGCATAGCTTCCAGCACAGCAACAAGAATGGAAGATGCAGTGAGAGCATAGCTTCCAGCACAGCAACAAGAATGGAAGATGCAGTGAGAGCATAGCTTCCAGCACAGCAACAAAAATGGAAGATCCAGTGAGAGCATAGCTTCCAGCACAGCAACAAGAATGGAAGATCCAGTGAGAGCATAGCTTCCAGCACAGCAACAAGAATGGAAGATGCAGTAGATTTGCACCTTTGCTTAGGTGTGTGCTGGCATCGATGTATTAGTAAAGAAGAGAGGGGCACCTTGTCAGGACAGTGCTTAGTACACCTGCCGCCACTGACAGAGAATCAAGAACTGGCACAGATGACTTCACAGTCACACCTTTTAACCTTCACAAAACTCAAGTTTGTTTGTTTGTTTCTTTATTCATTTACTACTTTCACGACAGGGTCTTTCTGTGTAGCCCTGGCTGTCCTGGAAATCACTCTGTAGACCAAGCTGGCCTGGAACTCAAAGATCTGCCTCCCTCTGCCTCCCGAGTGCTGGGCATCACCAGCTTCTCAAATGTCTTAGAAAATACAATATTGTGGGGTTTTTGTTTTTGTTTTCTTAATTGCCAAAGTAATTTCTAGCACTGTGGACAGGGAGGTGGGCTAACTGCAGATCTCCACCTCTTCCTCCTCTCCTCCATACCCACCCAATCCCCCAATCTCACCCTCAGCTGTGTAGCAGACCACCTGCTGCAGCCTCCCTCTCCTCTCTACACTGGATGACACAGATCTTCCTGACGAGGTTTGGTCATTTGATATTGTATTATAATACTAAATATTGGCCCCCGAGGGCTGGTTGCCTCCAGGGATGAGAGAATCTGCAAACACACCAAGTGATGCTGTGTGACCTTGCTCCTTAATTTAAAACTACTGTTGACTAAAGATGCTGATAGCCTATAGCTGCGCAGAAGAGAGAGAGGTGGAGTTTCAGTTCCCAGGCTTGGGAGTCTGAGGCAGGAGACCACAGGGGAGAGAAAGGAAAGTAGAAAGAGGAGAAGACACCATAGGGTAGGTGAACCATGAAAACATGAAGATGAAGGATGACCAATTGGAGTTAAGAACAGCTCAGATGGAACATGGTAAGTTATGTCTCAGGGTTATTGGCAGGGAAGTAGGCATAACTTAGAAGATAGATATCTGCTCAGCTCTAGTACATTAAAATTTTGTTAAAAATATAAAAGTTGTGTGTCCTTTATCTGGGAATCGAACGACCAATGTGAGGTAGAAACCCCCAAATGAGATTACATACTACAACATCTTCCCCTCCAAACTTCATTCCTACACTCATACCATTATCCCAGGCCCCAACTCCAGAAGGCATTACCTGGGAAACTGCCAGCCATGCCTGCAAAAGAAGCAAGTGGGCCAGTCTTTCTTTATTACACCTTAAAAGATTTAGTAGCTGTACAGCATAATAGCAGAAAATCTCAGAAATCAGCTGGTTGAGGCAGAAGGATTGTGAGTCTGAGGCCAGTCTGGGCTAGAGTGAAACCCTGTATAAAGAACAAAAATAGTCAAGCTCTTTAAGGCCTTTTTTTTTTTTTCCTTTCAGGTAACCTTTCCTTTGTTTTACTCATTTAATTAATAATCTTCAGAGAAATTTCCATGTGGAGGATACCATAAAAGAGATGCAGCTGTCACTACTTTTCTAACTACTTTTCTGGGAAAAGAGACATGATAAGAACTATAGTCACAAAACAAAATCAAAACAGAAAGATTCCTATCTGTGTTGATTTTAATATAACCTTAACAGTGGATACAGATTGGGCAAGCACTTTACTATTTCTTAAGTCACATGAAAAGGCTGTTTGAACATGTCAGCATTTCTCCATCCATAGCTTTACAGTTCCAGGAATGAAATAAATTCTATCATCGATCTCACAAATTGAGGACTTAATGACATACCAGGTGATGGCCTAGAAACTGTGCTATGGCACTGAAGGAAAGAGGACGTATTCTGTTTTCATGGAACATATTGGTGTGTGGATCTATACGGAGCACAAAAGGTTGAATATAAACAAATCTGGCATTGTTCAGTGCAGAGGATGAAAAAACAATGAGTTGAAGGTAACATTTTAAGCACACTGGTCAAGGCAAGCTTCACTGAGCAAAACAGATCTCTGGAAATTTCAAATTTCAAAGATGAGACAGCTAGCCTAGTAGAAAACCAGGCAGAGACACCAGAGGATGGTAAAAATCCAAGCAGATGACACTTCAATTAGAAAAGAACAGTAGTCCATGTTAATGTAGGTGAGGTCAAACAGTAACAAAGTCAGGAAGGAACCAGGAAGCCAGGAGGCACAGAACCTTTCCTGTTAGTACAAAGCCCCTTTTCATTCTGAACAAAATGGTGAGGACTGCCAAGTTCTGAGCAGAGAAATTACTCAACGAAGAATCATCTTGGCCTCTGTGTTATGAACACACTAGAGGGCAACAAGTGGGGAGGCAGTAAATCCAGTTAGGAAGCTACAATAGCCCAGAGAAGCAAGATTAAGTAACAGGCAATGGTTAAGTCCTGCATATATGAAAATTTCGAAAGCTTTGCCAATAAGCTGTGTATGGAGTGGTAATTCTTGTTCTTAGTGCAGCAAGAATGAGCTTTCGTGTGGAGAGATGGAAAAGGTACAGCAAGAGCTGGCTTAGGAGTGGGTGCAAGAGCAGGTACCCACATATATCACTAACATATACGATCTCTATATTGTCTTACTATGGATTCAAGTAGAAGTACCAATAAAGAGACTGGTTACACAGGTCTAGAGCTGAGATAAGATCTCCAAGCTAGAAATACAGACCTATGAGTGACAAATAAAAAGATCTCTGAGCAGTGAGATCAACAAGAATCAGAGACGAATAGTTTAGAGAGGTTTCAGGTGAACAGAAAGAAAAAAGTCATGGACAGCCCAAAGAGTATTTGGTGGGAAGTAAGGAGGGAATTCTGTCAGGGTATGGGGGACTTTTGGGATAGCATTTGAAATGTAAATGAAGAAAATACCTAATAAAAAATAATTAACATGCAAAAAAAAAGAATTACTGGGGTCAAGAGATAAAACTGTTAAACAGGCAAATCTATTTTTTTAAGCATTGATTTATTTTTACTTTAAGTGCATTAGTGTTTTGCCTTCATGTCTGTCTGATGGTGCTGGATCCCTTGGAAGTGGAGTTGCAGATAGTTGTGAGCTGCTATGTGGGTGCTGGGAAGTGAATCTGAGTCCTCTGGAAGAGCAGCAGCCAGTGCTCTTAACCACTGAGCCATCTCTCCAACAGCGACTAAGCAAGTATTAAAGTAGTTATGTGCTACACTATTAAAGAAGCTAGTTAACACTTCCTGAGTTCAGTCACGGTAACAGAAACCTGAAATGATACCCAGGTTGCTCACTGTTATCCCAGGGATCACCTTAGCCACAGAGGAACACTTCACCACAGATCATGGCCTATTGTTTTTTCCCAGGATGACCTATATCCAATTACCTGATACAGACACATTCAGGATTGGCCAGGACAGGCCAGAGAGTGACAATAGTAGAGGCAGTCATGCCTGAAGAACCACCCAACATCCTCTGCTCAATCCTGAGGCTTGTGTCTTTCTTCCCTGGGAATTACTCACAAGAGCACTTCTGAAAGAATCCTTAAACACTGAGCCTCATTTCAGAATATGCTTCCCACGTAACCTAGTCTACCACATCTAGTATCAGGACTGGTCTGGAAAAGCAGGTGTTAAAATGGGTCCTTTGACCTAGGTCAGTCCACAAGGATTCTGTCACTGGCAGTAATTAGATATCAGTACACAAGGTGGCAGCCCAACTATTATAATTCTCTCCAGAGGTGACCCGCTTGGTATATCAGTAAAAGACAATGTTAACTGGAGTGCTGTTTCAGAGTTTTTGAGAAAGTACACTAAGAGGATAACAGAAAAAGAGCACAAGACTTGTTGGCAAATAAACATCAACATGAGGGCCAAAGGCCTCGCTTGTACAAACAGACGCATAGATTCCATAGAGCCTTTAGCAGAAGACCCTGATGGCAAGAACAGGGTGTATACACATCAGTGAACCTCCAAGATGCCCAAGCCACTCACATTTGCTCCATCAGAATCTTGGTAGAGTGAGCAGATACTTGCTACACGGAGAGGGATATCTGGCTTGATCTTCCCAAATTTTAAATCCTCAGAGTCAACACCGTTTTATGAGTGAACAGAATTCTTTTTTCTCTTCTCACTGTTAATGAAGTTAGTTTTCTGCCAGGAGACGGTATACACCTTCATCTCCTTCAGACCCCCACTGAGGCCTATAATAGCATCTACCACATCAGAAGCCACGTGGGCCATGCTGGAGCTTAAGAAGGAAGAGAGCTACTATATCCCAGAGGAACAGATGTAGGTAGCTTGTATTAGCCAAGAGCAGTCCAAGTGAGCTTAATTATGAGGGTTTTTTATCAGATCCTGGACCCTAATGTTAAGTAGTGATTTTCAGACAGTTTCTTAAGATGCAGAATTTAACAAATGGCAAGAATCCCCAGAGATGACACAAAGTGACTATTAAAATAATTGCTAGGTACCTACCCAAACCAATGGCTCATACTAAGTAAGGCTGGCTTCTAGAAACATTGCCATGGATGGGAGAAGCAAGAATTTCTGGGCTCAGAGGAGGGCATTCTGGGATATACAAACTATATATAGTGCCCTCCCTTCTCCCCCCCCCCCCAAAAAAAAAAATCAAGTGACTATTTTCTAAAACAATGACAAAAAGCCACATAGAATATGCTGGTGCAAAGCCTCCAAATCACTGAAAAGCTTATTTCCGGATCTCAAAAGACCAGGATGGACAGAAGACAACGTTGATACATAGCCAGGCTTATTGATAAGCAGTAAGAGGGGTGACGGGCCTCCAGAAGGAAGCCTAATGGGTGCAGCTGTCCTGAGAGGGGCAACAGCAGTGTATGTGAGACAATGGCCCATAGTCATGAGAGAGAATAGAGACAGCTTTTCCTAGTCTGTCACTCAGTGTTTGCTACCAAAAGAAATCAAAAACAAACAGCTACACAATTGAAAGCAGTTAACGCAATACAGTTGCAATTGCTTGTACAATTTCCAAACTTGAGCTAATCTTTTACCCAGAATTCACAGAGAGAAGAGGCCTCGTTTCCAGAAGGCAAGACTTCGCAATACATTGGCAAGGATACCCGGCAATAATTCTCCCAGGTCTTCAGAGGAATCTACAATGCTTACTCAGGTAGCTAGCTACCCTGGGGAAAAGGGCTCGGATCGTTAGAGGACTCTGTGCACGGAGTCTGCAGTGATATCTGGAGACTTGAAACATCAAGCAGTTGCTCCCGCTCCTCCCCCTGATAGAAGCAATGTCAAGGGCAGTGGTAGGTGGGGCCCCAGCCAGGTGCTCACAAAAGTCTGAATGAGACCACAAATCTATACTGAGATATTCTAATTTCATACTTACTGAGTGTGTTACAATATCTTCAGGTCTTTGGTCTATACAATAAGAGCTATCACAGGGCAAACAAAGATGACGTTGTACCACCTCATCATCCACCCCATCTGTACCAATACAGAAGTTAAAAACCCACAACAGCTGTGGTGGTTGGAGCTAGGCATAAACTAATGGATACTAACAATCTCAGTAGTGCAAGGAGTGGTCCCAACTGATTTACACAAGTGTGCGGGCCCACGCTGAGGCACAGCTCCGCCTCTGTCTGCTCAAGTTCCTCCTTCTCCCTCCTACAAGGTTGTTCCCAATAGCACTTAATATACTCCATCTCAGAAACTCCAACTGCAAAAGTCACTCCTCAATCATGAATTTAAGTCATATGTCCCTTTAAAATGACTTTCTCTTTATTACTCTAACTGGATACTGCTTGGCTTTACTCCTAGTCAGCTTCTAAAGGAGCAATATCGAAACAATATATTTTGAAGTCTCTGCTCTTTTTCTCTAGGAAGGGCCTAGGAGGACAACTCCTCCTTTCCACCATTTTTGTTTCTGAGCAGAGTCTCATTGTATAACGCAGGCTAAATTCGAGCTCACAGTAATCCTCCTGCTTCAGTTCCCAAATTCCTAGGATCCGACATGAGCAAACATGCCTGCCTATAGAGGTTTCATCATCAAAAGACACTGTTGAGTCTATTAATCTTCATTTTCTTTACATATATCTTAAGTAATCCCCCAATTTACTATTTAAAATGTAAGTTGTTTTCTGATCCTGCAAGGAAAAAGACCTTTCCAACTTGGTTCTTATCTCCAATTCTCCAGGAAGTTGTTCATGGTTTCCATAAGGATTTTCCATCATCATTGAGTGCTTAAAACAGGCTTTATAAATTCCCTGTAAATATCATGAATTTGTCTTATTTAGGTAGATTTTAAACTCACAAACTGACAGTGAAGCAAACCACGTTGCCAGTGTCAGTTCCTTTTCTATCAGGGGCTTCGTGGCACCACTGAACCAACTTCTTGATGATGCTGTTATTTAGAAAGCTGATAAGCACAAGTTTAAGGTTTTTTATGATAAAACCTTTAAAATTATATGTGAAATTTTGAGCTTAAACTAAAGTTTTACAACTCATATTTTCTCTATGAGTAAATATATCTTAAGGTATAAGTAGGATAATAACAAATTAATCAAACATGTTCTTTTTAAATTAGTCCATAGTGATCTAAAAGTATACTCTGAATTAAATCCCATGACAAGCAATTTGAGATATTTAAATTCTGTGCAAACTGATGAAGAAACTGTCTTTCTGTTGGTTATGACTTTAAATTATAAGAAACAAAAGAACATCTTAGTTACATGAAATACCAGTGATAAAGTTACTCACAAACAAAACAATAAAGCCCAGACACTGAAGTACAAATGCATTTTTAAACAATAGTGGTTTTGTGGCTGCAAACTAACAAAATGAATGACTGTCAGCTGGCATGACAGAACTCCCTCAGAATATATTATCGCAGAATCGCCTTCTTATAGAAAAAAGCTGGAAAGTCTTATAGTACCAGAAGGCCCGCAACCCAATGCTTACTACACTATATTAAACACAGTAGACTATTTAATCAAATACTGTTGATGTAAGCAGAGGTGTATGAAGAGCAACTGATACCCTGGTGCTCTCCCTCCCTATTACAGCTCTGGGATCGTATAGCTCACACTCAGTCTCCACCTCTTCCTTCTCCCACCACAAAAGGGTCCAATATCAGCCACAAACATGAATGAAGACTGGATCTTACCGGCAGCCAAAAAAGAAGTGCCAAAAATGTAAAAAAGGGAAAGGCTTTCTTTTTCTATTTACTGTCACTGGCCAGTTCCCTACTTCCCATAAACATGCATTTCAGCTGGGATCTGTGCTTTTAGTGTGGTAAAGCTGGAGACCACCGCCTATTTCAACGGCAACAACGATGCTTCTAAGAACAATGCTCCTTTGGGAATAGGAACAGAGATGGCTTGGAGGATAGATACGTGATGCTGCCATTTGGCCAGTGAAAGTTATAAGGAGGGAATGAGGGAGGGGAGAGGGAAGGGAGAGAGCAGAGGAGGGGAGGAAAAGGAAGAGGAGGAGAGAGGGGGAAGGGGAGGAAGAAGACAGGAAGAGGGAGAGAGGGAGAAAAAGAGAATTTATTCTTACTTAGGTCTAATTACTAAACCATACTGAATCAAACGAGAGATTTTCCTAGGTGTGTCGTCAGGGTTTAAAGACTTTTGAAATTTATCTCAAACACAGATAAATAAAGATTGCACATACTTGGAAGACGCTGCCTCCATGAACTCATCCAGGAAGGCGTCGTACTCAGGGCCTCTGACTCGCCGGTGCCGCAGTCCGATGTACAGTGGATCCTTAAGTAACTCCTAGTGTTAAAATAGACGTGACCCCCCAAAAAACAATTAGCAATAAGAAAGTCATTGACCTTTCACTAGTCTGTTTGACCATCTCTATAAGAGACAAAAACAAAGATAAAATCTTGACGTACTGATTCATAGTAGCCCACACTCACTAGTTACTTAATACTGTATAGAGTATATTCATACTCTTCACAAACCAAATTAAAAAAAAATAATTACTAAATGTTAAAAGATTCTAGGTTAGTCTGGGGGAAAGAAAAGTAAAATATGTCAGTGGTTCTCATTAGAAAAGCTCCCCTCTGATTTTGTACGTAAAATTTATCACACATGGAAATTATGTTAAGTTTTAAAAATTTACAACTTATGAAGGAAAAAAAGAACAATTTTTCATAGATTTATTTCTATTTCCAAAAAAATTGAAATCCTCAAACATTTTAGGTATATTTGTTATATGACTACTAACCTATTTGAGAGAATATTTTTAGCCTTGACCAAGTTTTCCTTAAGCTTTTTAAACTTTCTAGTTTCCTACTTCTTTTTTTTAACATATTTATTTTCATATACAGCATTCTGCCTGCATGTATGCCTGCAGGCCAGAAGAGGGCACCAGATCTCATTACAGATGGTTATGAGCCATCATGTGGTTGCTGTATATTGAACTCAGGACCTTGGGAAAAGCGGACAGTGCTCTTAACCTCTGAGCCATCTCTCCAGCCCTAGTTTCCTATTTCTTAAACAGACAGACCTGAGATACCATTATTCTACTCAAGTATTGGCATAATTAACCCTTAACATTATTTTAATAGATCATTTTTTAAATTGAAGTATAATGTAGATAGTGTAAAATATGCCCATTAGTAGCAAAGTTCTCAGTAAAGTAAGAATATCTGTGAAAAAAACATAGCTAATGGAATGTTTTACAGTGAAAGACTAAATTATGTTCAGATTCCAGAGTAAGAATATCCATCCTTATCACTTTTCTTCATCATTACACCAGCAACACTAGCCATTACAATAAAGCAGGAAAAAGACAAGCACACAGACTGGAAAGGGAAGAACTGATACTTTGTATTTGTATGTATATAATTATGAAAATAGAAAGTGCCAATATGAATGTATATAAATTTAATATAGCCATAGGATATAAGAACAATATACAAAAACAAGTATATCACTACGTATTTATACAGGACAGTTGAAATGGAATAAAATACAACTACATTTTATAATGGCAGTCCAAAACAAAATACATAGGGAAATATTTATTAGCATATGTAGAAAACTTGAACACTAGAAACTACAAACATTTCTTTTTTAAAAAACTTCTAAATGGTTTTAATGCAGACTGTAGACAAATTGTATGAAAATGGAGGGTTTACCTCAGAGGGCAGAATCAACAACTCACAGAAGGGCAAGATACTGAGAACAACATGCTACAGAAATCCTCTGTGAGGAATCAAAACCAGGCTGCGAGCAGGGGGCTTGCTCCATGCCCACAGGGGCTTCGCTGGCTGTGGCACTTCTAGAACTGAAGGAGTCCTAGTCCTCCATTTTGACTGGGAATGATGTCGTCATCATTCGGTCCCTGACTCCCTGTAAGTGTGGTCTGTGAGAATGGATAAAAAGAGGCCAGGTAGGAAGCAGAGAGCAAGCCTCATCTGCATCTAGACCTGCTCTGGATCAGAGGACCCTAGCTTCAGACCCACCCCTCCCTGTTATTGGGATGGAAACGTTAAGAGTCTGCAATGGAAACCCTTGTATTGTGTAGGTGTGATATAAACAAGAGAAAAGCACACTTGTTCCAGCCATTCAGCTTTCCTCTCATCCAGACGAAACTACAACCCACGGGGCCACAAACCTTAATGAAACAGTAATTGTTCCAAGCCACTGGGTTTGGAGACACTTTATGCCAGACAGATCCGTTCTTTCAGGTGTGGTGCTGTTAAGGTGGCTCAACTATCTGAATCTTCTGAAGTAGCGTTTACTTAAAGCCAACAGAAACCATGGCCGAGCATACCTATTGTCCTGGTGTAATTATTAATAGAACTCTCTCCTATTGTGAAATCCCCTTGGTTTGACCAATATACTTGCAATGTACTGCTTAACAAGTAAGTAAGGTTTTTTGCTCACTGGAAGCTAACATGTTAAGTCACATAAATGTAAAATATAAAATCTGAAGCTAAGAACTGTTGTAAAGCCCAGCTGTTCCTTAAGGCACTCTTTAAGCAAACCATTGGCAGACTCCCGGGCAGCCGAGGTTAAACTGCCAATGAGCTACTAATGGCTGCCAATATTAAAATATGTTCTCCAAGTCTGGAATATATTTAGCCTCTGAATATGAGTTTTAGGAAAGGGTGGGGCGCAGCTGAGAAAAATGTGCCCTTCTCTTTTTTCTCCCATTCTTTCCCACACTGATAATTGATGGACATAACATAAAGAAGTATAACTGAGGGAGGCAGTCCAGCAGGCAAGGGTATTTTCCACTAAGCTACATGCCCTGGGTTCAATTCCTGGAACTCACAGGGTAGAAGGAAAGAGCCAACTCCCATAGGATGTCCTCCTACACAGACACACACACACACACACACACACACACACACAGAGATACGCAAAAAGGAGAGAAAAAATAAATATAATAGTTGAGTTTAAGATTTATGGAAAAGACTGCTTCAAAATTAGAATGCTATATAATTTTCTTTTAACAATGTACTTGAAAGAAATTGTTATTATAAATTTTTAATTAATAAAATTAAGATAACACTTGAAAAGGTAGCATATTTTTACAGCTTTGACAGCCAAAAATTAATTTATACAAAATGCAATTTAAAAGGGAAGCAGCCAGAGGAGAGGAGAATGATGTGGTGGGACAGTGGTGGAGGGTCACAAATGAGAACAAGCTGTAGTGTCATATACATATGGAGACACAGTGACGGAAATTATCGCTCTCTATCCTAACTTAAAAAGAAAAAAAAGAGGGGGACTAAAGATTATTCTAGTTTCCAGGCTGTCACAAAAGGAAGGGACATGAATACTTTTCATTATGAAAACCTTATTGTGACTAGTCACCCAATTTAATTTCTGATTTCCACATGCACACATACACATGGCTATCTACATACATGTACTTCCACACACATAAACACAGATACACACATGCACATCACATCCATACACATGCAAAAATAAGAATATAATACTTTTGACCCCAAAGAATGAATTTGTAGGTCAGCAGTGAAAATTAGATAACAGGTAGCATTCTCCAATATAATGTGATTCATTTTAAAAAGCAGATAGTGTAAAAATACAAGATAATCAGTCAACTTGACAATTCTAAGACCTTCATGAAACCATCTGATTCTGATAACTCATGCAATCTATCAAAGTAAGAATCTATTGTAGATAACAGTGGTCAAGTTTCTCTATGTCCACATAATATTGATAACCTTGCAAAAGAGGCCCAGGTGGGGACTGGGAAAATGGCTCTTTTGGTCAAGAGTACTGACTGCTCTTGAAGGGGACCTAGGTCAGTTCCCAGGACCTACATGTGGCCCAAAACCATCTGTAACTCCGGTTCCAGGGGATCTGACACCTACTTCTAAACATGACTACCAGGCATGTGTATGGTGCAAACATACCCATCTAAACAAAATACATATAAAATGAGTAAAAATAGGTGAATCATTTTAAAGGCCCAGGTTTAAGACTGTTCAAATTATTATATACATTTTTCATAGTTTCAATAACCCCTAGAATTTTCAAGATATATCATAGATCTTATAGGTTTTATTTTACTTGAATTCCATATATCAATCATCTCATCTTGTTTTAAAAACATAAAAACTAGGGCTGGGGAGATGGCTCAGTCGTTAAGAACACTAGCTGTTCTTCCAGAGGTCCTTAGTTCAATTCCCATCAACCACATGGTGGCTCACAACCATCCGTAATGGGATCTGATGGCCTCTTCAGGCATACAGGTGTACATGCAGATAGATCACTCATATGCATTAAGTAAATAAATCTTAAAAAGATACATAAAAACTAAAGTAACAGTTACTTTGACATTAAGATTTTCTCAATGTCAATACAAACATACAATTTTAAAATAACATTTTAAAACAGGCTAGGTTTGATAACTAAATCATTTCTATTACTATTGAAAAAGAAAATGTCAGAAGTCATATTTTAAATCAAAATATTTCCTTGAATAAAGGATAAATAACATCTGTGTACAGAAGGTAAATATAATTGTTTGTATATGAATTTAAAAAGCATAACAACTGTTTGTTTAAATTACTGACAGAAAGGCTGTAAAATAAAAATGTGGAAGGAAAAGGAACTGAACTCCTAATCACCTACCCCAGGATCAATACAGACTTTTAGCATAATGAGATCTCAGTACTAAGAAGATTAAGTTTAACCAGACCTATGAAATTAGATCCTGTACAATGTAAAGATAATTAGAAATCACGGTTTCTAAGAGTAGTTAATGTGCTTCAAATAATCGTGGCGTCAATACTTATTCAAAGGATTTGAGACCACTAAGGAGGATGAATTCTTTTACAGAGATGAGAAAAGAGCAATTTTCTTATAACTTTCAGGGGCAGAGTTGAGGGGAATTCAGTAATCTATGAAACACAATCTCAAAACGCAAAATTTGGAACCTTTTTTAAAGACAGCTAGAAGTCCTATGCACATGAAATGTTTACCTCATTTTCTGTTCCCACGTCCAAAGTGATGGGTAGACACTGTTGTGGGTTCACCCCTCCACATGCCGTGTACAGGGCCAGTTTACCCACAGGGATGCCCATCCCATTACAGCCAAGGTCTCCCAAGCCAAGGATGCGCTCTCCATCAGTTACCACAATAGCCTAGAGGAAAGAAAAAGACAAAAAGGCCGTCTTCATTACTGGTCTCTAGTCCCAAAGGTAATGCCTTCCAATTAAACACTGAGCTACAAGAATGCATACATTAAATATACATAAACTGAATATTTAATCATAGCCATTAGGGAAGAATGAGGAGGAGAAATGAGTTTGTTCAATGTACACTGAGTATTATATAAAATTATATGTATGACTAGTTATGTTACTGTAAAAAGAAGAGAGGGGATAAAACAGAAATTCAAACAACATAAATAATTTACTCTCCAATTAAGAGGGCAAATAGACAATTAGATTTCAAACTGCAAACAAAAATCATAGGGCAGCTGTCAGACTAGCCAATGCCCCTCAGGGCAATTACAGGCGTGTCAGTAATGGCACACTGTAGAAGTGCTACGTATACTTGTAGCCACACCTCTGCCCCAAGATACTCTGACTTCTTGGTCCCAGAAGCACCTGGCACTGTGCTGTTACCTCTAGAGCATGGCCAGGACAGTCTGCTATACTATTTATCCTCTGACCTTTCCCTAGAACTGATGAATTATGCTTGGCTTATTTCTACTTACTCAATAATCATACATGTTATTCATGTAGAGGGCTTGTTTTACAGAATTTAATATCATCATTAGAAAACATCACTAGAATTAATGCATTCCACGTCTTCACTTTATGATTTATGGCCATAAAATGAATTAAAACAAACCAAATTTATTACATAATATAAAGTGCTGCATTCAAAATATCCATGGAATAGCAGCTATTTGACCCTAGTTAAAGCAATGAGCTTAAGCTTCTAATTCTTACTTCTTTTTTTTTTTAATTCACTTATTTTGTGTGTGGGGGTATTTCATCTGCTTGTAAGTCAGTGTATCACATGAATGCTTGATGCCCACAGAGGCCAGGAAAGGACATGGGATTCCCTTGGACTGGATGTTTGAGTGCTGGGAATCGAGCTGAGGGTCTTGAGAAGAGCAGCCAGTTACTCTAACTGCTGAGCCATCACTCCAGCCCTTGTATTTAGTAGTTTGGAAAGAAACTTAATGCATGTGCTTTCAGAGTGGCTTTGTTTGCTCGCTACAATGATCCCAGCATCTGGTACATTTTGCACTCAGTAAACAGTCAACAAGTACTGGGTAAATCCATCGATACATAAAGTGAAATTATGACATATAAACAACTTATAATACTTGGATTTCATATTCTAAATTAATGTGGCTGTGTCTCAGAAAGTCACAGCGCTGTAACGGGGGTCTAGAGCACACTCTCATCCCTCCTCTTTACAGATCAGGAAATGGAGAATCAGGAAACTCAACTCCCTTGGCCTTAATGGATCACCTAGGCAGTCCCAAAGCAGCAGGGTCTGCTCTCAGCCCGGTGCTCTCTCTGCACGGTGCTCTCTCAGCCCGGTGCTCTCTCAGCCCGGTGCTCTCTCAGTCCGGTGCTCTCTCAGCCCGGTGCTCTCTCAGCCCGGTGCTCTCTCAGCCCGGTGCTCTCTCTGCACAGTGCTCTCTCAGCCCGGTGCTCTCTCAGCCCGGTGCTCTCTCAGCCCGGTGCTCTCTCAGCCCGGTGCTCTCTCTGCACAGTGCTCTCTCTGCACGGTGCTCTCTCTGCACGGTGCTCTCTCTGCACGGTGCTCTCTCAGCCCGGTGCTCTCTCAGCACGGTGCTCTCTCAGCCCGGTGCTCTCTCAGCCCGGTGCTCTCTCTGCACAGTGCTCTCTCTGCACAGTGCTCTCTCTGCACGGTGCTCTCTCTGCACGGTGCTCTCTCTGCACGGTGCTCTCTCTGCACGGTGCTCTCTCTGCACGGTGCTCTCTCTGCACGGTGCTCTCTCTGCACGGTGCTCTCTCTGCAACACTGTTCTGACAGCTGCGCTTCAAAATGCACTGCTGAGATGTGTTGCCTTCAGTGTTTGTGTGAAATACAACTACTGAAAACTGTTTTAGAAGTAAATACATTTGAGAGGCGAAATTATTTATGCATATTCCACATACTCCATCTTTGAAAACTTTTCCCTGTTAATTTCAAGGTGTCATAACTTCCCCTAACTGCAATTGGCCAATTCATGCTCCTACAGAATTTCAGTGTCCAAATAACTCAGATGTGAATTTCGTAGACATGAGTGTATCTAATGTGCTGTAACAGATGTCGGCACTTATATGCACTGCTGATGATACACACTCATAGATGCATTTCTCAGCACAGGGAACCCAGATGGACTGCCTACACGTAGTAATGTTTTAATGGTATACTCTACAAGGATAGTAACTTTATTATATAATTACCTATAATCTGAATAATTTATGTAATGCTTTCCAGGTCATTAAAAGCACAGAAGCCATATAATTTTCAACATTTTCAATTTTTTGAAAAAACGGTTTTAAATAGTATGTGCTCACTTGAGAGCACATCTATGTTAAATGAAGTATGTCTTAAATATGAAGATTTTTTTAAAAGATTTCTTTATTATTATATGTAAGTACACTGTAGCTGTCTTCAGACACACCAGAAGAGGGTGTCAGATCTTATTACTGATGGTTGTGAGCCACCATGTGGTTGCTGAGATTTGAACTCAGGACCTATGGAAGAGCAGTCAGTGCTCTTCCCCGCTGAGCCATCTCTCCAGCCCAAATATGAAGATTTTTAAGGCACTTTGTTGTTGTTGTTGTTGTTGTTGTTGTACTTAACATTTATTCCCTAGGCTCCTGTCCCATTGAGTACCTAACTAAATTATAATCACATACTAAGACTTTTAAAAAAATTTTTTGAGATATCTAAATCTTAGCTTAGTTTATGCCTTATTGAAATTTTTTCAATATTAAAGGGTCTTAACAGGGCAAAATGTTCTGACATAAAAATATCTTCAGATGAGCAAACAGAGCATCTATACACTTAGACTTTATCTAGTAAATCACCTTTGCTCCATGTGTGTTCAATGACACAGTAAAGAGCGTACCTTACTCTTCAGCATGCTACTACATCCAAGTGTTGCCTAGGGTACTTGTCTCAGGCCCAGTTGTTACAGCGGCCTGACAAGGTAGTGATTAAAGCTCCACTCCAGAACAATTTTTCTGATCTACGTTGTTGACTCTTAAAATCTTCTCCAAATTTTTGGTTAAGGGAAAATATCAAGCCAGGGTATGGCTCAGCAGGAAAAAAAGACTTGCCAAGAAGTCTGACGAGTTCAGATCCCCTAACCAAGGTTGTGGAGTGAACACAACACACACACACACAGTATGCACACACACACGCACGCACAGTATGCACACAGGTGCATGTAACCACACCCTCAGGAATTATTACTTTAAATTTCATTAACTTACAGCTCCTTACAGACATAATGATAGAATGAGTTAACAGGTATCTTCTGCCTACTCTGAACTTGGTGGTTCATCTACACAACAAATACAATGAAGGGGTTTGCTTACAGAAATTATATGCCCGACATGTTCAACATATTTATGTATATGTATATACTACGCAATTACTTTGTGAAGAATGAAACACTAATAAATTAGAAATAACAGGAAAATGTAGAGAGACTCTCTTGTGTAATGTATGCAAGCACCACCTGTTAATATGGCCTATCAGCTTAGGCAGGTAACAGGAGGTGGGAGTCCCAGCAGGGAGAGAGGATTCTGGGATAGAGTCAGACGCAGGAAAAGATTTTCCCTGAACGATGATGGAGATGGTTGCATGAACATGAGGAAGGGGTAACCAGCCATGGCCCTCACAGAATAGAATAAGTGGGTTAATTAAGCTATGAGCTATTCAGAACATGCCCTAGCTTATGGCCTAGGCATTTATTCAGACATAATGCAGCCTCTAAGTCATCATTCCGGGGAACAAAGAGGCCAAGGAGAAAAGCTTGCAGTTGAGGGGGTCTCTAAAAATCTTTATAATAAAATTAATATACTATAGAGAAATCAGAAATATTAATTTAGGTGACAGTCAATGCTGCTCACAGCAAATGAGATTGTGACTACGACATAAACTGTTTCATGGGACATAAAAAAAACAAACTATCTCAGTGCGAAATCACTGATAACTTACCTTGACGACATCCTCTGGCCATGCATTAAGAACTGAAGCAATGTGCCCTTTGTCATGGATACTAATAAAGAGGCCTCTGGTAGGAAAAAAAATTGTTGTAATTTACTTCAAATATGTTAAACAACTATTAACATTAGTAAAAACTTAAATCAGTTAATATACTTCCATTTTTATTACATTACTAAAAAAAAAAAAAAAAGTCTTTTCTTAAAAAATGACTAGAAATCCTGTAAATAAGAGGCTGAGACATAGCTCAATTGGCCAAGGGCCTGTCTGTCATGCATGAAGCCCTGGGCTTGAGATCCAACACTGCACAAAACTGGGCATGGCACTCAGGTAGTCAGTAGAGACAGACAATCCCTGAAGTTCACTGGCCAGTCACCCTAACCAAATCAGTGAGCTTTAGACTCAATGAAAGATCCTTCTTTGTAAACGTATCTTTTATTCGCCTAAAGTAATTGTCCTTGATGCTTACTGCCTCTACCAACTAACCTAGGCCTAGTCCTGAAATCTTCTATTCTGCTTAAAATCTATTCTAGGACTGAAATATTTTCAGCCTCTAACTAAGACTTACTGCTGAATAAGATCATCCCTTCCTGGTCCTTTCTGAACTCTAGCTGGCTAGCTCACCTCAGCTGTTCTGGTTTAAACTTGTCTCCAAGCTGACTGATTTGATCTGACTTCTCTCAGCTTCTAAATTGCTCTGCTTGGCCCTCGTACTAACTATGGTAATATGTTATAATCTTCTGGCTCCTATTCTTTGGCTCATTCTCTCTTCAACTGGTATCTGTAAAACTGCCCTCTCTCTCTCTCTCTCTCTCTCTCTCTCTCTCTCTCTCTTTCTCTCTCTCTTTCTCTCTCTCTCTCTGCACTGTTCCCTCTTATAGCTTCCCTTTTCTCTCTCTTCTTGTGCGAGTTGAGTTGGGCATATCTTATTCTGTCAAATCTTTCTCTGAACCATCACTTTGTCTGCCACCCAACTCGACATCACTTTCAAACAGGGATGCTTCCTTCTACAAACTAACTTTACCTTCACTTCTGTGATCAAAGGTGTTTACTAAGGGTATGTCTGCATTCCAGTCAGAGGGATTAAAGGTATGTGTGAAGGTTGAGCCACACCACAACTAGAAACAGGTTTTGCCAGTAAACAACAACACAATCTTGGGGTTCACAGTGTGATCAAATTTCCTGCAACACTTCTTAAAGGGTAAAGAGTAATTGCAGGAGATAACTAATATTGGCCTTTGGACCCTGCAAGTATGTGCTGACATGTGCACACATATAAACATGCATATACAGAAATATACATCACTACACTAAGAAAAAAAACCTTATTTTAACCAGAAGAGATGGCTCAGTAGGTACGAGCATGTACTATTCTTGCAGAGGACCCCATATTTGGTTCCCAGTACCCTTGTCAGGCAACCCACAACTGCCTGGAATTCCAGCTCCAAGGAATCTGATGCTTTCTTCTGGCCTTTGAAAGAAGCTGGGTTCGTGTGCATGTTCCCAGACACAGACATACAATTTTTTTAAAAAAACAAAGAAAATTTAAAAGGGAAGTATCTGGAATCCATTTAGTCTTTAACTAAATAAGAAACATGTAAAAGCATGATAAGAAATCACAAAACAACACAGGCATCTCAGGTGTGCATTCCACCTCATTTCCACAACGGGAGGAAGAGAAGACACATGAGAGAGTCAAGAGCCTAAGGCTGAACACTTGTTTTCTGTAGCAATCACCTGACTATTTGGTTGCTGTTTGAATCTGTTGTTTCAACCTAACTGGAGCCTCTAAAGTGTCTGCCTTACCACATTTCCTATGAAAGTTGTGGCTTCACACATTAAATTGTGGGGGTGGGGGAAATGCTTTCTTTGTCTTCATTTAAAATTTTTTGCTCAAAATGGAGACCCACTCACAAGTATAATTTAATGACCAAAAAAACCCATCATCCTACATAATATCTATTTAAATACTGAGAATCTTGCCAGCTATTTAAAAGTCATTTGGTTTTTGTTTCATAAACAACAACAAAAACCCTCTTCCCTCATAAGAGCTGTCCTCTTGACTCTTATGGTATTGTTTACATTAAAGTGTGTGTGTGTGTGTGTGTGTGTGTGTGTGTACTTGCATGTGCACACATAATTAGGTATGCATGTGGAAGCCAGACAACTACTTCAGGTACCATTCATTCCTTATGTACTAACCACTGCTGTTTTTTTTAAACAGGCTCTCTTACTGCCTACAATGGCTGGCTCTCCAGTGGACCCAGCTATCCTACCAGTACTGGGGTCACAAACACGTGCCACCATGCCTGGTCATTTATTGGAGGTGCTGAAGCTCAAACTCAGGTCCTAATACTTACACAGCAAACACTTTACCAACTGAACTATCTTCCTGTACACAACAAATTTCTTTTAAATCACAGAAAAAAAATGAAACAAATCTATATATATGCTAGACTGACTTATTAAGTAAGTAGCCAAAAAGTATGGCAGTAATTCTATAGGAAAATTTTCCATGATTGACTAAAAAATATTGATTAAACTGTACTGTTCATGTGTACAAAATTTTCAAAGAATAAAAATTAAATAAAATTATACCAAATTATATCCTTTCCTGGTTTTCTTACTGTCTCACATGAAGTTGCTAAGTCTCCAAAATGATAAAAAAGCTCCTCATAAGTTATATGCATTTTTAGGTCCCAATGTAATCAGCAGATAAATAAAGAGCTGTAAAATTAAAATAAGATATTTGGGCCTAAGTAAGGAATTTATATTAAATTGTATAAGATGCTCTTGGCAATATAGTATTAAATGATATTTCCTTGTATGCTGTATTTTGGCCAAGATTTTCAAATAATAATATTCTCAGGAAGCTTAATCATTTAAAATAAAGAACAGTGAATGATACCAAAATTAACAACAATCAAATGTCAAGTTTTATTATGTGAAGATCTGGGTTCAGCCTCTAAAGAGCCTTTTGGCCACCCAAGATCTATTGAACTAAGTAGAGATCCATTCACAGCAAAAATGCTTGCTCTAGGAAGTGGCTCAGTAAGTCAAAGGTCTCTAATGTCCTACCAAAGCCAAGCATCGTAAGAGTTCTTGGTAATTCTTCCTGGAATGTTCCCATGATTAAAAATCTATTGAGATGTCCAAAAGGATTTGGGCACATTAGTAACTCACTCCTCCTAGCATACAACTGACCATGAAACATTAACCCTACAAATCAAATGGGGAGAAGAAAAGGAGAGAGAAGAAAGTAGGGAGAAGCAAGGAGAAAGGAAGGGGAGGAGAGAGGGAGGAAGTTATACAATGAGTTTAGATAAGCTATTAGATAAACTATTTAGAGCTATTTATAGTAATAGAAAACTTCTGGTGTTCTGGAAATTAAACCAGAGCCTTGTGCATGCTATACAAACTCCCTACACCTGAACTACATGTCAGCCTTAAAAACTCTTGCTATCTCAATTCTTGCCGATCAATTTCTTAAAAATCACTAAGTTCTATTCAAAGTATGTTAAACAGGGCAACTGAAGATACATTTTGGAATCTACTTCATGTCAGAACTGAGGCAACTTTAAAATGGAGGCCTTTTTTTTTTATACACATAGTTCAAACTTTTTTCATAATCTCTAACACTATACATATTCTACTCTCAACACAAATCTGGAAGGCAAGATAATATTCTCCATGATACTGGATGATATCCCCATGGAATTGCATATCAGATGGAATTCACTTCAGAGCATGCAACTTTCTATTGTAACATGACTTATATTTTCTTTGGAAAACAAGTTTATAGGTCTGTTTCTGAGCCAATTGGAGGAAAGAACAGTTCTGAAACTTTTTATAATAATGCCTCCTTGCATCTGTTATTTCTTGAAATAATAAAGTTATATTCCATTTTCCACAAAATGTGAACATACATTAGTAAGTAAGCCTCGAGAGTTAACCAAAGTTGAGTTGTACAACAGGCCCACAGTTGATGGAGAAAGCAGTACAGACTGTCTAGACCTAATGGTTTGTGTTACAGTTTCTTGACTTTGTAACATTTTGGGGGGGTACGTTAAAAACCCTACTCTGAATTTGACCTTTGACTGGCTCCTGGACCACTGAAATATGACACAACAGCCTCTTGATGAGCTGAGCAGCTGTAGAGCCATTGCTGCCAGTCAGCTATAGCTTCACAAGCAATATGCTATCATCAGCGTGCGGCTAAGAGAGGATGCCCAAATGGTTATGTGCATCTTTCCCTCCCTGCAAGCTGGGGATGGGCCTAAGGACACACTATTAAGCATTCTACCCCTGAGCCACATCCTTGATTCCATAAATGTATTTTTTTTTTACTTAAATTTTAAATTTAAAATGAATTTAACAGGCTATAAACTCATGGTAATTAAGGATCGTCCATACTTAAGAAGGCTAAGTTTAGATAAAATGCAGGCCTATAAAAACCAGGAAATAAAACAAAATAAAGATACAAAGCCAAAAGTCTGGAGTTAAAAGTATTAGAAGAAATGATTAAAGGACAAAGAAGAGACAGTCAAGAAGAACCAGGCGTGGTGACACACGCCTTTAATCCCAGCACTCGGGAGGCAGGAGCAGTCAGATTTGTGAGTTCGAGGCCAGCCTGGTCTATAAAGTGAGTTCCAGGACAGCCAGAGCTATACAGAGAAACCCTGTCTCAAAAAACAAGGAAGGGGGAAGGGGGGAAGGGGGAAGGGGGGAAGGGGGGAAGGAGGAAGGAGGGAAGGGGGGAAGGGGGGAAGGGGGAAGGGGGGAAGGGGGAAGGGGGAAGGGGGAAGGGGGAAGGGGGAAGGGGGAAGGGGGAAGGGGGAAGGGGGAAGGGGGAAGGGGGAAGGGGGAAGGGGAAGGGGAAGGGGAAGGGGAAGGGGAAGGGGAAGGGGAAGGGGAAGGGGAAGGGGAAGGGAAGGAAAGGAAAATGAGTCCACAGTTAAAGAGCAGGTAATGAAGAGGAGTCCTCATGAACACAGGGACCCTATTGGCAGGCTAGCCAGCACAGCTGAAGCCAAAGAAATCCACAGGAAAGCTGGACATGCTGGTACATCCCTACAACCCCAGTACCTGGAAGTCAGGGCCAGAGAACTAGTCCTGAGTTCAAGGCAAGCCTGGTCTGCATAGTGAAAGCTACAATTGAGACCCTGTCTCAAAACCACCTTTTAAAAAAGATGACACCAAGAGAAAAATGTTAAGAGGGTATGATCAATAAGAGGGTATGATCAATATGATGCTATCTTACAGTATATTACAAGGAATTATTTTTCCTGAAACACAGCCAAAATGATGCTTCATCACTAGCAACTAGTTAATGCATTTCCAACAAAGAAAAATATTTTTCAAAATTATACCTAGACAACAATCAATATTTATTCATCACTGCCATGGGGCCCTGAGACATCAGTACTCCGCTGACTACCCCAATGATGCCCTATATAATAAAAAGGCCACTTCAGACCCCAGAGTGTAGCACTTGCCTCTTTGGTCTCATCCACTCAGTCTTTCCTTAACTTTCCTAGTCTTAATCTTTCCAAGTTCCAACTGAGATTTTAAAGGTTTATTTTATTTTTAATTATATGTATCAGCATGTCTGAGACTAGTTATGCATGCATGAGTGTGGTGCGTGCCCACAAGGCCAGAAGTCCTGGATCCCCTGGAACTAGAATCTCATGCAGCTGTGAGCTGCCTGAGTGGGTAATGAGAAGAAAGCAGGAGACAAACCATCTCTGCAACCCTGCAAGTGTGCTCTTATAAAACATGCGGCCCATCCTGTGTGCTCTTATAAAACATGCGGCCCATCCTGTGTGCATGTGAAGCTCCACTGCGACTAGATCAGAGCTCACACATCTAAAAAATACAGAAATCTGTGGCTTTTATGATCAGTGGCATCATTCCCAGTTTGTCATTACCAAGAATATTCATTCTGATAACTTAAGGTAAAATTACTTAGGTTGGTTCACCCCAGAATCACTCCCTTTTCTTCTGGCAAATAACATGCATTCAGTAAAATAACTCTTCAAAATTGTATATTTGATGTTTCTTTGTTCAATTAGCAATTTCTTCTTGTCCATATGGGCTCATGGTTTAGTATTTTATTCAATAGGGTTGAACCTGTTATAGATATAATACACTGAATGCCCGAATGTCCCCAGACATGTGTAGTGGGAGTATGCAACTTGGCTTCTAAGTCCATTTTTCGGGCAGATATTGTTGAGGTGAAGTATTGCTACACTGCTCAGACTGGTCTCAAGTTCATGGCTCTCTGCCATCAAACTTTAACTCTCTTACTTATTTTAACTTAGTTCTGTTTCTATCACACCCTTTCTGTGAATCTAAGAATCCAAACCAACCCATCTGTTCTCTCTTTTCTTCAACTCCTTCTGTACAGTTATGTTTCATAAAAGTACTCACCCATGTCTGTCACACGCACCTACACCTTCAAGTCTCTATCACCGAGACTAGCAACTCAGTCTACCTTTCTCAAGTACCTTCAGTGTCTCTTGTGCTCCCCACAGAGCTACTGCTGACCTCTGTCTCTCCCTCTCTCCCTCTAGTTTCTCATCAGATTAGCACACAGCCTTGACTATCTGATCCACTGTAGTGTCCTTCCAGCTGAGCCTACTGTTCATTACAGGATTAGGTAGTGTCCATATCCTGTCTTCTAGCCCACGAGCTCAGATGCTGTCCCACTTGCTACCCCACGGTCTACTTCAGTGTCCTTTGTTCTTACTCAGCTTTAGCTGTTGGATTTTGTTGTGGTTTGGTCTAATGCTTGTATTATGTTAATTGGGTACCCAAAACTGTACAAGAATCTGCATGTCCACATGTAAGATGCTGAGGGTCCCTGCCCCCAGTTGGTTCTGACTGGTAAATAAAGTTGCCAGCGGCCAATGGCTGGGCAGGGAGGCAGAGATGGGACTTTTAGGATTCTTGGCAAGGGACCAAGAGAGGAGGAAGGATACAACCACCATGCTGGGAAGGAAGAAAGAGACACCAGGCCTGAGGGATGCAGAAGAGAGAGCATAGCCATGATGTAAGAGTTAGGGATCCTGGCCCGGGAGGGCTGCAGGTCTGGTCCAGGGCAGCCAAGATGGATCATAGGTTTTATAAGTGATGAGTTAAGATTAACTGAAAGCTCACTAGTCACGTGGGAGCTAGGAAGTGGCCCGGCCACTGAGCTGTTTAAGGCATATTAGAATATACAGGCTGCAAGCTGGAGAGAGAGCTCAGAGGTTAAAAGCACTGACGGCTCTTCTAGAGGTCCTGAGTTCAATTCCCAGCACTCCCTTGGTGGTTTACAACCATCTGTAACAATGCTCCCTTCTGGTGTGTCTAAGGCAGCTACAGTGTACTTATATAAATGAAATAAATAAATCTTTTAATATATATGTACATATATATATATATATATATATATATATATATATATATATATACACACACACACAGAATGGGGGAAGGCTGTGTATATGTGTCTCTTATTGGGGAACCCAAAACATTAGAGCAGAGGTAGCAAGGAACATGCCATCAACTCCATCACAACATAGATGATTTGAGTAGTGATAATTGAGTCTGTAACAGGTTTTCTGTGTCCAATCCCTCAAGCTTCTTGCACTCTACTAAACAGCTAAGCCCTAGGGAAACTGCTTTACCCCAGCCCCTTGGACACACTTTCAAAGCCCACTCTGTCTAAGTTCCCACGGTTTCTGATGCTTTGCCTCTGGCTTTATCTCCCACTCTGGATCCCATCCTTGCTCTTGGCATCTGATCAACTGATTCAGCCTGAGAACCACATCATTTCCAACTTTCAGTGGCTTTTCAAGGATTCTGTCAGGCAGTCTTCCAGTCCCTCCAGCTCCTCTTTACTGCCAGCCCAGCTCCCTGTTCCTCATCAGAGGCAGTGCAAGTGTCAGCTTCTCTTGCAAACATTTTCTGACTCACATTCTCAAGCTGAATTTGGAATTCTAGAAACTTGCTGTTCTCAGTACTTAACACACTCTCACAAAAAGGTTCACTTCCTTGCATGTTTTCCAACTAGATTAGAAACTATACAAGTCAGTATTTTGTATTTCATACAAAAATCAAAGAAGAAAATGGAATAATGGAAAGAATATGGAAAACAATGCTGGAGAGGTGGCTTAGAGGTCAGGGGCATGCACTGCTCTTATAAAGGACCTGGCTGCTTCCTAGCACCAGAGTGGCTGGTTCTTAGTGCCTTTCACTCAATCTCCAGATCTGGCCCTCTTCTGGTCTCTGGGGGTACTGCACTCTTTTACACATACTCTCACACAACACACATGCAAACCCCTGACTAAAAATAAAATTAAATCTTAAGGAAATGAGAAAGGAAGATAGATTTACTGGTAAGTAAAATATCACAAGAAAAACACTGATGGAGAACATTTCAGGAGAAATGTGATCCATGGGTGCATTTCTGGACCATCTCTTTTAAAAAAGGACAGGTATACAGCCGGGCGTGGTGGCGCACGCCTTTAATCCCAGCACTCGGGAGGCAGAGGCAGGCGGATTTCTGAGTTCGAGGCCAGCCTGGTCTACAAAGTGAGTGCCAGGACAGCCAGGGCTACACAGAGAAACCCTGTCTCGAAAAACCAAAAAAAAAAAAAAAAAAAAGGACAGGTATTAAAGGCCTAGACAGGAGAAGTCAGCTTCTGAAGTAAAACGCCAGAAAAGAACAGCAAGAACTAAGTAAGAGTCAAACTACCCTTAGGGCTGGGGACCATGCAACTGGTAACTGGAGATCTCAGTCCTGCCTCTGTTGTGAAAAATCTCAGTGATAGCCAGGAACTGAGAAACAGTGGCTGAGCAACCAGAGAACCATCCAGTATTCTCAGAGCTACACACTGGGAAAGAGGGATGGATTGCAACATCATACCAGCTTCTGGAGAACGCTAACCACAATCGTCTAAGTTCTCTGGACTTCAGTCTTAGAAGTTTTAGAAATTAGAGAGATGAGTGGGGGCTTAGCGGAAGGTGGGTGGTAAAAATAATTTTTACCTAAGTTTGTTAGACAAAGGCAGATTTCCTATTGCCTTTGTTATCTATTTCCGGCGCACGCCTTTAATCCCAGCACTCGGGAGGCAGAGGCAGGCGGATTTCTGAGTTCGAGGCCAGCCTGGTCTACAAAGTGAGTGCCAGGACAGCCAGGGCTACACAGAGAAACCCTGTCTCGAAAAACCAAAAAAAAAAAAAAAAAAAATTCTCTTTAAATAAGTATCATCTTGGTAATGCGAGTGCTTCCTTGTCGCTCTGGATTGCTTGTTTTGTTTTAAGATGCGGTCTTGCTGTGTCATCCCGACTGGACTGGAACTCCTGGCAATCTTCCCACCTCTCAAGTGCTGAGATTAGAGACACTGTGCCCAGACAGAAGTAATTTTTAAGAAAATGGCTTGTTATTCTATAGGTGTCTTAGTTACTTTTCTATTGTTGTGAAGAGACAACAAAACCAAGGCAAGCTATAAAAGAAAGCATTTAATTGAGGGAATGCCTACAGTTTAAAAGGGTTAGTCCATTATCATCATGTGGGAAGCATGGTAAGAGGCAGGCGGGCAGGTATGGTACTGGAGTAGTAACTGAGAGCTTACATCTGATCCACAAGTTGGAGGCAGAGAGAGAGAGAGAGAGAGAGAGAGAATGGGGTTGGCATGGACTTTTGATACCTCAAAGCCCACCCCCAGTGACACACTTCCTGTAATTAAGTCACCTAACCTAATCCTTCTCAAAACAGTTCCACTAGCTAAGGATAAAGCATGCAAATATATGAGCCTATGGAGGCCATTCTCATTTAAACCACCACAACAGGCTATACCAACCAGTGTGAATTATAGACAAGTATTCTTTATAGAGATATTTGTCATTTATAATATGTAAGTTTCCTACTTGCTATTACTTGAGATATACATGCTTACATGTGTGCCTTATTTTTTGTTTTTAACAATCTGTAACTTCTAGGAACAAAGTAAACATCTCCAATGACAAATGACAGATTAAAGATAAATGAATTCAATTTTCAGTATATTAAAAAAGGATGTTCATAAGGCCAGCCTGGGCTACATAAAGAACCTCTGTCTCACCACACACTTTGGTCACAGTGCATGGGAAAATCAAGTTGATACTGATCTTAGCAGCTTACTCTTGGGCTGGTGAGATGGCTCAGTGGATAAGAGCACTGACTGCTCTTCTGAAGGTCCTGAGTTCAAATCCCAGCAACCACATAGTGGCTCACAACCACCCATAACGAGATCTTATGCCCTCTTCTGATGTGTCTGAAGACAGCTACAGTGTACTTATGTATAATAATAAATAAATCTTTGAGCTGGGCGTGGTGGCCCACGCCTTTAATCCCAGCACTCGGGAGGCAGTGGCAGGTGGATTTCTGAGTTCGAGGCCAGCCTGGTCTACAAAGTGAGTTCCAGGACAGCCAGGGCTATACAGAGAAACCTTGCCTCAAAAAAGCAAAACCAAAAAAAAAAAAAAAAAAACTTTGAGCTGGAGCAAGCAGGGACTAAGCAAATGGGGCCAACCAGGGTGAGTGGGGTTGACTGGAGCAAGCAGAGGAGAGGTCCTAAATAAAATTCCCAACATCCACATGAAGGCTTATGACCATCTGTACAGCTACAGAGTACTCATATACATAAAAATGAAATAAATAAATAAATCTTTAACAAGTGTACTCCCTGCCAATAATACTGGAAGGTGCTATGAAGGTGGTAGACAGCATCAGCATCATCACCATCACCATCATTGCCATCATAAATAATCAACAATGTAACTCAGCTGTGAATCCTGTGAGTTGCAATAATAATCAGCATAAATGTAATGGAGGTAACCAACCACTTTCTGATTAGATTAAAGGTCCACTCCACAAGAGGAAACACATGGCTGGTACAGTAAATCTGGCCAAGAACTTATGGGTGGGAACTCACAGAGCCCACAGAGGAACCTAGTACTATTTTCCTTAGCAATGGACACAGCATCAAACTGTCCTCTAAATTCACACCTCTCTATCCATAGATCCCTGAAGCTCCCATACATCCTCAGAGAAGTTGCTTTGTGCGATGGACAGTAACTCGGAAACTCACAACTTCTCAAAGTGCAGAGAATAAGTATCTGTGGCATATTCGTCCTCAAGTGGGACATTTATATCACACCCCCTCCCTAAAGGCACAGCAACCATCATGAAAGAAGCAGTAAAGGGAGGGCCATGGAGTTCATGGTAGTTAAGGCTGCTTGAACAAGGTCAAACCAGTCAACGTTCCAGCATTAAGGGGTAAGGGGCTCACAAAGACTCCACTCCTAGCAGAGGGGCTATTGACAGTTGATGGCTTCTGGGGGATGAAGAGTCAATTTTCTTTAAAGGTAAAGTCCCCTGTAGGTAGCCCATGCTCCAGTGGTCAGACCAAAATCCATTGTGTATATGGACAACACAAATTGGACTTAGTTGATGACTTTTGACAGAGAAGACAAACTATACAGTAGAAAACTGAAAGCATCTTCAACAAAGGTTACTGGTCTAACTGGATCTCTGTATATAGAAGAATGTAAAGAAATCATTATTTATCACCCTGCACAAAACTCAAGAACAAGGGGATCAAAGACCTCAACACAAAACTAGATATACTAAATCTGATAGAAGCAAAAGTGGGAAATAGCCTTGCATGTATAGGCTTTCCTAATAGACAGCTTCTTAAACAGAACACCAATAGTTCAGGCACTAAGATCAACAATTAATAAATGGGACCTCGTGTAACTGAAAAGCTTCTGTAAAGCAAAGGACACTGGCAATATGACAAAACAGCAGCCTGCAGAATGTGAAAAGATCTTCACCAGCCCTATATCTGATAGAAGGCTGATATCTAAAATATATAAAAAAAACTCAAGAACTTATATACCAACAAACCAAACAACCCAATTGAAAAATAGGATACAGAGCTAAACAGAGAATTTTCAACAGAGGACATGGCTTCTAATGGCTGGGAAGCACTTAAAGAAATGTTCAACATCCTTAGTCATCAGGAAATGCAAATCAAAATGACCCTGAGATTTCACCTTACACCTGTTAGATTGGCTAGATCAAAAACTCAGGTGACAGCAGATGCTGGTGAGGATGTGGAGAAAGGGGAACACTCCTCCATTGATAGTGGGACTGCAAACTTGTATAAGCACTCTGGAAATCAATTTAGCAGTTTTTCAGAAAATTGGCAATAGTTCTACCTCAAGACCTAGCTATAACACTCCTGGCTATATACCCAAAAGATGTTCCACCATACCACAAGGACACGTGCTCAATTATGTTCATAGCAGCTTTATTCATAATAGTTAGGAACTGGAAACAACCTAGATGTCCCTCAACCAAAGATGGATAAAGAAAATGTAGTACATTACACAGTGGAGTACTACACAGCTATTAAAAACAAGGACACAATGAAATTTGCAGGCAAATGGGTGAAACTAGAAAACACCCTGAGTGAGGTAACCCATACCCCGAAAGACACACATGCTATATACTCACTTATAAGTGGATATTAGTCATAAAGTAGAGAATAACCATGCAATATCCCACAGACTCAAAGAAGCTAAGTAACAAGGAGGACCTAGGGGGAAGACGCTCAACTCTCACTGAGAAGAAAAAATAGACACTGGGAGTGTGTGGAGGGAGGGAACTAGGAGTGGGGTAAAGAGGGGAACAGGAAGAATTAAGTGTGGGAAGAACAGAGGGATCGAGAACTGGGACCTTGGGGGTGAGAGCATCTCTGGGACGAGCTAGAAAACCTAGGACAAGGGAAACTCCCAGGAACCTATGAGGGTGACCCTAGCTAAGACTCCTAGCAGTAGGGGGTATGGAACCTAAAATGGCCACCTCCTGTAACTAGGAAATACTTTCAATGGAGGGGTGAGAACACCAACGCACCCATAAAAACCTTTGACCTACAATTTGTCCTGCCTACAAGAAGTGCAGGGATAAAAATGGAGCAGAAATTGACGGAACAGTCAACCAATGACTGGCCCAACTTGAGACCCATGACGTGAGAGCCTACTATTAATGATATTCTCCTATACCCTCTTAAGAGTCCCCAGAAATATCTAATAATACATACTGAAACGTGAGGTTAGAGAGAAGGCTCAGTGAATTAAGAGCACTTGCTGCTCTTGCAGAGGACCTGGGTTCAGTTCCCAGGATCCACATGGTGGCTCACAACTATCTGCAATTCTAGTTCTAGATCTGATGTTCCGCTTTTGACTCAACTGTATAGTATATACACAGTACATTTACATGCATACAGAGAAAATACCCAGTACACATAAAATAAAGGTAAGTCCATTAAAAAAAAAAACATACTGTAAAATTTCAAGCATGACAGTATAGAGAGAAAAATAAAAATACCCACAGCTATGAGGCAGTACAAAAAAATGAGACCAAAAAAAAAAAAAAAAAGAGGAAAAATAGCCACATATGGTAGATACCTGCACAAAAATGCACCAACTACTTGTCAGGCATCCGTCCTGTACTTCCAGTTTGGGTCACCAAATCCTACCCAAATAGCATGCTTACTTAGTGCTATTTTGAGGCTGATAGCTTAGATTTTCTTGAAAAACTTACATATAATAAGGAAATACAGAAGAAAAAAGTAACTCTCACTTTCAAGGGAAAGCACATATATCCTATCTGACATTTATTGGCAACGCAAAGAAAACAACGTTTCAGTTACTTGCTGGCTATGGAATGCGAGTCCTATGGAAGGCCAATATAAACTATGAACTGGGAACGCCACAGGAAATCACAGAGACAATGATGGAAGAGCAGTGGCTTCCATCAGAGCAGTGCCACTATTTGTATGCAGAAAGCCAAAGGCTCTCCAGATAAGAAAGGATATTGGGGAAAGGCTACAACAGAATTACACTTGAGCTACAATGCTTACTAGTTCATTAGGATCTGCCCCAGTGTTCACATGAAACCTAACCATGTGCACTGGCTCATGATTCCAACTTCCAAATCTTCCCGGCACCTCTGAAACAATGTAACAACTTTCATCAGTCTTGCGCCCCTGCTGCAGGCTGCTGAGGATGACTCTACGCCTACATTCACGGGGGGACAAGCAGCATCCTCGGGGAGCAAGTCCTTCAGAGCTGAAGCTTTGTTTTGGGGATCCTTTCAAATTACAGAATGACATACACCCAACAGTCTTAACTCTGGGCCTTTACTTTACAAATTCCTTTGCTGGTCTTTGCTTTGTGACTGTGTTCCTAAAAGATGGTTGATCTAAACTCAACACTAAATGATCAAAGTATTCCATCAGTAAGACTTACCTCCTTTCTAATGTTTCAGACAACTGACAGAAATCCATGCACATGTGCTGATGATTATAGAAACAGGCCTTATTAACTCAAATGGGAAAGCCTTGGTTTTGTTTTGGTTGTATTTTGTATGTGGAGTTTTTTTCCCTTGTATTTTCCTTTTTAGAGAAAAAACTTAATCTAATAAAAAGAATAGAGAGAATAGACCCAGAAATAAATAAATATAAATCACGTGGACAAACTTGACAAGCCTCTGACGTGAGGCCAAAGGATTTTCTGGGGGTCACTATTATTGCTGACTGAACATCCTTGACCTTCAAAAGTTCAAATCTCTACTACCACCAGGAACCCATCAGTAGTTTTTTTTGTTTTAAGATTAGCCTAAGTGAGAATGGACCTCTGAGGAGCCCACCCTACTGCAACGGTAACTGTAAACCCACTTCACAGAGGCAACGTGGTTACACTCAGTGGGTCACAGAACAAAATGAAAAGACATTAGTGTGGGAAAGGGAACTGGACGAGGTAGTAATAGGGTGGGAGGGAAATGAGAGCAGGTAACAACACTCAGAATGGGCACTCTTGTGTGTGTGTGCGTGCATTTGTGTGTGAGCATGTGTGTATGTGTGTGTGAGCATGTGTGTGTGCCCACTGCTGGGCAGCTCCCTGCATGTGGAGGTCAGAGGACAACCTTGAGGAGTGGATCCTTATCTTTCTACCTTGCTCAAGACTTGCTCTTTGCTGTTGCTGAAGTCAGGTTAGCCCCCACAAGAACTTCTGGTGATTCTCCTGCCTCTGCCTCCACCTCCCCATAGAGGCACACTCAGGTTACATATACTTGCACTACTGAGTAAAGCTTTTACATGGGTGCTGAGGTCCAAACTGTCAGGCCTGTGTGGCAAGTGACACATCTTCCACTGAGCCATCTTCCCAGGCCACTTATGAAGTTTATAGAACACAATTTGTATTTGCATAGTTTTTAGAAAGCCTTCTGGTCCTAAAAATATAGCCCTAGTCAATGGCTCATTTCCCCATATTTTACTAACTATATTTTATATCAAGAAAAAAATTATGCTCCAGTTACAACGGCTGTTAGAAAAACAAATTCTTTTTAATAAAAAGAATTTGACATTGGGAACTATAGGTTCATAGGACTTCAGGTAAATCATTTTCTAAGTCCTACAACACACTTCCCACGGAAAGGCAGCTTCAAGAGGAGTCATTTCATGTAAGCAGACTAAGGACACTCATTTACAGGCAAGGAAACTAAAGACCAGGGGTCTGTAGTCAAATAAACCCACGATCACACAGTTACAGAAGCATAGCAGGGACTCAGGCCAAGTCTTCAGTGCACAGCACGCCCTTTGGTAATTTTACTCATGTCCTATGTCCTAAATGAAGGCAGTGCTAGACCCAGGGCATTCAAGGGTATGGGGAAGGGTGAGCACTACCACTCAGGACAGAAAGGCCAACACAGATTGACAAGAAAATCATTAGTTACATGTGTAATGTTATTCCGATTGTAAAGGTCCCCAGGTTGACAGGCACTCAACTGGGTATGGGTAACCAGAGAGGGAGGAAGATAATAATAAAAACAGAAAGGTAGGCAGAGTAATTTAGGGACACAGAAACCCTTCAGCGTCACACTAAAGAACTTGGCTTTTGTCATGGGGACACGGAGTCAGTCATTTCAGTCTAGGGAATGACATAATTAGGCATACCTTCCTGAGGACAGTACTCCTTCTCATAGGATAGAGAAATTCAGAGAAGAAATGAGAAGGGCCTAATCTAAAAGACTGGCTACAGAGACTGGGTAATAAATTGATCTCACAGATAAGTGCAGACCCGACAAGATACAAAACAGAAAAGGGAGACCGGGACTACTTCTGTGGTGTTTAGGGAAGAACTGTTTAGTAGACAATTTTGCACAGTATAATTTAGGAACTCTGGGTCCCTCAGGTTAGGGACATTGGGCTGAGGTTGGGTAGCTATAGGTAACTGTGAGGAGCTATTCAACAGTGGGAAACTGAGCAGTAACTGTAGGTGACATGGAGTAGAGATGACTTGGAAGTTCTTAGGTTACAAGTAAGAGGATGCACAGAATGGAGACCATGCCCCTGAATAAAACCCGCAGAACACGACACTGACATTTGTGTGGGTTGAGTGGCTCATCAGACTCAGCTGTAAAACTAAGAAAGAAATGTATTTTATTGACAAGGGACAAATATTAGATTTAACTCATGAAAATGAACCGTTAAGCCAGTGAATTCATCGGGGGTATGGAGAGGAATCTATGAGATCCGGAGAATCAGTCAACAGGGTGTTTACATTCTTATGAGCCCAGAATAGTCAGCCAAAACCAGCTGGAGCCCAGCTCCTCAGAGCAGAAGCTTCAGAAGGCGACTGCACTGCTCCACACCCATAGTAATAACATTTAAATTTAAAATAGGTGCACAGAAATGAAGTGGAAAGGATTTAGTGTTGGGATAATACATGGTCTAGCTGACTCTTCCTTAGCTCAGGATAGGTTTGTGCAGTGAACAGAGAACAAGATCAGAAGGGGAGGGAGCTTGGGTTGCAAAGCAAATAACCTGTACTAAGTCTGCAAACTCACAGACTTCATAAATCCAGCAGAGCCTCTGACCTGCAGCTGAGGTACTCAGAGTGTAAGTACACCACCAGTGTTATATATCCGTGTCACCTCACCTACTTAAGGCCACCACAATAGAACTAAAGACTATCAACAAACTGCCATTGTTGGCAACTGTGTGAGTTTGCAGCCTTGCTTGATCTCCTTACTCCAAAGCCTAAGCGGATTAAGTCTATTCAAAGCAATCAGGTGATGCAGGCAGGCAGTGCTGAAAGTCTCACTGGTCTTTCCATTCCACCCTAGCCTTCTGTCCATATGGAAGTCAGTGAAAAGTCTAAAACTGTAATTGGAGGCTACTGTCCCCCGTTTCAAATAGCTCAGTAGCTTGCAACAGGACAAAGGACTACAAAGAAACCATACCCCAGCCCAGCCTTTGCCTCATGTCTACCATGCCACCCTGCTCTATGCCAGAGCTTCTGACAATACAATCTGCTTGGCCTCAGCCCCTTTTGTTGTCTTTTGTATTTTACAAACTGTCACCTCATCCTGAATATAGAAACTATATACAGGAGCCCTTGTTACTCTCACTATCCTGTTTAATTTCTTTATAACAGCCATGTACCTTTTGTTCACATGTTAATTCTTGTTGTTCATAAGGACAAGACATATATTCTGATGAGTCATCGCTTGATAAAGTACTTAGCACGCAGGACATGCTCATGGAACTCCTGGTACAGGAAAGGAGGGATGAAATAAGGAACACAGACTTCTGAAGACGTGGCCGAGCCAGGAAGAACAGTGAGACCTTTGCAGGAAACTGAGTGCTAGAAAAGGGTATTTGATAATTCATAAAACTGGGTTTAAATATCAAACTACTGTCATTAAAAGGTAGAAACCTTAGAAAAGGAGACAGGGGGGCTGGTGAGATGGCTCAGCAGGTAAGAGCGCTAACTGCTCTTCTGAAGGTCATCCTGAGTTCAAATCCCAGCAACCACATGGTGGCTCACAATCACCCATAATGAGATCTGATGCCCTCTTCTGGTGTGTCTGAAGTCAGCTACTTACATAGAATAATAAATAAATCTAAAAAAAAAAAGAAAGAAAGAAAAGAAAAGAAAAGGAGACAGGGCTAGAGTGATGGCTGCCAAGGCTGACAACCTGATCCACGTGTGAAAGGAGAGAACCAGCGCTTACAAGCTGTCCTCTTATGCCCAAATACACAGTGCCACACACACACACACACACACACACTAATCATCATAAAGATTAATGAAACAATTGTAGAGTGACATACATTCTCATGAAATACCTATGAGAATTCTGCTGTTTGGGGAAGCAAACATTATAAGCCCTACGAAGACTGTATCTTATAGATAGTGCTCATTAACAAATGCATCACTTTAACTTTTGACAATGGTCCCTAAGGAAGGAAGGGTCCAACTTTGACAACGGTCCCTAAGGAAGGAAGGGTCCAAGAAACTTCTCTGAAGAACTTAGACCCAAGACAGAAAACTTAGCCCAAAATAAGTAGGCTCAACATGGTTTAGGGAGGATATGATAGCTAATTTCATGTCTCAACTTAGCTAGCACCATTCTAGATGCTTCTACAAAAGTCATTTTGTTTGTTTGCTTGTTTTGTTTAGTTTGTGACAGTGTCTCTCTACACAGCCCTGGCTATCCTGGAACTCACTATGTAGACAAGGCTAGGCTTTGAATTTACAGAAGTCAAGCTGTCCTTGAATTCGCAGAGATCTGTCTGCAGGGATTAAAAGTGTGTATACCAACAAACTCAGCTACTACAAAGGTCATTTTAAAGTAAGATTAACATTTACTATGTAGGCCTTAAATTACTCTCCATAATGTTGGGCCATTACAAGGGGATAAAAATCCTGCTAGAGAGTTACTGTCCCTGAAGAGTAAGAGGAGGATCGATCTGTGCCACAGGCTGACTTCAGGCCTCACTGGGCTGTAGGACAGCCCTTCCCTGGCTCTTCAGCAGCTCTGGTGCAGCCAATTACTCCCAGGGCCAGTTTCTTAGCTAACTCTCTTCCTCTGTTCTCACTGACACTCTCTCACATCCTCATTCATACTCCCTCCCTCCCTCCCTCCCTCCTTCCCTCTCTCTATGAAATCTTGCCCTTAATACCTTGGTGAGACTTTTCTTGGAATGATTGTTTTCAACAATCATTATAAAGTCAACATCCTAAAAAATAATGCCAACCATAGCTAAACATTACTGACTCCATCTTTACTTAATATTATTTTCAAATAAAGGTGAACTAGGAATCCGCTTCCTAATGCTCTTGCAGCTGATAACTACAACCCTAGGGAGACCACATGATAGCAGGAAAGCATGGCAACACCAAGAGCCTGAAAGAGACACAAAAACTCACATCCGAGGAGGGAACTATTCAGACCAAGTAAGAAAACCAACATTCTGCTTCAGCCATTCAAGCACTAGAGCCAGGACACAAGTGAATACAATTACATGAATGTGGTAGTCAAAAGTTTATTAGGGGATAGAGTGGGAATTTTAATTAATCAAGTCATTAAATGATTATGAATTACTCAATACTATTTTGATAAATCTCAAAGTTGCAATGAAAGTTATAACTGAATTCCTTCAGAGTTTGGTTTGCTTTGTTTTGGGGGACCGTGTTTCTCTGGATAGCCTTGGCTGTCCTGGAACTCAGTCTGTAGAACAGGCTGGCCTTGAATGACGATCCGCCTGCCTCTGCCTCCTGAGTGCTGGGATTAAAGGTGTGCACTGCCACGCTCAGTCCTTCAGCATTATGTAACTGATGTGTTAGGTTACTTCACAAGAGTGTCCAAATCCCTGAAGATACTGGTTATAAGCCACTTTTTAAAACATATACAGAATTTTAAACAAAAACTAATTTTAAATTTAAAAAATTCTCTTCATGAAAGTGGCCTGAGGTGATCTGTGAAAACAATTCCTTATTCCTCTGACCCAGAAAAAAAACAAAAAACAAAAAAACACAAAATCATGCAAATCCAGAGATTCAAATCTTTGTGTTCACTAAGAACATGTGTGACACTGCCCAGGCCAGAAGGGATATGCATACTTAAAAAGCTAACAATTTATCTTAAAGATGTCACTTTAAAGAGGCACACTGGTGTGCACTACACTGGTGTGCCCTGCACTGGTGTGCACTACACTGGTGTGCCCTGCACTGGTGTGCCCTGCACTGGTGTGCACTGCACTGGTGTGCACTGCACTGGTGTGCCCTGCACTGGTGTGCACTACACTGGTGTGCCCTGCACTGGTGTGCCCTGCACTGGTGTGCCCTGCACTGGTGTGCATTACACTGGTGTGCACTACACTGGTGTGCCCTGCACTGGTGTGCCCTGCACTGGTGTGCCCTGCACTGGTGTGCACTGCACTGGTGTGCACTGCACTGGTGTGCCCTGCACTGGTGTGCACTACACTGGTGTGCCCTGCACTGGTGTGCCCTGCACTGGTGTGCCCTGCACTGGTGTGCATTACACTGGTGTGCACTACACTGGTGTGCCCTGCACTGGTGTGCCCTGCACTGGTGTGCCCTGCACTGGTGTGCACTACACTGGTATGCCCTGCACTGGTGTGCATTACACTAGGTGTGCCCTGCACTGGTGTGCACTACACTGGTGTGCCCTGCACTGGTGTGCCCTGCACTGGTGTGCACTACACTGGTGTGCCCTGCACTGGTGTGCACTACACTGGTGTGCCCTGCACTGGTGTGCCCTGCACTGGTATGCCCTGCACTGGTGTGCATTACACTGGTGTGCACTACACTGGTGTGCCCTGCACTGGTGTGCACTACACTGGTATGCCCTGCACTGGTGTGCATTACACTAGGTGTGCCCTGCACTGGTGTGTACTATACTGGTGTGTCCTGCACTGGTGTACAATGGAGGAGTTACTGTGTGTGCCCAGGCCAGACAGTAGAGCTCAACAAACCACAGTGCTGAACATTGGCTGCACATGAACAGAGCAACACTGAGCTTCTGGGTTGAGATGTGAATTCTCTATCACAGACCATTTCCAGGTGAACAGGCTTCACAAAAAGTGCACTACTGACCTTCCAGAGTTCACGGTCAGACTAACCCACACATGAGCCACCTTGACATGGTCCTCACCGAGCAAGAACACAAGCAGCTCCTAAGCCAGAGGCTGCACAGAAGGAAGAAACAGAACCTTATAGCGTCAGAATAAATTGAGCACAAAATAAATGAAAGGAAAAGTGACCTTAAAACCCAATGGTTCACAATAAACCCACTGCTAGGATCTCATTCAGAGCAGGTATCACCAACAATTATCCAAAACCACTCAACTTTATCCAGTGTTGAAGGTGGGGGAAAGCATATTCCAATGCCAGTCAGAAAAGCTCTGGAAAGTACTGTATCCCTCCAAGAACTTCCATCCAGCAACTGCAGTTCTTCATTCTATGTCTCTCCTATGAAGAAGGATGCTGCCTTCTACACGGAAGACTTGGGAGTCAGTGAAGACGTAAATCCTGTAGGCTTGGGTCTCTTACTTCCTCTCCTTTACTCTCAGAGGACTGCGTAACTGTTACTGCTACAGTCACTTTTTTTGGACAGAGCACAATATGTTAGTAACCCATCAAAAACACGGTTATTAAATAGAGTATAAAACACGGTTATCTAATAAATGTAGTATTCCAGGCATGAGAAGGTAAGATACCAAATGATCTAAGAATCACTGCCTCTTTTCAATTTACTTTTTATTTTTAGTAATGAAGACTAAGGTTTATAATTCTCATTTAAAATGCATGCATTCTTATAAATGGGAATGTAACTAAATGTGTGTGTCTTCATGAGTACTACCTGAGATAAAACTTGCCAAACTATTTCTGATTTCTCCATATGTTACACGTAAACTTAAATCAAAACACCTGGATGTGCCACACAGACTGGAGCAAAATTATTGTTGGATCTGAAACTTAAATTTCCACTCAAGTTTTCCACATGTGCAGTCTCTAGATGGAATGGAGACTCAATGAGCTGTTACTTTGTATTTCTAAAGGCTTTTCACAGTAGAAGATAAGTTTCACTGTCTTGCCAAAGAGATTTATACGTCTATGCATAAATTTGGCTGACCGTTAGGTCTTGATGTAAAGAACTGATGTTTGAATCATGTCTACATTTTTTCCATTCCCCACATTTTTCCTAATTAAGGCAATGCTTAAGAAAGAAAATACTTTGTAACTCTAAACTCATTCTGGGCACACACTGAATTCCTAGTAGCTGTGGTGGCAGAGACTTGACCTTACTCCTATTTAATAAAGGTCACACACACTCATTGTCATAAACGCAGCACTTGTCCTGCTCAGGAAAAGAATGATCTGAACTTGTGATTCTGCATCTCCACTGTCAGTGACAAGCAGCTTTTTCTAAACAATTGCTCAGAAGTCCACTGAAGCAACAGCTAAACACCACCTCAGTCAAGTTTGTTTCAGAGCTTTAAAGAACATCCACTCTCTTTCTAAAAACCTTACAGCACAACCAATGCAAACAACAAAAACACGGCCAGTGCACTTTCTAAGCTGATTTTAAAGGTAACAAAACAAATGAACAGGAGTGCTAAACGACTGAACCTACATAAAGAAAAACCAACCTGGAGGGCATCATCCTGAGTGAGGTAACCCAATCACAAAAGAACTCACATGATATGTACTCACTGATAAGTGGATATTAGCCCAGAAACTTAGAATACCCAAGGTACAAGATACAATTTGCAAAACACATGAAACTCAAGAAGAACGAAGACCAAAGTGTGGACACTTTGCCCCTTCTTAGAGTTGAGAACAAAACACCCATGGAAGGAGTTACAGAGACAAAGTTTGGAGCTGAGACGAAAGGAAAGACCATCTAGAGGCTGCCATACCTGGGGATCCATCCCATAATCAGCCTCCAAATGCTGACATCATTACATACACTAGCAAGATTTTTCTGAAAGGACCCTGATATAGCTGTCTCTTGTGAGGCTATGCCGGTGCCTGGCAAACACAGAAGTGGATGCTCACAGTCAGCTATTGGATGGAACACAGGGCCTCCAATGGAGGAGCTAGAGAAAGTATCCAAGGAGCTAAAGGGATCTGCAACCCTATAGGTGGAACAACATTATGAACTAACCAGTACCCCGGAGCTCTTGTCTCTAGCTGCATATGTATCAGAAGATGGCCTAGTCGGCCATCACTGGAAAGAGAGGCCCCTTGGTCTTGCAAACTTTATATGCCCCAGTACAGGGGAACGCCAGGGCCAAGAAGTGGGAGTGGGTGGGTAGGGGAGTGGGGGGTGGTATGGGGGACTTTTGGGATAGCATTGGAAACTTAAATGAAGAAAATACCTAATTAAAAAAAAAGAGAGAGAAAAAAAAAAAAGAAAAACCAAAGATGTTACAAGTGTGTAACAATCATATCACTCTTCTGAAAGCATCACAAAGTCGGTGATTCGATACTTAGCAGAATCTCTGAAGTTTACAGACTAAGCGAGAGGTATGAGGTTACTATACTTCCTGGTTCTAAAAAGTCACCTTAATATGTTTAATTTTATTTTACCAAGCTCTCACTCTGTCTCCCTTGCTGGCCTAGAACTCAGTGGGTAGACAAGGCTGGCTTCACTCAGAGATCCACCTACCTCTGCCTCCTGAGCACTGAGATTAAAGGTGTGCACCACCACCACAGCCAGCTTGTGTCTGACCAAGCTAATGTGGCTTAGATCAAGAAAATCAGATCCAAATAAGCACAGCCTTGACTCAACAGGTTAGCTCTACTAGCCATCAACACCTGAATCCAGAATCAATACCCATCTGGCCCATTTTCTAAAAGCCAGCTCCACCTGCCTGTGACAGAAGCTCCAGGGCCTCGGCACTGCACTGCCTGGGGGTTGCATTTTGCTGACTCAGTACTATGTAGAATCATGTGAAACTACTGAGGTGGCCACAAGACCCTAAATGTAACTGCTCACACCTCACGCCCAGTAATGGTGTGAAGAGGCAGGGCCTTTCACAGGTGATCAGGTCACGGAGCCCATAAGACCAATATTTCAAAGGCTGAGCATATGGCTTGCACTTATTCACACTGGCCGTGAAACCACCCACGCTTGCTTTACAATCAGTTACTGACCTACTAAAGTAGTTCTAACTTAAGTAAAGTTAGTTTCATACACCTATATGACAAATTTAAACAGTATGAAAGTATCAATTCAATTAACCATTCATTAATATTCCCCACTATGTAACAGAAACATTATTTGGTTGACGGAATGTCAGCCGTGGGGATTTTTTTTTAATATTATTTTAAGCTTTTTTTTCTTATTGCTACTTCACAAATCAAGTTTCAATTAAAAAGGATACCCTCATCTTGAGATTCTGGGTATATTCAGACTATATTTTCATTTAAGTAAACAACATTTAAACTCATAAATGTAACCATCTAGAGATGGGTTCAAACCCAAGTCCCAATGGTGTCTGTATTTACCACATATACTTCCTAATGACAAATGAAGAAGTGCAGCTCCTGTTGGTTAAGGAGGTGCAGCTCCTGTTGGTTAAGGGCTACTCCAAGAATGCTTTGGAATCAATCCAGAAGGAAATTGGCACTAATGAAGCAAAGGGCATTTTAATGTTTTACTGTAGTCCATTTAATAGTTCCTTATATACATTTCTTGAAGAACTTTCCAGAAGGCTAGGGATGGTGCCACATGTTCCAGCACCTGGGAGGCAGATGGGTTCTATGAGCTCCAGGCTAGCCCGTTCTACACAGTAATTCCTAGGACAGCCAAGGCTCCACAGACCCTGTCAACACCCCACACACACTCCCCCAAAAGAATTTTCCAGGAGGGGTTGAGGGTGGAAGACACTTGTTTAGCATATGCAAGGTCCTGGGTTCGATTCTAGGCACTGAAAAGAAAAAGATTTTCTGGGCAAAAGTAAAGCAAACCCTAGAAATCCTAATAACTGGCGCTCTTGAACAATCAGCACTGATATTCTTCCTCACTGTCTAAATTTAAACGGATATAATCGGGGCATATAGAATGTGCAAGCTGAAATATTAAAACCTTACAGTAAATGTTCCATAAAATACATAGATCGAGGTGTTCTCTGACCCCACCCCTTACATAGGATCTATTAGCACTTGACAGTTGCTAGAGGACTGTTATAGACTGGCTTTGTCTAAGAATAAAACCTCTGATTTTGAAAAAGGTTTCTTAAGACATAGGATGTTAGGTGGAGAGTTGAAGCAGTCAATCCCACAGGAAGTGGATAAACTCACAGGAGGAAATACAGAGACAAAGTGTGGAGCAGAGACTGAAGGAAAGGCCATCCAGAGATGGCCCCACCTGGGGATCCACCCCATATACAGCCACCAAACCCAGACACTATTATGGAAGCCAAGAAGTGCTTGCTGACAGGAGCCTGATATAGCTGTCTCCTGAGAGACTCTGCCAGAGGCTCAAAGCCAACCACTGGACTGAGCACAGACTGAAAGAGCTGAAGGGGTTTGCAACCCCATAAGAAGAGCAACAATATCAACCAACCAGACCCCCCACCCCACCCCACCCCAAGCTCCCAGGGACTAATCACCAACCAAAGAGTACACATGGAGCAACCCATGGCTCCAGCTGCATATGTAGCAGAGGATGACCTTGTCAGGCATCAATGGGAGAAGAGGTCCTTGGTCCTGTGAAGGCTTGATGCCCCAGTGTAGGAGAATGCCAGGGTAGGGAGGTGGGAGTGGGTGGTGTCTTAGTCAGGGTTTCTATTCCTGCACAAACATCATGACCAAGAAGCAAGTTGGGGAGGAAAGGGTTTATTCGGCTTACACTTCCATGCTGCTGTTCATCACCAAAGGAAGTCAGGATTGGAACTCAGACAGGTCAGAAAGCAGGAGCTGATGCAGAAGCCATGGAGGGATGTTCTTTACTGGCTTGCCTCACCTGGCTTGCTCAGCCTACTCTCTTATAGAACTCAAGACTACCAGCCCAGGGATGGTCCCACCCACAAGGGGCCTTTCCCCCTTGATCACTAATTGAGAAAATGCCTTACAGTTGGATCTCACGGAGGCATTTCCTCAACTGAATCTCCTTTCTCTGTGATAACTCCAGCTGTGTCAAGTTGACACAAAAATAGCCAGTACAGGTGGGTTAGGGGAACATCCTCATAGAAACAGGGGAAGGGGGATGGGATAGGGGGGTTCTGGAGGGGAAATGGGAAAGGAGATAACATTTGAAATGTAAATAAAGAAACTATCCAATAAAAGAAAAGGAAAAAAAAAGGACATTAAGAAAGGAAGTGAACAACTTCATGGCTTCAGGAAGCCCGAAGACTGGCCAGATTCACTAGGCTTCTCCTTCCAAGTTCCAGCTTCCAGAATTTGTCATCAAGCTGGTTGAGTTGGTTTAGTGAAGCTATCACTTGACCCCTGAAAAATGGCTATCCTTAAAATGATGAGAGACATGTTGGCTAGGGTATGAATGATACAGAATCAGACTTAATTTTTGTAATAAATGAGTTAATGAAGACACACACATACAACGGTATACTAGTCAGCCTTAAAGAAAGAGTGTATAATGTCACTATCAAACCCTGGGTGAACTTGGAGGAAGTATATGAAGTGAAATAAGCCCAACCCAGAAAGGGAGGTACCACGTGGTATCTCACTGATAGTCAAACTCACAACGCGAACAACAGAATAGTAGTTACCAGGGGCTGGAAGATTTGTTGCACAATTCGGAGATGCATGTAGATTTGTTGCACAATTCAGAGATGCATGTCAAATAATGCAAATTTCAACTAGATAAGAAGGAATTATAGAGACGAACTATGTACCACAGTGACTACAGAAAATGAAAACATATTTTAATTATTTAATTACTTAAATACTTCAGATTTAAATATGAATGAGTATATGAACATAAACCCAGTTTCCTGCCCAAAGAAGCCAGAAGAGAGCGTGGAGCCCCCAGGCGCTGAAATAGCAGGCAGCTGTGAGCTGCTCGGTGTGGGTGCTGAGAAGTGAACTCAAACTCAGGCCTCAGAAGAGCGGGGTGAGCCAGTTCTCCATGCGTCAACATACTACATTCTTAGACTGCTAGGAGACTGGTTTCAGTGTCCTTGCCAAAAATCACTGAGAATATATATTTTAATTGACTCAAATAATCACCAAATATCACTGATAATCTAAATTAGCTCAATTCAGCCATTTCTGGATTTACACGTGTTCTATATGATAGATGAATACAACTCATGTCAATTACAAAATTTTAAAAATTTACAAAATGATAAAATGCAAATTGTATTTCAAATACAAGTTCCATACCTTGGCTTCCGGAATGCCAAACTGTACTGCTGGCATGCGAGGCCCACGGTGGGGGTGTAAACAATAGGCATGAACTTTTCAACATCAGACATGAGCACGCTGTAGAAGAGCTTCTCATTTCTGTCCTGCAGGTCCATTAACAGGAGATACCTGTGGGGATGGGACACAAGCAGATCTGCAGCCAACAGTCAAATGGCTATTAGAAATCTAATTTCAACCAAGTATACAACACACCCTTCGTCAAGTAGAAAGTGTGTATAATCAGGCCAGGTATGGTGGCTTGTGCCTCTAACCCTACTACTCAGGCAGCTCAGGCAAGATCGAATATGAGGACAGATTGGGTTACATAGTGAGACCATCTTAAAAAAGAAATAGCAAAAATGTTTAGAACCATCCTTCAAAGGACTAGGGAGATGGCTCATGGGAAAAGAGCCCGACGTGCAAACACGAGAATATGAATTTGAATCTCTGGCATCAAAGAAAAACCTGCGCTCAGTGGTCCACATCTCTAATCCAATGCAGGGCTACAGACAAGTGGACCCCAGAGCTCGTTAGATTAGTCCATCAATGTGCTCTGAGTTCAGTGAGAGAGCCTGTCTCAGAAAATAAGGTGGAGAACTATAGAGGAAGACGGTCAACATCAACTCCTGGCCTCCACAATTGCATGCATGTGCATGCAGACATATACCTACATGTATACACATACACAAATATATACATACCAAAAACACTCAAGATCTCAAAAAATGAGGATATACAAATTTGATCACTATCATTCAAACATTATTATTATTGCTGAAGTAACAGTTCTGTTCACTATTTGGACAGACATAGTCCCTATTTTAAAGAGATGAAAATATCACAGGAGAGTTTAACCACTAACTTACGCAAACTAATGGCTCCTTTCTTTCTTTCCTTCCTTTCTTTTTTGAAATAGTCTCACTATGCAGTCCTGGCTGGCCTATACTATACTATATATACTATATACTATATATATATATGCTATATATATATATATACTATAGACCAGGCTGGCATGGAACTTGCACTGATCTACCTGCCTCTGCTTCCTGAGTGCTGAGATTAAATGAATGCACCATCTCACCCAGCTGTTAATGGCCTTTCTCTGGATAGAGGCCTTTCTCTCCTAGTTACCTTTCTACTATGCATAATCCTTTTTGTATTACCTGTTACCTTCAATAAAATTCAAACTACTTTGTACAACTGAAAAATCCTGAAAAACTGTTCAATAACAAAACTAGGCCCTTCGGAGTGATTCCTGTGTGTGAACTTAAGCTTGTGTGTGAATGTGTGCGAGACCTTGGTCTCCTACAAAGTGCTAACTGGAAAGGTGCTGGGACATTCGAGAAGCGACATCAGCAGCAGGTGGTGAGGTCACTGGGAAAGCTGTCGTCAGGAGGGGATAACTGTTCCCACAGAAGCTTCCTTCAGAGGAACTCACTTGGTAAGTATGGCTGCCCCTTCCTGCCATCAGATTCCACCCTGCAGTACTGTGCCTGGAAACTCACACCCATGCAGAAGCAAGGCCCAGACTGTGCAGGACTGAAAGTCTGCATCGCTCCACCAGAAGAGGGCCGTTATGAACACCAGCCATGACCAATGATCAAGTTTAGAAATGAAGACAGCAATTTTCTTGCCTATTTCTTCCTTCTTTGGTAAAGAATGTTCATGTTTATATATAAATAAATAACATATATTAAGTAAATATGGGCATATATCATTTTCTCCGAGAAAACTATCTAGAGAAAGATAAATTAAGATTAGATTATAAAAAAATACTTCATTCAGATAATCAGAGAAAGTAAATGCTTTTAAAAAAAATCACTGTATCTGCAAACAAATTCTCCTCAAAGTTAACTAATCCATTCCAGATGACGTAATAGCTCAACTTTCTTTACAAAAGACAACAGGAGAGTTCCATTAGAGAAAACTGTTGATAAATGTGATACCTGTCAAAGTCAGAGTTCAGTCGCTCGAAATTCTTAATTATTCTAAGGACCTGGAGCTCCTGGCTGACGATGCAGGGCGGCAACAATCCATGAATGTTCAACTGCTGTCTCTCTTCCAGAGTAAAAGCCAAGTCCTAAGATGAAGAGGAAAACAAAGATTTGGAGACAAACAGCACACAAGCACACAGACCCCTGGGAGCGCAGGGTCTAACACTGCTAGTCACACAGCCGGCCAACTGTGCACTAACCATCTGCTTCCTTATCTGCAGACACTAAGATGGGAGTGGAGAATGGACAGGAACAATGACCTAAAATGGACCTAAAAGCACAAAAACGAGAGGCCTGGGAGATAGAGCACTCAGCCAATAAAGTGTCTGCTGTGCAAACACCAGGCCCTGAACTATGATGCCCAGTATTCACACAGAAGTCTGCCCTGGCGCTAGGGCAGGGGAGACAGGTGGGTCCCCAGCTGGCCAGACAATCAGTAAGCTCTGGTGTTAGTGAAAGACCCTGTGTCAAAAACATAAGCTTGAAATGATCAATAAACACGCCTAGTCTTCCTCTGGCCTCCCCATGCATGTGCATACATGTGCATGCGAATCCACATACACAAACACACACGTACATAGAGCACATTATGTGCACACAAAAATGAAAAGATGCAATCCTTAATGTTAGAAAATACACAAATGAATAGTTCTCTATTTTTAAATGTGAGTAGAAGTAGGTCAGCTGACACCTGCTGCACTTCTAACTCTGAACTAGGTCAGGAAATAAACTGCAGGACTCCCAGGGACCTGACCCAACTCTCTGTCTCAGGTTCTCTCCTACCATCCTTATGCCATCCTGGTTGTGCTAATTCCTCCTGAAAGCCCAAATGCGCCATGTTTTTATTCTTCTACGTATGGCATCTTTATTGAGAATGTTCTTGACACCATGCACTTCAGACATAAAACCCAGTAGACTCAAACTAGATCTGGCTTGAAAGGCATTGGAAGGTGCTACGCAAACTTCTGAGGAAGGGAAGCAAGCAATTGTCCAACCCAGCTGTAACAGTTATAAACCGTAACGGTGACCATCATGGTACCATATCCTAGGGTACCTTGTCCCACAAACCTGATGAGTAACCAACAGCTCTGTAATCAGATTTAAGGCCCACTTAACTGGAAGGAAATCATATCTAATACTAGAAACGAAGCCAGGGAATAGTGGGGTCTTAAATCTTATAGAAGAACAACTGCAACGTATAAACCATAATGCACTCTAAATATTTACCCTTCCTTCTACCCGTAGGTAAGTGTAGTAAATATTTGTCCTTCTATCCACAGGTCAGTGTAATTCTTACCACTTACCAAAGAAACTTCCCTTTGCCGCAAATGGACTGTTTCAGAAACCAGTCAAATGCAAAGAACGAGTGATCTCAGAGTACCCAGCCCCAGCCCATCCACCCCGACACAACTCCTGCACCTAAGGCTGGGGGCCGGCGGGGGGGGGGGGGGGGGACAAGTGATCTCAGAGTACCCAGCCCCAGCCCATCCACCCTGTGACACAACTCCTGCACCTAAGGCTGGGGGCCGGGGGGGGGGGGGATGGGAACAAGTGATCTCAGAGTACCCAGCCCCAGCCCATCCACCCGTGACACAACTCCTGCACCTAAGGCTGGGGGCCGGGGGGGGGGGGGACAAGTGATCTCAGAGTACCCAGCCCCAGCCCATCCACCCATGACACAACTCCTGCACCTAAGGCTGGGGGGGGGGGGAACAAGTGATCTCAGAGTACCCAGCCCCAGCCCATCCACCCGGACACAACTCCTGCACCTAAGGCTGGGGGGGGGGGGAACAAGTGATCTCAGAGTACCCAGCCCCAGCCCATCCACCCTGACACAACTCCTGCACCTAAGGCTGGGGGCCGGGGGGGGAGGGGAACAAGTGATCTCAGAGTACCCAGCCCCAGCCCATCCACCCGTGACACAACTCCTGCACCTAAGGCTGGGGGCCGGGGGGGGGATCACAGAAAAGGGGAGGAAAGATGGTCAGAGCCACGGGAACAGGAGATCTGCTGTGAGAATTTTGTCTCCTAAAAAGACAAGAACCTTTCACTCATACCTCGACTACCATATCGCTGCCTAAACAAGACCTGAAGAAGAATATACATAGATATACTAATATAGAAGAGGAAAATCTCACAAGACACCACCACAGACAAAGAACTACAAGTAACTAAGGAATGCTGATAGGAGGAGAAATGTTCCTCCCCAGGGATGAGCCCCTATTTGGTTACCCAATACCAAATGGTCAACCCTGAAAAGCATATAGATACAAGTAATGCTAAATGAACTCTGGATGTGTGTGTGTGTGTGTGTGTGTGTGTGTGTGAGAGAGAGAGAGAGAGAGAGAGAGAGAGAGAGAGAGAGAGAGAATTACACTTTACAAAGAGGTCATAATTTTGAGAGGGAACAAGGAAGGAAAAGGAAGGGAGAAATTTATGTAATTGCATTCTAACTTTTAGAAAAAGTAATTCTTACCTGCTTCTTCCATCAAGAGTGACCCCCTCCCCAGTGCCTGAGCCTCTCTAAAGCTTTTCTAGATCATCACCTCTATTATTCCTATGTCAGATTATCAACTTTACATAAACACAGTATAAAAGCAACAGGAATTGTCGAAGGCTATAAAACTCCAGAACAAGCAAATGAAATAGAAATAAGGAGTTGATAGAAAAAACAGAATGTACCAAAGAGATTTGCTGGCACACACTATGGGATGTCAATGCAAAGAAGTCCAATGGTCACTAATGAAAAAAAAACTATCTGGTAGACTAGGATAAGGAATACACTCTAGAGGATTTCCAATGAAGAAACTGAATCCTAAGCGGGTTCTATTCCAAGACTGGGCTGCTGTTTCTTTGGGCCCATTATTAAGCACTGACATGTATGGTGGCTGGTACAGTGGTGAGAATGTTTGTGGACACTCCCTAATTGATTTGTGGAAAGCACTGCCTTCAGGCAATGTCATATGGAGGTAGAATCTTTGGGAGGTGACTGGCAGTCTCCTTTATGAACAGGACTAGAATACGATAAAGAAACCCCAGAGAGCCTGGATTCCCTTCTGCCATGTGAGGACACAAGATGGCTGTCTGTGAAGCAGGAACTGGATCCCCACCAGCACTGACTGCAGAGTGTTGACTTGGAGCTTCCCAGCCTTCAGAATGCAAGAACGCATACCATGCATTTTAAATACCCAGTCCATAGTATTCTACTGCTGCAGCCCCTTGTGATGCTACTGTCTCTTGTCAGTCACACGGACAGGAACATATACACTAAATATGTGAGTAACTCTACAGACATTTCCATTGTCCATTAATGTTCCTACAATGAGGAGTAACTATTGATGGAAGAGGAAATTCAACAAATATTCTATTGTATATATTCATACACATATATATGAAAAAGAATAGGAACTTGAGACTTTTTTCTAACAGAAATGGGGGTGGGGGAAGAAAGAGGAGAAAATGAATGTAAGGCCAAAAAAAAAAAAAAATCTCTAATAAATACAAGTGTTACAGAGAGACGGTAAAGCACCGAATGTACATAATATATACAGTGTGAATGTTACTGCTGTGACAAGACGCCTGCAAAAATACCCAGGGAAATATGGTGTTCTGAGAACACAGCTTGTGCTCGGAGTACTGCCGTGAGCGCCTTCCTGGAGTAACAGTGGCACTGAGCCATCTTTACTCAGACAGAGCCGGGCCTTTTACTTGGATTTTCCTGCATCTGCTCTGACCTAACAGACCTCAGTGCTATGTGCCATACACCATGGAAATAAGAACGCCATCTGGAAATCTCCCCAGAGTCTTTGATGTTTAGCAACTGCAGACTCCTATGGTGTCTGCCAAATATTCACAGACCCACCAGAGCACCAATGCAACTGTGTAAAAAAAAAATAGGACTTAGTAATCTGGGAAAAGGGACCAAGTTAAAAGGAAAGAGAAGGTCCCACTATTGGGTTCATATCATTTTGTGGTCCTTTGGAAATCACAAGTAGTAATAGGAGCAGCAGCAATAATAACAATAATAGTTATCATAATGATAGCCGCCATCATCATCATCATACAAGATGAAGATAAGGAAATGGAATTTAGAATCCCTGAAACTTTTAGGATAATAAATGATTTTAGTTAACTATAGCTTTTATTTACCATATTAGTAGAGGCATCAGTTAAAAACAATTTTACAGAAAGTTATAAACAAGTCAGCCATGTCTAGAACCTAGCAGTAAAGCATTTCAAAGTGTATGTTTGTGTTACCTGCAAAACAAAGACTTCAGAGTACACATGCAGGGTCTACCCTGCATCTGCCTTCTGTCAAATGTGTTACGTGGCTGAAAGGTTAAATGTCCACACACAGACCAGGTTTTCTGGCCCCCTGCAGCGCTCACCCACACACTCTAAATCCAATCTGAGACTTCTTTTCCTTTTTCCCTTTCTTACTCCTTTGAGCCTCTTGTACCACTAGACAGCAGAAGGGCACTTTCACTCAAAGGGCAGCAAACAAAGTGACCCTTCTTGTCCCTTTCCCATAGCTTCCTGAGTAATCTAAGCCTGCTATGCAGAAATGCTAGCAGGAGGGGCCTGTGTTAGCAGCTCTGTGCAAACACTGCTACCTAAGGATCTGCAGGAGTGATTCGCTGACTCAGCAGAAACAAACCAGAAGACAACTGCATCTTGTCTTCTGCTATGACCTGCTCTAATGTCCCCAGACAACTTGTATGGTTTGGATGCACTTGTCTCAAAATTGTAACTAAAGCTAAGCCAAGATGAATTACCTAACAACAGGACTCATTAATGTGTTTAAGAGCACCGAAACAGGAGAGCATAAATGGTTATGTTTACCCAGTGTCTAGACCACTACTTGACACTTACCAGGTAATCCACTCATTGTGAATTAATTCAACAATATTCTGAAACTACATACTGTTTTTTTTTTCTTTCATGGAAAAGAAATATTACAAACCAGAAAAGCAAGTGAAAGGTTACACTCAGAAAGAAACTTCAGCCTAAAGGGAATCCAGGTGCTCAGGAGAGATGAACAAGGTGCCTCCGTGCCCTAGAGTACTAAGCAATCACACACTCAGGAAAACAAGCCGGGGACCTCCTAACACTGGAGTATCCATACCATGGAGACAAGACAGCTCCAGAGCCTGCAGCACTCATCACACACGGACAAGGCACCTCCATCCTTCTAGATTTAATAATGTCACTCTTTTTAATAATAATGTCAATCTTTAATAATAATGTCAATCTTTTTAAAAAATGTAAAATACTTTATAATTTTAGAAAACTGTATCGACATACAAGAGGGCAATTAATATTTTTACTAGTTATTATTCTAAATCAAGTAAATGAAACTGAAGCTAGACACATGCCTCTAATCCCAGCATGAGAGAAGCCTTGTAAATCAAGGCTTGAGACTAAAACAAGACCCTGTTTCAAAACAAGTAAAAAAAAATTTAAGAAGAGGTAAAATTGAGCTTTAATTTTTATTGCTGTGTTTTGAATTTACCAATATAATTTACATACATATTTTATATGTACAACAAGAGAAGCATTCATCTCCCCAAAGCTTTGAGTCCCCTAAATTATTAAGTTGCTTTTCTAATTCTAATTAAAACATAAAATGTAATAGTCTTATTTTTTCCTAGTGGTGTGCCATTTTATTTCTTGTGTTTATATGTTGGCATGTATGTGAATGGAGTGTATATACGTGTGCACAGGCATGTGCATAAAGAACATAAACCCACCCCGATTATTTTGTTTAGTTGCTCTCTTCTGCCTTCATTTTTGAGACAGCGTCTCTCACTGAACCTGGAACCCATCAGTTCAGCTAAGCTGGGCCCTGAGCTCCAGGGATTTTCCTGTCTCCACCTCCAACCAATGCTAAGGCTACAGACATGCACCGATACGCTCAACATGTTTACATGGGTGCTGAAAAATCAAACTTATACCTTTGTACTTGTACATTGGGCACCTAACTGACCACCTCCCCTGACCCCTCAATTCCCTCGGTTCTTAAGGCTTTTTTATTTGGGGTGTGGGGGTGATTAAGGATTTAGAGTCAGTGTATGGTGCCCATGTGTGTAATTGCAGCATGCCCTAGAGAGACTAAAGCAGTAAGAATTCAAGGACAGACTAAGTTGTAGTGTTACATGACTTTCTAGGCAGAGGAAGGAGGATCTCTGTGACTTCAAGGTCAGCCTGATCTACAGATAGTTCTATCTAGTCCAGATAGGGAGACACAGTGATATCCTATCTTAATAAATAAATAAATAAAGTATGAAAAGTATTTAAAGTCAGTCTGAGCTACACAGACTCAGTCTCAAAAAAAGAAAAACTTTCTCCCAGATTGCAAAAAATGTGTTAGGGTAACATCTAGCCTAACCAGCTTCGCCACAGATCAGTACGAGACTCTGTCTCAAAAAGAGGTGGATAACTCCTGAGATTGGGGCTGTCCTCTGACCTCCACATCCATGTACAAACACATGCTCGCTCTCTCTCTCTCTCTCTCTCTCTCTCTCTCACACACACACACACACACACACAAATTCTTGAGCCAGGCCTAGTCATACATGTTTACACTTCAGCTACTAGGCCTGAAAGAACAAAATAGTAAGATATCTAAAAAGAAGCAAATAATAGACTTATTTTAAACTACACACATCTGTCAATACATAAAGTATATTTTCTTGGTATATTTTGCCTTTAATAAACATATCTTGTATCACATGTTTTTAAGTATTTTCAACATTTCCAATATAATTAGTTTTGTTTATAATGTGTACACTGTTTTTAAAGATTTATTTATTATTATATGTAAGTACACTGTAGCTGTCTTCAGGCACTCCAGAAGAGGGCATCAGACCTCATTGCGGATGGTTGTGAGCCACCATGTTGTTACTGGGATTTGAACTCAGGACCAGTCAGTGCTCTTAACCACTGAGCCATCTCTCCAGCCCTGCACTGTTTATTTTAAGCAGTGGTTTTAAGTATATGCACCTAAACTGAGAAGGGGCTTTCACCAAGAGCTGCTACAGAGAATGACGCTGCAGATCTTAAGGCACACACAGCTGACAAGATAAACTCAGAGATTCCGCAAGCTGCTTCCTCCACAGGGCCACAGCTGACATGTGTAAAAACTGTCTCTGACTGCACTTAGCCACTTCATTGAGCTCATGAAGCTGCATTAGTCAGAGTTCATCAGAAATGCCATACAGACATACATACACACACACACATGTATAGACACATATATGAGATTTATTAATTGTAAGAGAACTATGATTAGCCCACATGACTACCAGGACAGAAAAGCCATAGTGTTACCTCTAGCAAGGGGCAGACACAGGGAGTCAGTGGTATGGTATCTGCCTGAAAAGCCAAAAGGGCAAGATCCTTCAAATCTTTCAGGTTGAGTTTAAAGGATAAGGAAAAAAGAAAAGAAAGAGAAAAAGAAAAAGAACCTGATGTCCCAACTCAAAGACAGGGAGAGGAGGTTCTTCCAACCTGGTCTTTACTCCACTCAGCCCTTTCTTTGGCTGATTAAATGAGGTTTGCCCACACCAGAAAAGGAGAAATCTGTTTTACTCACTTGGCAGATCAGTCTCATCCAGGGAAACCCTCTGAAGCACTCCTAAGCACCCCAAATGACCAAATGTCTGGGCGCCCCTGTGGCCCAAGCACCCAGTGAACTGTCACACTCGGCTAACATTTTCCAACAAGTTCCTGTTGAATTCCTGTTTGCAGTGATGTGCTGGCTACATTCTGCTGCTGTTATAAAACCACATGAGCATAAGCAACTCGGGAGGAAATGGCTTCTCTTACATCTACTGGCCCAGGCAGGAAGTCAGGGCAGGAACCTGAGGCAGGAGCAGACGGAGACTCCATGTTGGAACGCTGCTCACCGGCTTGCTTCCCCTGGTTTGCTCAGTTACCTCATATATCCCAGGCCCACCTGCCCAGGAATGGCACCTCTATCAACCAGCAATCAAGAAAATGCCCCACAGACGTGCCCTAGCCTGATGGATGCAATTCCCCACCAGAGGTTCTCTCTTCTCAGGTACGCCAAATTGACAAGCAAGATTAGCTTGTCAAATGTAATCATGTTCAAAATACCAATAGCATGTGAGGTATGGCCCACAACATTACAATTTAGGGAACTAAACAGGATATTTTACTAACAAGTACATAAATTACACTAAAATAACAAATGTGGTACCTTCGGAATTGTTAGGCTTTCTGTTGCTGTGATCAAACACCATGACAATAAACAACTTGGGGAGGAAAGGGTTTATTTAGCCTTACAATTGCAAGACTCCATTGATGAGGGAAGTCAGGACAGACAGACAGGGATGGAACCTGGAGGCAAGAGCTAATGCAGAGGCCATGGGGAAGTGGCTTGCTCAGCCTAGCACTCAGGGCCACCAGGCAAGAGTGACACCACTCACAATCAGCTGGGCTCTCCAATACCAACGATCAATCAAGAATATTCACCACAGGCTTGTCCCCAAGCCAATTTGGTGGGGGCATTTTCTCAATCAAGGAGTTGAAATCTCTCTTACAAAAATGACTCTAACTTGCGTCAAGTTACCATAAGTCCCAGCTAGCACAGGGTGGAAAGGAAAAGTTAGCTCTGTTTAGAGGTTAAAGGGAAGAGTGTGCTGAGCAGTGACATTAAACTGAGCGGTAACTGATGACTGCGAGAGAAGCTGAGGTGAAATGAAAAGAAGAAAATCTTCAAATATATTTTAAGCTAAAGGCTAAGTTTGGGAGTTAGACGGATCTAGGATAGAGAGTAAAACATTGATTTACATTCAACATAACAGGAAATAGCACTCTAAGTCTTTGAATAACAGGAGATCTCTCTCTCCCTCTCTCTCTCTCTCTCTGTGTGTGTGTGTGTGTGTGTGGGCGCACACTCTCTCGTGTACATATACAAGTTGTTTGTGGTGCCTCTAGCTGTAAGCTGCCTGAGATGGGTGCTGAGAACTGAACCCGTGCAAGAGCAGCAAGCACTCTTAACCACCGAGCCACTTTCCTCAGCAAGAAAAGATGTCTTCATCCATATGTAAATGTAAGGACATAATACTAACTAAGCATGTCCTGGTCACCCAAAGATAGGATCGGCAAACTCTTCCTTAGTGTGGCTAAACGAGTATTCCTATAGCGGGTGACAGGCTAGACTCGTCTGCTAGGAGAAATTTAGAAAGCACTGTTGACTTTAGCATCCCTTTGGAGTCAGGTCATCTCAACATTAAAAAATTAAATAATTAAGAATTTTGTCCTAGTAAAAAAGACAGGGGACTCTTGAGTATATAGCAGATGATGTCACTGCCACAGGCATCCCACTGATCCCAGGACTGCATAAGTAAAGTTCCTTCTATTGATTGTCCCAAGATGACCCAGATTTGTAATCCAACTTGATACACTGCAGGTAAAATCTGTGCACACATTAATACTGTACTTTTCTACCTTTGGTGTAAGATCTTTGTGACAGTATCCTTTCTAAAGTGGGTATCAACTGTTACAGGTTAGCAGGAGACTCCAAACCCAGGAAAGCATGCCTTTGCTACGGGCTGGGCTGGGCTGGCCTGTCTACCCACTCTTAACAAACATTTCAACCTTGACTTAAGAAAATCAAACAGGTTCTGCTACTCGTGTGATCTTGTCAAGGCGACCCATAATTTCGTCATAAATCAGGACAGGCAGGTAACACGTGAAAGCCACAAGTGGTTTTGTCACACCAAAGTTTACCTTTGTTCTAGTGAAAATAGACCTCGACCTACAGGATAATAAAGGAAGAAAAAAAAATTCAAACTAGCAATTACATTGATTTTTGAAGGAAAAATAAGTAGGAAAACTTAAAATTTTTACACTATATGTAGTGTAAATAATCAAAGATTTGTAGAAGTCACTACAAAAAAATTACAAACTCAAACTAGCTATAATGTGTAAAATAATCACACGTGTTTAAGTTATTAATAATGAGCACAAGTCACCCATAACATGACTAGAGAGAAATGCTGAGGTACACTTCTTAACGAAAAAGGAGGTTCACTAAAGTGATACCCTAAAAGACTTAACAGGCCTCCATGCTGACACTCATGTCACTCTCCATATACTGAAGAAATAGGAAATCAGATATGCACACACGTGCATGCACATATGCGCGTGCATGCACATGTGTGTGCATACACACACACCAATTTAACAACCATCCACACTATAAAATAAGACCTAGTTACTTACAAGAGCAAACTGATTATTTCTAAAATGTTCTCATTTAGGGGAGATCTTGGGTATAGGGTGGGAGGAGAGAGAGCACAGCATGAGAAAAGGGAACTCTGATCTGGGGCATACATTGAATTTCCTTGTAATAAGAAAAGAAAAAAAGAGGACTGGTTTAAAAAAAAATTAACTTTCCAAAAGTCAGAACTTAGAAAGGAAAATAAATGAATAAATAAAATAAATGACTGTACCGTCGTATCATGTAAGTTTTCCCACCTAGGCATGCACGGAGGGTTCAACAAGAAACCACCCACACCATGCAACCATGTCATCCCAGAAGCCAAGAGGCCCTGGAGCCCCCACATCTTGTGGATGGGATCCCAGGCACTCAGAGGCCATCTCTGTTCAAGGCAGGACCGGTAGGACCACTTGTCTCCACAGCAGCCTCCAGTCATTGCCAGTCCAGTCACCTGGACCGGGAAGGCACGTCGCACTGAGCTGGCCGCCCGCCTGCCTACCACCCTCACGGGAAACGCTCGATTCCCACACTGGTCCACACTGCCCTTCCCGGGATGGGAAAAGGGCAGACAAAGAAAAGCGGACCACAAGTTACATCGCTCCCCGGGGTCCCGCATCGGGATGCTGAGGGGCGAGGGCGCCGGCTCCACAGTGGCCTCCCGGGTGGGACGGTCCCCTCGGTGACACGCAGGTCCCCGCGGCCCAGCGGCCGGCCGGCTGCGGGCACAGGGCGGCTCTCGGGGCCGCAGGGCTCACCTTGTTGAGATGCGGGTCCCGCGTCAGCAGGTAGCCGCGCTGGTGGGTGTGTCGGCGGCGGGGGGCTCGGGGCTCCATGGCTGGCACGGTGGCGGGGCGGACGCGGAGTGCGGCGGGCGGCGGCCGTGCGACGGAAGGCCCCGCGGCCGGGGGCGGGCGTGGGTGGCGAGAGGGGGTGGCGAGGCGGGAGGAGCCCGCGCCTAGCCGCCGCCGCCGCGGCCGGGCGGCCCGCGAGAAGCGCTGAGTCACGGCGGCATCGGCCGAGCCGCCGTTCGAGGAGGCGGGGGCGGGGCGCCGGCCAGGCTGGCGAGCGCCGAGCGAGAGACCTGGGCCCCGACGGGTGAGGGGCGGGCCGCCTCGCTTCCTCCGCTCGTCCACTGTCCTCCCCTAACCCCAACGTCCTGAGTGCCAGCCATGCCCCCGGGGCCTGATGCAGGAGGGGGATCAACTTTGACCCAGAAAGTCCAGGCCTCGATGGCACTGGGCGAGAGGGCGACTCCCCGCCTGTTTCTGAATAGTATTGGAGGGGAGGGGAATTTCTTTTGAACGCGATAAGAGGAGAGGTGTTAAGAGTGCCCGGGTCCAGTGATCAGACCTATTGAGCTTAAGAAGGATTTCCCTGAGCGTTCTGGAAACCAAGATGTTCATTTTTGCAAGACTATATGGTTTCTTCTTTGATGAAAGAGAGTCAGAATAAAAGGTCTTCCAGTATTCAAACCCTGTGGTTGCATTATTGATATTTATACTTAAAGATTCAAGGACTGGAGACGTAAGTCCCATGCCACTCAGGGATGTCTGATTAAAACAGAACAGAACAATCAAGCAGCCTTCAGACACCAAAGCCTTTTCTTTTTAGTGTAATCGCATTGCCAGATTCTATGGTATTCGCCTAAACACTGAAGAATGGTTATATATTGCCTAGATACCTGTGAAATGTTTTCTAATTATTTTACTTGACCCTACCAGTACAATGATAGCTTTTAGGCTATGCGTGAATTCAGAAGTTTCTTTGGCCTGGTTTTCAAATTATCTAGACTCAGTTATTTTATAGAAGGCATTATATTAGCATTGCACAGTTCTTCAAAAACATTTCTTGTACTTAACATGACACCTTTCATTGTGAGTTTTACAACCCATAAATAATTTACCTCATAACATCTGAGAAAGAGGTGTTCTTTACAAAACTCCCTCTCCTAAATTATATGAGGCGCATTGCAATTATAATGCTTCGTGTGAGTCAAAAACAGTTTAACAGCAGACCTGGAAGATAGAAATTTCCAGGAGAAACCAATTCCAACAGTTTTAGTAGAATGAAGCTTTTATGACTTAAATTTAGAGATGTTGCTTGTCCGTTGCTGTGGGACTTAAGGTCTATAGCAAGGATCGCCAATATAGAACAAGCCCAAAGAGCATGTGACCTCTCCCTCCAAGCCAACATTTCAGGAACTCCAGGACCTGTAAAGCTGCTTGCTTCCTTTTCCTGTCTGTTTACTTGTTCTCTGACAGCGCCAGTCATCTTGGATGGTGAGCAGCCCAAGGAGCTATTTTGTATAGTCATACACACTTCCAAAAAAAAAAAAAAAAGTCTAAAAAGAACCTATTTCCCAAATATTGACTAGAACACAAACGTTTCAGTCTTTTTAATCATTTGTAGAATTAGATTTTATTGCCAAGAACACAGAAAAACAAGTATATAGATTAAAAACAATCAACCTCCTTTGCTTTCATTACCTTGTAAGAAACTGGGGTTTCAATGTCACCCTGTAAATGATTGATCATGTAAAGAATGTTAAAAGCAGGCAGTGGTGGAGCACACCTTAAATTCCAGCAGTTGGGAGGCAGAGGCAGGCAGATTTCTGAGTTCTCTGAGTTCAAGGCCAGCCTGGTCTACAAAGTGAGTTCCAGGACAGCCAGGGCTACACAGAGAAATCCTGTCTCGAAAAAACAAAAACAAAAAAACGGGAGGAGGTGCTAAAGAGTTCAGCAGTTAAAAACACTTGATGCTCTGCTGCAGAGGACCCAAGTCCAGTTCCCCAGGCCCAATCGGTATGGCTTACAACTACCTGTACATCTAGCTCCAGGGGATCTGACGCCCTCTTTTGGCTTCCTCAGAAACTGGAGTGCACACACACACACACACACACACACACACACAGAGAGAGAGAAAGAGAGAGAGAGAGAGAGAGAGAGAGAGAGAGAGAGAGATAAACACTTATATGCAGAAAGTAAATCTTGAAGAACAAAAGGCATGTTGAAATAGAGGCTAGAGATGTGGCTCCTTGGGAAAGCACTTGTTTTAAGCATGAGTGAGCTTCTTGGTTTGACCTCCAGTACTGAATACAGACCATATACTAACCTTCAGACAGGGTTACAAGCACATGAACGTTAGCTTGAAAGGGTGGTCAATATACAAGAAAAGATACAGATACACATCAGCTAAACTGTGGAAAAGAATAGAGTGTATTTCAGCAATTAGCAAGACTCTTTCTTTTGTTTGTTTGTTTTGTGGCAGCAATTGGCAATAGTCTGTTTGTTTGTTTGTTTGTTTGTTTTGTGGCAGCAATTAGAAATAGTCTGTTTGTTTGTTTTGTGGTTTTTGTTTGGTTGGTTGGTTGTTTGGTTGATTGGTTGGTAGGTTTAGTTTTTGTTTTTCCAACATAGGGTTTCCTCTATGTAGCCCTGGCTGTACTAGAACTCTCTGAAAACCAGACTGGCCTCAAACTCAGAGATCTGCCTGCCTCTGCCCCCCAAGTGCTAGGATTAAAGACACATATCACTGGCCAGCTATTTAATTATTAAATATGCTTTTAATAATTTTAACACAATATTTTCTATCTAAGTACTTAAAATATCTCTGGTGGAAGCATTGTTAGGGGTAACTAAAAAATCCCACCAATAATGCCTCACTTTGCTTTGTGTACACACAACACATATACATGTGTTGTGTGTGTGTATAACTTGCCCCCCACTGAGGCAGCCCTAGAAATATTCCATCAACATGGAATGGGAAACTACTGGTTCAGATATGTAAATAGCTGACATGCTTGTACAAAATGCATTAAAACTGTTAGTTCAGAATCCAAACTCTGCAATCAGATTTCCTTGGCTTATTCTAGCTTATTCATCCCCAACTCTTTTGTGCCCTACCTGTCTCCCTTGGGATGACTTACTTTCCTCAATAATAAGAACTATGCATTTGTCAACTGAAAATAAACCAGGCAGTTGCTTTAGTTGCCTAATCTCTCTTCTCTTCTCTTCTCTTCTCTTCTCTTCTCTTCTCTTCTCTTCTCTTCTCTTCTCTTCTCTCTCTCTCTCTCTCTCTCTCTCTCTCTCAAATCAAAGGAAAGTGGGAACACAGTGGTGTATATGCGTCATGTCCCTCCCCACCCCAACCCCTCCAACCCCACTGCTGTATTATGTATGTATATGAAGCTCAATATGTAGTTGCGTTTCCCTCTTTTGGGTTGGCAGATTGGGAGTGGAACAGAGGGGCCCTGGAAAAAACTGCCTTCATGATCATGGTATTTCCCCTGCCAGGTAAGTCTTTACTCTAACTTTTAAAAAGAAAACATCATCTGCCACTGCAAAAGGAAAATGAATTTGGGTGTTATGTATGTTTTCTTTGTTTCCCCAATAGAGCAATCTCCCTGAGTAGCCCCAGTTGGCCTGGATTTGTGACTCTTCTGCCTCCACCTCTCAAGTATTGGGATTACAGGTGTATACCACCATGCCTGGCTTCTAAATATGTTTTAAGAATACCAATTTTACTTACAGTTTTAGGAGTTAGAGCGCTTCATGTTATAAAGCAGGATTAACTGACTTAGTAAGGTTAAATATTAACCTTGCATAATTAATAATACTATGCTCAATTCTTCTGTTTGTATTAAATTCTCTCTTAGAATAAACTAAGTGGTTTTGGGAAAATGGCATCCTAATTTTTTAATTGGGGGAGAAAGGTGCTTGGAAAAGATCTGGGAAACGTTATTTTGGTTTGGTTTGGTTTGGTTTGGTTTGGTTTGGTTTGGTTTGGTTTGGTTTGGTTTGGCCTGGCTTGGTTTTACCAGATATCACCTAGCTTCTCCAGCATGTAATTTATCTATCTAGGTCTAAGGTCATCTATCTATGAACTGTATGCTAAAGTTTGCCTTTCTCGTTGCCTTCTCTAGGTTGAAGAGCATGAGAGCTGTTGTATCTACAGGAATGAGAAAGTATGTCTCTCTTCTGTAGGGAAGAGTGGTAAAGCACACAAGAGTATCCCAATAGCAAACAGAACACACTTTATCGCCATGTAACAAGGTTTAGACAGCAGTCCTCCCATGCTCTCCTGTGGTTTCTGTGCATGTCTAATTGGAGAATGGCCTGGCATCTTTATGCTGGCCCCAGGTTTCTCACACGGCTACAGTGAGAGTGGTTGGCAGGCCTGTGCAGTCTCAGCTACTCAGAAGGCAGGACTGCTTCAAGCAGGAGTTATCAGGCCAACCCAAGGATCATAGTAAGAAAGAGCTTCTTTTGAGAAAGAGAGGAAAGAAGAGAGAAGAGGAGGAGGGGGAAATCAGAAGGAGTTGGGTCCAGTCTGGGTTTGGAAAAGCATATCTTGATGGCAGGTGGGACCTGTCCTATTAGATACATGCGTATACCCTATTTATCTCTGCATCTGTCTTCAGAGAGTCTCAGGGTCCTTTTGTACATGGCTCCTCCGTATGGGTTGTTCTGTACATTATTGGTCCTCAAGCACTAACATATAATTGAAATGGAACCTGGCCTGTATTCAAGAAGAGCAGGTATTCCAGAGCGCAGGCTAGACAGTGCTTGCTCCCAGGATGGCCTAGCCTTGGCAGCCACAGATTCTTTCTTAACTCAAACTGTCACAGAAAGCCACCCCAATGAGAGGGAACTCAAATTTGCATTGTAAGATGAGTGTGTTTATTGGGGAAGCTATTGAAACTGCTTCAAAAACACTATCCTCCATTCAGAACTATGAAGCGCTCTTTAACTGTTCCCGTCACTGGCTCACTTAACACATGTAGTGACTGGTGTGCTGGCCATATATCACAGACAAGAATATAACATGTGTGTAAGTGAACTAGTTGAGAAGAGTGCAGCTCCATAAAGTGATTTCAAGAGTACACATATCAGGCTGGTGACATGCCAGAGTTCATGAGGACCTGAGTCAATTCCTGAAAGCCAGGCTCAGAGCATGCACTTGTAATCCCAGCACTAAGACAGCAGAAATGAATGAACCTCCTGGGTTCCCTGGACATCTTCTCTTAACAAGGTGGGTAGCTCCTGAAGAACAACATACGAGGTGACCTCTGTTCTTCACACTTTTACACGTGTATGCATATGAACACTCGCACACCAAGTATATTATCATTTTTCAGATTGAGACTTAAACCCTTACGGTTCTCTTCAGAATATCTGTTGCCATAGTTACTACTGATAACTGTGACTAGGAGGAGGTTTCAAAGTGCCTTCCAAATTGCGTTCATTGTGGATTAGTTAAGATATGTTTTCTTTAAGTATTTTTTGAAAAGTAGGAATCTCTTAAGAATATGTTAAGACTCAGCCACCATATTAAATGAACCATTGCACACTGCTCTGCGATATGCCTTAAGTATCATAGTTAGATTACTAAATTATGCTAGTTTTATATACGGTTAACAAGAAACCATGAAAGAATTGCATATTTGAAACAAAAGATGTCTGGGGAACCATGCATGACCTAGTTGTGACAACAGTATAATAATTAACAGTATTAAAAGTAATGCCAGAGCCAGGCGTGGTGGCGCACACCTTTGATCCCAGCACTTGGGAGGCAGAGGCAGGCGGATTTCTGAGTTCGAGGCCAGCCTGGTCTACAGAGTAAGTTCCCTACAGAGTAAGAAACCCTGTCTGGAAAAAAAAAAACCAAAGAAAGAAAACAAACAAACAAACAAAAAAAGTAATGCCAGAAACTGAATAATAGGTGGAGAACTTTTTTTTTAATTTAGAAAAATATGCCCCAAGAATTTTAACAGTATATTTCATTTTATAATTCTTCGATGTTTAAGGCTCACATGAAAGGTATACGTTATTTTATATGCAGGAAAAACATCTGTAACATACTTGGTACTGGAGATTTGATCAATGTATTCTTCTGTAAGGTTTTAGGGACCACAGCCCTGTCTTTCTCGTTTCTGAGATGGTTGAGGTTGTGGCTCCACAGTAGGTTTCATCAGCATCGTGGGTAATGAAAACTCCTGACAGCTTGGCTGCAGGCATTAAACCCAGGCACATAAAGTTAACCTAAGATGGACTGGATACATTTCATAATGGCTTTCTGTGCCAAATACCTGTAAGGAGAACCACCCTGCTCTCCTTACTGTGAAGTAGTAACTAGATTAAAAACAAACACAAATGATCTCAAGATAAAAAAAAAAATTGAAGCTAAAGAACGTTGTAAAAATGTTAAACTTTTCAAAATAAATAATATAGATCAAACTTACCATTTAACCTTGACTCATCTAAGAAACAGATTATCATGTGGCTTAATTAATTAACATGCAACTGACTTTCAAATACAACAGGATGTTCATCTCTAAGTAATCATTATGTTTAGATTTTTAATTCTCGGTATCTCTGTATTCTGAATATTTTAAAACATTAGAGAAATCCCACATATGATTTACTTTCAAATCAAGGTTTCAAAAAACACAAAAACTTACTAAAGTTTTAGAATTTCTTCTTGGAACAAGAAACAAATTATTATCTTTAAACTGGCACTCTTTCTTTATCATACTGTTGACTTATTTGCCTTTTTATTTCAAGAATTTTTTTTGTCTTAATAATCAGAAAAAAAATTCATGGACAGAAGAGTCTTATTAAATTACTTTATTTGGTTTGAATAATCTTAATAGGCAGAATGTTTTCTCTTTTGGAAGCCAACTCATAACATAAACTTCATTAACTCAGAGCCCAGGGGTTATGTCTAGTGGTTAGCATCCGGGGGCCTACAGAAATAGAAGTAAGCCAGGATTTAGTACCAGCTCCTCCTCTGTAATGCCACCGAAAGCTGGCTTAGCTCTCCAGTGCAGTCCTAAGCAGGCTCTGCGGCATGACTGACTGCAGAGCTCCAGACCTGCTGGCTTCTGGCAGGGACCTTGTGTTGAAGAAAGTTGTCCTGGGAAAGTTATACAAGAAATTCATTCATGGTAGATGGAGACCTGAAAGACTGCACGTAGGCCAGAGCAGAAATGTGGAGTGTTAACCTAAGTTTTATCATAGTGAAAACCACAGGGTCAAGCTATTCCTTTGAAGACAAACTTTTTGAAGTGAAACTTAGAAAATCTTTAGACAGGGACAAAAAAAAAGTTAACTTTAATTGGTAAGAAAGTTATTAAGTTACTTTGTGGTTTTGAAATAACCAGGCTTGGGTCCTTGTTTTCCCCAAGAATTCATTTAATCTTTCGAGACTTCCAAAGAAGCCTGGAATTTAAACAGATAGAGAAGTCTTTATGTGTAATTGTTTACAGCCAGCCTATTTATACTGAGATTTGAAGATATGTATTCTTTGTCTGATGCCAGAAAAACCGGAGTGGGTCATACCTACCCTGAGCTCCCTCCCTCTCCTCCCCTTCTAAACCGCACCCAGCAGGCTGTTTACCTTCCCTGGCTAATGGTGAGGGGAAGTTCCCAGTGCATTTCCCTCCCTCAGCATGGAAGCTGCTCTGTCACACAGATAATGAGGATAAAGAGGCTGAGAGGACAGAGCCCCATGTGACAGAGCCCCACCTCACCTCCATGGCCTTACAGTGACAGGAACTGAGTTTTATCTCTTCTCTACTCACTGGCCTCTCAGCTCTTTCCTTTCTTTACTTTTAGCACATAACCCTGATACAAGGGGCAGTGTGTGTGTGTGTGTGTGTGTGTGTGTGTGTGTGTGTGTGTGTGTGTGTTTAGAAACAAAAGACTGCCGGGCGTGGTGGCGCACGCACGCCTTTAATCCCAGCACTTGGGAGGCAGAGGCAGGCGGATTTCTGAGTTCGAGGCCAGCCTGGTCTACAGAGTGAGTTCCAGGACAGCCATGGCTACACAGAGAAACCCTGTCTCGAAAAACAAACAAACAAAAACAAAAAATAATTAATTAATCTTAATTAATTAAAAATAAAAGTTTTACAGGTCAAATCCTACAGACTTTAATTCGTACTTTCCTCATTCATATTCTCCCTCCCTACCTACAGAGAAACTGATAGGTAATTATTTTAAACTAAATGTTTCTTTACCGGTATCAAGTTACCTGGACATAATTATACATAGTTTTTGTGAAAATCTTACTATAATACCTGTTGAACTCAAAAAGCAAAAGTAGACCCTTACTGTACTGGCTGGTTTTGTGTGTCAGCTTGACACAGGCTGGAGTTACCACAGAGAAAGGAGCCTCCCTTGAGGAAATGCCTCCATGAGATCTAGCTATAAGGCATTTTCTCAATTAGTGATCAAGGGTAGGAGGGCTCTTTGTGGGTGGTACCATCCCTGGGCTGGTAGTCCTGGGTTCTATAAGAAACCAAGCTGAGCAAGCCAGGGGAAGCAAGCCAGTAAGTAGCATCCCTCCATGGCTCTGCATCAGCTCCTGCTTCCTGACCTGCTTGAGTTCCAGTCCTGACTTCCTTTGGTGATGAATAGCATTGTGGAAGTGTAAGCTGAATAAACCCTTTCCTCCCCAACTTGCTTCTTGGCTATGATGCTTTGTGCAGGAATACAAACTCTAAGACTTTTTTTTTTTAAGTAGACCGACACAGACAAAAAAGTAAAAGGAAATAAATAATTAAGGCACACAGCTTTCATAGAGGTTTCTGGGGAACTGAAGATCCATACAAAGGGACCATATAGTACTGGAGTTCCCACCCTTAATGGTCCTCTCTCTGCATGTACCCTGCTCCAGGGCTTCTCCCCTCTGTGACGATAATGCCTACCTATTTTTCTAGAATTCAATGCTTTTAAACCTCAAACACACTGTCAAGGTCTTTCTCTCCTCAGTGACACAGTTTAGTTGGATTTAATTTCCTTTTGTTTCTTAGTTCTGCTAAACTTTTAGAGCCTACAATTTCATACAGCAGGAAGAACCCTCAGCTATGCCACAAATTGAAATCTCCCCAGAGATTCCCTTTAGGAATAGGTAAACAACTGCACCTAGAGGCTTTGCAGGAAGAGGCTGCTATGCCACGAGTGTCAGTAGGCGACTGAGAGGAAGACTATGTCTAGCTAGGTGTTCGAACTTGTAAACACCAGAATGATCACTAGCTGCCTTAGTTAGGGTTTTACTGTTGTGAACAGACACCATGACCAAGACAACTCTTATAAAGGACAACATTTAATTGGGGCTGGCTGACAGGTTCAGAGGTTCAGTCCATTATCAAGGCAGGAGCATGGCAGCATCCAGGCAGGCATGGTGCAGGAGGAGCTCAGAGTTCTACATCTTGTTCTGAAGGCAAACAGGAGAAGACTGGCTTCCAGGGAGCTAGGATGAGAGTCTTAAAGCCCATGCCCACAAAGATACATTTCTTTCAACAAAGCCACACCTTCTAATAGAGCCACTTCCTTGGCCAACCATATTCAAACTGCCATAGCAGCCGAACCTTTAGTGAAAAAAAAGCAAGCCTGAGATGACCGCCAGACCAATGCCGGGGACCCAACAGGGAGCTAGCCTGGGACGACTACCACTGTCTATTCAGGTTCTGGGCTGGAGTGAGCCTGAGACAGGCAGGCCCATACAGAAGCAAGCTGGAGGGGCCCAGACAAGGAATTAGCCTGAGATGACTACAAGTCTGGCATCGCATAAGCCTGGGAGAGTGGGTCATGCCTAAGATGACCCCTGCCCAGTGCCATAATGCACAAGCTGGGCATAACACTCTTGGGATCATTCCTGAGATGACCACAGACACTCAGAGACCCTGGGTACCACCAAGAGGAGCAATTCTAAGTGGTAGGGAAATGGAAGAGAAAGAGAAACAGAAGGATGTGGACACAATGAAGAGAGGCAGAACTGGGTAGTGAGGAACAGCCTGATGTGAGTAGTTGGTGATGCCACCTGGGAACATGGCGGGGTCCTGGCCTGTGCTGCCACTGGGGACATGTCTAGCTAGGTACATGGTCCTGGGACAGCATCAGGGTATGTTACTACCGAAGACCAGGCAGATATCCCTGCTCTGAGCCACTGCCTGGGAACATGTTATATCTGAGTGCTGTGCCCAACTGACCCTATCCTCACCTGGTCATCATGGGAGAGCTGGCCCCAGGGGGCTTAAGAGCAGGAGAGTTGACCCTGGCCCTAGCCAACTGTAATACTTGAGAGAATGGCCCAGCACATTGCAGAAGTTTCAGGTAAGTCAGCCCCAGGAAGATGAGCAGGAGAGCTGGCCCTGCCACTCATCTCCTATGTGGTGGCACAGACCAGAGAGATACCCTCCTCCCCACTTGCACCTTTGGCAGGCAGGAGACCTGGCCCTGGGGTTGTGAGAGCAGGAGAGCTGGCCTTACCCCTTACTCGCTGTAGTACTCAAGAGAGCAAGTAAGCAGGCCCCAAGGCATGAGCAGGGGAGAACTGGCCCCATCACTTGTTGCTGTGCAGTGACATGGGTGAAGGGGTGATACTCCCCCTTGTCCTACATCAGGCAGGAGAGCTGGTCCCAAGGGGCCATGAGAACAGGAGACCTGGCCCTGTTCCTACCTACTGCAGCACTTGGGAGAGCAGGACCCGCACCTTGCATGGGCAACACAGTAGAGCTTAAACATGTAGAGCCCTGAACATGGGGCTTGCAGGTGAGCTGGCCTCAAGGCCATGAGCACAGGAAAACCAGCCATGCTTCTTGAGTGCCATGAGAAGGCTGAGATGAGGAAGAGATGCCCTCCTCCCCTCCCTTGTCCCTTGCCACCTATGTCAGGTAGGAGAGCTGGCTCTGGGACCATGAAAGTGGGAGAACTGGCCCTGTCCACCTCATCTTGGCATCAAGGTAGAACTGGCCCTGGTTGCAGGGGTTGCTGGTGAGCTGGCCCCAAGGGTGTGAGAGTGAGAGAGCAGGCAGGCTGACCAGCTCAGAAACCTCTCAGTCAAACCCAGGGCTTTGACTTGGGCCACATCAACATCTATTCCATCAATGAACTGTTGGATTGCATGAAGGGACTAGTCTTGCAGAGTCCTACAGGATCTCTATGACACAGGGCAACAACAGGATATTCAAGAGGAGTCCCAGCGAGGTTCAGGTATTGATAGAGTAGCAGAAGCCAGAGGCCTTGTACCAGACCAGTGAGTCATTGCCATAAACATTTGCAAGCAGGGAAGTGTGGACCAAAGGATATGCAGTGGGATACAAGGTGACTTACTACTAATTCTGGAATAATATTTTATTTTGTTGTGGGAGAAATTGCAAGGATAGAGGGTGGGTATGAGGGGAGGGTGAGGGGAGAGGGATTGGGGTGTGTGATATGAAATTTACAAAGAACCAATAAAAAAGTTAAGAAAGAAAGCCCCACATCAATTTTGCACAACCATGATGCTATTAAAAAAAAACAAACCTTAGGGAGAAAAAAGGTTGTTAGAGGGGCTGGAGAGGTGGCTTGGTGGGTCAGATGGGTCACTGCTCTTGTACAGGACACTACTTCCACTGCCAGCACCCAGGTGACTCACAATCAATGAAAGCCCCAGCTCCAGGGGACACAATGCCTTAGGCCTCTGTAGTCACCAGCACACATATGCACAGACCCCCACACATGCAGTCACCAGCACACATATGCACAGACCCACACACATGCAGTCACCAGCACACATATGCACAGACCCACACACACATGCAGTCACCAGCACACATATGCACAGACCCACACACACATGCAGTCACCAGCACACATATGCACAGACCCACACACATGCAGTCACCAGCACACATATGCACAGACCCCCACACACATACTTATAACTCTTCTTAAAAAGAAGTATTTTAAAAGTTCAAAAACAGTGTCTTAAAGAAAAGTCGCTAGCCAAGAAGTTCGATTGTTAAAAATATCTATTTTTGATTATGTGTATTATGGAAGCATTAGGAACAGAATTGGGATCATCAGAATCACACATAAATGCCAGGTAAGCATAGCATGGTAGCCCTCGTGTAATTCCATCCTGGGAGAATGGAAACAGGGGGGTCTTCAGAGCAAGACTAGCCATATCAATGAGTTCTAGGTTTGATTAAAAGACCCTGCCTGAATGTATAAGGAGATGATCCCCAACAGCAACAGAAGATAATATAGAATACAGCTTTTGTGTATGTGTGTGTGTGTGTGCACATACGTGTTACATATTATTATATAATGCGATAACTTGCTTCTTACAAATAAGTTATAATTCAGAGCTCTTACAGTGTTTTCTAAAAGCAATGAACACATATACACACTACTCATTTCTTTTCACAATGTCTCCCTCCTAACAGTCAGAAATTTTCAACTACACATTGGTGTGTGTGTGTGTGTGTGTGTGTGTGTGTAATACCAAAAACTTGATGTATTGCACATATTTCTATATAGAAAGTTAAGAATTAGCATGAGTCTCACAAATACAAGAATCCATGCCCAAGTAATAGGAACTTGGGCCTTGAACTCCCAGGGCTTCATGAATGTCCTTCATGGAGCTAAATATTGGGAGGGCAAGCAAAATTTATTGCATTTACCTTCAAATCATCCATTATTTCATCAGTGCAACTAGTTTAGGGCTCTCATTTGCCAGTTAGTAAATGATTATTGTGTCTCTACTAGGTGCTCATAGCCATCCTATATGATGGGAATGTATGTCCCATCCCCAAAAAACTACCACTCCTAGGAGGGGGAGAACAAATAAAAAGAATAATGTGTACAGTATACAGTGTAAGTTGTGGGGAAAATAACTGTAAGGATGCATTTGAAACATCTAGAGCTGCAATGGAAATACACAGTTTACCTTAAATTACCCCTTTTGATCTTGCGCAAAACCTTTTAACATGAGCAAAGTACACTTTGTTCAATCCAGTAAATATTTATTAAGCACCTAATATGGGCTTGTCACGATGCTCAATGCTGGAGAAAGGCAGAGATAAGCATGTTGCTGTTGGAAATTATTGGCAGGGCTTAGACGCTATCATTTTATGTAGGAATCCCTTAGGCCTGGGTTGGGGGGAGGTTTCCCATCTCTGATCATTCCAAGATAGGATTATCTTTATGCATCTGGGTAATTTTGCCTACATGTATATCTGTGTATCATATTTATGCCTAGTGCCCATGTATGTCAAAAATGGGATTAGAGCTCCTATCAGCTGGAGCTGGAGTTATAGGCAGTTGTTAGTTACCCTGTGGATGTGACATTTAAACCAGGATCCTCTTCAAGAACCACAAGTGCTTTTTAACTGCTAAGCTAGATCTCTGGCCGCAAGGTGGACACGTCTCCACTGCATTTGTCTCTTTTCTACTTTGTTATGAACTCACTAAAAGAAAAACCTGAATCTCAGGTGCTACTGAGAGTTCCTTATGTGACTGTTGACTCTGTTTGTGTAGATAGGCTAACTGAAGAGACCATGCATGCCCCAGGGTCTCCTCTAACCAAGACTAAATAGCAAGAAATAAACTAACTAGACTTTTCCTCTCTTTTAGGTCTAGTGTTAGTTACGTTACAAATTGTTGTGACACAATCCTGACAGAAGCGATTTAGGTAAGGAGAAGTATTTTGTCTCAGGATGGCATAGTTCATCATGAGGCATAGTTCATCGTGGTGGAGAAGGTCTAGAGGCAGGAGCATGAGGCAGCTCATCACATAGAATCTGCAGTCAGGAGGCAGAAAGCAATGGATGTGATGAAGCCTAATGCTCTGCTGGCCTTCTCCTTTTACTCCAGGACCCCAACCCGTGGAACACTTCCATCCGCATTCAGGGACTATATTCCCACCTCAGCCAACCCACCCTAGAAACCCTCTCACAAATGTCCCCAGAAGTTTGTCTCCTTGGTGATTCTAGATAAGGAGTTCTCCTTAGCCATCCCAAAGATTCTTTCAAGTTGACAGTATTATAACCGGCTCAGGTCTCCGTCAGAAGCAATAAGCGTTGTTGACATGAGAACTGATCTGATGTAAGGAATGTCTTCATCGTGTCCATTCTTTGGAAGGCAAACAACTTAGCATTTTATCAGCCAAGAATCACTCGTCTCAAACCTCTCCCTTTTCCAGACCTGAGTATCTGCCAGCCCCCACCCTGCTGTGTTCGGGTTTTCATGTTACCCACAGAGAGCCGAGAAATAGAGACAGAGGGGTCTCTTGTTAAGGATTGACCCTTGCTTTTCCCTGCTTTGCTGGCAAATTCTAGGGAAAAAAAAACCACACAGATTAAGTTTTAAACAAAATCTCCGTCTCTCGCTCACTCACTCACCAATGACATAAAAAGACAGATAAAAGGCTAAAATTGATGCAAGCATCCCAAGGTCAATGTATTCTATGGTTGTATCTTATCCAAATAGTTATATCATGTAACATTTCCCCCTGAACAAGGACTAATTGTCTGCCCACACCCAGCGACATTTGGCTGCGGCCGGGGGAGGGGAGGTGTTCTTCATTTCTCTCAAAGGCAAATGCTTTCCCACACTTAGAAATGCGTCCTTGGTACTCTTGAGTGTCGGTTTTATGCCAAGAGTCAAAGTTTTCACTCTAAACACTTTTGTTTAGTTTGCCTATTTTACAGTTGTATGAAATAATAAAGTTATGAATCACACAGAGATCGATCAAACAGCTGCTACAGTAGAGGAAAGAATTAAATTCCAAACTTCCCACTGACTATTGAAACTAACATGATCAGTCATAACAACAGTAAGAAGAAAACTGTGATCAGAAAGTAAATGTGTCCATAGAGCAATACTTGTGGGAAATGCCAGGTCCTGTAGTCGATGACCACTTACCAGGTATTGGTCTTCAATCTCTAACTGAGCTCATGTTAGTTAAGAATGGAATCCAGATGAAAGGACAGGTGCACTCAGTCACCCTGTTCTATGTGGCTAGAGCTACATCTATTGTTTCCAGTGAAAGATATGCTTAAAGACAGTACGGCAAAATGGGAATCTTCCTTAAAATTTCTATTAAAATTGTGTTATATAAGGAATAACCAAAAGGATGTCCAGCTTGGAGAATAACTTCAAAGATGATCAAGTTAGCTCCCTTCACCAATTTGAAAGACTCTTGGAGACTGGAACTCTCTCTATAGAACATAATGAGGATCACAAGGTAGAGCTGTCATTTGATGCAGCAGCCACAGCAGCAGCATGCCTGACTCAGCCCTCACCTTGCATTACTACAGACAACTATCTAATCACTTAACTTTTCTTCTTTAAACTTCACTCAACCTATTGTCTGTTGAAGGGTTGTTCTCACCAGACCATAACTTTCCTAAGAGTAAGTTCCCATCTGTCTTATTTGTGGTGGAAACACAGTCTCCCTATAAATATTTATTGAATGAAATAACCTATAGGGAGACACATTTAAGGTTAGTAGGATAAGACATTTCTTTCTGGGTAGAGAGAGGAGGCTGTCAAGTGTTTGAGCATGTCTTACATGAACTAGTTTTATCTTCTTACAGTTTGTCATCAGCTCTTTTGAACACTTCCATGCCAGAAAAGGCAGGGAAGACAAGGCTTGGGTAAGGTAAATAACTCTGGCTGGAACCTGTACTGCTGGAATCTGAATGCTAATTCATCCTGTGTCCATCGCCAGTGGCTTTCTACTATGTCATAAGTGAACTTTATGAAGATAAATGTTCCCATCACCAGTAGACTTTAAGCCAAGACTAGCTGGTCAGCCATAGGGTGCTAAGTTATTCTAAGGAACACATTCTTGAATGGAGAGGGATGTTGGGCAAGATTCAAGTCTAAAACTGTGATTCCATGACAGAAGCAGCCCACACATGATAGGAACAGCCAAAATGTCTTCTTTTCTCCTAAGTATCAACATGGTAGAATCAAGACCAGACTTGTATCATGCTGCTTTTAGTTGAATGTTCCCTGTTCCAAATTCTTAAATCAGAAAGAGCAGTTTGTTCAAAATGAGTCTTTCACTTAAACATTCTGGTCAAGTTATAAAATTTTTACCATCTCTTGGGGCAAATAATCACTACACAATTCCCAAAATGAACTATGAGATGGAACTTAGAAATACAAGTGAAAAAAAATTGCATAATTGCGTTTAACAGCAGAGAATGGGCCAAATCAGAAGAAAGGGACAGCATAGTCCCTGAGAGACAGCAGCGCTGTGTCCACAGCTAGAAACTGGAATCTCTGCAGACTGGAGTTACAGTTCCATAACCTGAGATTTTGCTCAAGTATGTTCGCCAAAACTTTCTCTTCCATCTCTTATATATGCTATTTTGTGTCTCCCTGTGTGTGTCCCATTTTCTCAAATACGTAGTTCCCTGCCAAGAGAAGAGTTCATTACAAACATGTAATTTATAAAACCATGCCTTTACAGCAAAGTATCCCCCAGAGCATAATCTTTTCATGTAAAAAGATAATATAAAGAATTTTATAAGGTCTTTATGAAGGCTTTTGTTTGTTTGTTTTTAATTCTTCCATGGGAAAGACTGCATCAGCAGCCTCTTTCAATTCTTCATTACCAAATGTCTTGAAGGTAACCCAAATGCTCACGATTTCTAACTGCAAGGGTTGGCATATTTGTCTGAGTGAATATAAAGCCAGTGATTGTTTCCAAGATCAAGTAATTTCTTGATCGCAAACTAGCCAGAGCATCTGAGCCTGTAACAGTGAGAGACAGTAACACCCCGCTGTTGGGACATCCACACCACCCAGCCCCTGGTGTCACATTCTAGACATTGGAAACTCTTGCCAGGGCTCATTACGGGCTAGAAGACCTTTGAGAAGGAATCGGTATTTCTGAGTACCTATGTTTTTAACTAGACATTCTGCTAGGCATATTTGTTCATATACTTTTGACTCAGATAATGGTGTCTTAGTTTCTTTTCCTGTTGTTGTAACAAAATAATTCAAAGGAACAGGATTCAGCTCAAGCGTCCAGTCCATCCTGGCAGAGAAGCCAAGGTATCAGGGGGCTTGAAAGAGCTGGTCACATGGTGTCCACAATCAGGCTGCTGAGAGTGACGAATGCTTTTGTTTAGCTCACACTGTCCTTGTTATAGAGCCAAGAAGCCAGTCCAGGAGAGAGTACTGCCCACTTTTAACATCAGCCTCTCCACCTCATTTAACCTCATCACAATAATCCCTAGCAGGTAAGTCTAGAGGCTGAGCCTGGAGGCTTATCTCCTTAGATGGTGCTAGGTCTTGTCACACTGACAGATTATACTAACCATCACTTACAGAGGCGATCTACCCATTCACAGGAGTCACCTGGGACCATCAGAAAACAGATATTTACATTACTAACACTAGCAAAATTACAGATATGAAATAGCAGCAAAAATATTTTATGACTGAGGTCACCACAACATGAGGAACTTTATTAAAGCACCGCAGCATTAAGAAAGTTAACAACTGCTGATTTATAATGTCCACAAGCCTCACTCATAATTTTTCCTTGAAGAATGACCCAAATCATAAACATTACATTTGGTAGCAACAATTTTCCTGCAGATAAAAATGATGGTTATATATAACTTTGAAGACTACCTTGAAGCAATAGGGTATGCACCCAGTACATTTTTCATTGGTAGTTTAATTCTAGCTACAATTGTCACATTTCAGCTGCTTAGTAACCACATGTGGCTAATGGCTCTGATGCAGGTTATAAAGCAGTCCCATCCTTGCAGAATGTCCAACTAGACAGTGTGCTACCTGGAGGTGTGAATTACCAGAGCAGATGACATCTTTACTGGAAAGAGCCAGGGTGGAGTTGGATGGGCTATATAATAGTTAGGCTGAGCAATAAGGCCTTCAATAGTAACAACAATCTATTCTGTAATCAGTGTCCATGATAGGCTTGGAATGCTCCTTTGGGGAAAAGTTAAAAACCTGTTCACACAGCTTTTTTCTAGGTCCTTGACCTTTCTGATTGCTCTTCTCTGGAGTATTTTCTTTAGAGAACTTGTAAATTCTTTTTCTCCTTTGAGCTCTATATAACTCCTTCTTTAAAAGTCATTTGCCAGTTTTACAATCTAGTAATCTCTCCCTCTTGGGTCTGGGAGCCACCCCTTTGAAATGCAATCATCAAAAGAGACAGCTCTGTCTTAAGTTCCTATGGGAGAGGGGGTTCAGCTTCCATGGGCACCTTGTTCCAGGTAGTAAAGTTCCAGTGAAGATGTGACAGCTAGAGTCTTCCTTTGTAGAAAGTCAGCTAGCAAACAGACAGTTTGTGACTTCACCCAAATGTCTTCCAATATGTTCATATTTTTACCAGCTCTCCTCAGACCTAAGAAGAAAAAGGAGCCCAAGTCTGCTTGGGAAACATGGGGAAGGGAAACCATCTTCTGCTAAACGTGATTTTCCTCTAGACAAGGCCATATTTTTAAAAAGAGGGCTCTTGGGGTTGGGGGCTGGGGAGATATAGGAAGAATCATGAATTTTGATTAGAACTACAAATAATACACAGACACAATTTACAGTTTGCTGATGCCTTATGCATTTTAATTTTTCTTGCCTTATGCATTTTAGAAGACTCTCATGTCAATTGTTAATCTTGACAAGAGTTGTAGAATATATGTCCTATTTTTATGTCGATAGTATGCTATGTTAATGTATATACTATTTCACCAAGACTGAACATAACACTAGGAAGCATAAAGAAGTGTAAGCCCTTGCTGTTGTCACTTGTGTCTTTGGAAGCCACGGATGCTTACGCTCTGGCTTCTCCCACCTGACTAAAGCCACTCCCAGTGAGTTCTTCCACGGTTCCTTTGCGGGAACCTTCTCATGATCATCTACTCAGACAGAGAACCATAAGCAACTGACTCTGACGACCACATCTCCCCTTGGTCTCTGAGTTCATCGATTTCTTTCTTGCCCAACACGTTTTCTCTGTAAGGAGTTTGAAGTGGAAATTTCTAATTGTGTCATGGGATGCAGACTCAATGATGTTTTGCCGAGGCAAGACCCATGAGAGGACACTTGATCTTTAGAGAGAGTATAAGTAGGACTCAATGGACAGAGACAGGACGTTTGCATAGCTAGTTGCACAGCTCTCCTTTGGTCTGGCATCTTTGCTGATCTTCACTTCTTTGAGAGAAGCACAGTAGAGAACTCCTGGCATTCCCACTCCTGCGACTTATGCTGATTCACTGGAGGCCTCATGGTTTCTTCTGGATTGTATCACCGTTGCTGATTTTTGTTTGGCGACACTTTTGAACTAGACTATTGGTATCCTGATACTACTGAACTACACTGCTGGTATCCTAAAAAATGGAGATTGAAATTACCCCAAAGAACTACTTCTAAACAGGTCCACACTTCCTGTCCTATTTCCCATCTTTTCTCCCCTACCTTTGGAGGGTGGCTAGAAGGGAGGCGGAAGGGTCAAAGCATTTTAAAACCTTTATTAAACGTAGGTTTTGAAAAATCTAAGCCTACTAGACCTGGCTTGTATTATCTTAGGGCTTCTTAATAAGCATGAAGGAGGAGAGAGGCAGAGAGAGAAATAGACAGACTGGATCATTCAGATGAGGACTGGAAGCACAGGTCTTCCCAGCTGCTGGCTGACCTGAGAAGCATTTTTCTGTTCTGTGGTCCCACATAGGTCACTTGAGAAGAGTGGGCCTATGATTGCATCTTTCTCTTTCCCACCATTGGAGTGAACATGTGGCTCTGCTGAGTGACTCTAGGGGAGGCCCCAAGAAGCAAGCACCCAGATGGAAGTGCGGCTGGTGGTGACAAACAAGGCAGGCAGATGTTCCTTCCCACAGGAGATGGAAGCAGATGATCAAATTGTGTTTTCAAAGATCTCAGTGCTAATTATACTGTTTGTACTGCTTAGCATAACTGCAGTGTGATTATCCTAATGATGTATGTTGGCTCAGCAAGAAAATTTTCACTTGGATTCAAAATCTATCCTCATTTTTACAAGAAATTGGCAATTAAATTTGTTACAGAAAAATAATTAAATGTTTGCTTCTTAAAAGATTTATTATATGTATGTGAATGTTTTGCCTGCATGTGTATACACGTACCATGTGTATGCCTGGTGCTAGTAGAGGTGAAACCCCCAAAACTACAGTCATGGATGGCTGTGGACCACCATGTAGGTGCTGGGAACTGATCCTGAGTCCTCTGCAAGAGGAACAAGCGTGCCTAATCACCAAGCCACCTCTCCAGCCCTATAACTGAATGTCTATAGGAATATTCTTACGTTTTATTAGATACTAATATGACATTTCTCACAAATGATAATCACATAATTTGAAAATATTAATTTAAGCATAACCTGATATTAATCATCTTAGCTATAAAATTATTTACCACCCACTACTTTCTATTTGTTTTTTTATTATAATTTTAGAATATGAAAGAAATACTGTAAAAGGAATTTCATCTCCTGAGGGAGAAGCACTATTGATGTCTTAAGCTCTGGTACTTCAGACCCAGGTCTTCTCTTGAAATGGGGTCATTACTTGACAAGGTCATACTATCCTACAACGAAACTAATCCAACAGGACTTGTACCTTTATAAATGGTACAGCCATGTGACAACATAGTTGAATGGGAAAAAAAAAAAAGAAAGAGAAAAAAACATGACTGATCCTAGGTCTGGTGAAGCAGAAAGTTTATTGTAGTCAAAGGCAGGACATCTAGGTGAGTCCAGAGATGGACATGACCTTGAGTCGTGTGAGAAAAGGTGGGTGGGGGAGGGAAAAGCAGCTGCAGACCAAGAGGAGGAGCCTGGGCCAAGAGAGTAGATGATAGGGTCAGGTAACCAAAATGTCTGGGTAATAGAAGGAAGAGAAGCTGGGGGAAGGGCAGCTCAGCCCCTGGGTTGGAAAAGTTTAGGGTAGAGGGTAGAATATGCCAGCCAGGAAGGCCCTGTAACAGGTAGGAACTAAGAGATGCAAGGAGAACCTGGCAGCCAGAGTCTGCTTTAATATGTTAAATAGGTATTTCAGGGGATTTTCTCCATAATTTGAGACCTAACAAGAGTAAAACATGGGAAGAACCTTGTGTGACCACTAAAGTAGAAGGTAATTTTGAAGGGCTGTAACCCAAGAAATGCCCAAGAACACCAGCAAAACACCACCACAAGGAAAGATGGGCAAAAGATTCTCTTGCAGGTTTCTGTGGCAACATACCTTGATTTTAGACTTCTACTCTCCACAACTATGAGACAGTGTTTCTGTTGTTTAAAAAGTATCACTCTGGTTGTGGTACCCTGTTACATCAATCTAGGAAAGTAACACAGAAAGTAGAGAAAGCTTAGCCCTAGCCCTATGTGGACACCCTAAATCTCCTCCAACTCACCCTTGTGTACTGTGACATAGAAAGACTTGGGAAGTGTGGCCTTCACCTTCTGTGAGAACAGTGCATTTTCTAGAAGTCATTTCTTGGTTACCAGCCCTTCTCAAACTCAGCCCATTCTTTTCAGATAATCTTACTAAACATTTTCATATAAGAACTTCAAATTTGTGTCTCTAAATTCATGTGTTTTCCCTAAGTCCCAGACCCTGTAGCCAATTGCCTGCTAGTTTTGGAGGTTCCATAGTCTGGAGACTATATGACACATTTGAGATAACTAAGAGAATTTTAGGTGTCTTAAATTCATATTGTTAAGGAGGACTTGGATGCAATTCTAGCACCCTGGAGGCTGTCTATGTAGGAGGACCCTGCGTTTCAGACCGGCTTTGAACACACAAACCAAAAACCCAAAGACTGACAATGTAGTTCAGTGGTGCACAACACTTACCTAGAAAGCACAAAGCCCTTGCTTGAGCCTCTCCACAGGAAGGAAGGAAGGAAGGAAGGAAGGAAGGAAGGAAGGAAGGAAGGAAGGAAGGAAGGAAGGAAGGAAGGAAGGAAGGAATAATCAAAGTCTGGACATGGCTTCATCATTTTCTTCTGATTTAGACAGAGCTCCATCTTTAGGACTTATTCCAAGTCTGTCTTCTATCAAAGCAAAGAGAGAGTGAAAAACATTCCAGAAGGATATCATCTCTGAGGAGGCTGAAACGCCGGCTGACTGTGACAGTCTGTGGGAATTCTCCCACACTGCAGCTGAGCCAAGCATGCTGTGCATGGTCCCTGAGCTAGCCTCTATTGTTAAAGTGAAGACTATCCATTCTGCACTCATTAAAGTGATGAGACGGGCTTCATTTAAGCTAGAGCGAGGGAAAGAGACGCTTTCGCACAGAATTCAATGCAAATATGCTTTTAAAACATTTGTGTGTGCTAAGGGAACACACTGAAGGGAGCTAGTTTGCTCAATGTCGTTAGATGCACGTCTGTGACTGGCACTGATCGAAGTTAGGACCCTATTCTTCTCCCACAGAGACAGAGTGGGGCTAGACTATCTTTCTTGGTGATTGCATTTTAAAGGATGGCTCCCAGGTCCTTGAGAAAGAAATTCCTGGAATGCAGAAGATAAATCTCAAAGAGAAAATACATTTATAATTTCAAGTTTTATAACAAAAATGCTTTAAGAAAAAAGAGGTCAAGGCCCTCCCTCCCTCCAGCCCCCCCAGGTCTTAGCTGGACAGAGGAGTACATTCTTTGAACGGCCTCAAGCTTTCTCCAGCAGCATTTTAAGGAGTCTGGGGTTGTCACGCTAGGAGCACAGCCTTGAACAGACAGAAACTAGGTTATTGTTTATTCAGCTTCTTCAGGGTTGCAGTTGTGTGAAACTGTTTCCTTATCAGCTCTTATAGGCCAAGGTTGCTCAGGGAGTCGCACGTTTAATGGAGGGGGGAATCTGTCAGTGTCCTTGGAATGGACATGAGGTTCCTCCCATCACATGGGGCTTATGAAAGACCAAAGGGAAGCCTGTAATCCTGCAAGCAGGAGGCTGAGAGGAGACAACTGTGGGGCAAGGGTATCTTGGGCTCCATAGAGAGAATCCATCTTAGAACAAATGAGAAAACAAAGCAGGAACTCAATGGCACACGTTTGTAATTCCAGCACTTGGGAAGCTGAGGCAGGAGGATTATGAATTCCAACAATCTGGGTTGTGAGCTTCATAGCTAGTTCAAGGTCAGCCTGTTTTTCTTTTTTTTTTTTTTTGTTTTGTTTTTTGTTTTTTTTGTTTTTTCTGTCAAGAGGCAGAAATGTAGCTTACATTAGTGGATGGTAGTGGATTAAATGAGTAATATCTCCTTTAGGCTCCTGTTTTAGTTAGGGTTTTACTCTGTGAACAGACACCATGACCAAGGCAAGTCTTATAAGGACAACATTTCATTGGGACTGGCTTACAGGTTCAGAGGTTCAGTCCATTATCATCAAGGCGGGAACATGGCAGCATCCAGGCAGGCATGATGCAGGCAGAGCTGAGAGTTCTACATTTTCATCTGAAGGCTGCTAGCAGAATACTGGCTTCCAGGAAGCTAGGACTAGGGTATTAAAGCCAGTGCCCACAGTGATATACCTACTCCAACAAGGCCACACTTCCTAATAGTGCCACTCCCTGGACCAAGCATATACAAGCCATCCCAGCTCCTACATCTAAACACTCAGTCCCCAGTTGGTAGTGCCATTTGGGGAGGTTTGGGGGGGTGGCCTTGTTGGAGGAAGTGTGTGGCTGGGGGGGGGGTAGGCTTTTTTTTTTTTTTTTTTTGGCTACTCTGAACTTTTTGGCTAGTAGCCATTTATCAGTGAGTACATAGCATGCATGCTTTGAAAGCTTAAAGCTCGGAACCACTTCCAGTTTGTTCATTTCATACCTGCATTGAAGATGTGAAATCTCCTGCTGCTTCCTGTCCCTGTCACCTTCTTGCTGCCTGCTCCCATGCTTCCACCATGATGCACTCGTATCCCTCTGGGACCATTAGCCCAAGTAAACGCTTTCTCTCTAAGTTGCTTTTGATCATGGTGTTTATCACAGCCACAGAAAAGTCATAGGGCTGCACCCTCCACAAAAGCAAATGAATTGTGAGCTTTCCTTTTGTTATCCTACCTCAAGGGAAAAAAAAAAGCTTCATTCTTTCTCTCCGCACTAAGTATTCTTGCAGGCACAAGACAGGGGTGAACACACTTCTTTGATGCCTGCCTGAATAGAATGATGTACATTGACAATAGAGACATAACGAGGAAAGAAGATCATCTCAGAATGCTTTATGGAAAATTACTGCAAAACAGTAGAGATGGAGGATGTGATAGAAAGTGCTGGAAAGGGGGATTAACATGCATCAAGGGAATTATGATGATGAAAAATTTTACTTCTGATTTGTGTGTGTGTGTGTGTGTGTGTGTGTGTGGTATATGGGTGGGTGCAAGTGCAGGCATGTGTCTTGTCATCACATGGAGGTCAGCAGACAACTTCAGATGTTATTCCTTTGTCTGTGGAAGTGAGAGAGCCTTTCTGAACAGGCCATTGGCTCCTAGAGAAGTACCTTCCAGGCAGAGGACCCCACACACACACACATAAAAGAAATATAATCAGGGAGGGGGAAACTGTTCTAGTGTGTTTTATGGTGGTGTAACTCTCTGAAGTAGAAAGGGATATAAATTGATTTCTCGAATCAGCTTGCTGCCCGTGCTGGTAAGAGCAGTGTGTCGTGGCTTGGTGTAAAGGCAGAGAGCAGACACTTGGACGTTTCCTCCTGGTGCATTCCTGCCTTATTCACAAAAGTTGTAAGTGTCACCACTCTCTGTTGCCACTCTAGTTGGACACAGGAGGGTGGAACAGAAGAGTGTTCAGGGCCCATCTGACGTGGCCCTCCCTTGTTCACTAAAGACTGTGATTGTAGTCACTGTCTCATGGCACCGTCCCAGGGAGAGTTGGTGGGGCATGTTGCAGCCAGTAGCAAACTGGTTTGGTGAATGCCAAAACTCCATTCTCTCACACACAGATAAAAACTCAGCTTTGATGAGATTATTGTGTATTATCCTGCATCAAGCCAGGCTACTCTAAAATTCAGGCCGTCCTTAGAGGAGCTCACCTGGGAAGGCGTCACATTGGTTAACTTCCGCGTTCAGCTGCAAGGGCAACCGCACCCTGCAGCTTCTCCGCAACCTTAGCATTCTCCTAGTTTCTTTCATAAACACTGCTGTGCCCACAATGATTAACAAGCAGTAAAGGAATTGTGATGGAAAACTTTACTCCAGGTTTATTTCTTTATCTTTGGAGGGGAGTGGAATGGGGGCGTGTGTGTGTTAATAAGTACAGGCATGCATGTGTCTGGTTGTACACATGGAGATCAGCAGAGAATTTCAGATGATATTCCTACCTTCCACCTTCTTTGAGACATCTTATTTACAGATGCATATGCTAGGCTAGCCAGCTCATGAGCTTCTGGGGATCCCCTCCTATCTGTCTCCTATCTCACCCCAAGAGAACTGGGTTTAGAGATGTGTGCTACCTCATCCGGCTTTACACAGCCTCTGGGGGTGGGCATTCCAGTCCTTGCTCTGATGCAACCCACGCTTTACCCTTTGTGCCATTCTCCTTAGCCCATGCTTCTGGTTCATGAGGTAACCAGAGCAAAGGATTATTTCCTTCAACCTTTAATACTTTAATAATTTCATTTAAACGAATACTGCTTATTCAACCTAAGAGAGCCTGGCTCAGTGGCCATCTGGGCTTGCTTAAATATTTCTAGTGATCTAGGATTTCCAATTCAAATATGGCTACTAAAGTAGCAAGGTGCTTTACAGCTGTGGTCTTCCAGGTGTGCTCAGCCATGAAGGGTGTGTCTAAGACTGGACATGAACTCACAAGGCTTGTGTCAGGGAAGTGGACTTAGATCTTATTTCTTTTTCGAAAGACTTACAATATTGGAGACATTAACTTGTACATGCATCATGTACAGGGAGTGGCTAAAAGTCACGTGGACTTTTACCAACACTTCTGTTAGGATAATGGTCAGTAGCCATACTGATCAGCAGTAAGTGCTAGTGAGATCCAGTGTGTGTTTTGTCATATTTGAAGACTTCTCCCTTACAACTCTCTCCCATGACTCTCACCTGTCAGGGGCCATAAGAAATATAAAGTTTCCATTACTTTCAGAAGGGTGATGTTAAGTAAACCATTCTCAAATTCTTCAAGAAAGATCTAGAAGAATAAGTGGCCCATTTCCTTTGTATCCTGACTCCATTGTGAATTCACGTAGTTCCTATGAAGTGAAGGCAGTGAGAGCTGAGAGTCCTGGAGAAGAAAGTGTTTAAATGTTGGTTGCCTGGGCCCTGCCAACCACCCCCCCCCCCCCCACACACACACACTGAGAAACTCTGTCATCAAGGTTTGCAAGGAGTTGAAGAGGTGGAGTCTAATTTGCATCTCCTTGACTCAGCCTTGTGCTCTGGAGTCAGGCTGGGCAGAAGGACGCCTTGGTCTCACCACAGTAATTCTTGTTTGTGATGGGTGGTACTGCACTGACTCAGGGGTGCGGTTTCATCCTATCCTAGAGGAACTTGAGAGGGTCCTATATGGATGAATCTGGATAAAAATATCGTGTGCACTGCATTACTGCATTGTGTGCTCCATTTTCACAGCCCTGGGAGCCAATAGGTTCCAAAGAAAATTCCCCAGGCCACCACTATACTCTAGGAAATAGGAGCCACAGACAACAAAAGAATGGATTATTAAACCAAAGGTTGAAGGCAGCTCTCTATAGAGTACTTCAGCAGCGGAAAAAGGTCAGGGGGCAGAGGTCATCTTCTCTGACTTGAGTATGGTCCAAACACAACTCTGAATATTAGGAGACCTTGGCAGGCCTTCAGACTGAGGGTTCCAGGATAGTGTGGGAACGTTACAGATGGCAGTAAAGAAGGCAGGCTGACCACCCATGAGGACTGGCTTGCTCCAACACTGAAGAAGACACCAGCATGGAACAGGAATGGAAGCCCTTGGGGGAACAAGGGGTTTTGCCAGTACTCTTCTCTGCATGAGTATGACACAGAGGCATTCTAATAAGACCATAAAAAGAACAAGAAACGAAAGTTAAGACACCGTGGATAAGACCAGTAATTCTCAACCTCCCTAATGCTGTGACCCTTTAATACCGTTCCTCATGTTGTGGCGACCCCAACCATCAAATTATTTCATTGCTACTTTGTAACTGTCACTTTGCTGCTGCTAAGAATCACAATGTAAACATCTGATATGCAGAATATCTGGCATGCAACCCCCTCAAAGGGGTCTCAACCGAGAGGTTAAGAAATCCTTTCCTCTTTGTCAAGATGGAGTCCTCACCTATTTCTATAATTTCTTTTGCAAATGTGTTATTCACCAAGACTTGTACTTAAAATGGTATGCTTTTATTGATCTCACATTTTCTGTGAGTAGGAAACCTTAGTAGATTTATCTCTGGTTCGGGTCTTGTGAGGCTGGACAGACAGAACTGTATGATGTTCACACTTGTAATTCCAGCAGGAAGAGACAGGAGAATCCCGAGTTTGAGACCAGCCAGGAATACATAGCAAGATCTTGTATTAATGAATAAATAAATTTAAAAGGCGATATAGAAAAAAATCAAATTATACTTTGACCCTCATATGTACATTAAATTTCTCCTTAGCTGTAGGAGATATGATATTTATTTAGTTAGGTAGGTCCTTGCTCTAAAGCCCTGTGCCATTTTGAATTTATGCCTGTCCTGCTTCAGTCTCCCTGCTGGGAATACAGGTGTGAGCCACCATGCTCAGTAAAGAGATCATATTTCTCCTACTAGTGTCTTGGGAATACAATTTATCTTCATCTAACAGTTGTTTATATTTTAATATGAAAATACTATACTTCACATTTTCTCCAAGTCAGGTTCTCTAGGCTTGGTAATTATTTCAAACACAAAATGACCCAGGACTCTTCTATCACAGTTATTGTTATCTATATACTTACCCCCTCAAATATTAGTTCCCCAAAGCATAGTTATGATTTTTTAAAATTAATTAATTTATTATTAGTGGTGTGTGTATAAGTGTGTGTGTGTGTGTGTGTGTGTGTGTGTGTATTCACATGTGCAATCATGGCCCACCTGTGTAAGTCAGAGTAAAACATTTGGGAGTTGGTTTCCTCCTTCCACCATGGGTTCTGGATACTGAACTCAGGTTGTCATACGTTCATGGCAAATGTTTTCCCTGTTAAGTCTTCTCGCCATCCCTGAGTTTTCCACATAGAATCCTGAACAGTTAAATACTGTTAAAACAACGGGAATCACTTACACACAAACAAGATGCAATATACTCCAGCAGCAACTCCGAGATGTCCTAGAACCCCTTTCCAATTATTTCAGTGAGTTTTTCTTTCATTTTGAGCTTCGTCATCTTTACAACTCTCCATAAATACTAACATCTACTGCCATTATTATAAAATAGCGGCGATTGTCAGCAGGAAAAGCCATCGAGTAACGCATCTGCATTTATGAGCTTTAGTTAATGAAACGCAAATTCATCAAAACAAATTAGCCAGCGTCTCCTGTGCCTCTTTGGAGAAGGTTACAGCATGTCCCTAGGATGCTACAGACGTGAAAAACAGCTCAAACATCAGCAAGATCCAAATGAAAATCAGCTTCCCAAATTGAACAATAGTTCTGCAAGCGTTTTGGATTTCCCACTTCCTTCTTGCGGTGACTTTTCTCTGGTGGAAATCAATGGAGTCATGTCAGGTAGCACAGTTCCGGCATTAGTGCTGTGACTTGGTGCATTGACAACCTCTACCAGTGCAACCATCTTTCCAGATTTTCCGGTTTCCTTGGAAGTTTATAAGCTGGCTTCCTGCTGCTGCTCTGGATGAAGATCATGAGGATCCTGAACATGAGGTTCCTACAGATAACTTACAAATGCGCAGATGTGGCTAGGGAATCCAAGGCCCCTGGTTGCTCTGTCTTTGGCCTTGAAGTAAACTGTCTAGTCATTATGGCTTTCTGGGCAAAGCTGGGGAAGAAAGCAACATTTACAGAGTTCATTTTTGCTCCTACAGCATATTTCTGGGCAACCAAAGCACAAGAAGAGAATATCCAGTGTATTTGCATCAGCAAAATTCATTTGACAAAAGCTTTCCTGTTTAGTTGTGAAACAGGGACTTTTTAAATTTTCTACTTGCTGAGCTGTGTGTGGCAATGCATCTGGGGAAGCTGAGGCAGGAGGATGGAAAATTCAAAGACTTCCTGGGCTACAGAGTCAGTTCAAGGCCAGGTTGGGCATTTGAGTGAGACCCTGCCACAAAAGCACCTTTTAAAAAGGACTGCGCATATAGCTCACTCGCCTAGTAGGACACACACCTAGCATGTACAAGGCCCTGGGTTCAAGTCCCAGCACGGAAAATAAAAATTCCACCCAATTAAATAAAAAAGAAAAAATCCAGCTCTCCACCTCATGTACCCCTCTGTCACCTCCAAAGCACTGTTTTTGCTGGTTTACCGTGTGTGTGTGTGTGTGTGTGCGTGTGCGTGTGCGTGTATGTGCGTGATATATATATTCATGTGAAGGCCAGAGAGGATGTTGAGTGTCTCCTCTATTTGTCCCTACCTCCTTCCTTTGTGTCAGGGTCTCTCACTGAACCTGCTAACCTGGCAGCAGCCATCAGGCCTCACGGATCCTCCTGCCTCTATATTCCACAGAGTAACAGGCAGGCATAGCCACACCCAGCTTTTTTACATGAGTGTTGGGGACTTGAACTCAGGTCCTCATGCTTCCGTAGCGAGCAATCTTACCTAGAAACCCATCCCCTCCTGCTTGTGTTTTGATTTCTGTAAATTAGACTTGACTCATGCTTGTTATCTTGGCCATTATTGCTTTTTGAGACTGAGTCTCACATATCCCTGGCCAGCCTTGAACTTGCTAAATACCTCAGAATGACCTTGAAGTCCTGATCCTCTGGCCTCTTCCCTGAAACTGTTAGAACTGGCACTTCGAGTCACCACACCCAGTGTATTTGATGCTGGCGATCAAATACAGAGCCTTAGGAATGCCAGGTAAGCAAGCACTCTACTGACTGAGCTACATCCCCAGCCCTTTGGTTACTGTAAGGTATTCAGTTCAGAATATTAAGTCCATCCACACTGGGTATAACTAGTCTCTGGAACTTTTCTCATCTTGAAAACTGAGATTCTTGTATTCCATCGTATTCTCCCCTCCCATCTCACCCCCTCTCTTTCAGCCTTGGCCGCCTCCATTCTGTTTCTGCCTTTATAAATCTGGCTTTTCTGAGGACCTCATGTGGATATAATCATACAATATATTTTCTCTGTGTTATTGGCTTATTTCACTTTGAATGTGTTTGTAGAATGTGTTTGCTTCCTGCTTGTTTATGAGCAACTTGGCTTGGGGTTCTCAACAGGAAGAGAGAGCATGGTTCCTCGAGGAGGAGGTAAGGGTTCTGGTTGTCATAAGAAAGATACTGTTACCAGCATTTAATAGGCAGGTACTAGGAAGACTGCACAAACTGCAGAGTGAGGGTTGGTCCCACAGGGCCAAGAGCTCTCCTGCTCAGATAGCAGCCATGAAGACGGCAGAAACTGCACATTGGCAGGCTCTTTGTCTGTAAACTAAGCATTTGGGCTAGATGGATTACAGTTTTTCTCTGAGCTCTAAGAATCCTTTGTTCTATCACTTCCCTTACGATGACTTAGATGCATCCTGTTGCTCTCTCCCCCTGTCTCTAATTACAGCTTTTGTGAGCCCAAGTCATTTTCATCTAGACAATCCAATGGGACCGGTCACAGAGATTAACCATAAATCCATATCACTCCTTGTTAAATATAACTTGCCTGCTTGGGTTAAAACTCACAGCGCTCTTTAGTCAATTACGAGGCTGATAAATAAAGCAGTCTGGAAGCAGTCAGCAAAGGCTTTCAGTCTAGTAATTAAAGGCTACCATTGTGCTGTCAGATTTTAGCTGAATGGCTCCCTCCCTACTCTCACATGCAGCTGAAGAACCTTCTGGGTAAGCATAAAAACAGGGAAACTGTGGGAAATGTAGTTCTCTTGAAGCCATTTTTTCTACTGTCGCTAAAGAGAAAACCCCACAGGGGGCCCTTGGGGAGTCATAAGCAAGGCTGGCAGAAACCATTGAGAATTGGTTCCCTAGAGGAATGAAGTAAGCACACTCCTCTTGTGGGTGGAATAACCGTCGAAAAGGAAAACCTGAATTCATTGGTACTTATTCCATTGTACTCCTCTCAGGACAAAGAAGAGTATGCATCAGCCATGTGAACTTCCTGGATGAAAGGCCGGGTCCCTGTACACAGTGTAACTGGGATTTTCCACGGAGCTATCCTCCATACATACTACAAGTTAAGAAACCAAGGGCTGGGGAGATGGTTTAGTGTGTGGATTCTTTGCTGCATAAGCAGGAAGATCTAAGCTCAGGCCCCAGCACACATATGAAAATACAGGTCCGAAACTGATGGTAAGACAATTGCTGAAGACAATGCTTACATAGTTCATTGAACACGGAGAAGTTGAGCTGGTGCCTCACCAGAGCCTAACTTCACCCCTCCTGACTAATGTTCATGCTGCTGGAAGGTCACCAGAGGAGAAAGGGAAACACCATCGAGTTACAAACCCTGTGATCTACAATGTGACCTGCCTGCATGACACAATGGTATGATAGTGGCACAAAAGTTGTAGAAGTAACCAACCATTATCTGATTGGACTTAAGGCCTATTCCATGTGATGAATCTCATGCTTGACATTACTTGGGTGGCCAAGAATCTAAGATTAGATAGACCATAGACCTAGGGGAAAACCAAATGCTATTGTTCTGCTAAAGGAACATAGCAATAGTAATGACTCCTAATGACATTCTGCTAAATCATAGATCCGTGTCTTACTCAGTCATCGCTAGGGGTGCTTCTTCCTGCAGGAGATGGGAAAAAAAATACAGAGATCCATAACTGGACAGAGAGTGAGAGACTTTGAAACAGTCCGAAATGAGATGTCTTCATCAAACCCATCATTACAGAGCTCTTCATCAAACCCCTCACCACAGAGCTCAGGGAACTATGGAGAAGAGAAGGTAGAAAGAATGTCAGAGTAAGAGGAGGTGGATGGGGCTGGTGAGATGGCTCAGTTGGTAAGAGCACCCGACTGCTCTTCTGAAGGTCCGAAGTTCAAATCCCAGCAACCACATGGTGGCTCACAACCACCCATAACGAGATCTGACTCCCTCTTCTGGAGTGTCTGAAGACAGCTACAGTGTACTTACATATAATAATAAATAAATCTTTAAAAAAAAAAAAAAAAGAGGAGGTGGATGACACGGGAAACGACGTCTTCCAGACACAACAGGACTGATGTACATATGAACTCACAGACTGTGGCTGCACACACAGGGCCTGCACAGGAATCAGTCAGACAAGGTCCCAGTGCTGAAAGGAGGAAGAGGGCATGACTCCTAGACCTAACCAAGAAGCTGTCTCCAACTGATAACTTTGTGCAAAGAAAAGAATTCGTTTTCTCCAATGGAGTTCCACTAGGCATATAAACCACACTTAAGAGTAGGCCCCCATGCCCCACAAAATGACTCACACAAAGTAAAACTCAGTGGTATTTCTTTCCTCATCTTGCTTTCTTTGGGCATTTTAAAAATCATTGTGTTCTATGTGCATGTTTTACCTGCTTGTGTGTCTGTGCACCATGTATGTCTCTATGTGTCTGGTGTCTGGTGAGGCCAGAAGGTGGTGTCTGATCCCATGGAATTGGAGCTAACAGATGATTGTGAACCATCCTTTGGTGTTCTTAACCATGGAGCCATCGCTCCAGCGATGTTTGGGCTTTTTTTTTTTTTTTTATCTTACTGATTTTTTGCTTGTATATTATGGTTTTCCATTATTGTGCTTTAATGGGCTTTGTTTTTTTTGTGTATGTGTGTCTGTGTATGCAAGTGTCTCTTGTTTTCTTTTGTTTTGTTTGTTTGTTTGGATAGGTAGCAAGGATCCAGGAGCAAATGGAAAGGTGGGAACCATGATCATATTTAATGAAAAAAATACTTTCAATTTAAAAAAAAAAAGACAGGTGTGCATTGTATACTCAGAGCTGTGAGGTGAAGAGAAAAGGATTCTAGGACCTTGTCTAATTGCCGAGCTCCAGTGAGAGACCTTGTCTCAAAAATTAAGGTGGAAAGGACCTTCATAAGAGCCCCATCCAGCATATCCACCCATCTGCCCGCCCCCATAGTCAAGTGTTAAGAAATTCAGTCAAAGCTAGCAAACCTCTTGATCAACACAGGAAAGGAGAAAGCAATTCCTGAAGCCTCTGTTTCCTAAGATTATTATTCTGTGTAGCAATACCTGGCAGGGCACCATCGACTCTGTCCTCCAGCTTCGGGAATTAATGGCGTAGATGAAAGTAGTTTCTTTTGAGAGTTGGCAATCACAACTTTCCTCTGTTTACAGTGGTTAGGGGATGGCTACTTCGTTAAGCCAGCACAAGACCCAGTATGGTAGGCAGACTGCAGCCCTGCCTGGGCCTTAGGCTCTAAGTTAATCAACAGCATAGCTTGGGCGGTGACCCTCACAGAGTCCTGATAACAGTATAAAAGTGGCCTTTCAGGAAGCCGGAAAAGAAGTTAGTTTACAAAGGCAGTTACAAACTAGAAATGCTTGCATTAACATTGTATTTTAACATAAAATGTACACATGCACATGAATTGTCAGCTCCTTATTAAAATCTTTTCTTTGAGTCTGCTCTTTTCTAGGGAAATTCTATGACCACATTTTTGTATAATTGCAATCTATAATTGGTTTGTTATAGTATCTGCTTCTTGGCCTTTGTGGTATCAGAAATCAATCCTAGGTTCCTGGGCATGCGAGGTAAGCACCTGATCATTGAGCTGCAAAGCACACTGAGGATAAAAGGTATCTGTATGAAATAACCTTGGTACAGAACCCTGGCTTTCTACTTTCTGTTTTCTAGTCTTTTCTAGTTGTCAGTTGTTATGACAATTTTTTTTTAAATCATTCCAAATAATTGTTCGGTTTTCACAAGAACAATAACTTTTTTGTTTTCATATCTATATTTATATTTATCCTAGTTAATCAAGGTTAAATTGCATAACTATAACAGGTTTAACTTGAACGAGTCTAGCAGTCAACATGGCTGACTCTTGATAAGCTTGTGGCTCAGCATGTGGGAACAGTTGTGTGGGCAGCTCAGGAGCTGTCAACTCCTTGGTGCCTATCTATGCCTTTTGAAGAGACAATGGGGAGCACCCACCACCCTGGAGAACCAGTTAAGTGGAGATACTTAAGTAGCTAGCTAGTATGGATAGAGTGATAGGTCCTTGCAAAATTGATACACAGCAAGAAATTCACCCTTCTGGGTGCTGCCAGTCACTTCTGGGCTTGTTGGCACAAATGCCTGTAATCCCAGTATATAGGAGGATACTAGAAACAGAAGGACCAGGAGTTCCAGGCCAGCCTTAGTTACCTGAGATACTATAAACAAACCAAGCACAGGCTTTGAGTTTTGAAGATTTGGGATTTTATGAGGCAGCTTTTCCAGGACAGTATGTTCTGGAAGACTAGTTCAAACAGCACACATTATAAAATGTCAAGGTCTTCCAATGCTGTATGTAAGAGGAGGATATGCTTTCCTAACTCTGGACATTTTCACTGAGTTTAGTATTTACTAAGTGCCAAGAGGCATGCTTGCCTGGGAACACCAAGAGAACTGTTCATTTCTAGAGCAAATTTTCTTCTTTAAAATATCTACAAGAATATATAATTTTTGGTGAATTTTAAATATAGGTGGGACACAGTGTGGAAATTTGAACCATCCTAATCCGATGGATGGTAGCCAGTCTTAGTGAGAACAAACTTCGTGGAGTTATTTCTCAAGTTCTCCCCAGCGGTGGTTTCATCATGGCACAAAGCAAACCCCTGGCTGATCATAATCCACACACATGCACAGGCTTGCATCATACCTGTGTGTCATGAGTCCAAGTCACAGTAATCAAAGAAAACCATGCAGTCTGCCCAAGACCTCTCATAAAACAGCTCTTCCCTGTGCCCTTCCAAAGTTTAGACACATTACCAGAAAGGGGGTGGGTGTTTCCTTAAGACGTTAGTTAATGGATGGGAGGGGGGCTGTAATTAGGGAGGGAGGAGGAAAACACAGAAGAAAGAGGGAGGAGATAAAATTACGGTAAGTATGGAAAAGTCATAAGAAGTCATAGTATTCATTATCTACCTATAAATACATGGAAGCCATTGTATAGACATATATAGTTTAAATGAGAATTTCCCATCTAGACTAACAATGCTCCCCCCAAGAGCAAAAGACCAGTAACAAAACCCCCAACACCAAGAACAAGAAGCCCTCTTCTGAGTTGTTGGTCAGAGTTGTCCAAAAGACTCCCAAAACATTACAGGCTACGCTATTGTCCTTGGTTGTCCCTCAGAGGTAGAAGGTAAGTCCTTATTTCTGAAGGCAGCAGGTACTTCAGACATAGGGGTCAGAGGCCTATGAGCTGGAAATGACCTAAAAATTTCCTCCTCCTCCTCCTCGTTCTCCTTCTCCTCCTCAGGGAAAGGCTCCATGTGAAATTCCAAATGAGGGAAGCAACCAACAGTCCTATTATACCATGATGCCTATGACCCATAACCACCACCATGGCGTGATAACCCTAAGGGGTGCTGTAGTGACATTCACACCTTGGCAGTAACCAACAGCTTTCTAATTGAACTGAAGACCTACGCAACAAGAGGAAAAACATGCCTAGTACTAGAAACCTAGACAATTATGCAAACCCAAGGCTAGTGAAGCCATGGATCTAGGAAGAGAACAAACCCTAAACTAGTTTATCCCCTAACTACATTCTAAACATTTATTCTTATACCCACAGATAAGGGGTATAGCCCTCACCCCTCATCAAGGGTAAGATCTTTGCATCAGAGACCAATATAGGAAACCACAACGAATCAAAATGTAGAGTTGTGGAGCTCAGACCCAATGGATACATCTACAACACAGCTCCAGCACCTATGGCTCAGGGAACATAGGATGAGGGAATAGAAAGATTGTAAGAGGCAGAATATCAGGAAGTTTGCTTTGAGATTTCGGTCTTCTAGTAGTGTCAGGACCCAAACCCATATATTCTCACCAGCATAACTGCCTAAACATGACCTGAGCAAGAATAACTATAGATGTGTTAAAGTGGATGAGGGTAAGTCCACAAGGACACAACCTTACACAAAGAACTGCAGGCAACTGAGAAGTGCTGAGAGGGAAAGAAACAGTGCTCCCCAGGGACAAGCACAGCAATTGGGTATCTAATACCAAATGGTCAGCACCGAATACATACATACCAGCAACAATATACAGACTGAGCAGGCTGTATTTATTCATTTAGGAATGAACACACACACACTCCATGTAATAGCAGTTAGTGAAAAAATAGTCCATTATTTGGAAGGAAAGCAGGAGGGGGTATGGATGAATAAAAGGAAAAGGAGAAATGAAGTAACTACAGTCTCAATAGATAAGTAATTTTTAAAAGAAAGAAATTAGTTTAAAACAACAGGTGTCATGAACTTGATCCAGCATTTATTTGCCCTGTGAAAGTGGTAGCGGATGCAAGATCTTTAAAAGGCTTTGGTTTTTTGTTTTATGGAAAGTAATTAATTAAATCCAGGATTTATATCTCCATGAGAGATTTTTATTAAGATACAATTTTTTTCTTAAACATTTGAATTAAATTTTGGCAAACAAGGTTAAGAGTCTGACAAGACTATTCATTCTGGCACACTAGTATGTTGTCATTTAAGTAATTACTTTGGTACACTCAGAAGTCAGTGAGGCAATAATAAACTATAAATTGTGCATCAAAATCCATTGGTGATTTATTTACAAAGTAAAGCCAACATTCTCACAGACACTCACATTACACATACAGATACATGCTCACGTGAATGTTTGACACATGCATGTATGCACATACGCACACAGCATACTCACATGTGTACAACATGTGCACACATGCTTTGTTCACATTCATCTTACCATGGGAGATCAGGAAGCTTTCATATAAGGAAAAAAAAAGCACAATGAGAAAATATAAATGTAAGAACTGTGTCTATATTTTCAACTTTATTTTAATACATGTTAGTTAAAGTTAAATCAATTTCTGCTCCTCTTCCTTCTCCAGTGTCCTCCCACGGTCCCCTCCCATGTCCTTTCGATTCTCAAATTGATAGCTTTTTGCTTCAATTATTATATCTCTATATATATGCAAAAATATAAATACAGAGTGCTAAGTCCACTTTTGTTTATTGTATGTGTATGGTTTCAGGGCTGACAACCCTGTATTGCACAACTAGTCAGGGGACCAATTTAAATAATAAAAAATAACGGTGACTATGGATTGGTCCTTCATGCTCTGGTAGTTTGTTGTGGTTTGAGAGGTTTGCTTACTTGATTTTACAGACACGATTATATAGACCAGGCTTATGGTTAAGCCCAGTGTGGCCTGGAAATTGAGATAGTGCTGTGCTATTTTGCCATGCTTTCTACCATATTACAGTGTGGTAGGAAGGACATCACTGGATGCCATGGCATGTTCTTGGTCTTCCCAGACCCAGGAATTGTGACCTAAATAAGCCTCTACTTATAAATTCCCAGTCTGCAGTTATAGCAACAGACAATGAACTATCTTCTCCTTTCCTTGTTCGCTATTTTTTAAAATCATGAATATGCATTAGGCTTTGTCAAATGTCTTCTCTGCACTTATTAATATGACCATATGATTTTTCCCTTTTAGTCTACTGAAGAGATAGAATATGTTAATTGACTGTTGAATGTTGAGCCTACCTTGTGTAACTGGACTTAATTCCATTGGGTTATAGTGAAGTTTACTGATCTCTGTAACTGACTTTGAAATGGAGATCAAAAATTATGTACATAGGGGAATGTAGGTCTGACTTTATAATAAAATAGGAGAAATATAAATTTATATGGGCTGTAAGAACACAGATGAATTTAAAAACAGGAATGATCTGAACTGGAGGGATTCTGTGGCTATTGTAGTTTTATTTATTTTTTTCTTTTCTTTTTGTCTACTGAACTAAGTTAAGCATTTTTAACATTGCAGAAACGTCTTTAAAATATCAAAGCTAAATAACTCTCTGCATTTAAAAAAGCTCTTTATAATTCTCTAAAAATATGTTTCTGTTTTAAACTCTATTTCTGGTTTTTAGCATAAAGGTCAAAATTCCATCCAAAAAACAATTCTCACCAAGATCAGAGATACTTCTCTGAATCATGCCGATTTTCTTCCTTATTGAGTTTTAAAAATTTTTAGTTAAATAGATAATTCTACCTCCCCCTTCCCAGTGTTTTAATTTTTGTGACATACTAAGCATTATGGGGAGGATGGGAGCAGTAAACATTTTGTTTGTTTGTTTTTGTTTTTGTTTTTGTTTTTTTTTTGAGACAGGGTTTCTCTGTGTAGCCCTGGCTGTCCTGGAACTCACTCTGTAGACCAGGCTGGCCTTGAACTCAGAAATCTGCCTACCTCTGCCTCTCAAGTGCTGGGATTAAAGGCGTGCACCGCCACCGCCCGGCAGCATTAAACTTTTAGTAATAGATCTTCTATTTACCACATGTCTGTCTATTACCACTTATGTTTACTTGTTACTTATCTAACAGCAAAAAGAGAACAGCTAACAACTTATTTCAAGTTATATATGTGTATCAAAATATAGCAACACAATGAATGTCAACAAACCCTAAAGTTTCGGTCAGTGTCTGAATGGACTACAGCACAGTACACACACGCAGTCCAAGCCGAATTCTATGCAGATGCGGAGGGCCAGCCAGAGAAAAAAGCTAGTTCTTGGGATTCTTTGTAGACAAGACTGGTTCTGTTTACTGGCTCTAACTTCTAGATGTCTACTGCAATGTTAAAATAACAGCAAGACTTTCCCATCACAAAACCAAATCAACAGTTTGCAAAGACCAAGAGAAAAGTAAAGAGAATACTAATTGCTCTGGTTTACCTTTATCTGCAGCTCGTTTATTCTTTAATTACAGAGAAATAATAAATGTTATAGAGCTGTTTGTGCTTTACAAGAGCATAAACAAATACATATCTTTTCTTATATTGTGAAATGATATATATTTACATAGATATGTATTCATGCACATGCAGACACACAGACACCTACAGACAGACAGACAGGCAGACACACACACTCACACACAGTGCTGACTAATAAACACCCAAGTGGGTGATTATTTCTGACAGCTCTTGCTTAGACTTCACATGCAGGCTTCAAGTTAACTTTCTTTAAGCAAACAAAAGACAAAAGGAACTAGAAATATCTGAACCTTGGCCAATTAACTAGCGACACACCTTTCCTAGTAACTACTTAGATTTTAGAATGATTAACTAGAAGTTCCTGCTTATGAGCTGTTCTTTTATTTAAGCTCTTTGAAAAGCACTTCCTTTTTTTTTTTAAAAAAAAAAAAAAGATGGATTATGTTTTCCAGAATGTTCTTAATAAACCAGGCTGAAAAAGGAAATATGTAAGTCTAAAAATCTCCAAAAGATATTATTTTGGATTTTTAGAATCAGCTATTTTTGACATTATTGGAGAGCCTGGTGTTTCAAATAAATAAGATTAATTATCTGTTGTATTCAAATTATTGTGACACACGTTGTGAGACTCCACAGTGAAATGGGTGTGGTCTTTGTCTCCACAGAGGAAAATCGACAACATCACACCACCTTGCGTAGGCAAGGCCATCTGAGGATAGTGGAGCCAACTTGGAGACAGATTGAAGCTCAGAAACAGCTTGAGGAAAAAGCTTTCCGGAGAAGCTCCTCAGGAAAAGAAAAAGAAAAAAAGGAATGTGATGCATGCAGAGAAAGATGTATTTCCAGAAAATGATTGATAGCAAGAAGGAGGCAGACGAGCCCCAGTCTGCAGGGCAGTTGAGCCAAGTGCTGCAGTTCAAGCTGAGATTCAAAGGCAGTCACTGGCAGGGTGCTTTCTTCCTGCCAGGAGGTCAGAAACTGACGGATGAGGCCCATCCACAAACGAGCCACAAACGAGGAGAACACACTTTATCCAAGGTACCCTGATTTAAATGCTAACTAACTTACTTTAAAAACCACTTTGAGCACCTATATGAACCATGGCGTAGGCAAGTAGATATATAAAGTTTTCCATCACAACCAGGTCTAGGGAAGAAGTGATGGTCCCTGAACAAAGGAGAGGGGAAGGAGGGGTATGAGCCAGGACACAAGGGAGGGAGGCTGAACTTAGGGAGGATCATACAGAGTGAGCTATCTGGAGAGGCTAAGCTAAAGCATTGTCTCGGGGAGACTTGAGCTGCTTGTTGGAGGGAAGGCCTGGGGCTGATGGCAGCTGTACACATGCCATCAGGGTGAGAGCGGTGTAATGCTTGAGGACTGGAGGACCTACTGGGGAGAAGTAGCATTCATAATAAACTACCATATCCCAAGAAATGTTGATGGTGTGTTCTAGCTATTTTTTAAACACTAACACAGTTAGTAGAGCAATATTATTAACACCTTGACCTCTAAATAGGACAGTCATGGAATTGTAATAACTGGAATCTGAATGTCATGACGTTGCTCACTGACCCACTGGGTGGCCTCCAAGGGAATGTGCTTAAATTTTCCTAGTCGTCTCCCCCATCAAGACTAAATAAAACCATCTGGTGCAAAATGTATGGGGATAGAGGGGTACTAGGCAGTCAGGGGTGCTTTGGGGCCCTCAAAGGACATTTGGTGATGTTAAAAGTGTTAATCTGGGTGGGTGGGGGACTGGGGGGGGGAGTGTATTGGGGACTTTTTGGATAGCATTGGAAATGTAATTGAGGAAATTACCTAATTAAAAAAAAATAAATAAATTTAAAAAAAAGTGTTAATCTGGTTTGTCACAGCACTAATGAAAGACTAAAGTGTTCCCTACAATGTAGGGTCAGCTTATCTGGAAGATTAGCCAGGTCAGCATGCCAGTGCCTGAGGCGTTGTTAGCATACAGTAAATGTGGACTTCTGGCTATATGTTAATCATGGGAATCAAACTGAACACAATGTTTCTTTTAAGTTGCAACATCTGAAGGCTTGTGTGGTAAATTGTTAAAAATGCTCTACTGTTTGATCTGGAGACAAAAAGGGGAGAGTCTCCATTCAGAAATTCTATTGTGTTTGTTTGTTTTAAGACAGGGTCTCTCTGTAGACCATTGGCTGTCCTAACTCAATCTGTAGACCAGGCTGACCTTGAACTCACAGAGATCCATCTGCCTCTGCCTCCCAAGAGCTGGGATCAAAGGCATGCTCTATCACTGCCTGGCTCAGAAATTCTTTTCACACAACTGAGATATAAGTTAATAACCAATAATAACTAAAGTTGGCCTGCCTAGGGCTCATTAGTAAAGCTTGAGGTTGGGACAAAATTGAAGTCTGTTTGTTTATTTTGAAAGAGTCTCACTATGTAGCTCTGATAGAGCAAGAACTTATGCACAATAGCTTTGTTTGTCTCAGATTCACAGAGATCCTCCTGCCTCTGCCTCCTAAGTGCTGGGATCAAAGTGTGTACTACCACGCCTTGGCAGAATTTAGTTCTAAGGTGCCATGCTCTACAAACCAGCTTTCAAGGGAAAACTTCAACATTTATATTGTTAAATTTATTGTTAAATATTTCCCCAACACATTTTAGAAATAGAGAAGGAAGCAAATTGAGTGGCTGAGTGTTATCTAATCCTAGGTGGGATTTCTTGTCTAAAAATAAAACAAAACTTCCACAATCGACTTGGGTGTCCATAGTCCAGCCTTCCCTGAGGGATTTTAGTGTCTCTCCTTGCTCCAGGAACACAGATGCTACCAGAATGCACACAAATAAGGAGATCTTAGGTCTTTCAAGAAATTTGGTCATATTTGTGTCAGAAATTCAAATTATTTCTGTTGAATTTGGTGGGACTGAGAGGGGGTGGAGGCTTTCTCAACAACAACAAAGGTCGGCCTGGGTCATCTCCTGAGGAAGGCCTTGATTCAAGGAGCACTAAAAGCTTTTGCCATTTGTGCCTACGGTGCAAACTGGTATCACGATGAGCGCCTCTCTCTAAGGTCTCTCACCATGCTGAACAGGCTGGCCTTGAACTCAACCTACCTCTGCCTACTCAGTGCTGGGACCAATGCGGGCACTACCACACCTGGCTTTATTCCCACTTTCCAAGTAAGAAAGGTCAAACCGAGAATATAGTAACTCAAGTTAGCCATGTGATAACTGACTAGACCAGAGTTAGACTGAATAGGAGTGGAAAGCTGACCCAGCTCACTCCCCACCTCTCCTCTAGGCCCTCCCCTCCTCGCCAGCTCGCCCCTCCCCTTTCTGTCCTCTTTCTGCTTACCTGTCTTCCTGTGGCTGTTTTGCTCTGCTGTGGGGCTAATTAGCACTCTACCCCAGGTATACCCCTCACCCAGTGCGATTTACTTTCATGTACCTCTGTTTCACATATTGAGGAGTTTTATACCGGTGTCACTTAAGGAAATATGCAGTGTGTGACAATTGAAATGACCAGAATCCTTAAAACTAAGGAGACAATCTCCCGCAGCTTTTCATGATTATACACACATATGCAATTTGGCAAATAGAGTCCTATGAATTCTTAAAAACATTCAAAGTCTTTCTAAAATACAGTACAGATGTGTTTGTTTCCCTTTCCTTCCTTCTTCTATTAATATTCATATTACCCCACTTCCCTTTACTCAGTAGTAAAATTGAATATGTGTGTATATATGTAACTTTTTTTGTTTGTTTGTTTTGTTTTTGTTTTTTTGAGACAGGGTTTCTCTGTATAGCCCTGGCTGTCCTGGAACTCACTCTGTAGACCAGGCTGGTCTCTAACTCAGAAATCTGCCTGCCTCTGCCTCCCAAGTGCTGGGATTAAAGGCATGCACCAGTGCTTTTATATTACATTTGTGTGTTTGTGTTTAAATATCACGGTAAGCACGTGGGAGTCAGTTCTGCTCCTCTACCATTTAGACACCAGGGACCAAACTCCGGTTAAGCTTGGCGGCAATCCCCTTTATCCACTGAGTCATCTCATCGGCTTGATTTTTTTTTTTCACTTGTGATGATCTTATTTGTGTTCCTTTATGCATTTCCTTTATGCTCTGAGAAATCTCTCCAACACAGTTTAGGCCTGACAACCCTGGTAATAGCAGGAAAATGATCTATGTGAGGATATACTAAGGTATGTTAGCTAAACCATTTCCTGTTGGTTTTGTCTTTCTTCTGTTATGCAAAATATACAATACATATCCTTGGCCTGGATTTATTTTGGGCTCTAAATTCCTCTCTTCCCTTTATTTATTCTTTATATCTAGTCAGCAATTCACTCAGTTTTATCCCTAGTGCATCTCTGGGACCTGTCCTCTGGAGCAAACTCTAGCTTGATCCTTCACAGCATCAAGATACAACTCTAGCGATGCTCTCTGAGCTGCCTTCTCAACCTTAATTTCTCTGTTTCCTGTCCCATTTCTCCCCATTTCCTCTCCCTCTCTTCCAACAAAGAATGCCTCTGCTTCCAGGGTTAGCTGTCTTTTTGTGGGAGGAGGGGTGTATTGGGTTTATTGCCTATGTGCATATCTGTGTAGCAGGTGTGTGCTTCATGCACATAGAGGCTGGAAGAGTGTCGGGTCCTCTGGAACTAGAGTTACAGAGTGGTGAGCCACTATGTACTGGGACTTGAACCTGAGGTGTCTGGAAGAGGAGCCAGTGCTCTTAACCACTGACCTACCTCTCCAGCCCCCAAGATTAGCTTTCTGATGGACAGTTGGTCATAGCTTTTCTGAGAGCTCTGTAGGATTCTGAATAGTGTGCATGACTAAGACCAAGAGAAACTGTATGGCGAGGACACTGGGCATCAGTTCTCAGATAGACCTAGAGTTGACAGGAGTGGTGACAAGCTCCAGGCCCAGAAAGCCAACTCCATCTGCACTGCTGGCTCTGCTTAGCTTCATGTAACCACTGTCATGAAGGAATGTGGACCAGACTTAGCTAATTTCACACACACACACACACACACACCACCACCACCACCACCACCACCACCACTACCACCTTATTGAAAAATTCCAATTCAGTGATGTCATTAAGAAACAAACAAACAAACAAACTAACTAACTAACTTTGCTATCTGAGATGTTTGTCTTGCAAGGTCAAATGTAACTCATTTCAAATGAGAGCCTTGTCTCTCAATGTTCATCTCCTCATGGCCTTTGTTACAGCCACAGTACACAGCCTGGATTTCCCAGAAGCTACCAGAAACTTAACAGCCATCTTCCTCATATGCTGCTATCTCTTCCTGAACAGCTACTCCCTGCCTGTGCTGCTTTTAAGTGATGTTTCAGTAACACAAAGATTTCATTTTAGGGACAGGATCCTACTATGTTGCTTAAGCCAACATCAAACTTGGACTCTTCCTTCCTCGTCTCCAAGTGCCTGAGAACACACTGTAGACCTTTTGTGCAAGACTATTGTCTTAGTCAGGGTTTCTATTTCTGCACAAACATCATGACCAAGAAGCAGTTGGGGAGGAAAAGGTTTATTCAGCTTACATTTCCACATTGCTGTTCATCACTGAAGAAGTCAGGACTGGAACTCAAGCAGGTCAGGGAACAGGAGCTGATGCAGAGGCCATGGAGGGATGTTCTTTACTGTCTTGTTTCCCCTGGCTTGCTCAGCCTGCTCTCTTATAGAACCAATACTAGCAACCCAGAGATGGCACCACCCACAAGGGGACCTACCCCCTTGATCACTAATTGAGAAAATGCCTTACAGCTGGATCTCATGGAGGCATTTCCTCAACTGAAGCTCCTTTCTTTGTGATAACTCCAGCCTGTGTCAAGTTGACACCAAACTAGCTAGTACAACTATTAAACTTACTGACATTTGTCCCGGTCACTTAGAGTCTTGGGATGTATGTGAAGTGGGAAGGCAGAGCTGGGAGAAGCAGCAAGTGCCATTGATGGAGGTACCACACTTGGTTCATGGTCTCTCCTCAGAATGACATGGGTGCACAGAACAGGCTTCTGATGTGGGGTGATGTAGTGACCTGGGTCATATGTCACATGCTGTCCTCTGCTGTTTCTCTGGCCTTGTGGAGTTGATGTAACTTCATGACTACTCAGTCATGATCTACTACATGCTTGGCCACAGTTACAAACCTCCTGTCTGTTCTTACAGTCACAGCCACAATCAACCTTCCAGCCCTGCTTCATCCAGTTCTTCAAAGGGAGGATCAGGGGCTTGGAGAGGTTAAGGAGCTTGCTCCAGTGAACATGCAACTCTAAGCATTGGGTTTCCTGGCCTGTGATATATTCCACTGAATGCATTCTTGTAACCCAAGATGGACTCAGTCTTGTATTTAGGGATCATGCAGGAAGAGGAATAGGGGCCCTGGAAGTGGAGCACAGCTCAGTGGTAGGATGCTTGCCTGGGACATACAAGGAAGCACACGTATACATGCACACATGTGTGCACATGCAGACTGACCTTGTTCTCCCAGATTGGATACAGAGTTTAAAAAAATATGCTTTTCTCAAGATCATTTTGGTCCTGATAAAGATCTTTATTGAAAGTCAGCTCATGTACTCTGTTTATCACCATTTCCAGAACCTCTAAATATGTAGTAATAACACAAAATAAAACCAAAAGCCATTATGAACTTCCAAGTTTGAAGTATAAGTGATTCAGCTCCATTAGCCCCAAATTTACATTCCTATGAGTTCAGCTTTACAAGAGTCTCTGTCCTCCAGCAACGGCCTATGAAATCCTGCCTCCCACAGACTGTCTAGCTGAGGGCCTCTGCTTTAGTCCTGACTGCATTCCCTGGATCTCATCCACGTTCATTAGGTGGTTCATTCACAACTACTTATTATGATGGTCTAGGCTTAGTCACAGTGCCTTGTGTATGTGTGTGTGTGTGTGTGTGTGTGTGTGTGTGTGTGTGTGTGTGCATACAGGATTGCTCGAATGCATATATGGGTGGAGGACAAAGGTAGAAGTCAGGGTTTTGCCTCTCCGTTATTTTTTGAAACAGGGTCTCCTACTGAACTTGAAGCTCATCAATATTCTATTAGACTAGCTGTCCAGCAAGCCCCAGGATCCTTGTGCATCTCTCCACTTGGCTTTTTTGGGGAGAACTAAAAGATCCAACTGTGGTTCCCATTCTTGCACGAGAAGCATATAGCCAACTGAGCCATCTCTTCAGCCCTGTCAGGATGTTTTTTTATTAGAAGTTCAGTCTCATCTGATAATCTAAATTACACCTGAGTGTGATGGAGATTCTGCTGGTCCGTTGTAAAGGACCCTCCCCTCTTTTCCAGTTTATAATCATCAGACACCTCATACACACAAAGGGTCTGCTGCCCTTGAGGCACACACAGTGCTAGGCAGACATGGGAACAGTTCCAAAATAATGTGACAAGTACCCAAGCCCAGTTCTGTCACAAATGAAGGGGTCACTGATATTGGCTATCAGAGAGGATGGGTCCCAGCGGAAAAGGGCTGTACCAAGGAATTCAACTTTCAGATTTCTTTTGGGAACGCATCTCTACAGACCGTCAGAAAGAGATAACAGTTTTTTAGGTTTGTGGAGGGCCAGTTACTGCTCCTCAAATTAGCTTTTACCATAGGCTAGGAGGCTTCAGTCAGAGTAACAGATCTGAGGACAAGTGCCACCTTCTCTCTCTCTCTCTGCTTTTCTTATACAGCTTATTAATTTTCTCAGTTTACCTTAATCAAAAGACCCTGAAATCTTAAACATGCAGAACATAATACCTAATAAGAAAAGGTTCTGATAAAACCTTGGAATTAAAAGTTCACAGGGAAGATTCCATAGTAAGTTATGTGACTTCTACAAGGTTGAGTCACCACATAGACCTTGCCCACGAACCGTGGAATAGCTCCTCTTCCTATCTTTCCATAGCTAAATCTTTCCAAACCTTCTAAGTACATTTCCATTGTGATGGAGATTTAGCCTTTGAAGGGGAAGTATTCTACCTCTCTTTCTCTTGGGAGATTAAGTCGGGGGTGGGGGTGGGGGGGGGGGAGGTAGAGTGGGGGATGGGGAGAGCAGTAAGCTCAGTGTAGTCCTTAATCATAGCCCAGAGTGACAGTGGTCACGTTTTATGTTGAGGCCATCATGCCTCTAAGAAACTACAATGTGCCAAGAGATGTGTCCAGGGATTCTTAGTATTACATTGGGAGGTCTAGACAGACATCTCCATTTAGCAGGGCCTTTCAAAGTGGGGAATTATGTGTTCTGTTGCTTTGTTAACAGAAAGTCTGGGCTCTGCTTACAGTAATGTGGTAATACTGCGGGCCTGACCTCAGCTTCAGTACTTTATATAAAGTAATTTAGTTAAGATCTCAATAGTCACAATATTCAAAGATACTCACAATACTGAGAATAGGGGGCCCTGGGGGAAGGAGGCAAGAAACCTTTTTTTAATGAGATTTTTCTTTTCTTTAAAAATGATAGGAGCATTTCCTATGGCCCATAATAAATTATGTACCATTTATTATCTTAAAATGGTACAGATGCTGTTATAAAGATGGACACATGGACATCTGGTTGGGGAGCAAAGGAAAAGTATAGGACCATTGTAACAACCAGATCAGGAACCCAAGTGGGCTGGGAAGAAGCCTTTGGGGATATGGTTAGATATAGGTCTATGAAGTGCTCACACTGGGTTACAGGAAAACCTGATGGGTTGGTGTAGGCTAGGGAAGGGGTGAGAAACTTCAATCCTGAAACGTCAGAAGAAACAAATACCAAACATCTCACAGGGGCTAGGCTAGGAAGCATAAGCTCGGGAAGGGGCCAGAGACAGTGAGCACTCTTTAAGTCTGCTTTTATGTGATGGGGAAGGGGTTGTTCTGTAAGGAGACAGGCCCAGGGAATTAATGGATTAGCACAGAACACATTCCTGCTCCAAATGCTTAAGAGCTGCTGATCTTCAGCTCAGTTTGCAGGTAAGGAAGCTGAGGCCCAGGGAACACAGCCCTTTAGCATCAGACAGATTCCTCTTCTCCTTTCTGGGTTTCCTCCATACTTGTTGTGATGGTTTGAATATGCTTGGTCCGAGGAATGGCACTATTAGGAGGTGTGGCCTTGTTGGAGGAAGTGTGTCACTGTGGGGGTGGGCTCTGGGACCCTCTTCCTAGCTGCCTGGAGACTGTCAGTCTTCTCCTGGTTCCCTTTGCAACAAGATATAGAACCTTCAGGTTCCTTTCCAGCACCATGCCTGCCTGCATGCTGCCATGCTTCCTACCACAATGATAATGGACTGAGTCTCTGAGCCTATAAGCCAGCCCCAATTAAATGTTGTCCTTTATAAGAGTTGCCTTGGTTATGGTGTCTCTTCATAGCAATAAAACCCTAACTAAGACACTTTCCTACTCTACATTTAACTAAGAAACATGTTCAGTTCAACACTTAGCACCTGCGCCAAGCCCCACCAAGCACAGCGGCGATGTAAAGAATCATACCATTTTATAATCTAATTACTTCAGAACTAACAGCGTGAATCTAGAGAAAAATTACCAATGGATTTGAACAGTGTGGGTCAATCTCTTAAAGACAATGCTAAGTAAGAGAACAGCAAGCAACAACATGTTATGATCTCATCCTGTTTAGTACTTAGAAATCTGAGAAATTCAGCAATCCACTGAAGATCAAAGTTTTACGGGGCTGTGACATGGCTCAGAAGGTAAAACTGCTTGCCACCAACCAGAGTTCCATCTCTAGGACCTACATGATCCCTAGAAACCATGCTCTGACCTTCGTCCATACCTCTTGGCAGTCACGGAACATACACACCCCACAATAAATAAGTGAAATAACAGTAATAAAGGAACCACGTGCTGTGGGGTTGCTATGATAATGCTCAACACATAAAGAACATTGTCAGGACTGAAGACCTGAGTCTGGTCTCCCAGATCCACACTGCAGAATGAAGCAGATAACCTCTCTCTACAAGTTGTCTTCTGGCCTCCAGCCATGTACCATAGCAAACATGTGCCCCTCATATAACCAACCAACCAACCAACCAACCAATTAAGTACAAAGAACCAGCTGTTCCATGATAGACTAGGCCTGTGAACTTATTTGATTCTTTGGTGCTATGAAGGTCAGAACTGACAGAGGTAGTTTATTTTATTTTCCTCTCCCTCTCCCTCTCCCCTCTCCCTCTCCCCCTCCCCCTCCCCCTCCCCCTCCCCCTCCCCCTCCCCCTCCCCCTCCCCCTCCCCCTCCCCCTCCCCCTCCCCCTCCCCCTCCCCCTCCCCCTCCCCCTCCCTCTCCCTCTCCCTCCCCCTCCCCTCCCCTCCCCTCCCCTCCCCTCCCCTCCCCTCCCCTCCCCTCCCCTCCTCTCCTCTCCTCTCCTCTCCTCTCCCCTCCTTCACTCCTCTCTCTTTCTGTCTCTTCTCCCTCCTAAACTCCCTTCCCCTGCCCAAAATAAACTCTACTCCATACTATATCTGTTGTGTGACTGGTCTCTCAGGGGGAAGGGATGCCTCAGTATAGGCCCGCAGAGGCACCCCCTTCCACCTCACCATACCTCACTCTACCAAACATATCCTGGTTCTTTCTTTCTTCCCTTTTTATAAAACACAACAGGCTTTATTTTTCAGCTTTGACTGGGAAGCAGGTCTGGAGCAAAGAAAAGAAACCCTGAGTCCTGTATTTGCAATGTAGTCCAGTGTATGGGGCATTCACGTAAGCATGCCCAAGACTTAAGGTTTCATCTTCAGAGCCTGTGCTCACAGCTGCCCCCTGACTAACCTCCATAGCCCCCCAACACACACACACACACACAGAGAGAGAGAGAGAGGGGGAGGGGGAGGGGGGAGGGGGGAGGGGGAGGGGGAGGGGGAGGGGGAGGGGGAGGGGGAGGGGGAGAGGGAGAGGGAGAGGAGAGGAGAGGAGAGGAGAGGAGAGGAGAGGAGCCGGCCATGAACAGGAGGGGGGCCGGGGGGGAGGGGGATGTTGAGAGAAGGGTACAGAGAGGGAGGAGAGCAAGAGGATAAGTAAGGAGGGGGCAAATAGCCCCCCTTTTTTTTTTTTACTGAGTCAGTCATACCTAGCTGTTGCCAGGTAACTGTGGGGCAGAGCCTAGAAGGAATGCTGACAATGCTTTCCTCATACAATCTCCATCCCAAAGGAGTGCCCATCCCGAGGAGAGAAGAACAGAAAGAGTGTGATGGGAACAGAGTGGGAGTGTGCCAAACTTGTCTCAAAATAAAGCTACAGAAGTGAATGACAGGAGGCTGCACAAGTTGCTCCCTGGGAGTCCCAGTGTCCCAGCCTAGGCTCCTCACCTCTGCCTTTGGCCTTAGATGGAGACTCTTGGGTTGGAGGTAACCATAACCTTTACTCCCTTGGTGCTAATACTGATTAAGTTGGTTGAGGCATGCTGGCCCTCCTCCTCCTCCTCCTCCTCCTCCTCCTTCTCCTCTAGTTTTTGCTGCTTTGTTTTTAAAACATTGGTTAAAACACGCCCTGGGTGCCTGCATTCTTGAGAACCCATTTAGAGGTTTTCCTAGCTCTTAACCATCGGTGTGCAGCAGGGATGCAGGAGTGTGTAAGCAGGATCCGCCCACCCCTCCCCTCTAAGTCAGCGTCATCGCCCCTTCCCCTCCCATCTTCAGCCACTCAGTGCAGCAGCCCCACTCTTGCCTGGTCCCGGAATCGGGAAAGCTCCGCTGAGAGGACCCTGCACTCTGCTGCCCACTAGGCTGCTGGCACCTTCCGTAGCCAGTGTCTGCATCCACCCGGATCCTTGCTGGGCAGCGCCCCTGGGACGGGAGGATACAGTAAGCGTCTCAGGTAAGGATGAACTCACTGCACAGGAGGGCACCCTAGAGGCTGGGCCACTCCTGAACAAGGCGGGACCCACAGGAGGAACACAGAAAAGCACTAAAGAAGGGATCACAGGCTGGCTGTTTTCTAGAGATCAACCACCCTTCTCCCATTCTGAACGAGTACCGGCCACTGCAAGGTTAACATCAGAGGAGTGAGTGATGTTTGCATTGGAATACAAATGGAATGCTTTCTGCTTAAACAGTGCCAGAGGGGACCCTCTTTATTTTTTATGATTATTAGCAGATGTCACTGGAAAAGGTGTAAAAATTTTTCCTGGAAAGAGGTTTGTCTCTTCGCTAACTTGCTGCCTAAGTACTTTCTGCCTCTGTCTGCCTCATTCTCTCTCTGTCGCCCTGCCCTCTCTCTCCTCTCCCTTCTGCCTGGGTAGCAAAATGAACAGTGGAAGACCCGTGGAACAAGGAGGTGAGATGAAGTGGAGATCTTGGGCTTGCTTTAAAGGACCAGCCAGGGGTGAGTGGATTGAAAAAATAACCAAGTATTGAGAATTACCAAAGCTGAGTGAAGGGCACATGGAGATTAAATATTTCTCTTGCCCCATCTGTGTGTTGCTGTGTGTGTATGTGTGTCTGACTGTGTGTATGTGTGTGTTAGTATATGTGTAAATATGCATGTGTGTACTTATGTGTGTGTACGTGTGTATATGTGTGTGTATATATGTCTGACTGTGTCTTTCTGTGTGTGTCTGTGTCTGCGTAAGGGTGTGTGAGACCTTGAGACCTTTTATAATAAGAATTTTTGGAAAGTTGCAGCAACTCCCAAGCCTGATTAATCTGACTTTCATACCATCTTCAATTTGGAAAGTAGCTCCTCAGGGCTGAGGAGATGGTTCAACAAATAGAAGGCTTTCCTCACACACATGAAGCCCTGAGCTCAGATCCCCAGAACCCACAGAAAACCAGAGGAGATAGAACACATCTGAAATCCCAGGGCCTACAGCAGATGGGGAGAGAACATAGGAGACTCTGTGAAAGATTCTAGGGGTTAGCCTGGGGTATGACCACACTCAAGGTTGTCTTCTGACTTCCATGGGGTTCCACTTACTCTCAAGAACCAAGGTGTGCACATACACACACACACACACACACACACACACACACACACACACGCACGCACGCAGAAAGATGTTGCCTGGTATATCAAGTCTCTTCTTCCCTGTCTTTATTAATCTTTCTGGCTTCTGACATCCCCCTCCCTGCCGCCAAGTTCATTTGTACAGAGAATTATAAAAGTCATAACTTGCTGACTGGAGACTTGTGCTTAAGATCTGGTTTATGATTTAGCAGAGAAAATGTTAAAATCCTAGCCAAATAAGAGAGCCAGGCTAGAAAGTGCCAATCAAATGGTGCATGGGATTTCATTTTAGAGACGATTCTTTCATGTGAGACAGTTCTATGTACATTTCTTTTCCACTTTTTTGCAGATATTTTAAAATATGAGAGCCCTCAGTATGTGCTTGGCTCATCACACGTGAAGCTGCTACTGTGGGTCAACTTTCTCTATTGAATAGACTGCCTTTCTTTCTGTGCCCAATTCTCAAATATCCAACAAATCCATTTTAAATAGAAGCACCGGACTCAGGAATTCTGGAATGCTGGAGCTCCTTCACCTTAGACACGACAGATGGGAAATCTGAATTGGGAACATTAGGAAGACCAACATCAACTTAGTTTACAAATCATTATTTTATAATTTTACATTTCCCTTTTATGTAAATGTAAAATGTAAATTTTACATTTACATTTTACAGGTAAACTGATATGTGATTAGCGAAATACACTGCGACTACCAAAGATAATGCAATTATTAACTATTCTTTGCTGAAGATCCAACTTAAAATAAAATAAAATAAAGCGTAGTCAAGAGTCATGCACCGTGCACCTCATATGCCAGCAAATGAAGGAGCTAGCCGAGAGCACCCTTGGGGTTACCTTAGTTCCATTCACCTCAATTTGATTTACACACAGCGAAACATTTTATAAATTGAGATGTACGTATCATGCAGAAATAGCAGGGAAAAAAAAGAAAAAAAAAAAAAAAGAAAGGGAGGCTTTAGTTTTTATTGTGATGAGAAACAGAAGTTGTGGGTTACTGTAAAACAATCATCCGAGTAACTTTACCATCTTCCTTTCCCTCAGGGACTGCCAAACTCTTAAAGCAGACATTGCTCTGTCTCCAGTCCCGAAGCTGAATTTGAAAATAGTGCTATGGTATGCGGTATTTTGAATAGCCATTGGCACATTGTCAGTGAGCCCTCTAACTGTTGATTCTCAGCGTAGAACTGGTGGAGAGCTTACCCTTAGTAATGGATTATAAAGTATTTGATAAACATATGGAAATATTTGGCAGGCTCGCGACTTTCCTTCGCGTTGAAATGAATCGCAGCCCACGGGGTGGATGGCTCAGCCGTGCTGTAGGCCATGGTGGGAGGGTCCTGGCACTGGAGCTGTTTTGGGAAAAACACCTGCCAGAAATTTGTCTGGCTGTGGACAGCGTCATCAGTCCTCAGCTCATCAGGATGGGCGATGGGACCTGGAGGTGGGTTTTGAACGTGTGATAAGTTCCATATGCGACAACTCTTTAGTGTATTGTGAACCAGTTACACTTTCCTCATCTCCCATGCCTCGAGGACAATTCTGATTCACAGCCCAATGACGTAAGAGGAAATGCAGCCCCAGACTTGCTCTTGGCAGGCTTGCTTTGCCATCTAGTGGCGGCATAGATAGCCAGCAAGGACCTGCTCCCAGGACTAGAGACGGAGCCTTCTGAGGCTCCCTGACTGATGAGCCAGTCACTTGTGTGCTCTTTGTTGATCATGATTAACTGGAGAGCAAGCTTAGGTCTTATGAGACCACTCGGTAGCTGAGAACTGTCAGAGGTTATGGTATTTATTTATTTATTTATTTATTTTAAGAAAGGCCTTTAAGATGGCACTCAGCATAGTTAACACTGCATTTGCTGAGAAATGATTATCATCTATACTGTTCAGCTTCCTGACTTTACCGGCACTAATCAATACTATCATAAAATTTCCTGAGGTTCTGTTTTATATATCTAAAATTGAGCATTCTGTTATCTTTATAAATTTTATAATTAATGTTTAGCACCTAGGAAATGAACCCCTCCCCCCCAGCTTCATACTCCGAACTACTTTCAAAACATCCAGGGAAGGCAGTTTTAGAAACTGTATTCTCACCTTCACCTATGCATTAAGTTTTTATTTCTTTTTTAGTGTGGTGGGAGTATGTCTGTGTGTGCTGGTTATGTATGTGTTTGCTGGTGTGTGCTCATGTGTGTGTATAGACCAGAGGTCAGAGGTCAGACTTGGATGTTGTTCCTCAGAAACTATCAAATGTATGTCTAACTTATTTGTGTGTGTGTGTGTGTGTGTGTGTGTGTGTGTGTGAGAGAGAGAGAGAGAGAGAGAGAGAGAGAGAGAGAGAGAGAGAGACTTATGACATGTTCAAATGCCTACAGAGACCATGAAAGGAAGTCAGATTCCTTGGAGCTGGAGTTACAGGCAGCTGTGAACTGACAGATATGGGTGCTGAGACTGAACCCAGGTCTTTTGCAAGCACTGTTAACCACTGAGCCATCACTGTAGCACCAAGTGATTGTTTTTTTGTATCTCTGATATTCTCTCCCTCTCCCTCTCCTTCTCCCTCTCCCTCTCCTCTCTTCTCCCCTCCCCTTCCCTCTCCCTCCCTCCCTCTCCCTCTCCCCCTCCCTTTCCCTCTCTCCCTCTCCCTCTTCCTCTCCGCCCCCCTCTCTCTTTCTCTCTCCCCCTTTCTCCTGAGACAGGGTCTCACTCAGTAGTTCCGGCTCTGCCAGAACTCTCAGAGATCCATCTGCCCCTACCTCTTGAGTGCTAAGGTTAAAGTGAGTGCCACCATGGCCAGCCCAGAAGCTGAGCACACCATTTTTTAATTAGGATCTCTCTCTAGAATCAGGCCAAGATTGGTCTCCACCTCCTCAGCATGCAGAGCACATATACAGGCACTCATACTCAGCTTTTTGTAGTGGGTTCTAGGGACCAAGCTGGGATCCTGGTGCTTGCATGGCAAACACTTTAATGAGAGCTTTCTTCCAAACCTCCTGACTTCCCATTTCTGTTCCAGTAAATTAGCCAAACCTTACAGAGGTAAATTCACACAAAATTATTAATCTTACACGCGTGGAGCTTAGAAGTCTGAAGATCAGCAGGACTATGTCCCTGCTAAGTTCTTCTGCTTGCTAACCCTTGGCATCTTCTGTAGACCACCTACCTCCTAAGGGTCCTGAGCCACCTCACTTCAGTCTCCACTTCCATCTCCACAACTCTATCCTGCCTTCTCTTTACAAGGTCCGTGGTCGCAGTTGATTCACCTGATAACCTGGCTAATCCCCTCATCTGAAAACCTTTAGCTTAGTCACACTCTCACCATCTCCCTTACCATGTGAGGGACATAGACACAGGACCTCATGATGAGGATGTGGGTCCGTCCAGAGACAGGTGCCTATGTGCCTATGTGTGTACTTGGTAAAAGGTTTGGGCTATACCTTATAAATACCTACCAAAGTTTTCCTCTTGCTTTCATAGAAGAGATGGTGTCTCTGTTGGCAAGGCTGGTCTGGAGCTTCTGAGCTTCAATGAATATCTTGCTTTAGCCTCCCTAGTAGCTGAGACTACCTGCATGCACTGCCTCAGCTTTCTTTTGCCCCCAGCACATACTGTGCTGAGACAGTCTCACTATGAAGTCCAAGCTAACCTAGAACCGGAGAGCCTCTTGCCTCTGCCTCTCAGGGAGAGCTCCTTCACTTTTTGACTTCAGGCGTTGGGCAATAATGATAACTGTTGCCATTTGCTGAATGCTCCAATGGGTGCACATGTGCACACGCATACACACATGTATTATTCCTTCAAAAATCATGTATGCCACCCTCCATCTGTGACAGATGTGGAAAGTGCAAAGAGAGGGACTCTTAAGAGAATCACCCTGCTAGTAAATGGCGAGCATAAGTTGATATGGTTTTAAAGTCCACTGTCCCAATGGTCATTGAACCCCTGTCTCTATCGTCCATCTTTGTTATACCACTGACACTGTCATTTTCCCACTGCCGTGACATTATATTCTTCTTGTAAATGTTGCATCACTTGGTGCTCTAGCCAGTCAGTGACATCTGCAAGTGACTTGTAGTGGCCTAGAATAAAACTCCATTACAGCAGCCATGAGTCTGCTCTACATCTTGCCAAACTCAAGATGACCATGCACGTTTGTAGAGGTATTGTGCAGACTGCGTCCCACTTTCCTGAATCATCGTTATAGCTCATTACCACCAGTGATGCTCCTGTGCTTCCCCTGCGACCCTTGGCCCAGGCATCTCTCCTGTCATTTGTTATTCAGAGTTCCCAGGCCAGGCCTCAGTGGTTCCTGGTATGTCAATCCTTACCACACAGGCGAAGGATAAAAGCAGAAGAGGAAATGTGGGCATGCCCTCACACTTAAGTGTGTGTATAAAAGCAGGCCGGAGTATCGAGAAGGGCAGGGATCATTAAAGGTTCAAAAAGGACAATCAAGGGTTTTTGTTTTTTTTTAAGTGATTATGCATTCACTTGTGTGCCCAGACATACTTGGTAAGGTGACCTACAGTGTCACTGATCTGACTGAATAGACCCTTACATTAGAAAAAAAAAATGTTTGGTGGCCAGGTGCACAAGAATTTTCCATGATATGTTCGTGAATGAGGCCAGCCTACTTGCTTTTTTACATTGGGTAGGTAATATCTAATCACACTTAAGTAGGATAAGAAAAAATATACTGCAAAGCCACAGATATTCATGGGAATGAGCAACTAGAAAAACATTCATTTGGCCATCCATGAAGAAATATAACAAAATTAAGGGAATTTGCAAGTCAACTGGAAACTATTAGGAAATAAAAGAATTTGCAAAATAAACTCTTTAGGAACCATGTGTTTTTGGAGCTAGGGAACAGTTGGCAGAGCACTAGCCTAGCATAATGAAGCCCTGGGTTTGACCCTTGGCACCTAAATGAACCCAGTATGGTGACACATGATCCTACTACTCAGAAGGCAGAGGAAGGAGTAACAGAAGTTCAAGTTCACCCTCCCTCAGTTTTGAGGCCAGCCTGGGCCCTATGAGACCCTGTCTCAAAAGAAAGAAACTATGTGTCCTTTAACTTTGGCCCATAGTTAATTTTAGAGTAGAATAATAATTTTTTTAATAGAATTTATCGCCTGCTTACCATGCTCTGATATGGGTGACAACCCTTTCCACACACATCACCTACCTCATTTAGTTCTAAAATGAACTAGTTCATTATAAAACAGAGCTTATTATGGTTACCACCATGCACTTGAGGAAAATGAAACCCAGAGAGGTAATGAGCTATCTTAAGTTCATCTGCCAAATAGGAGGAAAGGTGAACAATTCCTGACCTGAACTTACGCTCACTATATTGGTCTAGATACACAAGAATTCTAAACACTACCTCCAGTTTCCCACTTCTACGAACAACAGATAATAAGTGGTGGAAATAGTAAGTCATCTCTTGTAACGATGTGTGGCCATCTTTATTAGAGAACTAGGTACATCAAGAGGCGTTAGGTCTCTACCTAATTCCTTTCTGCTGCACCTGTCTATAGAATCCAACCCACGACCAACTGTGGATCCATGAAGGGCAATAATTGCAATCTCACTTTATTACCCACACCTGGATTCTGAAGCCACAATCCAAGCAACCACCTGGACACTGACAGCATTGTATCACTAACTCAGTAAGAGACAGGGAAAAGGAAGGTGTGGGCACAGCCATGGGAAAGTGCTGCCTTGTCAACCGGGTCCATGATTCCTAGGTTAGCGAGTTGGGCACTGTGAATGATGGGTGTATGTAGCCCTAGCCACTGGGCTTGTGGGTTGCTCTGTCCGTCAGAACTATCATTTTCCCTTGACATTTTACCATAAGGAAAACTTAGATCTTCCAAATGGAAGTGTTCCTAGACATCTGTCCAATTTTAAATTACAGACCAAATTAGATGGGCTAACTAAAGCAAAGGCCCTTTTATTATTGTGATTTTGGAGGTCATATTACAAGGCTCTGCCCTTGTTCATGGCCAAGGATAGACATAGGCATGGCTTTTACTCCAGAGGGTGCACTGTAGAGATGCTTCCAACAGGGCTGGAAAAAATGATGCCAGCACATGATTCGTGATGTTGGATGTACAAATTCGTACAAGCCTCCTGAACTATCACTTCACTATTATAATAAACATGTACAAAATTGATTGAATTGGATGTTCTAGACATTTAACACTACTTGCATTATGTAAGTATAGATAAGCTGAGTTTTTTCTTTATTAAATTGAAGCCATTTGATGTTAGTGGTTGCTAATGGTACCAAGGTAGAGTCAGAATTAGGTTTATTTTATACACAAAGATGAAGTAGAAGCTATCTGGAGTCCAGTTAAGCAATCATCCCTGAAGAGATGATGCCCAGGGCCCTGGCTGCTCCAGTGTCATTCAACTTCCCTGAGTCTCTAAGGCATCTGGAAATCTGGTTAAAACACAGTTATCTGAGGAACCCCACAGCCCTTGCATGAGAGCTTCTCATTCCTTTCAGATTTATTTCATTTGTTTTATGCCTATGAGTGTTTTGCCTGTATGTGTACCATATGCAAGTCTGGTAAATGAGGAAGTCAGAAGAGGGCATTGGATCCCCTGGAAAAAGGGTTATAGATGGTTGTGGTCTACCTTGTGGGTGCTGGGAACTTGACCTAGGTCCTCTGTAAGAGCAACACTCGCTCCGAACTATTGAACCATCATCTCTCTAGGACCTCTAGGAGACACTCTAGCAGGAGGTGTGAGGGAGGCTTTGATAATTAGTTTGCGATTTTTTGGTAAGGAGTGGAGAAAGGTTTGTGACTTGCTACAGCAGGCAAGAACATTGGATTTGATTCCAAAGCAATGCACTCTTCAAACCAAAGCAGCATGGTTTTGAAACTTCCAAAAGTATTGGCTGTGACCTTTGGCTCAGCGAAAAGTCAGTATGAGGAAAGAAAAAGCCAATAAGTTATACTTGAAACCAATTGAATTTTCATAAGCCACTCTCAAAAGTCTGGATGGGAGCCATAGGGTACAAGAAGCTTGATGTCTGAGTTTGTAATTGGTGTGGTAAAATCCATCTTGTCAGTCATCACTGGATTTACATTCCATCCCAGTCATCTCCAACTAGCTTAAATGTTGTAATAATAAAAGCACTGGAAAAGCCAGTAGGAAAACAATTCCAAGGATGGATGGACAGTTAGCCTGGATTTTACCCAAGAATGAGTGCTACTTGCTTATCACTGCGTAGATAATCACATGTCAATATGCAAAGATTGCGTGTATCTTGGTGTGGCTAGTTGGTGACTTTCAGTCTTTGCTGTATAAGTACATAATGGAGAGTTGTTGTCAAGGGCTTATTTAAAAAGCAACTTTGTAGAAATTTGTAGTTAGGCCTGATGGAACACGTTTGTAATCCCAGTCTCTTCATTGGCAGAGGCAGAAAGATCATGACTGTAAAGTAATCCTGGGCTACCCGGCAAGACTTTATCTCAAATGTAATTTTAATGGGTTCAGTGATAAGGTGTTTGCCTAGCATGTGCCAAGATCTGAGTTCACTTCCTAGCACCATCAAAATGGAAAAACAATTGTATCTCAAATCTTAAAACTCTCTTGAACTGAGCATGGTGGTGCATGCCTTTAGTCCCAGCATGGGGAAGCAGAGGCAGGCAGATCTCTTTAAGTTTGAGGCTAGTCTGGGCTACAAAGCAAGTTCTAGGCCAGCCAGGGCTACTTAGTGAGACCTTGCCTCAAACAAACAAGCACACAAACCAAAACAAAAAAAAAAGAAAAACTCAAAAGCAAACAAAAACCTCTCTAGAGTGAACTGAAATTTTGCTAAGGACAAGGTCCTCAGCTGGACAGTGGTGGTGTATGTCTTTAATCCCAGGACTAGGGAGGCAGAGGCAGAGGCAGAGGCAGAGGCAGAGGCAGAGGCAGAGGCAGAGGCAGAGGCAGAGGCAGAGGCAGAGGCAGAGGCAGAGGCAGAGGCAGAGGCAGAGGCAGAGGCAGAGGCAGAGGCAGAGGCAGAGGCAGAGGCAGAGGCAGAGGCAGAGGCAGAGGCAGGCAGATCTCTGTGAGTTCAAGGCCAATGTGATTTACTGAGCAAGTTCCAGGACAGCCAGAGTGGTTACAGAGAAACCCTGTTTCAAAACCAAGAACAAACAAACAAACAACCCCCCCCCCTCCAGCCCCTGGTTTAGTTCTCAATAACACATTGAGAGAGGGACAAAAAAAAAAACCCACTTGTAACTTCAGATCCAGGGGAGTCTCTGATTTGTACCAGGTAAAAATCATTTGCTAAACCTTGTATTTTAAAGTACAAGTTACAAATGTCCTGAATGTTAGGTCACACATAACAGAGAGGTTCAAAACTGAGCTTCACGGAATGGCCCAAGCATGTGAACCTCAGCCCTAATAAATGTGTGCATTTCCATGCTTACACGACTGCCCACCTGGAACAAGAGGAAACAATGCAAGCAATAGAGAGGCGTCATATTTCCTATCACATATGGGCAACCTTAACTATATCTGACATCAGAAAAGCTTAGGTGATGAGAGCCATGTTGGAAAGAGACCATAGTGTATGACGACCGACCACATTCCTCAAGCCTTGAGCCAGGAACCACCCACTGCGCTTCCCTCACTCGTAAACTAATTCTCATATAGAATCTCACTGTGAATGGCTCCGTATATAAGTGGTTCCACACAAAACTTTAGTTTGAAAACATACTTTCAGCATCAGGTGTACTGTGCCTTTTCTTTTTATGTCGAAGGAGTCTGTAAAAAAAAAAAAATGAGAGGGAACTTACTGCAGCTGTGGTCACCTGTACAGGAGCCACAAAAGATCAGGCAGCAAGAATAGCCAAAGTCCCCGCAGATAGCACTGTTTGGTCTTAGTGGTTACAAAAATAAAACCAACAACATCAAGGTGTGAGGGTGAGGTGTTGGGGAAGTGGGGGGCTCTTTAGTGGCAGGTAAGGTTAAGTTACATTGTATATTTGTATGAAATTGTCAATGAATAAATAAAAGATAGTTTAAAGAAAAAAAATCAAAGGAAGGGGAAGGCTTGGTGACAAAGTCCCAGCTACTGAGGAGGCTTAGAGAGGAGGATCAAAGATCACAGCCAGCCTAGGTGACAGAGTGTCTCAAAAAGTAATAGGAGTAAAAACAGCTCCAGGCTTACTCTCCAGCTCCTATCCCAGCTTCTCTGTATCTTTCTCTGTGTGTGTGTGTGTCTCTCTCTCTCTGGTATGTGTGGTGTGCATGTATGTGTGAGTGATATGGTGTTTATGTGTGCTGTGTGTATGTTGTGGTATGCATGTGTGTGTGATGTTTGGTGTGTGGTGTGTGTGTGTGTGTGTGTGTGTGAGTGTGGTGTTTGGTGTGTGCTGTGTATGTGTGTGTGTGGTGTTTGGTGTGTGCTGTGTGTGTATTGTGGTGTGCATGTGTGTGTGAGTGGTATGGTATTTATGTGTGCTGTGTGTATGTTGTGGTATGCATGTGTGTGTGGTGTTTGGTGTTTGGTGTGTGGTGTGTGTGGTGTTTGGTGTGTGCTGTGTGTGTGTGTGGTGTTTGGTGTGTGCTGTGTGTGTGTTGTGGTGTGCATGTGTGTGTGAGTGGTATGGTGTTTATGTGTGCTGTGTGTATGTTGTGGTATGCATGTGTGTGTGTGAATGGTATGGTGTGTGTGTGTGTGTTTGTGTGTGTTGTGTGTCTGTGTGGTATGCATGTATGTTGTGTTGTATTTATGTATGTTATATATATGAAATCAGAGCAGGTGGCAAGCAGAAGAACTCACCTGTTTTTAATCTCTCTGCTGAGTCACAGTATCACTTGATACACATCTCCACACCAGCTCCTCCTGCAAACCTTGGCTGAGGGACGTTGTGAACTCCAACACATGCTTCCAAACTCTGACAGTCATTTACATCTTAGACTTGAAGACATTGTAGTCCCATTTCTAAAGAGCTAAGCACACAGGAAGAACTGCAGGATGTCGGCTTCTGTCTCTACTTACCAGCAGTGGAACAGTAAACACGCAGAGAAGCTGGGGGGGTGGTGGTGAGGGGATTGAGACTTCCAAACAGGAGTCCACTCTCTGTCGCAGATGGGGCTGTCTGGGAAGGCAGGTGGTGAGGGGAAGAGGGAGAGATACAGGTGATAGGGAGAAAGTTCGGTGAGAAACACCTTACTGATTTTGGACGTCTGTTATTGGGTGTAGATTTAATGTTCAGTAAGTCTAAGGCAGATGAAAACAAGGATCTGTTCCTTGTGGTGGTACATACACTCAGGACCTAAGGCATAAAGACGTAAGTAACATTTAAAACACTTAAAACCACTCTTTCTTTTCCTTTTTTGTTTTTTAAAGGGCAAAGTAGAAAAACAAGATGGAAAATACGTTATTTTGGTTGGTAATTTTAATCCCTGGATGGGCCCTCTCTGATGGGTCTGAAACAGAACCAGACTTCACGTGGCACTTGAGCAGAATACCCCAGGTTGTGAGTGAGAAGACTATCCATCTTGCCAGCCCCACGTTCCAGGCGGATGCTGGGGTGGTGAAGGCCACAGTGTGTGGCATTGAATGTCAGGAAGAGCTCCCGGCTCCCAGCCTTTCCCAGTTGGAAGAGTCCCTATCCTATGAGACCATCTTCGAGAATGGCACCCGAACCTTAACTAGGGTGAAAGTTCAAGGTCTGGTCCTGGAACCCACTCAGAACAACAGCGTAAAAGGAGCACACCCTAGGAGAAGGAGGCAGGTGTATGGTACGGACAGCAGGTTCAGCATCTTAGACAAAAGGTTCGCGACCAATTTCCCTTTTAATACAGCAGTGAAGCTGTCCACCGGCTGCAGCGGTGCCCTCGTTTCCCCCAACCATGTGCTCACAGCTGCCCACTGTGTCCACGACGGGAAGGACTATGTCAAAGGCAGTAAAAAGCTGAGGGTGGGAGTGCTAAAGATGAGAAACAAAGGAGGTCGCAAGAAACGCAGAGGTTCCAAAAGGAGCCGGAGAGAAGCAGAGAGTGATGGTCAAAGTCAGGCGCATCTTCAGGAGAGCGTCACCCAAAGACCTGGGAAAAAATCCGGGCGTGGTCCAAAAGTCACCCAAGGAAGGCCTTCCTTCCAATGGACCCGTGTCAAGAGCACCCACATTCCCAAAGGCTGGGTGAGGGGAGAGAATGGGGGCCTGGCCTTGGACTACGACTACGCGCTCCTGGAGCTGAAGCGCGCACACAAGCAGCAGCACATGGAGCTGGGAGTCAGCCCCAGCATCACCAAGCTGCCGGGAGGCCGGATCCACTTCTCTGGATTTGACAACGACAGGGATGAACAGTTGGTGTATCGGTTCTGCAGCGTTTCCGAGGAATCCAATGACCTCCTGTATCAGTACTGCGATGCTGAGGCAGGCTCCACAGGCTCAGGGATCTACCTGAGGCTCAAAGAACCAGGTCAAAAAAATTGGAAGCGCAAGATCGTCGCGGTCTACTCGGGCCACCAGTGGGTGGATGTGCACGGAGTTCAGAAGGACTATAACGTGGCTGTGCGCATCACTCCGCTCAAGTACGCCCAGATTTGCCTCTGGATCCACGGAAACGCGGCCAACTGTGCTTACGGCTGAGGGAAAACTGAAGCGAGCTTCATGCACATCTTGAATCCCAGAGAAAGCCAGTTCTCATTGAGAGACCACTCACGAGCTATGCCTAGGCTTGGACTAACAGTGGTTTTTACAGCGTTTTTTACAGACGTCCTTTATCAAAGTTAGGTTACTTTTGCACAGTTAAAATGTTTAGTTACAGATACTGAAACTAGATGGCACTTCAGCGACAAGTATATATTCTTTATATGGTGGTAAGTTTCGTTTTGGGGGAAACCATTTGTTTACTTGGGCCTTTTGGGATACCAGACACTCTTTAAAACATCAAACCAGAACTGTAATGTGACTTCTCAATGGACTAGCTCTTGAGTCCTACTCTAGGAAGAACCTAGGAGGATGTAGTTATATATTCAACCTCTACGGAAAATAGGAAGATTCACAATAACACCGTTAGAATCAGGGGAGACAGGAGGTTTAGTTTGCAATGTGATGAAATGCTATTCCATTCTTGCCCTCAGTGTTTATATGTGCCTTCTCTTGGTACTGAGAAACTCATTTCAAGAACTATAGATCAAAACATATAAAAATTACAAATCAAATGTACTAGTGAGCTGCATAAACAAAACTAGTAACTGTGGCTTTAAAAACCCAACACCAGCTGTGTCCATCTAGAATTTGGAGAAACACTTTGTTCTGTGTAACAAACCAAGTTTACAGATACTGAAAGCTGAGACACTCTAAGATCTCAAGTTTTACATTCTTAAAATACGAAGTTTTCAAGGCATAGAGAGAAGCCATTTCACAAGCTACCATCCTCTGGCGAAAGCCACGCCCTTTTGTGTTGTACTTTCTGCTGTGTGTGAGGTGCTATATTTTTTAAGTGAGGCATTTTGAAGTCTTTTTTTTTTCATAAGAGAACCCACCTACACCCAACCCTGAGATACCAAAGAAGGTTCTGATGGTTCTTCTAAGGGACCAAGGTGGCATCCTTGCTCTGCCTCCCAAGTAGCATTAAGCAGTTACTGTGTACTGTCCTAGAGCAAAATGCAGAACAGGCATTCAGGACACACCACATGAATAAACACGGCTATGGACAACGGCTATAAAAAGGGGTTAAGTCAGGGCATTCTGCTTAAATGGTTTTGATGATATAATCAACTACACCCTAAAATTTAAGTAACCAAAGGCCCAATCTTTGGTCTACTCTTTCTGGCAATTCCTAAGGCCACATATTTTCCCACACTCAATTCATTGCCAGGGTAAAACCTTTTTTCTTTTAGACATGTCCTAATAAAGACCACAAATTAAGAAATAATGTTGTTTTCTATTTTTGCTTTCTGTTACAGTCTTGATTAGTATGCAAAGGAGTATCTTCATTTGGGTTATCATGATGACTCTGTAAATGGTGCTCAAAATGTGTGGCATTCTTTTATAATGTGGGCTGTTAAAAATAATTCAATAAAACTAAAGAATAAAAAGTATGACTTACTGTGTTTGTATATATGCTTTAAAAGATTTTAGAAAACGATCAGTTAACTTACATTTAATGGAAATGTATGGCCCTTAACACTTGTCTCATTGAAAGGCATTTATTTAACCATTGCTTTCAGTAGAAGAGGAACTCATACCGAAGAGAGGACCCATTTTCTTTGGGTGGTACACATGTATAGCTGCTGAATCAGGTGCTTATCCTATTATTGTGATAAAATACCCAACAAAAGCAAGTTAAGGAAAGAATGGGGTTTTTTTTCTTTCTTTGTTTTGTTTTTCTTCTCCCTTCTCTTCCCTCCCCCTTCCCTCCCCTTCCCTCCCCTCCCCTCCCCTCCCCTCTCCTCCCCTCCCCTCTGCTCTCTCTTCTTGCATTTCTAGTTTTTCCAAGAGGGCCAGCATAATTAATACATGATTTGATTTTAGAGGTTATCCCCACAGTTGCATATAATAAATCAACTATGCTCCGCCTCACCTCATATTCATAAGGATGGGATGAAATGTTCTCAGCAGACTGGCAGCCATGTTTCCCTGAAGAGAGAGCTAGCATAGGTGTAGACAAATTCGCATGTGTGTGCTGATTCACGAGCCAGGACACCTGTGTGATGTGGTCTCTGTCTAGAGGTAGATCTCCTCCCTTCCCCACTGCTGTGCTATTCTTAAACTTCCAGGTTTCAAGGCCAGGATACGCCCAGAGCCAAGATCCTATCACAAAACAGAAGTACCACTTTACCCAGCTCTGGGATGAAAATAAAAGTCAGTATTTTTAAGACAAAGCTGAATTTAGCATTCTGCCACTGCACTTGGGACACTTACACCAGAAGGCCTTGTGGCTTGGAGAAATAAGTGACACCACTGTACCCACCAAATAGCCAGTGTGTCACCCCATGTGGCCAGGATGTGACTGATGTGGCTCCTTAACTGGATGTCTTGAGCAGTCATCCACCCACAGATCACAGCATCCCTAGACCTAAATTAAAGCTTGCTTTTGGCAGAGCCACATAGGCCATCATGTGATATGAACCACCTTCCCAGGACTGGTAAGTACATTTCTCCATTCTTAGGCTGGAGGAAACAAGGACTCCATGGCTCTCCTATTCTAAAAATATCTTTTTTATTTAGAAAATCTCTTTTGCTAAAATCCATCATATTCAACTAGAGCCTCAGACTGTGAGCCCGCTGGATTCAAGATAGCTCAGCAGGTTCCTTTAATGTAGAGACTTCCAAATTTGATTAATAGTAAGACTGATCCAAGAACTACCTTGGAAACCCAGGTGCCAGGGCTCCATGGAGATCCATCTCAAATCCCCAAGATTGAGTCCGGCATCCCAAATCTGATTAAGTTCTGGGCTGGCTTCCAATCATGGCCATAGTCTCTCTCTCTCAAATGAAAGGCTCCCCCAGCAGAAGATATCGAGGAAAGGCTAAGGCTTGCAAGTGAATTTTCTAGAGATAGCCCACTGTTTTTGCATGGCCAGTGATGGATGAGCTCTGAGATGCAAGGTCACCAGAGACTTCAGCCCAGGATTGCTTCTTGCTGCTGATATTCCTTTCCTGTCACTATTACATAGCCTAATGAGTCCTGGGCAGATTTCTTGTGAAATCAACATGAAGATGTACTTTCATATAGTAACACTGTATAGACAAATTAATGGTCTCACAATTTCTGATAATAATTTTATAGAACTCTTAAACTGATACAAGTGCACTCTAGCCCCCCAACAGAATAAAACTACAAATATATCTCTGCAAAGCTTCACATGTTATGGGCCAACTGCACTAGGATAAGAAAGCAGGCTTGGAACAAAATTGTGACCAAAGAAAAACATTCATTCTAGGTCAGGTCCAAGGATGAGGCCACAGGTGTGCACTATGATAAAGCAAGGCAATATGAAACTGTTGCTTTGAACTTATAACGAGCTTATAGAATAGAACTCCCCTTTATGTAACATTTTATCTATGAGGTAATTCTTCCTGACATGGAGAACACTTTGTCTAAAAGCTCAGTAAGTGTTAGTGAACTCCAAGCCTCTCACCTGGCCAATGGGGATGGGGGGCAGTGAGGGTGGGAAAAGTTAAAGGAAGAGAAAATGTACAAACAGAAAGCAACTTTTGCCACTGCAACCTTCACTGCCACCCTTTGCTGCCTCCCTTAGACTACCTGAATGCCAGACTGGTCCCTGACACTCCCTGCCTCTCATACTCAGGCCAGGAAAGGCTACAGAGTAAGACCGTCTCAGGAAAGAAGGAAGGAAGGAGGAAGGAAGGGAGGGAGGGAAAGAAGGAAGGAAAGAAGAAAGGAAAGAAGGGAGGGAGGAGAGGGAGGGAGGAGAGGGAGGGAGGGAGGGAGGGAGGGGAGGGAGGGAGGGAGGGAGGGAGGGAGGGAGGGGAGGGAGGGAGGGAGGGAGGGAGGGAGGAAGATAGGTGTTCAGGACACTTCTTGGCCACTGAATGAAGAAATTTAGAATTATAGGTGCTGAGTTTGGGAGACAACAAAGAAAGAAAAACTAGCTTGGAGGAAAAAGAGAAGTTAGTTCATAGACATGCATGCCAAACAGAAAAGCAAGCAAGTGAATGAATGAAGAGATAAGTCAATACATGAATAAACAAATAAATGGTCCCGTGCTTATGGTGAAGACAGAAAATACTAAAGCCAGAAAGAAAGAAGGCCTGGCAAGAAAGTGAAAATGATTATGGGTTTCCAGCGACTGATTCATTAACACATGTAGTAGGTCACTACTATACTTTGTTCTGACAAACAATGACTGATGCTTTGGTTTTTTGCTATGAACTTAAATAGTCCTTTTAACTTTGCTTGGAAAACTTTTTTTTTCCATTGAAAGAAAGTCAGGAATTTCAAAAACTTTATAATTTCAAATTTACATTTGAAATACTATATACACTGTCACAATTCAATATCCGGTTTTCCAATATTGTCGAAATTCATGCTCCAAAGTACTGATGATTTAAAAATTCACTTCAATGTTCCTTGGGACGTGTTTAGATTAACATTTCAGACTATATAATTTTAACTTTTTAAGGTTTTAAAAAACGTTATTATAAAAACAAGATAAAACAAAAACAAACAACCCCTCTCCCATAATAAAATGAATTAATTTACCTCAAAATGTTTCTTGCACTGAAAGAAATTGGCCACATAGCATACCAGGGTAGAAGTGCACACCTTTAGTCCCCATTGAGAGGCAGAGACATCAGGATCTCTTAAGGGAAGCTTGGTCTACACAGTGAATTCTAGGCCAGGGAAGGTTACATAGCGAGATTGTCTCAAGAACAAAAGAAAGACAAGAAAGGGAGCAGGCTGCAGGGTTATTGCATCTGGAGAGGAATATAGTATTAAAAGTTGGTGTATGGAGAGATGGTTTAGCGACTAAGGACACTGGCTGTTCTTCCAGAGGTCCTGAGTTAATTCCCAGCAACCACATGGTGGCTCACAACCATCTGTTATGGGATCTGATGCCCTCTTCTGGCATGCAGGTGTACATGCAGATAGAGCACCCATACAGCAAAGCAGATGGTCACTGACAGGAGATTCTCCTTAGGTGGAAACTTCTTGGTCGTGCTCCATGCAGGGCTGTACTCTGCAAGCGTGGGCACTGTGTTACGTTATAGTCACTTGTACCACAGACTTTCCCCTAAGTTTGTCTTTCTCCTCCATCTCTGAGGGCTCACAACCATCTGTTATGGGATCTGCAACAGAGGGTCTGCAGTCATGGGCCCCACTCTGTTACATTCCATCAGGATAGCATCTCCATCTCTGGCTAAGCCATCATCACATTATTCTTCTTGCTTAAAAGATGGCTGTCAGTACACAAAATCTATCAAACTTTCTGATCTCTCAGAAGAAACACTTTGAGTCACTGGCCCCATAGTAACCATTAGCTGTATTCACATTTGCCCTTAGTGACATTAGATACTACAAGCCCTAGGAAGGGATCTCTAGGATATATATGAGTTTGCATTTTGCATTGGATGCTACCTGTGCCTGGCTGATGCTGCTTTCCGGCTGGTTTACACATATGGGTCAGTGTCCCATGTAGCTGTGTTAATGTGGGACAAGTACCTACCTACAGTTACTGAACTTCACCCTTCTGTGCCTGTGCTTTACTGTGGGCTCTCACTACCTCCATCATTTCCATGATAGTTTTTATTCTTTATCTTTTACCATCCTTACAATGGAAAAAAAAATAAACCCCATAGCAAGAATAATTACAGCAATTAAAAATAATTTAAATTTATTGGACGTTTTATAGGTGTTTTGTCTGCATCAATGTTGTGTCTGGCAGTGTGCCTGGTACCTGCAGGGCCAGAAGAGGTGTTGAAATCCCTGGGACTGGAGTTCCAAGCAGTTGTTCGCTGCCACTAGGGAACTAGGAACCAAACCCCGGAGTCCTCTGTGTTTAACTGCTGAGCCATCTTTTCAGCCCACATAGTAATTTTTAAAAGTAGGAACAGCAGTGTTTTCGAGTGTGACATTGTGCCAAATGTTTTCCACTCATTATCTCATATAATATGTATACACGAGGACGGAGCCTCATTCCACAGAAGGAAAAAAGGAAAGCTTAAAGAGGCTAAGCAGTTTGCCTTAGGCAACAGTGGGCTGAGTTTGGGAATTTCCTTCTATATAGTTAGACACTAACATTGTTGCATAAGCCCCAGACTCAATAAAGAAACCGTGTAGGGGACTGTGGGTTGGGCATTTGGAAGGTCTCAAGTAAAGGTGGAGGTGAGGTTACACCTACTCCCACAATAATCTACTGGTACATTTAACAAGTCTTTTACATTTAAAGCAAAGGACACTTGACCATGGTCCATGGCTTCCTAAGAGTTCCCCGACCTGCCTGTCAGATCAACATTGTTTTTCTAATTCAACAACCATCTCCCACGGACGCACAGTGGACTGTCCCAGCAGATGCCTGCTGTGCACGTTTCTAACAGATGGAATGCATCCGCAGAAAAGGGAGCATGGGTACCTTTTGCTAAGTCTAATTCAAAGAGGTGTGTGACAAAGAATCGCAGGCAGCTAAGGACAGCTGAGAGCCTGAGAGATGGCCTTCCCCAGGGGAGAGCACTCCACTGGTTGGTTATCCAATACCTAATGGTCAACCCTGAAATCATTCATACAAGTAACATATAGACTGAGCTGGTTAAATTTAGGAATATACATATACACACAGACACATGCACATATACACGTATACACACATCTACACACACACATGCATGCACACACACACATGCATGTACGCATCCAGAGACCAAGAACACATATGTACATGCATGCATACATGCATACACACACACATACACACACACAAACACACACACACGTACATGCATGTAATAACAAGCAGCAACAATTAAAAAAAGCCATGAATTTGAAAGGAAGGCTAGGTATATGGGAAGGTTTGGAGGGAGGAAAGGGAAATAATATAACTATAATATCAAAAACAAATTCAGAAAAAGAAAAAAAATAAAGAAGTGCCTGAAAAGACCACTGTTCTAAATTTCTTTGTAGAAATTTTATTTTTCACAAAACATTATTGACCTGGAATGTTTTAACACTTCTGCTGGATTAAGCAGAAAAAAAATTTTTTTCTCAGTTTTATCCTCTATACAGTGAACAGTGACAACCCAGCTCCCACAAACAAAAGCTTTTATGGGTCCTCAGTAAGTTTTCAGAGTCCAAAGGGTCCTGAAATTGAAGAAAACCTCTGCTGTGAAAATCAGTAATACAATATTTTATCCTGGAAAACGAAGTCTGCCTGTCAGCCGTGGAAATGAAATTGAAAGATCAAGTGTCAGGTTTGAGAGCTGAGCTAGGGTTAACTACTGTCTCACTAAAGGCCTCCCTTCTCTGTAAGGCTCTACCCACAGGGATGCCTGAATAATATGTTGGGGTGAGCTAGGCTGCGGGCTACACCATACCTCACATATACACACACACCCCCATGCACACACTTATGCATATGTATGTGTGCTTGCACGAGTTTCTGTTCACCAGGTGCTCTCAGCCACCCCCAGAGGTCAGAAGAGGTCGATGGATTTCTTGATATTCAATTTGCAATTGGAGCAAAATGTAGGTACTTGAGAGCAGCCATGAATGTGCTGGAAGCAAACCAGGGTCTTCTGCAAGGGCACTGAGTGCTCTTCACCACAAGGCCGTCTCTCCAGACCCCATAAACAGGCATTTCTTTAATGCCCAAGGCAAGGAATGACAAAGTGCCTCAAATCAGGTTGTTTCAAAAATACAGAGCCATGTGAATCTTCAACCTCACACCAGGGGTAAATTAGATGCCTTGTAAAGTATCACAAATAATTTAAGTCTCAGTTCCCAGAAAAACCTCACCTGACACAGACACTCATCTCTAAGGCAATTCTTCCACAAAGACACCCAGAGTCTCTATACAGCCAAGATCTATAACACTCTTATAGTTTATCTATTAAAAATGTATAGCACATGGGATAGTCAAGGGGGGCATGTAAATATTTAATCTCAAACTATTTTATATTCTACAAGGTATTTTATTATAATGTGATGACTAAGTAATATATGGATAAAATGCAATCTATATAAATATGACCTGAGGGGACTAGAAAGATGGCTTTGCAGTTCAGCGTACTTGCTGCTCTTGCAGAGGACCCGGGCTCACCTCCCAACACACACACAGTGGCTTATGATCATCTGTGACTCCAGTTCTGAGAGATCTGATGTCCTCCTCCTTCCGTCCATTGGATCCAGGTATGCATATGTATGCAGGTAAACACTCTTATCCATACAATATATAAATATGTATTTTTTTTAAAAATCACCTGACATGATCTGATGCTAACTTCTGAGAGTAAGTTCTCAAGATATAAATCTGAGGCAACCAAAGGAAATGAATTTTCAAATAGTCTCCTACCTGAGATTGGGCATTTTGTGCATGTGTGCATACGTGTGCTTGTTTGGTGGGCTTAGGATCAAACCCAGGGCCTTGGTCATTATTAGGGGGGTGCTTTGTTACTAAGCTATAGTCCAGTCCCAATACTGAACTACATTTTGGGGATGCTACAGCAACCTAGCTGTAGGCACCCAGTTTTATTACAACAGGCCAGGATAAGTTTTACGTGATAACAGTGTTAGTATTCAAGTGTGTATGCAAACCGGGACTCAGTTACTTTATCGTTTAAGTTCCATGGGAATTCTCACACTTTAAAAAACTTTATTTGCATGTTTTAAAAGAATACCTAAAAGTAAACATATATTTTGCAATACAGAATTTAAAGTAGTTCCTAGGCATGATGGAGTCCCCAGTTGAATGACAGTTCATTAAAATTGATTTGTTTAGTTTTATTGCAAAATGAAACTCTATTGCCATGGATAAAAAATTAAAATATTTAAATATTTTAAGCCTTACATATTTAAATTATTAAAATATTTTAAACATATTTATTTTTAATTATATGTGTGTGTGTGTGTGTGTGTGTGTGTGTGTGTGTGTGTGTGTGTGTGTGTACAGGGGTGGGAGGGCAAGTGCCAGAGGCCTTGGTTCTCTCCAGAGCTAGAGTGGTGGTTGTAAGCTACTCTATGCAGGATTTGGTCCAAACTCTGGACCAAACCCTTGTCCTCTCTAAGAGCTGGACACACTCTTAAGCTCTGAGCCATCTTTCTGGTACCCTCAATATTTTTTGTATGTTCCATTTGACTAACATCTTTTCCTTAAAAAGTAACTAAAGACAGAAAGATTACGTTTGTATTTTCTTGGTTCAAGGTGTTTATTGCATCTCAGAGGGCAGACATGCACTGGGTTTTTAAACCAAAATACAAAGAAAAGCCATTTTGAAATTGGTTTTAGGTAATTTTCCCCCATTACAGTGTATGTTATCCCCACAGTAAATTCAGATACAACCACTTTAAAGGGTACCATACATCTATTAAATAATTTGAAAAATAGGCAAATGCCTTTCCAACCCAATATGCTTTTACAAAGAGCTGCCAAGCCACTAAACAACACTGATCAACAGTGACCTTGTGTACGCATCAAAATCTTCAGCCAAGCCATCGGCACAGACAGTATGACAACAAACTGAAAATCAAAGAATACAGTATGTACATTAAAAGATACAATTCGCTGAATTGGTTTCAATCCTATCACAAAGGTACAATAGAAGTCACTTTGAGCTCAATTGAAGGATGGAGAAACACTACTCTATAGAACACACAAAGAAATACTAACTGAACAGATGTACGTAAACCCACACTGAAATAAAAAATATTTGCAGTTCTCTTTAAGTTACAGATGTCTCTTGGGGCACGTTCATAGTCACAGAAACAGCACATCTCTACCTGCATTGTCACAGACACAATAGAAACAAGCTCCACTTTTCGGTGCCTTTGATCACAAATGAATAAATAGGTCAATTTAGATGCAAACCCTGCAAATATAATTAAAATATATATCTTAATATAGCAGTGATAAATATGGACTTCTTCTCATATGATTTTTCTCATTCTTGATAAGGTAGCTTCATCAAGGAGAAGTTTTATCATGGACATTAGGCTTCATTTTTTTTTTTAAAATAAAATTTCTTAACATATACAGTGCACAAAAATAAACATTTCTCACAACAAGTTGGAAGTTTCTGTGATTGGAAAAATGTACTCCACACCGAAAAAGTTTTTTGTATAGTTAAGAGTGTTTTTCTCACTAGCTGATAGTATCACATTACGCTTGTAACAGAGGTACAGAAGAGAAGAGAAAAGTTCATGGGAGGACTTGAGTCTGTCCAAAAGTTATATATACATCGAAACCTTTCGAAAACACAGACACATCTTTCCAAATGGCTCACCACAGAACAGCTGCGTCATCCTCCGTCCACGGGCAACGTCCAGAAAAGCACTAAAGGCATTGGAACCATTCATTCACTCATTGTTTACGTCGTACAACACACAAAGAACCCGAATACGCTACGAGCTGGAAGAGCAGGGTAACAGCTAAAGAGTACACATTCCTAATGTTCACTGCCACAGCTGGGCTGTGTGCTTGGGAGAGGAAGTTACGCGTCAGCACTGGGTTTGGTACTGGTGGCTCACTTTGAAACTGAGCATCAATCTTATCTGAAGTTTCCAAACTCAGGTTAGTTTTTTCCTATTCAGTCACAAAAATTGCAGCTGTAAAGAAAAAAAAAAAAACATAGTATTTGAATTAGAAACCCTAGTGGACATGGAAAGACGCAGACATTTCTACCTCCCTTACAATTTCCTCTCTATGGCGCAAAACACCTGTATACAAAAAGAGTTTGAGAGTTAACAAACTCATATTTACAGTTTCTTTTTAAACTGAGATAAACATAAAACCTCACTCAGGAAACGTAAACAAGTCTATGTATAGTTGCATTTTAGAAAAAAAAAATCAATACCCTTTAAAACTTCGACACTTCCTAGCATTCTCGGTGTCAACCTAGAGCTAGTGCATATGGGTGGTGACAGGTGGAAGGCCAGTGGCTACCATTACTCTATATGTCTGTTGATGAGCCACTTAACTGTTGGACACGTGGGGACTGGACAAGATGGTGAGCTCTCGGGGCAGTGCCTTCTCTCCCACCTTGTCTATGTTCTTCATGTGTGGTTTCTCTTGTGAAATCCTTGCTAGGGTCAGAAGGAATCTCTTCTCCATAAAATGTTTGTCTGTCTGCCTCGGGTATGGATCCTGGCTGGGGACAGGGACTACCTCAAAACTCCCTCTGTGCCACTTCAAGGCTTCTAGCCCGTGAAGAGAATGATGCTTCTGCACAAGAGAGACATCTCTAAGCAGTCCTGAAAGAAGCTGCTGAGATACCTGGTGCCTTACTTACATGCCTACCTGGTCTTGGTCCAAGAGGAACAGACAGAAGGAAAACGCTGAGGTGTTAGGGGATTAAAATGGGGTATCAATAGCTTCATTTAAAACAGATGCTTACAATGTGGCCCAGGCTAGCCCTGAATTCTCAATCCTCCTACCTCAGCCTCCAGTGTGTTAGAGTTAAAAGTCTTGGGTCACCAGGCCTAGCTACTGTTAATTTTATCTAAGGAAATAATTGTAAGATAAGATTCCATGTACACAAAGGAAGTCCATATCTAATCAATGTAGGCAATGGATGTATTATAGAAATCGCAGAGCATCGTTGTCCAAAATTCCTACATTCTTAATCTTCTGGCTGGACCTTGAAAAATCATTTCATGCTCAAGGATTAAGTCCTTTCAGCTATAGAAGAGAGTGAAAAATTGACATGGGAAATTCTGAGTAAACACTTAAAGTAATGCTGAGCATGTCTGTAAGCAGCTGACTATGTTAGGTGACGGGACTGAGAGGAAGCACTCCCTGCCATATGTTCCTTCCCTCTTGTTCCCTGTGAACCATTTGGTAAATTAAATCTATGGAATATAAAACTAGATTGTCAGAAATTTAAAATTCAGCTTGAATAAGTGCAAAGGATTAAGAATTTTCACATTTACCTTAAGGTCAAAAATAAGGATAATGGAAGGAAGTGGTTATGTAGGCAAGTGTATTTTTAAATGACTTCTAAATCTAGTGTTATAAATGCTGGCAGCTTATGAAGTCTTGTCACCAGGGTTACAGTGGTATCTTCCAGTTAACTCAGCATCCTGGGAGACTTTCGTCTCATGGGTATGGCTTTTATGCTTTTCAAAATAACAACAAACAATGGAGTTTTCTCTCCTACAGTTTTAACAAATTAAGGTTTTAAAAATGCAGCAATAAGGACAGGTTCTGACTTCAGATTTAAAACTCTAAACATTCAAATTATCTATCTATCTATCTATCTATCTATCTATCTATCTATCTATCTATCTCTCCATCCATCCACCCATCCATCCACCCACCCATTCATCCATCCATCCACCCATCCATCCTCTATTGAACCAACCATCCACCTATCCATCCATCCATCCACCCATCCATCCATCCATCCATCCTCTGTTGAACCAACCATCCATCTATCATCTATCCATCCATCCATCCATCCATCCATCCATCCATCATTTATCTATAACACAGAAGTAACAATACCATACCTGGAACAGTTAAGCAATGCAAAAGCTCATTATTGCAAGCTCACAGGGAAAGCTCAATATCAGATACCTTAAATTGTTTACAAGAAATCCTTGATGTTAAGATCCGCTAACGGGTCCTTGGCTGGAGGTTTCTTGGGACTCTGAGTGGCAGGTGTAGGGCTTGGAGAAAGCTAGCAGGGAAAAGGCCAGCCCCAGAGAGCAGAAATAGAAAGCACAAGAGAGACAGGTAAGCATTAGGCAGAACATATACTAGAGAAAACAAACACACAGAGGAACAGACAGCTCAAAGTTAATACAGCTGGTTCCTTCTACTTAGTCTGGGCTGCGCTTAACTGGAGAAGACAACAATGGGAATGATGTTTGCATTTTCTGAAATTCTTTGACATCAGATTCAGCCAAGGTGAAATATGGGGACTCTGGGAGAACAGTTTGAGTTAGGAAGATGTGAGAATATGGAGTGAAACACACACACACACACACACACACACACACACACACACACACACACACACATGATGAAGGGAGGGGAGAGAGAGGGTTAGGAAAGAGAGGAAGAACACAGTAATTTCTCTATGCAGAAAGCATTCTTACTTTGAATCATTAGTAACATCAAATTATTAAGAAAAGAATTATATGGCTTTTCTTACAGCAAGAGTGAGTTTCGGGGGGAAACAGACATAAGTTTGTAGACAGTATTGTATGACTTTACTTTAATAGGTAACTAGGCTAGTGCTTCATATAGATCATTTCTCAGTAAAGCAGCTTCTGAGCAGTGTGCATATCAGATAGATGAACAAGTCATTTCCAGCCTCATACCCTGCCCATCAGAGCTTGCAGCAAAGGCTCACAGATCTTATCTCTGTGTTTATCCAACACTGTAATTATCAACTGAGTAAGAAACTTCTGGGGCCCCGGCAGGGGAAAGCCTTTCAAAGCCTGCAGGCTGCATGTCTGGAGGGATGGTTGACATCTCTGTCTTGAAGCCAGTTCATTTCAGGATGATAGCAGTTCCTAAAATCTGGAACTGTGGGATGTGGTGTCTGTGTGTGTGTCTGTGTGGGAGGGTTGGGAAGGAGAGCTTCCAAAGCTAGGATCCTGAATCTGTTCCTATGCCCAACCTTCTAACTGCTGCACCCACCCAGCTCACATCTGTCAAACTGAGATAGAGTTGCACAGAAATGTCAGGAAAAATCAACCTTAAAGCTTGAAAGTGCTCGGCAGAAACTAAAGGCTTCATCTACATTAGAGATGATAGTATTATGACAACCAACTAAAATCACAGTGACATAGCCCAGCCATTGGTAATAAAAATCAGCTTTCCATGAGAATGCAGGTTTGCTTAGTCTACTGGTCATTTATGCTTTGTCTTTGATAGAGAAAATATTGGGCAGGCACAGTGGTGCACACCTTTAATCCTAGCCAAGGGAGGCAAAGGCAGTTGGATCTATGTAGGTTAACCTGATCTATACAGTTAAGTTTCTGGCCAGCCAGGGCCAAAGAGTGAGAAATTGGCTAAGAAAAAAAATGCTTAATAAATATTACAGCTATTGCATACTATCTCATAATTTACTATAACATCAATTATTGATTAAAACAGCATAAATAGCCATTTGGTACATCTAAAATACCACAAGAGTGTAACCATTTACTGACGTCATTAAATTCAACTGTGTTTAGTTTAGTTTAGTTTGCTCAGCAAGTTGCTACTCAAGTTATAATTTTGGGTTCTCTTTCTGCCCAGGCCAGTTGCTTGGAGAGAAAAAGTTTACTGGTTCTATAGATGCTTCTTTATTTTACCAGACAACTGAAAAGAAAATCAAGGGGGAGGGGGGCTTCCTGCATGGCCAGTATTAGCAGCAAAACATTTAAAGGGCATGATGTCTTTTGCATTTCTGTAGAGTAGGGAATCTGGTCTCCCTAAAACCAGGCTTTCTCTTCATCCTGGATCCTGCTAGATAAACTCTAAATTCTAGTAATGTCCCAAGTGACAGGCGTGACTTTGCTATTCATGGTTGCTCCAGAAGCCACATATACAGTCTAGTTTTTTCCCCCAAACTTGACACACATTGAACTAGTCTGGGAAGAGGGAACTCCACGTAGGAAGAACTTCTATAAGATGGGTGGACACAGCTATGGGGGCATTTTCTTGATTAACTATTGATATGGGAGGGTTTAGGCCATTGTGGGTGGTGCCTTCTTGAGAAAGGTAGCCTTGGACTGTGTAAGGGCGCAGACTGAACAAGCCATGTAGATAGCAAGGCAGCATCCCACCATGGTCTTTATCCTGTCTTCAGGCTCCTGCCTTGAGCTGACCTGACCCTTCATGGTAGACTATAAACTGTAAGCTGAAACAAACCATTTCCCCCAAGTTGCTTTTGGTCATGGTGTGTATCACAGCAACAGAAAGCAAACTAGGACAACCCCAGTAGCTTATACTAACAAGGTGACTCACAGGGGCCCTTCCATGATGTATGGTGAGACTGACTAAATCCTAGTCTGGTCTGGAGGCTGGCCATACCAGAAAGGCTAATCGGTTATTAAGTTGCTGAGTCTTTAGGCCACATAATAGCAAATGTGGCCTCCAGGGTGGGGATTGGAGACTGAGTTCAACTCATAGGTAGTAATCCGATCAATTACTGCTGTGCAACAGAGTCTTATTAATGCCATACTGAAACCTAAGTGATCTCCTGCAGTTGGCAACACTGTCTCACACGATGCTAGATGGGGTCTCATGCTTGGGCCTCTCCCAGATGTTCCTATCATCTCTGCTCCTCTAGCTGTATCTAATTTGTATCCTTTCATATCAATAAAACTTTAATCATAAACCATGAACATCCCTGAGTTCTGGGAGCCACTTCGAGGAACTCTAAGCATAAGGAGGTCATAAAGGACCCTAGTTCTGTATGTTCAGCTGGTCTGAAGTGAGGACTCCCAAACTTGAGGTTGGAGTTTGGAAACTCAGAGCTGCTGTTTGTGAAGAAGTTCTGGGTAGACCCTGAAGCCTGGAGAACTGTACTTGGCTGAGCACGGTGGTTAGCACGTGTAATTCCAGGAATTGGGAAGTAGATGTAGGCAGAAGGTAAGCCTAGTCTTGGCTATATAGTGAATTTGAGATCACTATGAATTTGAGATTTGGACTGCATGAAACCATGTTTAAAAAACAAACAAACCACCCTTTAACCTAAATTCCTATCACTGGTAGACATGTTTCTGGTACCCCAAATGAAGTATTATGAATTAAGCAGGGGGAAGAAAAAGAAGGTCCTCAGGATTGTTAGTTCTCTGTCACTGTTCCCACACTGTACACTGCTTCCACGTTCCTTGAGTCCTGAAGCAACAGTTATGGGAAAGCCATTAGGCACTAACAACACTGAGACAGGATAGAGAGGCAGGGAAAATCACAGGACCACGAGGCAGGAAAGGAATCCTTCACCCTGGAGTCTGATTGAAGCAAGAATTCCAGCCCAACAAACATTTGCTGTGAAGGCTAACACAGAAGCAATATTCCTTTCATATATAGATATTTTATGTTAAGTAACAACGGACCATGCTTAAGGCCTAAACCTTGGATAGGGCTTTCCAAGAAGTATCCTGGGTAGCCTCAAACAAAACTGTTAACACTATGTACAGTACAGATACCCTACTTTCTGGCATCCGTGTGATCTAGACTCTAATCTTAGAAACTGCAAACCTGCCAGATGCCGCCTAAGAGCCATCCAGTGATCTCTCTTAATGCTCCTAGAATTCATCTAAGACAGTGGTTTCAAAGCCACCCAAACTATACACCGGGCAGTGAAGTGTGACACTCCCTTAGGGAAGTCTACACCTACTCTCTGAGTGGTGTCTTTCTTTCTGAGCAGTTTTCTTTTAACCTTCCAGTTTCATCTTTATTGCCCATCAATTCTACTTTACACTGGCTAGTCCAGAAATATGTTTTGTTTTCTTCAAGCCAGAAAACCCAGTCTGGCCTGAAATCTCAAAACCCGAGGAGAACTCAGGCTGCTGAGGGCGGAAGTGTGGAGCGTGCCTCTTGCCTCTGTACCTCACACCCTGAACAGAATGACAGTTTTATATTTAGGAGTAAATGCGTGGTGCTGTGAACTTTAGACAACTGACCTGTGTGCCGGGCACAGCTGCAGCTCCAAAGGGTGGCCTCATCATGGGCTGTGCAAACATGACTGGCTGCTGAGACATCATGGTCATGCCTGTCCCCGAAGGAGGCTGTAAGGGAAAGAAGCCTTAGAACAGATCTGGGACCCACGGAGGGCAAACCCCAACATGCACACCTTTTACATGCTTTGGACAATCTCTGAGAAAACCACACAGGTAGAAATGGTAACATTATGTTAATCTTGAACTCTGGGTGTGGAGGCTGTCAGATGGGGGAAATGTCCCTGAGCTGTGTACAAGCCTGGCTGGCCATGTGACATCCTTATTCCCACCAGGAGCTGTGTATTCATCTCCAGTTAGAGTAATTCCTTAGGAGACAAAGGTCCTTAAGCAGGATGGCCCTACAAGAGGGTTGATTTTGATAACTGAGCATAGTAAATATCATTCCCCAAGCAATACAACAATTTACTGTAATTTGATGATTTGTATTTGATGATATAAATTTGTAATTTATATATACAGTCACTGTTTTCCCACTTCCTGTCCAGGCTGGCTGAGGCCCAAAGCAGATGCCTTCGGCTGAGGTTTCCTTTCCTGGATTTTCCATAGGGATGCCTGCTCATCTGAGAATGTGTAAAGATGTCAGGAATGTAAACTGTGTGTTTGGGGCACGGGTCATCACTCACCATTCCAAATCCTGCTCCAGGTTGCCCAACGGACGGGGCCCCAGCACCCGGAGGGACTGAGCTGGTTGGCGGAACAGTGCCTTGCTGCGCATACACGCCCACAGAACCACACAGAACAAATTAAAAAAAAAAAAAAAAAAGAGACAACATAACATGGTTTTACAATGATAGGCTGTAATTAAAAAAAAATGCGTGTATTTCAAGTTTGCGTACGTGGGTTTACAAAGCATTCTCAGACGTCACTGCAAAGTTTTAAAGGGTGACAAGCACCATGGGAGTGGTGTGATGCTCTGTGTGCTGCTCTGCAGACTCCTGAGCTTGTAGCTTCTCAACCTCCCTCTGCCGAAACTACTCCCACTATGAAAGAAGTGGGTGTCAGTGAGCTGCCTCCTCCCATCATTTTGTCCTCCGACACACAGCAGAGTGTTAGACACTGGAGCAACAGACTCTGACAGGCAGGGGTGTCCCCAAAGACGGAAAACTCCAAGTGGCTTGGGAAAAGTGGCTTACCTTTGTTTAAAAACTGGGAGACATGAGAATTTAAAATACAGAACTAAATATCCTTGAAACCTTATGGAAAGGATGATGGTCTGGTTTCAAGTTTAAAATTGGTGGGCTGAGAAAAAAAAATATGGTCCTAAAACTTCATACAATAGAAATAACCTGTCTTAGTTAAGGTTCCTATTGTTGCGGTAAACACCATGACAAGAAGCACCTTTGGGAGGAAAGCTTGCAGCTCATAGTCCATCCTGAAGTAAGGTCAGGGCAGGAATTTAAGGAAGCACCCAGAGGCAGTAGCTGTGAGGAGGCCATAGAGGGGTACTGCTGAGTGGCTTGCTCCTCATGGCTTGCTCAGCCTGCTTTCTCACACCGTTCAGGACCACTCGCTCAGAAGTGGCCCCGTCCACAGTAAGCTAGACCTTCCCATAGAAATCAACAATGGAAAAAAAATGCATCCCAGTCTGGTCTGGTCTGCTGAGGGCATTGTGTCAACTGAAATTCTCTCTTTAAAAAAAAGACTGCCGGGCGGTGGTGGCACACACCTTTAATCCCAGCACTTGGGAGGCAGAGGCAGGCGGATTTCTGAGTTCTAGGCCAGCCTGGTCTACAGAGTGAGTTCCAGGACAGCCAGGACTATACAGGGAAACCCTGTCTCAAAAAACCAAAAAAAAAAAACAAAAAAAAAGATCACAGTTTATATAAAGTTGATGTAAAACTAGCCAGCACATCCCCATCCTTTCTGATAGAGTTTTCATTACTTATCTAGACCATCCGGAGATCTGGACTAGAAATATGTTAAGGTGATATCACAGTCCCTGATATGGCATGTACTGGAAAACCATTTCTGAAGTCGTACAATAAATCAGAATCACAAATACTACAATTAAGTATTTATGCAACCACAGGTATTTTAACATAGGTTGTAATCATTGTTACATGCAAAGTTAGTAGATCTCGTTGAACTTTGCATCTTGCTCATGCTGCATTAGTGTGAACAGAGGTGCACAGTGTTAATAGTCAAGTCAAGTAGAATGACGAGCTCTGTACGGTTACATACCGGGGGAACACCCGCTGACCATGTGGCCGGAGTGACTTTTGGTTGCCAGTTGGCTCCACCAGTCAGCTTTTTCTCCCCAGCATTCCACTGGAGATCTCCCCTAAAGGGCAAGTATGAAAAAGAAAACAAAACACAAATTTCAGAAAAGAAATGGCATGTGGCTTTCTGGGATGCTTTCCTTGGGCTTAGAAGTCATCTATTCAAACCTGGTAGTGATAAAGAGTGTAGATTAAAACTTACAGAATAGCCTTACCATACTGTATCTAAGACGTCACAAAAGCATTTGAAATAAAACAGATGAGACTTTTGAATTCAGTGACAATAGCGATTTCATGTTACTTACAATAGAGAAATATGGCAGAAAAAGTCAACTAAATTCTTTATTCATAAAAACTCTAAATAATATAACAATCTGGACATGTATCTTGTTGAATTATTTTTTGTCATTTTAATTATGTATATGTGTATATTTCTGTGTATGGGTGTGTATGTATGCTCAGAAGGCCAGTGCATGCCCAGGAGGCCAGAGGTGTTGGATTCTCTGGAGTGAGAGAATTATGAGCTACCTGACACTCATGCTGGGATCAGAACTCAGGTCCTCTCTTACAGCAATCTGTGCTCTGGACTGCAGAGCCATCTCTCCAGCCCTGTTTCTTTTAGGAATTTAAAATGTATGCCTTTAATCCCAGCATGAGGGAGGCAGAGGCAGGTGGATTTCTGAGTTCGAGGCCAGCCTGGTCTACAGAGTGAGTTCCAAGACAGCCAGGGCTACACAGAGAAACCCTGTATCCAAAAAAAAAAAAAAAAAAAAAAAAGTAGATAATTTTTAATTTTTTTCTTGTTCTACACAACTGTATCAGACCTACAATATGATTTTTAGTCATTGTATGGCCGTGATATCCATCCCGGTTTCAATAACAAAACATACATCTGATAAAAGGATATACTGTTTATCATTCTTATGACCCAGGAAAGATATTTTAAAATCAACTTTAGCTAGAAACGCTGTGCTGAATCTCAAACTTAAAGCTATCAAAAAGCTCAAAACTATACGAGAAACCCTGTCTCAAAAAAAAAAACCCCAAACAACAACAAAAAAATACAACTAACCAACCAAACACTCAAAACTCCATTCTAAAATATTTCCAGCTGTTAACAGTGGTAACCCTAGCCTGAAAAATCATCTTTTTTCAAAGCAGAGCAATAATTTGAAGATTTCAATGGACTAACAACAAAAATATAAACTTAAATAAAAAACAACTTAAATTGCCTAGCTTAAGAATGGGAAATAAAATATTCTAAGGAGTGAAATGTTTGATATCTTGAATAAACACCCATGAAAACACTGCTAAAAGCAAAGTAATTAAAAAACACTTACTTTTTTGATGTGGTACCAGAAATCCCAAGATCTATAAATGGATAAAAGAAAAAGAATTTAAATCTTTATATTCAACTTATATATTACAGTACTTAGGAAATCCAGGAGGCTTAGAAGAGGTCTATATTGTTGCCTAGCAATGAGTGTATCCAGTTAGATAAAAAAGAAACTGTATTAGGAAACAAAGCTAGAATTTTAAATTTTCTTTTACTTCACATAAGACTTAAGGATCACATTTAATGTGGCCTGGCTCAGAAGGTTTGAGATTGCCATCTAAAAAAGCCTTGGAAACAGTTATAAAACTGTCTCTAATGACAGCTAATAATGACCAAATGACTCTGTGCCTAGAGTGTTTACATGTGCACTGTTGATTATGCTATACACCTGCCTCCTGCAAGTCTGAAACTTGGTTAGGTGCCAGGCGGTGTGCCTGCCCACATGATCAGTGGTTAATGGAATCCCTGGGTGCTGACACCCTAAGGGGCTTCCTTAGGCTGAAACACCTCAGGCAGCTGCACACCCTTCTCTTGTTGCTGTGGTGGTGCTCAGATGTGAGCTGAAGCGTGAGCTGGGTTCCAGGAGCTCGGCTGGTGGAGTGTGAATGTGGATGTGGTCCTGAGACTACCTGGCTTAACTCTCTACCCTCACCACACTGCATCATCCCAGGCACTCGGGATACATCAGTAAAGAGAACCATTAAGGACCCCCTCCCTATGACCTGGAAGGACCCTGCACTCTAATGGTGTGTCACAGATGAGAACCGATGATGTAAGAAAGTATATGGCTTCTAGAAGGGGGTGAGGAGGCACACTGTGGAAAGCCTCCTGGAGAATGTGAGGCTTTCCCAAAGCTGTGCTCTCTAAACACGGAGCAGCCAGCACATATTCTTGCACTTTGTTTCTTAGCACTACAAAACAAGCTATACATATTAACTAAACCAGATAAAAGAATCATTATACATAATTTTGATCATTTTTTAAAAAAGACTGTATTTTCCTGTGTTGCCTAGGTTACTCTCTTACATAGCAGGTTCAAGAAACCCTCTTGCTTCAGCCTTGCAAGCTGCTGAGCCTACAGATAGGTATGTGCTATCATTCCTGGCCAGTCATCTTTGTTTTTAGAAGACAGAGAAGTCTCACTTCTAAAATTTTTGTTTTCAATGAAATTACATAATTGAATCTCTACAGTAAACAATTACAAGGCCAACCAAATATTTATGTCGATCATGTGAAGAGGCAAAATCAGGCAGGTACTCCATACACACACATGCAAGAATCCCTTTGGAGCAGATGGGAATGTGATGTGCAGGTGTGGGTGTGGCTACAAGCCAGGCCACATGGGAAGAAGGCTGTGAGCAGCACGCAGGAGACTTACTATGGGCAAGAAGAAAACAGGCTGAGTAGAGGAGTCTCAGTGGGAGCTTCTGCTAACACTACAGAGTATTTTAAACACACCTTTTGTGAGATACGATTCACACACCACATACTCCATCCGTGTCTAAGTCCATTGCTTTCTCCTATTAATGGAGGTATACAGCTACCACCCGTAGCAGACTTTTTTGGGGTCACAAATGAAATCTTATGCCTATGAGCAGCTACTCCTGTTCCTTCTTTTTTACTTCAGACTCTACCGCCTCTAATCCACTACCTGTCTCTTCAAACTTGCCTAGCCTGTACATTTTGTATGCACAGACCTGTATCATGTGTGGTCTTTCATTTAGCCTAACATATACATGGCATATGTTGCGTATGTTGTATGCATTAGTATATCACTCCTTTTCCAATCCAAATAATAGTTTTTTTATAAATAATAATTATGAATAACAAAACTATTATATATAGCATATATGCATATTCACACCGCTCTTCACTAGCTAAGGAGTCACATGATTGTGTCCACCATGAGGCTTTTATAAAGGCTACCTCTAAGAACATCTGTACATGCTTTAGTGCGTACATATATTCTCATTTACCCCATGTTCCTAGCAGCAGAGCTGCTCAGAGGTACAGTTTACTCTGTTACCATGCCAAGGGCCTGCCACTCATCTTTCCACAGTAGAGTACTGTGTTACAAGCCCGTCAGTAGTGTCTGAAGGTTTCAACATGCCACATCCTCACCAGCAGGTGTTCCAATCTGCTTTCTCCATAGCCACCCTTTTGGGTGTGAATTGTTCAGTCACTGTGGCTCTAATTTGCACTAACTTGACATCTGATGACGTTCAAGATCTCTCCATATGTTTATTAGCTATCCTGAGATATAGCTTTGTCCTGTGCAATCTCCATTCCAGTCCTTTGCCAGTTTCTAAGCCCTCCTATTGCTAAGTGTATTACAGATTTGTAGAAGTTATTTGCACACTCTAGATAGAAGTCCGTTGGAAGCTTTGTGATTAAAAACGCATTCATTCTGGAATTGCCCTTTCACTTTAACTTTTATAGACTTTTAAAGTTTTACGTGTATTCGTGTTCTGCTTACATGTTCGTCTGAGCCCCACATGTTCCACCCACATGTGCCTGGAACTTGCCGGGGTTCTCAAGGAAAACAGAGCCTCTGGAACTGGCGCTATGGATGGTTGTGAGTTGCCACGCACATGCTGGAACCTCAACTCTGCTCCACTGTGAGAGCAACAAGGGCTCTAAACCAGGAAGCCATCCCTCTCTCCCCAGGGCCCTGCGTTGCTTATGTTTAGGAATTGTATGTTAAAAGATATCACAGAGTCCAAGCTCACAAAGATTCACTATTAAGTTATTTTCTGAGAGTTTGGTAGTTTTATGTAATATTTAGTCACTTTGAAGGTTTTTTTCTGATGCTATAAAGAAGTCCAACTTTATTCCCTTTTCTGAGTCTGTCCCATTATTCCCCTGGAGCTGGAGTTACAGTGGTTACCAGGCACTTGATGTAGGTACTGGGAAACGAAGTCACACTTCTATAACATGCTTAACCACTGAACCAGCTCTCCAGCTCCACAGCACACTTTATTGAATAGCCTTGCCCCCTTGTCAAAACTGACTTGACGATGGATATAAAGGCTTGTTTTCAGGATCTTGCTTCTATTCTGTTGCCTACAGTACAGTTCACGACTATGTCAGTACCACTGAATGCAGTTTCTGTAGTTTAGGGTTTTTTTTTTTTTTTCTTTTTAGATTTTATTTGTTTGTTTGCTTATTTATTATGTATACAGCATTCTGCCTGCATGCAGGCCAGAAAAGGGTACCAGATCTCATTAAAGATGGTTGTGAGCCACCATGTGGAGGCTGGGGATTGAACTCAGGACCTCTGGAAGAGCAGCTGGTATTCTTAATCTCTGAGCCATCTCTCCAGCCCCCCAAGTTTCTGTAGTTTTAGGGAACTTTTGAAATTGGAAAAATCAATTACTCCTTCAGATTCATATATACTTTTCAAGATTTATCAGTTATCCCACCAGTGGGTGAGTGCTTTTCTAAGCAGACAGGATGGTCCCAGATGGTTGACAAAAGGAAGGCTGTGTGCTGGAGGCACTCTCAGGACACGGGAGACAGGTACAGCACACACTCACCAAAGCCATCTCTCAGTGAGACGGTTTTTGAGAAGAAGGAGTTTAGTTAACAGTCTCCAGGGTGTCACAAAGGCGTTTTCTAATGGATGCTCAGATCACAATGAATGTGAAATAAATGTACCTAGCAAAATGCATTAAGAAGAATGCACAAATAAACTGCCAAGCTCCTGATAATTGCCTAATCCTGCAAGACACCTACAAAGGTAAACCCATGTGCCTTGGTAGAAAATAAAATTCAGAGTTAAATCAAGGCCAATGTCCATAATACCTCTCCATCTCCTCAGGCCTATCTCCAAGCTGCATATGACCCTTGACCCTTGAACTTGCTAGGCGATCTCTACTTGAGTCTGCACTGAGTGCTTCCACTGCCTATAAACATCCTTCCAACAGCTGTGGCGCTCATGCCTCACCTTGAGGAGGAAGCTTTACTCCCGCCTGGCAACCGTGATGTAACATAAAGCAGAATTTATTCTTGTAAGCTTTCCACTGCTCTGTCTCTGACCTCTGTGAGGGCCGTAAGAATAGAAATTTTGTCTATTCTGTTCACTGGATTGTCTCCAGTGCCTGGAATAATACCTCCTGATCAATAAATGCTTGTTTAAAACATGATATTCCGATACTATAAATATGCTGACATAGTATAATTCTATTTTCTGATGGCTATGCACTTATATGAAATGCCTTTGTATATTACCTGTGCATGCCAGTGTGTGTGCTCCTGGTTGTTTTGTTGCTATTTGTTTTGTTTTGGGGTAATTTAGATTAAAAGTGACATGGGTATTCTTACAAGACAATGGAATGGCGAGTGATTACTTTCTAAAGAAAGGCTATGGTGAAATGCTAACTATGTAGAGCTACTCTTTAATTTCATTTACTTGTAGGCAAAACCAGACAGACAAAAATGAAAAGATACGAAAAAAAGAAATAATTCAGTTCACATGTGCTTCATGCAACTAAAACTAGGTTACTCACTGCCTACTAAACTGGCCAGAGACGAGTCAAGGTCACTTCCGAGGCCTTTGCTGGCTGCCATTGCAGGACTGGGTGGGACCATTGAGACAGGGGCAGGCTGCCCGGATGGTGCCATGGTTGGCATCAGAAGATCGCCTAAACCATCAAACACTGAAAATCAAACAGACCAGGTTCAGAAAATTTGAAACAAAAAGAGACAGAGAGAGACATTATGCAAAGGACAGTCCTTAATGAAACCATGGAAACACATGAACGTACGTTCTTGTAAAAGAAACAACAACTCATATAATTTGTGACTATGAATACCGAAAAGAATGTCTACTCAAAATACATGGAAACATTAATGAGCATGGAGAAAAGATGGGGAGGAAGGCTGTATAGCTGAATGTACTAGACAGAGCACAGAGCCAGGCTGTAATTCAGCCACACCCCTTACTAGCTCTGTGTGTTGGGAATCTGACACTTCATCTTCTCATACTTAAATGGGGACAATACCGACAATATATGCCTCTATTATAAGGATCAAATTAAAGAGTAGTTCTCCACATGTTTATTACAATGTTTCCTCTGTATAGGCACTAAATAAGTGGTAGCCATTGTGAGTCTAATTAAAAACAACCACTGAGTACTTTTTATTCTAAATGGTAATGATGTGTAGTAAACTGTATATGATTTACCCAAGGAAATCTATGATGCTTACTCTCAAAGCCATCTGTAATTGAGAAAAGATTTAACTTCTGAGTGTCCAATGAAATTAGCAAAAAAAAAAAATATAGTGATCTATCAGCATCTAGGAATATGTATCTGGATGATAGTTGCTCATATTTTAGAGGTAGATAATTTTGATTTTCCCTTTCTTTTCGTGGCAATGTTTGGGTTATACTTTATGGACATATTAAATTCAACAGGATCCTAAGGATAGGATTCAAAAGCTACTACTGGTGTCCCTCATCCCCAGATGACAAGTACCACTTGTTCAGTTCCTAGAATACAGAAAGTCTATTCAAAACAGGCTTAGAGTTTCCATAAGATATTGCTAATATCTTATTGACATAAAAACTCTGGGCTTGTTACATTCTTGTAGGAGACTATGCGTATCTACCATAAACACCACTACACAGTCATTCTAAGGTGGGAGAGACAGCATCCACGTCAGCACTGGCAATGGAAGCAACCAAATTGTCAGGCAGGGGGTATCTTTAGGGTGTTTCTGAAACACATTTAATTGCCAAAAACTCACCAATTGAAAATTTGTAGGAAGGAGCCAGCATGAGAGGAGGAGAATGGAAGAGAAGAGAAACAGAATGACAGCCATGATGAGAGGTTAGAAGCAGAGGTAGTATTTGTGTCTCAACTTCATAAAACGGAGGGCCATGCAAGCTTCAGAGGGCGTAAGCAACAGCAGGAGTGGGGTGTGTTGGGGTGTCCACACACTCAGACTGTTCAAAGGTTCACTACAAAGTATTTGTCCTCCCTTTACATGGCTAAATCGTGTGCATGTGAGCTTGTGCAAAATAGAGGGTGGGTGTGGTAAGCTTTCTGCTAAAATTCAAAAATAGAAAGAGAAAGGACAGGAGGTTATTCTTAGAGCTACCAAACTTGTCCTGGGAAACTGAATTTGAGAGCCACCAACCAGGCTTAACAATGTCTGCCTGCAGAGTTTCCTACAATCACATTGACCTTGGGAGGTAGAGGCCACTATCAGAAGGAGGAAGAGTGTCTGAACAGCCGGTGCCTCACCTGATGGGTCAAAGGAGCTGCTGCTTGAAGTCGAAGGCGTCGTTCCAAAAGCTGCCTCGAAACTGGGTTGCAGCAGGTTATTCTGAGCTGGAGTCACTGGCGTTGTAGAAGGGGCCATGAAAGAACCCCCAAATCCTAATTCAAAAAAAGACCCAGGAAAAAAATGTCAGCTGAAGATGGGGGACAGGGCCTACAACAGTCAGTAAAAGCTACAGGAACTGAAGAGGAAAGACTGCATGGTGAGCAATTAGTGAATCCAGGAGGCTCGTTTTGCAAAACACTTCTCAAGTATGTTGATCCATCATGTTTGAATGACGGATCCAACTTGACCAGAAACACAGCAGCACTTAAACACTTAAGTACGATGCACACACGTTAGTGAACCTTATTAGAACCTGTGATATCGGAATCTGGAATGATGAAATACAGAAAGCAAAGAAGGGTTAGAACTCAGATCAGTTGCTGGGCAGTGGTGGCAAACAACTTTAATCCCAGAATTTTGGGAGACAGAGGTAGGCAGATCTCTGTGAGTTCAAGGCCAGTCTGGTCTATAGAGTTCCAGGAAGTCAAGGCTACTTGGAGGGATCCTGTCTTGAATCCCTCCGTTCCACAAAAAATCTCAGATCAGTCTTCATCACATTGACACTTTATAATGATAGTAACAGGTTATTACATGTTCAGTTGCATACAGTGGCTCAGTAATGAAATGCAAATTTAAAACAAAGGCCATCAAACCTTCAGTTTTTATGTGTTTTAGCCCCATGGCACCACCAAGGGTAAGCAGGCGCTCATCCAGGTAACAGGCACCAAGGGGATGTCCAGTCTGTAGTGGGTATTCCCTCTGGTCCTCGATTGGCAGCACAGACAGGGTGGTCAATCTGAGTAGACAATGCTGACAGTTGTCTATGTCAAAGCTTTCACTGACTCCCATCACTTTGAGATTCCTTTGTAGAGCATCCAGCGCCGTCTGGCTCTGATCAGGTTGCTCCCCATCCCTGCAAACAGGGCTGCAGCCAAACTGACAGCTCCTAACATCACGGGCCTCTGGAAGGAATCCCATGACGTGCTGCTACCCAGTGCTGCTATTTACACTGCATCCTCCATGTGCAGCCCTGTCCTCAGCAATGTGGAGCATAGCTGCATCCCACTCTCACCACGCCTTCCTCCCTAGGTACCACCCACCCCCCCATCCTAACTCCAGAGATGGCTTGCTAGGTTCAGGAGCTATGTCCCCTTTCCTCCTGTCTTTACTACTAATACTTAACACAGTGCCGAGGACAGTAAGCTAGTGTTTATAGAGTAGAGATACTGAAAATTAATCAGATATCAAATTAACTATTTACTCTTTGAATCTGGAGGCAGTTCATGTCTCTTAAGCAATAGAAACAGAAAGTCGAAGATGACTGACTCTGTGTTGCTGTATAAAAATATGCAATCTGCAAGGTGATTGGTGATCCCTTAGTAAGACACTGGGTAATTTTCTATTATAAAAGGCTTTTTTTTTTAACCACTTGTTTGTCTATCATTTTTCTTTTCTTTCCTTTTCTTTTTCTTTCTTTTTTCCTTTTTTTTTTTTTTTTTTAGACAGAATCTCATTATATAGTCCTGGATATGCCTGGAACTCACTATGTATGTAGACAGGACCGACTTGCAAGATTTGCTCACAGAGATTTGCTTGCCTCTGTTTCTTGAGTGCTGGGATTAAAGGCATGCACCATGATGCCTAGAAGTCTTTCTTATAACCAATTTGTTGCAATTTTTTTTCAAATTTAGCCACATCTTCTCTTCTTCACAAAGAGTTTATAAAATGACAGACATACATTAACACTGCAATTCATAAAACCAATTTATCTTTTTAAAAGAATTTTTCATCAAACTTTGGCCATCTTTTCAGTAGTAGGCACTAATGTTGTCCCTATAAATCAGAAGTGACATAAATGTAAGATTTCATGGGTCTAGATTTTCCGTAAATACATATACAAAAATACTGCATTTTGGGGAAAATGTCAGTTATTTAAAGTTATTACTGAAAGTCTGAGGGGTCATGTTGGGTGATTTTAATATTTAAATAACTTAAATTAACTTAAAATAACTGAATTAACTTAAAAATTATTTGCCACAGAAAGTACATACATTCTCCACATCAGTGACAACTAGTCACATTCTGAGGCAAACATGAATTAGAATGACTGTTATGTTTGGGAATACTATGGTTTTGTCTTTAGGGACATTGGTGGTTAAATTAATGGTGAGTTTTGAAACATTACACCTCAGAATGGGAGTTTAGCCAGCTGTTGTCTAGCCTAGTTCTTAGTTACAGGTGAGATTGGAAGTGAAGGCCCTTGACTTAGCTTCCTGGGATCCCACCCAGGAAACTAGTACACTCTAGAATCAAAATAATGGTGGTTTGAAAGTCTCAGGGTTCACCTGTGTCACCTCTGTCATTCTAGGGTAGGAAGAGACTGCAAAGAGTCAAACTGTCTGGTAGACTCCATAGAAAGGGGACATGGTGTTTGTGCTGGTTCATACCGGGCTTATGTGCTGCACACTAATGAACTTCACGGGAAGCTAAGATCACATTCGCTGGGATGGGACACCTGAGCCTGAGGTACTGTTTGAACACTGACCCATTTTCATCACATGCATTTGAGTACTTTAGATTCTGCAAAACCAGCAATGTCTACCACAGGCTTATCCAACCTCTTCCATTGTAGAGTGATGGTGTCTACCAAGTTAACCCTTGAATGGTGCAACTGAGTCAACTCCCATCTAGAAATGGGGGGTGGGGACCCTCATGTTTGAAAAATAACTTTAAGATTTTGGGCTTAGCTACATTCATGGCAGTTTTCAGTCATGTATGGACCAGGGCCATGTATGACAGATACCACATAAAACATACACGAATCTATTTTATCTTCACAATAGTCCGATGAGGTTCAATAGATAAGAAAGCTTGAGGTCAGAGCCATTATCCTGGCTCCAGACTTTTCTTCAGTTTCACTATATTAGACACATCAAGCAATTAATATTATTGCTTAAATCAGCTCAACCTTGGATATGACCCCTTTGGCAAACCCCTATCTCCAAAAATATTTACATTGTGATAACAGTAGCAAAATTATGGTTAGGAAATAGCAATGAAAATAATTTTATGGTTGGGTCATCGCAACATGAGGAGCCGTACTACAGGGTCACAGCACCAAGAAGGTTGAGAGCCACTGAAACTGGCAGAAGATGAAGATTAAGGTGTGTCATCAATATATGGTATTGCAACTAATTATGATGTGACAAGACTGGATCTGAATTTGAGCGAAACATAACTGGCTTTTACACAACAACTTAAATTACCCATTTCATTTAGTCTTTTGTTTTCTGGTTTTATAATACACATGAATTTTCAGTAACATTTTCTTTTTGTTTTTAAAGTTACTCTTAATAGTTGGCTTAAGATATTTAAAAATAATTTCAGCATTTTACTCTACCATCTATTTATTGCTTTTTACTTATAGGTACAATTGCTCCTTCGAAGCGATGGTCCAGGCCCTGCCTATCCGCCAGCAAGAAAGCAGCTTTGAGTGTGGTCCCCAAGATCACACAAAAAGAAAGGCGAAGAAGAAATCTTAGTTGTATGAGGCCTCACTCCAGTGACCAAGAGTTCTTCTGCATAGTCTAATCTGACTGTAATCGCATCCCTGTATTATCTTTCTTTTATCCTTTATAAAATAGTTTTATTATAATTCACGACTAGAAAATTCTCCACAAAATGCAACTTTTTTGTGGTTCTCACCCTAATATTAATGCAAGCACAGTTTGTAGGTTATGTATCTTTTACGAGACTTATTCATGTGTTTAAGACACTTCTTGACTACGAAGCCCTGGATGCCTTCAAGGAAAATAGACTGGCCTCAAAGTAGTTGGTGACCTCTGTGGTTCTGCTTCCTGAACACTGAAATTAGTGGTATGTTCCACCTCATTTTGTTAACTTTAAAGGTTTTTTTTTTATTTATATAGGTTGTGGGCTTTGTAGCTATGTCTCTATATAAACATATACACAAGTCAATGCCAGGTGCTAAGCTCTGCAAACAGCCATAACGCCTTGTCCCAATATTTGTTCTGTTTTATATGCATTAAACAAAGATAACTGGGTAACATAAACTCAGATACCACTGTTAGCTGAATTGTAGATATGATGTTGACCTGAGGAAAGGACTGGAAACAATCACAAGATATAATTACGTTGATATTCCATAACATTTTTAAAAACTAGAAATGTGATTTCCCAGCGCTGTCATAGTTAAGCCATCATAAGAAATGCTTTTCTGTAATTAAAACTGGGAAAGGCCAGTCTCTTAAATAAAATTTTAGAAACATCTAAAATGTAATTTAAATTTTCTTATATCAGGATACCTGGTGAAAGTGTTGTCTGTGCTAAGAAAATCAGATCTTCTAATACCAAAGTAGCTGACAGGAAATGCTTTGATGCAAAGTAGACCATAATACCCATGCAAACGTGTCTGCATTGAACATTAATTTATTTAAGTGGGGGGGAGAGAAACGCAGAAGTGTACACATACGTTTTCCTGCCAGAGTCGTAAGAAAAGGCAGGCGAAGCAACTGAAGAGTAGAGTTAGCATCTGTTTAAACATGCACAGGCATTGGGAGGTTTGTCACTGGTCTCTTTTCTAGCTCACGTTAGTAAGATTTTAGGCTGCACAGGTCAACTGATCAATTTAAGCTTTTTTTGTGTGTGAGACATGACCCAAAGCGAGCCTTTTGGGAAACATATCTCTCTGCAGCTGGCATCCTTTACTCTCCAGGGATGGTATAGATCCTGTGGCATCCCTAGGACCAAACCTCTTGGCTCTGTCACCAGCCGCTGACCTGGAATGCTTTCTTTTCCCAAGATCCCTGGCTTCTGCTCCAGGTCCTAAAGTTCTAGGCTCTTTTAGAAACAGTATCTCAGGTTCTGGTCCTGGAGAGCTCAGTGAGGCACTGTGGACTAATAACACTAGAACAGACAGTGTGGCCTTCTGGCCAGCCTCCTGCTTAGTGGATTTGAACAGTTCTGTGACCGAAATGGTCTATGGCAGGCCAGCCGATATCTAAGAAAGATTTCTTAGAATTCTTCAGGTAGTCAGTACAATTGATTTTAATCATAACTCCAGAGCCAAAGACTTATAACTCATCTCATTTAAAAACCATTGGGATCAATTTCACCAAGGAACCAGGAATCTGTGCTATTTCTGTGGCCTGTTGAAATCTTACTACAGATTTTTAAATCTGAATTGAATGTATTGGTTCGATAAGAGGTTGAAAGTGTCTAGCCAAGTTAAAACTTCTGTGAAATGCATCTGGGCTGAGGGGAAAGCCAGGCAAACGGTCAGGCCTTGTCTCAAGTCAGCACTGCTGGGTTGTGTGAGGTGGGTGCACACACACCTCATGTTACGTTTTAGCTTCCGGAAGACAAAGCAACATCAAAGTGGGCTTCTGGTTCATCGCCACAATCACCGTGACAAGAGCTGGCAAACAGGAGGAGCAGCTGACTGGATTTAGGAGCCAGAGGGCATACAAAAGAAATGAAAGAGCTATCACCCCCTGGAGAAACCGAAGCCACCAGTTATTATCAGAATTACTGATAGAGAGAAGGTGGGGGTGCCTGTACTTCCTCCTGTTCCTGGAGGAAAGATGTGACCACAAGGGAGCTTTCCTACAGCATTAGTGATGGGGGTGTAGAAGGGGGCACTAAGGCTCCACCATTACCCATCCCAAGCCTGAGAACACTGGCATGTTCCCTGGCCTGCTCCACTCGGTGAAGGGATCCTGTTTTACACTGCTTTTAGGCTGTAAACTATGGCCACACTTGCTCAAAACCAGTTACCCTTTAAGGACCACATGGCTGTTGGGTTATTTAAACTGAGGGATGCTAGATTGGAGGCTTCCAGGTGCTCAGGAGACTCACTCTAATGAACTCCTTGTCACCCCCTCTAGTGACTGGGGGTACACAGAAATCTTCACTGAGTGTCAAGAGGCCTCTGTTAGACTACTGCTGTGCTTCTCTCAAGCAAAATCCAAGTGAGGCTAGCATGCTGTGAGTTCCTGAGCTAAGCTGGGTCTAAGCCTTCTGCTGTGGTCTTCCGATTGGCCACTTTCTAAGTCTGATGTTGGCTTGACTCCAAGGAAGACTCAAGCTTGGTTTTAACTGTGCTCGAGTCCTTGAACTGTTCTTTTAAGCAGTCCTTACTGTCTTAGCAATAAGCAGTGATCCTTGCAAACTGTGCCCATCTAGTTCCTAGAAAGCTGAGATCACCCTGCGTGTTTTCAGACAGAAAAATAATCAGCTTGTCAAAAATTCCATGATGTATGTCACAACATTTCAATTCAACAGGAAAAAAATCTATAATGGTTTCTTCTCTGGTGACTCACATATTATAAAACCAACTGTCAAATATATTACAGCATAGTTAACTACAGACTCCTTCTAAAATATATGAGCAGTCATTATATGACAGAATTGCTAACACAAAACATGGTACCTTTTTGACAAATAAAAACAAACATTCTAATTGAAAGTAAGATTGGGAGTATCAATAGGGGTGGCTTATATACATATGGGTTTAAGACTAATTTAATAAAATCTAGGAAGTGATAAACCTTCTATTATTTAATGCTGTATCACCTTTAATTTCATGCCTTGAAAGGAAAATTTAAAAATATTTTGCAATTTATGTAGTATCTATTACTTATAAAACTATATCCAAACTTAACTTTTATAAAATGCCATTTTAATGGAATCAATTACCAGCTAGTAGATCTGCCGATGCTGATGAACTAGAAACAGCCTGTGGTGCTGGCTGGGTTTCAGAAGCACCACTTCCAAACGCATCTATCCATTATCCGTTACGCAGCAAGAAAGTAAGAGGGTCAAATAGTAAGTGACTAAGCAATCCAAGTGTGACACACACAGACACATGCACATAAGTGACGTTCTGTACGGAGAGCCTGCCTCCTGGGTATGTGAAATGGCTAGAAGGACTAAACCAGGCTCTAAGCAGTTTGTCTTATTTCACCATCTCAGATAGAGTCTTAATATTCAGCTCCTGTTTGCACTGGAAGCCTCCCCAAGGGCAGGGGCGTTGGAGGTGTGTGCCACAATGCTCTGCTCTAGAGCTTAGTCGCTCATGAGAGTTCTAGAATGTCTAATAACCAGTGCCTCACTAAATGATTGAGGTGTAGAGTTTTAAGATGAATAAATGCTTTTCAAACTAGAGTCTATCATTTATTAAAAACAGGATTGAGATTTTTAAATGAAGGTAAACCAGAATTTCTCACTTCTCATTTAAGCTTCTAAATATTTAATATGCCCAGTGGAGCAGCACTCCCTGTACCTACACATCTGCATTCAGTGTCTGTGTACCTTCAGCACGTCAGCCAGCATCTGTGACTTCTTTGTACCCTCGTATATGCAGCACAGTATGTACCAGGATGTGTCAGTGACAACAGACAATCCACGTGGGTATAATACGCAAAGATGATGTTTTAGCTCAAAGACACTCACTTTTATGGATACTCATGATTCAGTTTCTTTCCTGTGAGTTTACTGCTAACAAAGAACTTCAGCATACAGATATTCATGCAGATAACCAAGTGATATAATCAAGATATAATCAATGTACCTTTCTGTTTTCAAATACTACATAAAGGAAGAAAAAGAATACATTTAACCAGAAAAAGCATCTCCAAGTTCTCTGTAAAGGTTTAAAAACACTAAATTCAATGTAAATAAACTCCACAGCATTATGTATGTTGACATCTAACTGGCTTGTTTTCAATTCTCAATTACCTATTTTATGTTTTATATTGCTTTGAAGGACTTGAGAGTGTTAACATAGCCAATAGATCAGGATCTTTGAGGAAGCAGTAGAGAGGGACTCTAAACAGGTGATTAAAAGTTAGGATGAACAAAAGGCTGAAAACAAGAAGATGTCACATGGAGAACGCTCTGGTTTTGTTAGACCATGCACTGAAAGTTGTGAGGAGCCATGAGGATGACAGTGATGGCAGCACAGACATGGGAAAGGTCTGTACAACTTAAGTTCACATGTAAGAAACAAAAGCAATGTAAGAGTCAAAAGAAGCAAAAAGAATTAGAATGGAAGAGGAGAGTCCACTCAGAACAACAACAACAACAAAAAAAGACTCCAGATGACATAAGTGCTGAAAGAGGAGAGATACGCACCCCCAAAAAGGTCTATGACACCCGAGGACTCCGCCTTTGCAGGAGAGGCAGTGGATGCAGGAGACGGCGCTGCAAATGCGTCCACTGTAGTGAAGAACAGGGGAACACTGAGGTCATCCCCAGCACAATGAGACCCAGACCCCGACAATGGCCTCGAGATTTCAGTTACAGAAAGCGAGTGGAGAAATCTTAGCAGTTAAGAAAAGCAAATGAAAAACCGACTCTTCAATAGTAGAACAATTAGTGGGAAATGGAATGTTTTTTCTTTGCCAACCTCATATTTGAAATCTCAACCTTTACCAGCTGCTGACTGGCTAAAGAGAATGAGATTCTTCTTTTAGGTGAATTCTGAGTCTTAGAGCACATATGATAAACCTATAAGATATTAGAACATCTTTTGCTACCTGAGCTCCCCCACCCATGACCCTCTGGGGAGAGCTCTAAAGTCTCGATCTAAGGAAGCACTCACCGGATAAGAGGTCAGCAGTGAGAGAACTCTCAGGCACCGGAGAGGCCCCTCGTGGTGGGGAGGAGAAAGCATCTTCCAAAAGTGAAAGAAACCAAAACCAAGCAGAAGTAAGTAGCAGAAAGCTGAAATCAGAGTCACACATCTAACAAATGCGTTATCACAGCAACTATAAAGGGCTTGACCAAGGATCGTTGCTTTGTTTTACCTGTGCCAAACAGGTCTATGCTAGGAGCCGCATCTGGCTTAGGTGCTGCAGCAACTTCAGGAGCAGAATCAAACAAATCTAAGACCAAGAACACACAGGCCTTCACTCAGTCTGAAAATCAAGCCTGTGACAGCATCACTTGCCAGTTTTCTGACAGAGCATTCACAAGAACTCTGGGTTAAGTAGCAAATGGACTCTAGAGAACCATTTAACTACACTTTTCATGCATATGAGGCATGTGTGCATTACAGGACCAGGTTCAAGCCACCAGATGAGAGGGATTGAGTAACAGTGACAAATTACCACCAAAGATATCTAGAGCAGGAGGAGCAGCGGCGGCGGTGGTGGCGGAGGCGGCAGCAGCAGAGGTGGTGGCAGTGGTGGTAGCTGCAGCAGCGGCGGTGGTGGTGGCAGCAGTGGCTGCCACAGCCGTGGGAGCAGGAGAAGGAGCAGTTGCGGGAACTGGAGGGGCTGTGCTAGCTGTAGGGGTAACTACAGGAGCGCTGGTCTCAGGTGGCTTCATTGCAAAGAGGTCCAGCTCAGGTGCAGCCTCTGCGCTACCTTCAGATGGGGCAAAAGGGTCTTTTGGAAAGCAAAGTAGAGACACACACACAGCATCAGTCAGGAAGGAGCAGGAGACAGAATCGTAACTAAGGTAGGAAGACTCGTCACACACATTTACATACTAGCTAGGCCTCAAGGTTACATGGGTTTCACAACTATATCTTATTAGCAGTTGGGATGTTTTCCTAAAGGAAAAAAACACAGTTGGTAGTGCAAGTTCAATCTGAAATATTTGGTAGGGTGCTGTGAAATCGGCCTGTAGTTTTGGTCCAGGGGGGGTCATTATTTTTCATGCCCTTACCTAATCTACGCAATCTGGTAGCTCTGAAAGTTTATTAAAACATGTCAATATATTTGAACTCAATATCATAAAGAATGCGTTAGAGGGGGGAAAACATTAAGAGAGCATACTTGCACAGAGAAAAATTGTCAATCTTGAGGAATTGCCAATTTTGATAAGTATGCACTTCATTGTCTTAATGTTTTAAGTGTTGGCATTATTCATTCAGTTATGAGGAATGAGTTTACACTAACAAGAAAACAAAATTAGAAAAACATATGGCCACATCTAACTACGCAGGCTTCACATTGGGACAAGAAAACAACAGACTGGCTCATGTGTAAACCCACCATTTCCTGAGCATGCATCAAGAGCTGCAGCCACTGGGGCCGGGGTAGCTGGTGCGGTAGCCCCTTCGGATGCTGCAGGGGCCTCCCCAGGAGAAGCTGCAAAGGCATCTTGGGTGCAGTTTTAAAAATAACAGAAATTAAAGGAATAAAAAGAGAAGAAAATATAGTAAAAGAACTGAGTTAAATTGTGAAGAAAGCTCCCTTATACAACACGAATGTCTCATGCACTGTTGGTAATCACCAGGTAATTACATTTTGTGTGTCGTCTCCCTGTTAGCTAACACGTGAATGGTGGTATGTGGATACCACTGAAGGCCATTGTGATCCAACAAGATTCTCATTGTATAAGGGCTCTAAAAAGCATGTTTTAGGTTTCATTAGAAATTAATGGATGCAAAAATTAAAACACAAAATAACTTTACTATGTAATTTAAGACATTAAACTTTCATGTCCAGATAATACTTCTTTACTGCATTTTTCTCTTATACCTCTGACTGGTGGCTTCCAGAAAAATCCAATGTCTTCTCTGTATGCAAATAATATTAAATAGACAATGGCTATAGAAATAAATAATTTGAATTTAAAATTAGTCTAGTGCAGACAAAAAAAATCATAATGTTAACAGGAAAGGTTTGGTAAGTATTCAGAAAAAGTCTTCACTAACCTTGGAAAGAATCGTCAGATACAAAAGGAGGAATCAAAGAAATAAACAGCTAACCAAATTAGGGCATGATGCTTAATGTCTTTATCTCTACTTACATTTATTGTTTTCAAATATGATTATATTTTCTAGCTATTTGGAAAGTGGTCTATTTCCAACAGATTAAAAATATAATTTCATGTTTTAAGACTACAAGTGCATTGAGTACAGAAGGAACCGCCGTTAACATACCTGTAGGCCCAGCTCACAAACACATTTTGTGTTTCTTTTGCCAGTGCTAGCGGTGGGACCCAAAGCCTTGCACACTACGTTCTAGCCCTAAATGAACACTGATAGCTGAGGGATGCAAACCCCTCCCAGTGCATGTCCACAGCAAATCACTTCATTATGGAGCTTAGGATCAACCCCCGTGTTCCTGCCACTCCTCATTTCCAGTAGATTTTACTGGTGTGTCCTAAGAGCACGACCCTCACTCACTAAGAGGAGCTGGTCAAACATGATTGGGAAATGTCACACAGTAGAGCTGAGAGTCATTCAATGCCTTAAGCTGAGGAAGTCCTGTGGTCAAGGCCCTTGTTCTCAGTAGAATGCAGCAAGTAACAAACTTGTCTGGATAGAAGACAGTTAAGTAACATACATCTGGGGTCCTTATGCTGGGCAGAGTTAAAATAATAACAAGAACATTACAAGAGGCTCACTTGAGTTAAAAGTTTTTAAAAACACTGTCAGCGCATATTAATCAAATCTGATGGCTTCTCTCAGCTGTCCTGAGGGAATATATGCTATACTGATGGGGGCTGGGGACTATGTAAGCAAACTGAAGAAAGAAAACCACTCCAGGGAGGGTGCAGACCTAGATGACACCAGGGGGCTGCAGGCAGCATGAGGACCTCCAGGTGTGTGTGTGTGGGGGGGTGAGGACTGGGGGGGGGTGTCAGAGGGTAGGATGGGAGGAGTCCTCTCAATATTCTGCCATGGTTTGGGGATCTTTCTTTCCATGGCTGTATACCTAGAACTGAGGTCAATGCTCCTGGGGGAGGGAGGAGGAGACATATTTTTGAAAATTATTAAAATTTAACTTCTGTAACTATTTTAGATGGTGCGCCTTTTTATTACCTCCATTTTGTAAGAAGAGAGCCAGAGTTCAGAGATTTTCAAATGTTCTACCCACACAAAATGATGTGAATCAGCACAGAACTTGATCTAGCCATTCTATAACACATGCACACCTTAAAAATAAAGCATCTTGTTGCACATGAGAATATATGAAACTTACATTTTTCAGTTGAAAAATAACTTGGGTAGTTTGATCAAGGCCATACAGTCCATAAATGGCTCGGTTGAGACTTGGCCCATTACAGTCTGCAGGAGCCATGTGTGTTCGGCCACTAGACTGAACAGTGACAAACCACACCCCACTCCTCTATACAGCCCACTGCTCCTAGGATGAATGCCTTAGTAACCTCGGCAGATGCTTTCAGGCTAGACTCTTCTGGCTGGCTGCTACTTATGTACAAGTGAAACCTATACTAACAGCTACACTGCAGGAGAGGTTTCCTTCTACCCCACATGTCTCTTCAATGCTGCTCTTGTTAGTTATGGTTAAACATTAGGAATGCAACTACTGACTCCCATCAAAACTTTTCTTAAAGAGAAGAGCCACTGCTGCTGTCCACATTATAAACTTCTTAAACTCTCATCTAAACCTTTCCCTAAGACATAAATGTGGGAAAAGGATTTATTTTCCCCGGAGTCTGCCCTCTGCTTCCAACACATGTGTGGCAGGAATGAGACTCAGGCCGTAGGCTTGGCAGCAAGCACCTTTCTCACGAGCCACTCTACCAGCCCCTAACTAGGATATTTTAAAAGAGCCATGCTATCATTTATCAGTTATGTGTACCTTATATAGAAACTTAAAAGCACAACATTCTTAAATTCTGTTCTGTATGACCACAGAAAGCAGGTTCTACTTCTTAAAAATTGGCCTTATAATAAAATTAAAAATAAAAGTTAATATTTACCAGAAAAGACAATATAGCAACTTAGATGGGCTACTCACAGAGAATAATAAAACATTTTGCAGAGAGAAATCTGAATGTTTTTCCAAACTTGCATTTTAATGTACTAAAATATGTAGATTTTTAATGCTCGTGATATTTGTTTTAAACTTTAACATTTAAAGTTTTATATTCATGAAGTTTCATAGCTGTATTTTTCTGAAATTAAAACTTACTATGCTTATTTCTAGAGAGATCTATATTGCTATAAAAATTGCATAGAATAAGAATAATTTTTTTTATATCTTTGAGATGGAGTCTTGCTGTGTAGCTCAGGTGGGCCCAGAACTTAATGCATGGCTCTGGTTGGCCTCAAATTTGTTATTCTCTTCCATGAGCCTCTTGGGTATGATCTGTACATCTGATGTGAAAATGTATTTTAAAGTTATTCAAATAAATGTGGCTGGTACCTTTACTCAAGTTCAAATTCATATCCATCTTAGAGATCTAAAATATTTTAAAGTGGCCAAAAAAATGGCCATGGAGATTTAAGCTTAGTATTTATTTGAGATAGCTCTAAATGATTTGTTTTAAACAAAACAAAAAGAACATGAAACAAATTAGGGAAAAAATATGGAAGACTATAAAAGAGGCAGCGGGGTACACAGACACCCAACTGTGGTGGACAGAGCTTGTCCAGCGGTCTGAGGCCAGGAGGCAGTTCATAGAGGTAAGTCAAGTCTGTGATGAGACCTACAGAGGGGCTCTGCTTCACTCATGTCCCTGCCAGAGGGCAGAGGGACCTGATGAAAACACAGGGCAGCTGTGACTCTGCAGTGCCCCTTCATAAATCTGACATTTAAAACAGACAATAATGTCACCGTGATAGCATTGACAGAAGCACAGATTTTTCTACTTGGCGGATACTAATCACAAACAGCATAATGGTTCAAACAGCGTTTAAAGAAACATCTGGGGCTTTATTATTCTGGAAAAGTTAAGAGGAAAGCAGGGCAGACCTGCCTGATGCCTGAGACGTACCCAAGCCCCTTTCATGGGGACTGAACAAAATAAATCTCTAACCAGCAATAGTTACAGAAATGCTTCAGTATTAAACTGCTGTGTGACTCGTTCGTCTTTTCCATTGACCTTGCACGAGAAACCTTCAGACTCAATGCCAGTGGCAGAGCAGAGAGAGGAAGGCGAAGGAGTTAATTTTAAAAATTAAGATACAACTTTTTTTTTTTTAACCTTGAAAGAAAGCAAACCACTAACAAAGGGCAATCTGCTTTTGAGAAGTTTCTGCTAGGGAAACCCTGAAAGGCCTGTAATTCCCTCTGCTCTTTAAGGAGCAAGCTTCTTTGTGTCGGAGTGACAACACAGCAAGGTGACAGACAATTTCTTTGGTGAAACTGCAGCAGAAATGCTATGTCTAGCTAACGCTACTTGCCTTGGACAACTACAGAGCCCAGGGCACCGCACACGGTGGAATGGTATGTAACCGTATGTGTTCATCACCAGGGGAATGCACTGATTCCACCATTGCCTGCCAAACCTCTCCTGCCTTCACCACCTCTTGCTTCTTTTAATTTCTTTACAATATTTTCAAAATGTCCTGGGAAATATGCTATACAGTAATGAAGAAACTTGAAACTGTAATGAGTCTAACACCCCTACATGTGTGCATGTGGTCCAAACTCTTCTCTGAGTTTTCACAGTGGCTCCACCCAGATGCAGATATGCAGATGAACTGGCTTCTGATGCTCACCGTGTCTAAGTGCATTGTGGGGCACTTTGCTGGGTCAGAACTGGCACCTACACGGAAAGCATATTTCTGAAGAGTCCTTTCCAAAACTGATCTGCACCTGCTTTTAATCAGCATGATGCCAAGTGCTGTGCAGACTCCCCAAGTTCCAAAGGTAAGATGACCCTACATTTTACTTGAACACAACAATCAGAAGTAGGTATAGCAGTCAACTCTCTGTTAGCCATCTAAATTTTAATTCCTCTCATCTATATCTCTCTATATAAATATATCTGTAGTACATTTACCAATATCTCTATCTATCTATCTATCTATCTATCATCTATCTATCAATTATCTATAAATCATCTATCATCTATCTAGATATTCAGATACAGATCTAGAAACATTGGTCTAAGTGCTAAGGAATTATTTAAGCTAGGATTGTTCTCTCATGATCTCTAAATATTCCCTGGGTCAGTTTGAGTCTAGTCCCAAAGCCATACCTAAATGTGTCAGAAACCTGGGATCACTTGCAGAGGCCCTGCAGAGAGACCATGTGTGGGCCAGAGTCTGGCAGCAACTGAGATCCTGATGTCAAACTGGCCTCAACGGGCCACAGCTTCTGCTCTAGTAGTGCCAGAACTACACAGAAAGGAGCTGACGAGTTTAGCACTGTCAAGCATATATGAACCAACACTGGAAAAGGACTTAGATCAGGCCATGTTGTTAACATAGTATAAGGCAATTCTGAGGCCGTTGGTCTCAGGTGCGTCAGCCATCTTGAAAGGAATGAAGGAGTAGTGGTGTGACTGACTAACCTCCAAAGAGATCCACTTCCGTAGTGACAGCCGTCACAGCTGTGGTGGTTGAGGCAGAGGCTGAAGCAGGCTCAGTGGTTGTAGTAGGAGGGGAAGGCTCTGGTGCAAATGGGTCTGAAATCGGTGCTTCAGAGGGACCAGAGGAAAGTGCAGCCAAGGAATCTGTATTTCACCAGAGACAGAGCAAAAGAGAGAGGAGGAAAGGACAGGAGATAGACCAGACTCCTAAAGGCCACAGGAAGAGATGGCTGCGGACGGCTCTCACAGGAGTTCAAAAACAAAGGCTTACTCACCCTCTCCCAAAAGGTCTACCGGTGTCCAGGTGGCGGCAGCATATGAAGAGACAAAGAGTTCCAGCTGAAACATCTGACTGTGCCAGTGTGCAAGCAGGGAGAGGCGCAGGCTCACCTGAGCTCTCTGCACTTCCCAGACCATTTGTAATCAGAGCACAAATGTTTTACCAACTCTCACCATGGAGCTTTCAAGGAGGAGGAGACCCTAGGCAATCTCTAGACCAAGCTCTTCATGTTACAGATGGAAAAACCGGCCAGGGAGGTCAAGAGTCTTAAATAACTCTGAGAAATCCAATCTATATTCAAAAAAGGTAGAGCTTTTCACCTTCATTATCCCCAGAGTCTGCGACTGATGCCATTAATCTGTAATTAGCAGAATTTCGTAGACTGTTCTTTCTTTCCCATCTCCTACCCTCTGTCTTTGAGACTGGGCTCCATATGTAGCCCACTAAGGCTATGTTTTTACATAACTCACAGCCACCTGTCCAGGGGTGGCACTGACCACAGCGGCCCTCCCACACCAATCATTAATCAAGAAAGTACCCTCCAGATTTGCCCGCAAGCCAGTCAGATGGAGGCGATACCTTAATTGAGGTTGGTGTCAAGGTGACAGAACTAACCATCACAGCAGATCTTACTTAATAACAGGGTCTGTGGTCAGTCTTGGAACCAAGATTTGTAAAGTATTAAACCACAGACACAAATTAAAGTAGGAGGATTCAATTCATGTATAAGAGATACATAATTAAAGGCCTTTTTACATTATAAAATGGCTAGAAGAAATTCACTGTAACACAAGGACGTTATTCTCATAACAAATAACAAAGAAGCTAGCGGGGCTGGTGAGATGGCTTAGTGGGTAAGAGCACCCGACTGCTCTTCTGAAGGTCCAGAGTTCAAATCCCAGCAACCACATGGTGGCTCACAACCACCCGAAATGAGATCTGACGCCCTCTTCTGGTGTGTCTGAAGACAGATATGATCAATAAATAAATCTTAAAAAAAAAAAAAAGAGAAGCTAGCGTTCTTCAGTGACCCACAACTGGATTGTTTCAAGTGACTATGAAGATTAAGTGTGCTCATTTACTTAAAAGGCTTACTTATCCCTGGAACACATCAAATGCTCCATAAGGAAAGCTGGGACTACGAACTTCAAAGCGCCTATAAACTTCCAGTGTCAGGTGTGTGTACGTAGCACAGTCTACAGACTCCACACCCCCGATTTTCTTAACATGGTAGGGAGTAGATCATAAAGCCCACTAGCATTATAACTAACAGTACACGTGGAAAATATTAGTTATATTACCTCATTATATAATTTTCAAAGGCATGTTGGTTATTAATTTCAATTTTAATAAAACCCTAGCAATAATCTTATATTTCTCAAAAAGCAGATATTTTATCTTAAGTATAAGAAGAAATTGTGTGCTTTTCCAGGCCTTAGATTACAGACTCAAAACCACTCATTTACTTGTGCTTCTAAAACACAGATTTATTATGAATAAATGAAAATATTCTTCCTTTTATGAAGGCAAAGGTAGGATCCAAAACATTTTGGATCCTACCTTTATTTTTTTTTCTGTCAATGGGCTTGTTATCAGTCTTACTAAAAACTAATATTATATGTAAATTTAAGTTAGATTTATTAAAATATAAAATTTTCTGAAACTTTGTTGTTTTATACTAATGTAAAAATATTATCATTACAACGTGTCTCCTGAAAAATGTGTCAATAGCTGTAAACCCACGAAAAATTCATGGACTTCACCTTTGTACATTAAAGTTCTTTCACTAAAGTCAGATAAGAAACACTCCAACAAGATTCTAGAGTTAAATTCTACACTATTCAAAAGCAGATGCGGCTTGATGTTAGGAAACAAGACTGGTAAACTGACTTTACACTTTACTCCATCAAATGAGGCAAACGCATCTCCGAGGCAGCCTCATCCTCAGCTCCAGCAGACTCTACAGCTAGAGAAACCCAGGGAAGCGAGGGCTACCTTCCCATTTCATTTGAGAAGGTTCTCGAGTTCCATTTTTCTTAGAAACTGAGAGTTAATTATTAGCACCCCCACCCCATCTCACCCCACCCCCATTAGTTCTGGGTGTCTGAGAAGCTGTCTAACCAGCAGGCAGGTTACTCCAAGGCTTTCCCAGCTTGGGAGATGTGCTCCACCTAGTGGGGAAGGTTAGGAAAAAAACAACTGCCTGAAGGGCAATGGTAAAGGTCACCAAACAATCCAGCATTACAAAATGAGAACACAATATTGAGATCCTGTAGAAACCAGGACACTAGAAAGAGGCCATGGAGGATACTATGTAATGTAGGCAGTGGAAGGGCAAAGGAGGAATACAGAGGTGGAAAGCTTTAGGTAGGGGTGAGGCTGGCAGGAGATGAGAGGAGAGGTAGAGGGTTAACTTAAAAAATAAGGGCTATGAAAAAGTAACATGAAATTATTATCTTGCAACCAATTTTTTTTTAAATTTAGTTTAAAAAAAAAGGTGTTTTAAGAAAAATAGCCTGCTACTGCCCAGTGCTGGTGTGGGATGCCCCCTGACAAGTTGTTAGTGAAGGAGATCACAGAGCCCTCCAGGCAAGACAGACTTTGGCTATTCCTCTTGCTTTCCCACCAGTATTACATAATAAGATCCTGTTATTGAAGACACTATATACCTTGGTTGTCTGAGCTAGAGAAATCAAGCTGGAATTGAGATGTAAAAGCCCTCCCTGCTCGCTAGATTTCATAGTCCTGGAGGGCGCTATATCAGCTGCTGGAGGAGAAAAATCAACAACAGACTTACCCAGGCAATGTGCCAGGCAAGATGTACCCACTTGTGCAGTCGTGGTACTATAGTTATAAGGGTAACCAACTGCCTCTAGACTCAAGGCCTACTCTACAGAAGGTACCTAAGCCTGCTACTGTAAATTTCATCCAAAAACACATACCAGAGAACACGGGCCTTAGGGAGAAACTGAATGTTGTTGTTTAGTTGAATTGCTAGAATCAAATTATCTTATAAATATTTATACTTATACCCATAGGCAAATGCTACTCTGAGTCTTAATGAGAGAAGCCTCTCTTTCCAGTGAATGGTGGTCAATGCACAGATTCATGGGTATACAGGGTACTGGGAATAAGCAGAAAATGTGTGCTCAGCTCTTAACACGGTACTTATTCTGTCCCTTTAAGACTTTGGGAACACTGTGAGAAAGAGGATGAAAAGAACATAAAAGCTAGCCGATAGAGAGAAGGGTTTTGAAATGCCGTTATCAGGCAATAGTGAGCCACTGCATCCATGAGTTCTGCAGCAGCTGTGAATGCCTGCACCGGGTCTGTATAAGAATAAATCTCTCAACAGTGAGGCACAGGCTCAACCCCTCTACTCCTCAATGCTGAACTGTTTGCTACTGATAGATATTGGAGGTAGGAAGTCACTGCCTTCAGCAGTGTACCCTCATGTGACCTCACCGGACTCCAATATAGTTCCAATCTAAAACTCATACAGATGATGCCTATTAAACTCCATGAGTCACAAAGCAAAACTAAAGTCATGAATCTGGGAAAAGCACTGGTTAGCCGGTAAGAATGCTGTGCTAGTTAGTGCTTTCATTGCCTTGACACAAACTAGGGCTGTCCTGGAAAAGGGAACCTCACTTGAGAAAATGTCTCCATCAGATTGGGCCATAGGCAAGTCTATGGACATTTTCTTGACTAATGATTGATGTGGGAGGAAAAGTAGTCCTGGCTGACTTAAGAAAGCAGACAGATCAAGCCAGTAAGCAGTGTTCTTCCATGGTTTCCTGCCTTGAGTTACTGACTCTGTTCCAGAAAGCTGAAGTCAAACCTTTCCTCCCCAAGTCACTTTTGGCACAGCAATAAAAAGCAAACTAAGACGTATGAGAAGGAGGTAAGAATGAGTTTGGGGCTGGGATATATTATATATTATCAGAATATATTATATACATGTATGAAATTGTCAAAGAACAGAATTAACTAAAATATGAACACATAGTGACTTAAATGCATGACAGAATTAAAAATAATATTCATGTAATACCCAAGTCTTTTTATACAACCCAATGAATTTATAACTAAAACAAATTTTAATTATAAAAATTTTATTATTAAAGTGTTTATGAATTTCATGGCTGAGAAAATTTGACTTGAGGGTATGGACCTGAAAAGTTATCAAACAGGAACACATAATATGTTATGTGAACCAAAAGAATCATTAACAAAGCAAACTTGAGTATTTAAGAGATAAAGAAGAGAACAAATGAGTGCCCTCAGGAAGAAAGCCCTTATGCAGGCTCTCCAGCAAGTTTTCTTTCTCAGTTTAAGGAGCAAACTTACTTAAACGTTTAATAGCTGTAGCCCTAACAGTTGACTAGGGAGAATGCCTACATGGCTACAATGTTCACATTTCTAGCTGTCAGCTTTAGTTCTGCTGCTATATTTCTGTAATTTTTGTTACCAAGCATCTGAGAAATAAAATGAAGATATTACAAAGACTCAAGGATGGGTAGACTCAGGAACCCAGGGGCCCTTCCTGCCTCCACTTCTGATTTCTGCCACCTGATTCCCACAGGCTGCTACTGCTCAGACAGAATTGTCCCCTGGGATTCTCCACTGTGCAGTCAGGATGGTTAGGATTTCTGATCATGGGCTTTGCAGTAGCATAGCAAATGCACTGCAGCCCCCATATTCCTAAAGAGAAAGCTCCCAGCCAGGATGCATTTCTTCGGTTACACTAACATGTTTTTAATAAGCTCACCCAGAGACTAATTATCTAGGGCAATGTACCTTCATTTGACTGTGTTCCTTACTGTTAATTAAGGACACTGATTCCGAAATGTTCTATTAAATTACAGATCTTGTCTCATAGTAGTAGAAATATTTTCTGCCTGGGAGGAAAACTAACCTAAAGGGCATGAGTGTTCTTGCCTAACTGGATACCAACGACTTTCTAAGGAGCCTAGTCATCTTAGCGTAACAAATTTGCCTGTGCAAATTCCTGTCAATTCTGGTTCCTTAAACACCCCAAACCAGTGTTATCATCTTTTGAATTACTAAGTTTTTCACCATGTCACTTTCCCAGTTGTATAATACCTTAAACTCTGAAATTTTAAAGGATCGTCTGCTGCTGCAGCGCATGGCCCTCACAGATGAAGCTGTACACCTTGAGACTCATTAAGAAATCACTTTAATTTTACTTTGTCGTGTTTTTAATCAACCGTTTGTGAGAAGCTGTTTGGTCTGAGCTTGTGAAGCAACTGGAAGTGAAATGCCTCGCCATGTTTTCTTTCGGCCACCCAGTGTAGGAGAGCCCTTTTCTGATACAAATGGGAGTGTATAATCGATTTTGGTTTCATAAAGTCAGATACACTGTGAACAACATGATAGCCTAGGCACTATATTTGACTAAACCAAGTTGTTAATGAGTAACGTGGTAAATTCCTGAAAGGGACGAACCTAAGGTATCCGTTTCTAGAAAATAATTACTAAAAGTAAGGATTTAGAATCACAAAAAAATACTTCTTTTGTTTCAATGTTAGATCGTACATAGCTATCTGAACTTTTAAACTGAGTTATGTGGAATTTCTGTGTCCTTCACGATATGTACTTTGATCAGCTGACGCCACCCTGAGAAAATTTCCCACCAAGTTTCTAATAGTATTGTTGATGACCAGATAATAATTACAGGCCAAATGAAAACAGCCACAGAAAATGCCCCACAACCTACAAGCTCACTCACCTCCCCAGGCGGTGGCACCCCCAGAAGGCGGCACTACAGGTGCTGCTGCCCCCGCAGCCGCTCCAGAGAAGTCAGGCTGAAGATCAAGGAGATCGCTTGATGGCTTAGCAGAGCTGGAAGGAAAGCAGGCTTCACAATCAGACTCTGAAATGTTATAATGCAAAGGGTTTTACAACAAAGGCGTGTGCAGAAAATATCAAAGATTTGTGTGGTATGCACAAAGGCTTGGAATCTCTGTAAAGGAATAGATGGTTGGGCTTTGAGGGGCAGGTGGTCTCTGCTACTCCTCAACTCTGCCATTATAGCAGAGATACGACACTGACAATAAAGAAGACAGAAACAAATCTTTACACTCCGTCTCAATAAAACTTTATTTATAAAAATAGGTGATGATAAAATCCTACAGGATACCAAAAAACAAAAACAAAACAAAACAAAACAAAACAAAAAAACAAAACAAAACAAAAAAAACCCATAACCTTGAGGGTATTTGTTTTCTCATACAGAAAACAAAAACAAAAACAAAACTCTCCTAAGAATCCACAAACCAAATAATATTAAAACGAATAAAAGTTTATTTATTTTTTTTTCCCAAACTAGATAATAATATGTCAAATCTGCCTCTCGGCAGGCTTGCCTTCCAAAGAAGCCTAAGTTTTACTGTTTAAAGCATGGGCTCAGAATGCTGAGTGTCCTGGAATCTGACTCATAGTGTAACCATTCAGGCTTATCCCATCGTATTTTAGTAAGCTCTCCCATGATTCCCAGGTACACTTCGATCTGAGGAGAATCGACTACAAGCTCTCTAGCCTTCAGAGTGAGGCTCTCTGTCTGACTTTAGGCTTCATCTTTATCCTTTTATACATGGTGGATAGCTAAAGCAATATTTTATTGAAGAAAGGAGTCTGATGCTTCCAAAGCCCCGAAAGGTTTTGCTTCAGTAACAGACATAAACACAACTAGACTAAATACAGAAAAGGGAAATATATTTATCACTATGAGCTTAATTGGGGGCATATGTGGGTCCAGGGTTTGACCCTAGCACCACACAAATAAAAACATTATAAATAAGTAGAGCTTAAGCAAACTTTTCATAAGAGACAATTTATTTTGGTGTGTCAGCAGAAAGCACTTGGTTTTGCCAACATCTAAGAAGCAGAAACAGGCAAATGTAGCACACAGTAAACACGGGAGCAATGTGTATATTCATAACTGTTTAAAATTGAAACCTCTAAAAACAGGAAGCCTTTGGATAGACTGCATTCATAAAAGAGTCCCAGACACTCTAAAATGAGGCTAGAATCTCTTACGGTGAAAGAGAAATCTGACCCAAAAATATTACCTGTAGAAGCCTCTCTGGGCTGGAGGCTCGTTTTAGGGAGTTTTGAGATCTCAGTCTTTCCTGTTTTCCCTGTTATAGGGCAGACAGGTGTATCAGAGTTGGCTAGGAACATCCACTGGTCTCTTCCTATTCCCTTAGCAGAGTTCATTCCACGGCCAACCAATCAGCCTGTAACTGTGCGGTTTACTCAACTGACAGGGTTTTATCACAGCCCAGTCTGGCCCTAACTTGTTAAATAGTTCAGACTGGCTCTGAATTCATGATCTCCCTAACGTAGACTTCTACATGCTGGACTACAGGCTTCTGCCACCTCTTAATGGTTTCGAAGCACTCTGAAACACCTTTTAAGTTTCTCACGGGAAGAATAGATTTTATTACATACTTAGTATATCATCTAACCGTAGAAGGACCTGCAGAATTTGAGTCTTTCTTCCAGATATTTTCCTAAATTTACAAGTCACAACATAGGTCGTCCCAAGGACTTAAGAGGTACAAGCTTAGTTAAGAGCCCAAAAGAACTCTCTTTACACTGCAAAAGTAACCCCAAGTCACAGTATCAGGATTGGACTTCATCTGGTGAAATTGTTCGGCATCAGTACAGTACAATAAAAATACAACAAAAAGCAATTCAAAATACTAATGAGAAGTTGGCTACATACTCGTTAACTGACCTGACTGGGGCAGCCGCGGATGCTGTTGCAAATATGTCAACTGGCGGGGATGTGTCGATAGTTTTAGCTGGTGTAGAATTAGGAGATGTAACAGTTGTGGCTGGAGAAGACTGAAAGTGAAGATCACAGCACAGGCACATCAAAAACGCATCTAGATCTCACGGAACAGCGGGGCTTTGGCCTTACAAACCCATGGCCTTACAAACATTTATTCTGCAACTGCTCACAGGAGGCAAAGCTCAGGAAATTGAAATCAAGATCTATAATAATCACTATGGCCCAAATGCACCTCAAGCTTAGACAGTTAAATGTAACATGTAAATTTACATAAAGTTTTGCGAAAATATGTGGTCTAACTAATTTGAGTGACTCCTAGTTGTACATTTAAAAATCAAGCCAAACATATTTCCTAAACTTAAAATTATTAGGACACTGGGTGTCAAAAAGGACCAAGTGGTGACAACTGCTATAAAACCAGTATTTTATCTTCCCCTCTCAACCTAAATATACTCCATATCTTCTCAGACAACTTCAACATCTGGACATTTAACTTAAATGCTTTATAGCTGGCAGGAAATAAATAATTCACAAGTAATATTCAAGTCGCCGCAATCTGAGGATATGGCTGTATTTCATTATACTGTGAAATAAAGATTTTAAAGTGAAATGAAATCTTAACCTTTGGGCTGAGAAGATGGTTCAATTGGTAAAGTGCTTGCTATGCAAACACAGGGACCTGAGTTCTGTCCTCAAACACCTATATTCAAAGCCAGGTGCTGTATATGTGTGTGTAACCCCAGCACTGGGGCCTGGGGGCAGAGATAGGTGGAGCCCTGAATAACACTGAGAGACTTTGTCTTGGAAAGGTAAAGTGGACCTAGAATGAAAAAGTCACCTGATATCAAACCTAGCTTTCAAATACACACACACACACACACACACAAATCTTGCTTTCTATACTTTTTAAAGAGGTGTTAACAGTTTATGTAATAGGAAATTAAAATTCTGTGGTTACTATTACTATTCTAATTTTACTTATTGTATGTATTTAACTTTCCAGGAAATAAAATGCGTGAAGCTTGGGAGCAAGCAGAGGCTCTGCCACTAGATTCAAATACAAAAGATGTAAAAAGTCATAAAGATAATTTTAAAACAAAGGATTGATAAGAAAGTTGTAGGAAAATCTGCCATTCTAAGAATGCCTAGGCTTCAGTCATGCTACAAAATACCTAATTCTATCAAAGTTGAATAGCTATGTAGCTGCCAAGTGTTGAGCACTATGAAGAGATAAACACAGGAGTGCCTACAGTTGATGGGGAAATCACAAATGAACTCTCCCTCTGCGACACAAAGGTTAAGGCTTCCCAGTGGTGCACAACAGGGAATCGGAAAACACTAGCTATACAGCAAAGGACATAATTCCTTATGCTGGACACCGACTGCTCTAAAAAAGAAAGAAAGAAAGACTTCAATCTTTAAGTAGGATTTATAAATAGACTTAGAAGTGTATTTACATAAATGAAGTAGCAGGGAGAACATAAGGACACCAAATATACTACCAATGTTAACTCAGACATGAAGGTGGACAAAGGCCTATAAAAAATGCCTTGTACCAAAAACCTCTAATGTAACAGGAGACGTCCAAAAAACCACAGCAGCAACAAGTAGAGACTGTCCTAAAGGAAGCCCTGATTTGGCCACACTAGAGTCATGAGCTGGAAATTTTCACAGAGGCAACATGGCTTTAATGGTTTGTCTTTGCATCAAAAAGTGAAAAGACTGCTTAAAATTTTGTTTTCAGGCCCTGTGAGAATTTAAACAGTCAGCCAGGTACAGGCAGAACACACGGTATTTGGGGATCACTGGCACAGTCACAATGACATCCCTGAGAGTCTGTAATGGCATCAATTACTTAATGGGAATCTGTCAAAGAAAAGCACACCGATTACACCTCTGCCTACAAAATGCAACAATGGCAGATGCGAAGTGCAGGCCGGCCGTGAGAGAGAGAATATGGCCTCCTCAGGGAAAGCCCTGAGCCTGTCCTTTCACTGGCTCAGAGAGAGAGATGGCTGAAGGAAAGAGTGCTTCAGTAGGCATGCTTGGGGCAAAGGCCCCTAATAATATTTCCTCCCCTGTTTCACTAAAATACACTGCATGGGACTGGAGAGATGGCTCAGTGGGTAAGAGCACTTACTGCTCTTCCAAAGGTCATGAGTTCAAATCCCAGCAACCACATGGTGGCTCACAACCATCCTTAATAAGATCTGATGCCCTCTTCTGGTGTGTCTGAAGACAGCTACAGTGTATTTAGATATAATAATAAATAAATCTTTTTAAAAAAATGTCTTTAAAATACACTGCACCCTGTGCTGTGCTAGATCACGGATTCACAATATGTGAAAAGAGTTTTTAATTATCAAACATTATACAGCTATGTATGGTTTCAGCTGTCACATAAATACAGGAAAAACCTCACCTGTTTAAGACCTGGAGTTCTAAGAGAAAGCCAGATCACATATAAAAACAACTTAATCCTTTCTCAGAAATGTAAATCGACTGTTCCATCTGCTTTACCCCTGGAGGCTGTGAGCCTCTCAGTGTGGGTGCTGGGAACTGAACCTGGGTCTTCTGCGAGAGCAATGGTTGCTCTTAACCACTGAGCTATCTCTCCAGTCCTCAATCAGACATTTCCCACTATAGTTATATCAGAACTGTTTGTCATATTGACAATCTGGAAGTCACTTAAATACCCACTGGAGGAAAAATGAACAAACCGGCTTTTGGAGCTAAGACCGTGCCCCAAAGACATTAAGTAAAATTAATAACTTATGAAAGGTCAGACTGGCTGGATCTACTCAGAGGAGGTATCCAATTTATAGATGGAGAAAGAAAGGGGGCTTCCAGGGGCTGAGGTCAGGAGGCGCGTGGGCATTACTGTTTCACGACCCTAGAAGATGAGGAAAGTCCTGGGAGTGTGTTGCGGTGTGACTGCTGTATCACAGTATAAATGCACTCGGTGCTTTGAGCTTTACAGTAAACAATGCTACATGTAAAAAAAGAAAACAGCAGAGAAACAAACCAACTTACCTTACTTAATGGAGAGGGAGCACCAGATCTAAAGGAAATACAGGAAAAGAAAATGTGAACGTGCCCAACTTCATCCGGCTTTAGATTAGATCACCTTCATGGAACTCCATGCAACAGAGGAGCTCAGAACGCTTGTCTTTTGCTCCATGATGTCCTCTCCCCAACTTCCCCACTGACTTCCAATCTCTTAGCAGACATTCTTAAATTCAAAATTATCTTCTCTTGAGTCATTATTATTGCTTATGTCCACCAAGAAACCACAGTTCAAAGTTCAACTTCTAAAACTCCCCCAAGGTTTATGAAAAGGCACCCTCCATAAACCAATACCTGTTTATCTCATTTCAAAAGTCAGAAAGCTCAGAAACAGAATGGTGTATTGCAGTTCGCTCAATTTCGACTGGAATGCATAAAAGAAGGAACCCTAGAGAAAAATGGCCAGGATCCCGTGAGCTGTGTGAGTGAACCGGACCCCACACACGCAACCAGACTCCTGCTGGTGTGTTATTTTCAGGCCCGCAATGGAAATGCTCTAGAGAAAACTGTTCCCATGCAGTTGTCATAAGCAGTGGGAGTTCTGAGTAGGGCAAAGTCGGTGCTTCGTTCTGATTAGGGAACTAAACAGTCTTTACAGATAGCACTGATTCTAGCACAGGCTGCAGACAGCCACATGTGTGAAACATCTGTCTGCATGGCTCACACTTTCCTAACCTGGGAGAGAATAAAATGAACAGTCAGACAAAATGAAGCAAACAAACTCCAAGGGTAGCCGTAGTCAGGTCAGCTGTAAGGATGGCTGTCCCTCAGCTTGGAGCAAATACAAGGTTAGTAACTGGGATTGTTGTCCAGTACTATGCAAATTCCACCTATTCACAGATACTGTACGCTAGCTTCTACTACTGGATGCATGCCCGTAACTTCCCATTTCAAAGGCTCTGCTAACATGAAGTGATTCTGTTTTTGCACCACAGAAAGGGACTTAGGAACTAAAGAATCTAGTGCACCATAAGGTTGAAATCTCAGGCAGTCTTGGATATTTTTTCCACTTACATAATTTCCTTCATACGTATGGAAAGGGAAGGAAATTAAATATATCATATGAAAAAAAACACTAAATAAAAAGACAAAAAATTAAAACCTAAAAAACAAAACAAAACAAAACAATATTTACTTGGCAAAAACAAAGAAACCACAAACACCCTTTGACACGATCACTTTCTAAGGACAAATTCCTTTTTCTCTCAGTCAAATTTCATAAGCCAAGTTTTTAAAGTCCTGAAAAAAAAAGGCAATGAAATATTTACCAGCTAATACCTTGATACTGGTAACAGCTTCCTATCTCACAGCAAGTACAACATAAGCTGACAGAATACTGCCCTCTGCTGCTAAATAACTCAATTTCAAGCTGCGTGAAAGAAAATTGTAATCGGTACCATCATCCTTTGCATTTAAATCCCACAAGGCACTCTTACTAGCGATGCCTGGGGCGACCCCATGGATTAAACAGTCTCTCCTGAGCCAACGGGACACCTGCTGTTTACACTCCAACTGTCTCTGGTTACCAATCTTCATCACTGGGTGCTAAGTTCTCTGAGGTGAAAGAACACATTCTGCTGTTTTATTACCTGAACATGTTATACAGCATCTGGCATTTTGGGAGTTATTATTTAAAAGCTTAAGAATGTATTTATGTGCTTATTCTATAGTCATCAATGAGCCAAAAGCCTTAAGAAATTGTCCTTGCCCCAATGAGATAGCTCAGTGGATTAGTGGAACTAAGCTGGCAACATGAGTGACCTCTGTCCCCATTGACTCTATCTGGCCTTTACCTGACATATACTCACAGATATTTCTATGGGGCTATTAATCACTGATCAAAATCTACTCCAAAACTGTCTGATCCTCAGAGCTGGTCTCTGGTCCACATTCAACCCTGCCCTGGAAGGGCACACGTGGGACAGCACATTAATTCTTTCTCACAGGTCATAAATTGATGTTTCTTGCATATTTCTTGCTTGCTATTCCATCCTACATATTTGCCACTGACAGTTTATGAGAAAATGCTACTACATTTTGCATATAGACAATATGCAAATATACATTTATTTATTTATTGCAGACCAATATTCATTTGCAATTTCATGTACAGTGTCCTGGTTGGATTTCAACTTGACACAAGGTGGAATTATCTTAGAAGAGGTAGCTCAATTGTGAAAATGCCTCCATCAGAGTCTCTAGGGCACTCTTGATTAGTGGTTGATGTGGGAGGGTCCAGTCTCGTGTGGGAGGGGCCAACCCTGGTAGGTGGTCGTGCATGGTATGAGAAAGCAACAGGCTGAGCAGGTAAGGAACACTGTTCCTTGTCCTCGGCTTCAGTTCCTACCTCCTGGGTCCTGCCCTGACTGATTTCTTGCCTTGATTTCCCTCACTGATTGACTGTAATCTGTGAGGTGAAATACACCCTTTCCTCCCTAAGTTGCACTGGTTGTGGTAGTTATCGCTGCAACGGAAACGTAACCAGGCCTTATAGAAATCTATAACATACTGGATCAAGTTGGGAAAACTAATGCATTACTGACAATCTGAAACGATAATGAATATTATCTATATTGTAATCTAAGCAAAAATTCTAAAATGCTACATAAAGGCCTGCTGGCTTTTTCTATGAACATGGAAGCGGTCAATGTTTTTTTCAAAGATGGGAAATAGTAAGCTATCAATAGAGGAATTTATGTTATTTAATGACCCCCCCCCAAATAATTCCTATGTAGCATAAATGCTATCCAGAAAAATATAGAAATGTAAAAGCCTATAAATATCTCATAATTTTAATTACAAAAGTCACCCGGGGTTTCCTAGCTGATCAGCTCAACACTTAGTGTTAGAAGTACCAAAAACAAATGGCATTCGTGTCTCCCATAGCAGCCTTTTGGTCTGAGCTGGGTTTTATGTCAGGGTTTCTATGCAGGCCAGGAACTTGCTCTGTAGACTATGCTGGATTTGAACTCAAGAGATCTGCCTGCCTCTGCTGCCAGAGTGCTGGGACTAAAGGTGTGAGTCACCACTGCCTGCTTTAGGATCATCGCAGCAGACATTTGCAAATGCATATACATTGTCACAGTCTTAGAACAGTTTTGTATTGCTATAGAATGGCAAAGAAAATATCTTCAAACCATTTATGCTTCTTGTAAAACTGCCCTGGCCTTCTGCAGTGTAGCAGGAGAAAAATCTTTTATTTACCCAATGAAAATACCTTTTCTAAAAGTGAAGAGGGTTATTTATACACCTAGGAGATACTGTTAATTATGAGACAACAGGACCCAAAGGAAGCAAAACCATCCTTGCTAGTCACCTTGGGAGAAAAGAGAATACATAATAAAGGCATAGATGTATGAGATGGACACTAATGGACACTGATCAATTTCCAAAATTCCAAATACCAAATATGGTGGGTTTTGTTTGCATTTTTAGTAATTACCAAATGCAAAAAACAGTAACTTAGCGTGGTACTCACCCTTCACTTAAGTTCCCATGTAGGCACAAACATACAGAGAAGAAATGAGTTAACTATTAAAGCTTGTTTTTCTTAAAATCAGAATAAACAGAAGACAAATCAAAATATGGTTCCAGCCAATTAATGAGAAGAATCTGACAAGTACAAAAGAGTGATTTAAAAGGCACCAGAGAAAGTTCTTCTAAGTTGAATGACTTTGGCTCCAGAGTTTTAATCCTTATTTCTAAAAATGCCCACCGGTAATTTCCCTCAGATAGCCCTCTGAGGCCACAAAGGGGCAAGTTCAGAGTCAAAGCTTGGCTAAGGAGCCTGAAGATGGGGAAGAAGGCGCTGGTGAAGGAAGCCCTAGAGGATCTAAGGGAAGTGGGGAGCTTGGCAGTGCTCAGCCCGAGAAAGCAAAGGCTTGGAGAAGCAGCCTGCAGCACACACACAGTGCTCAACAGGGAAAGAACGAAAGCCCTTCAGCTACTGGAGCTTCCAACAGAGGGTGGCCCCAGCTATACGTGAGAGTGGGTGTTTTAAATTGGTATGTGGTAATCTCACATCAAAAGCTGTTCAGCCACAGCTACACTCGAGCACAGCTTGGCCTTAAAACAACCCAGAGAGGTCATGTCGTCCACAGAGGCTGTGCAGCCAAAAGTGCCTGAAAAACTCCCCTACTGAAAACGTAAAACCATACTATATATATAACACTATACTACACTAACTTGAGGGGAAAAGACAAAAGAAACAGCACATAGCTGATGAAACAACTATAAAAATGTAGCATCAAGACATAAGCGTAGGTTCTGCGAGAATGCTCAGAGAGAGATCGTAAGAGTTAAATTTTACAGCTCTGCCATTGGCAAAAACCAAACCAACCAACCAACCAACCAACCAACCAAATGCAAATCTGTGTCCATCCTGTGGCCCTGCAACAATCTGTTTCTGCGCTATCTGATGAGTAAGGTGACCTCTATTTGAAGATGGGACCACTAATGAGGACCTGCAAGCTGACTGCATAGCAGGCTCTGCACTAAGTGTTCAGATAATAGGGTAGAAAACAGTCTCTACATTTAGAATCAGGAACTCTCGTGGAATTACACATGTGGATAAACAGCCACAATACAAGCAAGCTCACGACTCAGGAAGGAAGGCTTCCTAAGAAGGCAGCGTTGCAAACAGTCCTTCCAGGAGGCATGGGATCTACATAACTGGGAGGAGGTGGCTCCAAGGCTAATGAATATAGTGGAAACAAGGAACAAATGCCAGAAAGTACAGACAATTCTGATGTCTGTTTCAGAGGTAGGGGAATAAAGGAACCTGGGCAGTATTTTGTACACAGTGACGAGAACAGCTGAGGACTAAGTACCCAAGCACAAAGGCAGCAGAATAAGCAAAGACTGTGTGAGTCACCCTTGCTACTCCCTTTATAGGATGACTCTGGAGTAATAGCAGCATGATGTGTCTAAGGGCTTACAGGGAGGTGTGTCACTGGAGACTACACTCCAAAAGCCTGTCTTTCCTCACACCACAGTTGGCTAGTCTTGGTATTCAAGGATGGTTGTGAAACTCTCCTTGCTTGAGTCACAACCAATCACAATAGCTTTAATCTTTTTTTTCTAATTATTTATTCACTTTACATCCTGATCATTGCTCCCCTTCCTGGTTGCCCCTCTCAGTCTCTCCTCCCATTCTCTCCCCCTTCTCCTCTGAGAGAGTGGAGGGGCCCCTGGGACACCCCCTACTGCAGGGTTAGGTGCTTCTTCACCCCCATCCCCCTTCCCGAGGTCAGACAAGACAGCCAAGTTAGGGGAACGGGTTCCACAGACAGGCAACAGATTTAGGGATGGCTCCCGCTTCCACTGTTCAGGACCTACATGAAGACCAAGCTGCACATATGCTACACATGTGCAGGGAGCCTAGGTCCAGCCTGTGCATGCTCTTTGGTTGGTGGCTCAGTCTCTGAGAGCTCCCAAGGGTCCAGGTTAGTTGGCTCTGTTGGTTTTCCTATAGAGTTCCCATGCCCTTCAGGACCTACAATCCTTGCTCCACCTCTTAAAGAGTAACTTCTAAAGACATATCTGTAAACCAGCAGGTCCAGTCAACCTGCTGCAAACCATGGATTCTTCTGTGACATTCCCTGATAGGTCAGGTGTCATAGGCTAGAAAGAAGGGTAGAGGTTCTGAGGGACCCCAGGAGACTGGCAGCTAACCACACCCTGAATCTGCCCTGGAGTAAGTAGTTACCCCTGAGAAATTTCATTCTCACGAAGAACCACTTGGTGTTTTTCATCTTATGTACAGTATACAAGCAGTGCGTACTTGTTTCCAGGTTTCTTTCCTTCTAGGGTATTTAGATGTTGTTCAAGGGTCTCCATAAGACTGCTGGGAGCCTACAATAAGAAATAAAAACAAACGTCTGTGTTGTTCTCTCCCAAAGCCAAGCACACTCTAACATCGCTGTGTTAAAGTGATCTTAAACTTTAGCATACCATACTTTAACTCCGTGTGGCAGAAGTTCATGTGAGTACCCTGCCTGAGATGATTCCATGCTATGTCCTTTGACATTTAGGAATTTAAGTTCTGCGGCATCTCAGATAGGCCCATCTTAAATAGACTTACCTCCACTAAATTCCCAATGACGTTACAACACTATTTCAGTAAAAGATGTTTCCTGCATCAGACAGGTGTCTACTAAGGAGGTCAAGGTTGCTGCTACTTCACACAGAGCCTCCGTGAAAAAGAAATAGGTACTTATTTGCATCCAAATCCAAAACATATGAGCCCAAATATAAATTTATAGAAATTTGAAAATATAGCAAAAATTCATTTTTACATGCCTGGTTGAAATATTAGGGATTATCTTCACCACCATTTAAGAAAGGGTTAAGGAGCAATAAGAATGTCACCTTAATACAGAGTGGAATTAAGATTTTCCAATGTTTAATATTTAATTTATATATAATAAAGTAACCAAACAATATGATAAAATTTTGTATTATCAAATAGATTTGGTATATTTCAATCCTTAAAGATTCAATGTTTCTATAAAATTTCAGGCAATAAAAATGGTATTTTATTGCACATTCAAAGGGGACATAATGGTTTCTACAAATATTTGCTCAATCTATTCTTCAGGCAGTAGAAACTGAACTTGCTTTTTCTCTTAATGCAAACGAGACCTCAACAGTGTAGTGGTTCAGAGAAAAGCACTCAATGTTGAAGCATCTATACATTTATAGGTACATCCTGGTATTTATTTTTAATGGGAAATTAAATTTGAAGGACTTTACCCTAACCATGCTACTGTTGTAGTACAAGAAAAATTATAAGAAATTCATATAATTCTATATTTTACCTGCGCTTAACAACATTTAATCAGATGCTTATTAAAGTTTCGAAATTTTGGACATTTAGGTATTTAATATTACATTTCATTTTTATAATAGACTCAAACTTTCAATGTTTATGTGATGCTACATGATTATAAATGAGAATTAAGTATAAAACTGTAACTACATCTGTATAAACTGTACATAAACTGTAAAAAATCACTAAATGTATAAACATATTGACTTGATCCAAATTACCAAAGTAGGATAGCAAGAGACATCTCTATTAGCTCTGCCTAACAAACTTCAGAGTGGAAAAGTTGTCGAGAGATCTAGTATGCTTAGAAAAAACGATGCAAATTAGAATGTCAGCTACAGCTCAGGTGAAGGCAGATTTCCAGCGAACTCTGGCCGAAAATGAACTTAGTAAGTTTCAAAAAATGAATTTTCAAGGTAGTTAATTGAAGCTTTGTTCTGTACATTAGATTCTATATCTCAAAGTAATGATCATTAGATAAAACGTGCATTGTAACTTTAAACAGAAAATGTAACTGATGTAAACCCTCAAACGTTTTAATCGATAACTTCACAGCCATTCTTCTAGTCTCATGATAGATGTGTGTGTGTGTGTGTGTGTTACTGACGACAGTGAAGGTGGCTAAAAAGGCATGAGAACACATTTACATTTTTTTCATATAAATTATGGGGGGAAACACATATCAAGTCATGGAGCCTCTCTTTAGTCACAAGACCCGTGTTCTCTACATGCGAAATGCACTATACCTAAATTTTTATTTCTTGCTGAGCTCAAATAAAAGCTTAGGAAGTGCAAACAAAATTTGTAATAAAAAATGTGGAAGAAAACACGGGATAGCAAAGGCTCACAGGATACATAGTGTCCGACCTGTCAATGCTGAGATTAAAACAAAATTATCAGGAAGATTGCTTGTGACTCCATTCTTCCTGGGACATTTCTATTCCTCACCCTCGTTTTGGAGACAGGATTTTACTATGTAGCCCTGGCTGGCCTCAAACTCACAGAGATCCACCTGCTTCTGCCTCTTGGGTGCTGGGACTGAATGTGTGTGCCACCATGCCTCTCGTGGGCCATTCTGTAATGACTGAAAAACCTGGACACTGCAGTAGAGATCGCATCAGCTGAAAAGGGAACCCATCAAGAGGGTGAGCTGCTCTGGAGAGTTACTGAGCAGCACACTCTATGTATAATTCATTGAGCCTTTTATCCTACAGGACTTAAAAAAGTGCCTTAACATTAAATTTTTCATAAGGACATGTGAAGTTCCAAGAGAGACACCCTTTGATGGGAATGTCCAGGAGCACGTGATGTATGCTCTCTTCACTGTTGGTGGTACAGTGATGTCTGACACACAGTAGGCAGGGGGTAACACCTGACACACAGTAGGCAGTGAGGAACAGTGGCCTCCTGAACTTCAAAGCAGGCACTTTCAGAATGCGTCTGCTGGGGCGAGAGAAACTTAAAGGAACACTGAGAGTCAGTAGCATCTTTATCTCCTTATTTCAGAAAAACAGCCACATGGATAAGATCAATCAGGTGACAGGTAATAATCATAAATGTGTCACAGAATCATCAATGATATAATTTTTAAAACGAGCGCTTTTGGGTTAGCCAAAACTCCAGCCATCAAAACCTAAGAGCTTTTCATAAACGGAGTTTAAAATTTGGAACCCACACACTCCAGGAAACACTATTATGAGAATTATTTTTTGAAATAAATTCATAGCTTATAGTGATATTCAGAGTAAAGAAAAAAAATGCATCCACCTATATGCTACCGGTCATAAAATCAACTTAAAAAAAATACAACAGTAATTCAGATTTTAGATTAGATCTCAGAAACCACTCCTAGTGCTGAGAAGAAATATTTCAGCCGGGGAACACATTCTCCTACTCTTTGAAATAGTACTTTAAATATCATCTGAAAATGTCATTGACGTTCACAAATCATTTATGTGGTGGTGCTATGTGCACAGGTGTTTATGGTCCATACTCTCAGGTGGAGACAGGATTTAATGTGTTAAATTCCTATGTTTATTTTTTTTTTCTGTAAGAGAAAATTTAATCCTTAGGAATTCTATTCTATGCTCAATTAGGAGTTCCTTCTGGTCACCATCATTTCTATTTATTTATTTAGCAAAGGAAAAATCGGTTTTCTCTAATGGAGTCTCACTGGTATATTAACCATACACTCAATAGTACATGGCCAACACAAAATGAACTCAAAGGTATTTTTGTAGATTTTTTTTTTAGTCCCATGTTTTGGCATTTTTTTTAAATCTTATTGGTCTTTTGTTTGTATATTTTGCTTTCCTATTTCATGTTTCTATGGTTTTATTTTTTTGGTGTTTGTTTTGTATGCTTTTTCTCTATTCTGGTTTTGTTTTTCTTCTAAAGACAGAGAGAAAGAAGGTGTGAGATTTAGGTGGGTGGGGAGGTAGAGTGGGTCCAGGAGGAATTAGGGAAGAAGAAACCATGGCTAGACTATATGGTATGAAAAAATTGTTTTCAATAAAAAAGAAAAAAAGAAAGATAATGAGTATTTGAGTTTGCTCATGAGTGCAGCACCCACAGAGGCCAGATGATGGTGTTGGGTCCCTTGGGACCGGAGCTACAGGCTCTTGTGAGCCACCTGACTTGGGTGTTGGGAAACAAACCTAGGTTTTCTGCAAGGCAGCAGGCACTCTTAACCCCTGAGCCATCTCTCCAGCCCATATTTAACTCTTTTCAGTCAGACATTTTTGTTCACTTCTGTGGTGGATAGAGTGTCATAGAAGCTGTGCTGAAGCCTGGCAGAGAGCAGACCTTCATCTCATAGGAGTTAATGGGTGGGTCCATACATCCTTGTACTGCAGATTCACCTCTGGATGAATCCTGATTTAATCCTCTCTGAAGGGCTAAACTTCAGAAGACTCACATTCCTGCTGAAGCCTGACTGTACAGTGAGAGGACGAGGGGTTCCTAAGTCCCTGGCTCAGTGAGAGACTCCCCTCAGCCTGGAGAAAGGGGCTCTAATAGAGGAGACTTTATGCAGTGCATGCGGCTCACAGTCACAGAGAAATCACGTAGCTCACAACAACAAAGAAAACATAATCAAGCTACTAATTAAGACATTCCAGAGGCATGCCATATTCTTATATTGGAATTTAAATGCACACAGAATTTTGTTAGAGGGGTTTTTATGGGGTGGTAATTTAAAAATAAATACTAATATTGAAGTTTTATGTTGCTCTTTAGCTCACAAGAGAAACAGGATAGAATGTTCTGGATTTTAATGACTATCATAGAACAGCTTTCTACTAGGCTTCCCAAGTCCTGGCACATACAGCATACATCATTAAATATGTCTATAGACTTCTTGAGCGATGACATCAGCTGCAATGAGTAATCTGGTATCGTTAGTGCCCCTTCCTTCAATGATCTGCTATCATTTTCAAAACTGAAAGCCAACGAGGTATTTATATGGTCCCTTGACTCTCTCATAGTGTCTAGACTGCCCAAAGGGAGGCATGTAAAGGCCTGTTCTTACCTGCCAGGCTCCTCTGCACTAAATCACTGGTTTGTATTTATCCCACAGTGAGGGTTGTCCATAGTATAAAAGAAAATTGACTGTTTCTAAAAATTACTCATTGAGCTAAAAATGCAATGTCCTTTTAAAAACATGTATTATATATTTGGAACACTTAGAAAAAATGCAGTGTATCTTTTGCTAAAGATGAAAAAATGAAAACATTCATTTTCTTATGACGTTACAAAGATAAGCTTACTTCAACAAAGAGATTTTTGAAATAATATTTCTTGCATACTTAATAGTTACCCATGCTAAAAAAAAAATCAACATCTTATTCAGGTATCTACTTCAATGGATAACACTAAAAGGAGTAGAAATATTTTAAACTAATATTTCATCTATGAGTGGGGGACAGTCTCCCTCTAAACTAAAGAATACACTGCTAACCTATTCTGAATTATTCAATGGATTTTACTTGTATGAATTTTTGATAATTTATACTTTAGTAATATAAAAAGAGAAAGCCATACTATCAACTTTCCTCCTAATTTTTAGTCATATTTACATATTGCTTCAAGTATAAAAATATTTCAAAAAATTATAAAGATGGCAAATTAATAATATACAATATGACATTATTTAAAAGTGGGAAGCAGGGCTAGAGAGGTGGCTCAGTGGTTAAGAGCACTTGCTGCTCTTGTTGAAGACTCTGGGTCAGTTCCCAGCAGCCACACAGTCACAATAGACTGTAGCTCCAAGGGTATCCATCACCTTCTTCTGGCCTCCATGGGCACTGCACTCATGAACAAACACTTCATGCATGGGGTGCACATATCCTTATGCAGGCTCACATACAAATACATAATTTAAAAAAACCTTCAAACAAAGTGGGGGATTCCATTCTTTTCTATTATAAAGACTAGGTTTAAAAAGATACAACATTCATGTCACTCATGCCCAGCTCTGCATCCTCTGGCCACCCCCTCCATGCTGCTTCTAGTAAAAGGACATGTGTGAGACTGAAATTTACCATCATGGAGGGTTTAAAGCCCACCAGTTCCTGTCAGTCACACCAAGACCATTTATAACTCAGTGTCTGTCCTCCTCCTCAGGAGCTGTGCACCTGACATGGATGATGGGTAATCTCTGCGCTCACTGTCATTTAAACATGGGGCCCAGAAAAGTCACTCCCCAATCACCTCTACGGAATATATAGAAATTACTCCTCTCCATGGGGTGGGGAGAATGTAAAATCTTGTCACCAGGGCTTCTCCCTTCTGTGGGTGTCCTTCAGATCTCCCTTCTGTGGGTGTCATTCAGACCAGGCACATGCAGAGAACCGGGAGAGCAGACTGAACGCTCGTGTGCTCTGATGACCGGAAGGAGCTACACAGACCCCAAGCTTGGTCACAGACATGTGCCAGCTCTCACTGGTTCAAGCTCAATAACGAAGCAGTGAGTCCAGTTAGAATATCCAGTTGTCACAGCTTAAGGGCAGTGAAATCTTCTATTATATCCAGAAACATAATCAATAATTAGAAAAAATAAGTAAGGTTGAATAATGTTCTTAGAAAATTGGTTGGCTTAAGCTCAAGATCTATGAAATGTCTACAAAGTATGCCTACTTGTGGCAATCTGTTAATTATCACTGTCTTGTCTACTGATAGGCTCTTGAGACACTTACCTGCGTAAGGTCGGGAATGTCACCTTTATCAATACCAACTTGCTGTGGAAAAAAAAAAAAAACAAAAACCAAAATTACTATTGGGTTTTTATGACTTTTTTGGCATTTAGTATAAGATCACTCAGGATTTGTTAAAACTACAGCTTATTCATGGTATAAAGCAATTATTACTCTGCATATCGCCTTACTTTAAGCATATGCTTTTTACACATTTCCCATTCAAATGATTCTGCCCACTGATTCCTTGGGGAATGGTTATCGATCTTAATCTTCTGCTCAGGGTGTAGCATCTATTTCCTATTTTATAGGTAGAACCACTATGCCAGTTTCTGACACATTCTTCCAGAGCAGGGGTCTCAACCTGTGGGTCACAACCCCTTTGAGGTCACATGTCAGATATTCTGCATATCAGATATTTACATTATGACTTATAACAGTAGCAAAATTAGTTTTGAAGTAGCAACAAAGTAATTTTATGGATGGAGGATACTACAACATGAGGAACTGTATTAAAGGGCCTCCCTCAGTATTAAGAAGGTTGACACTCACTGGTCTAAAGTTTATATAAAAGCCAAGGAAATCTGAAATAAAAGTATTTCATTTTCTTCCACCAATAACAGCAATATCTAGACTTAATTTTTCTTTTCTTTTTAAAAATAAAAACATTTTATCCAAATTAACTTCCAAATAAAAATATGAAACAGCTGACTTTAGGAAGCTACTCTAACCCTTGCTGGATCCCAGTCAAACCATCTCGGGGGACCTGTACACAGTCAGAACGGCCATTCCGAAGCAGTGGAGCGAAGTTTAGGGCTTTACCCTTACACTGTCAATTTGTATTCACGTATCTACCACACACCCATACACACTACAATAATGACCGGCTTTATATCCTTTCATGACTTGTGGGTCCCTCTGCCTGCATTCTGTCCTCCCCTGTCACCTAATGATACCTTCTCATGGTCTCTCTTCCATGGTCTCTCCTTACACTGCACCCATACTTACAACTGTTTATGTATTACACACACACACACACACACACACACACACACACACATACACACACACACACACACACACACATACACACACACATATTATATAAAATATAGGCCTGGTTCCTCTTTTCATTTTTTAACTTTGTGTCACCTCCCTTAATATTGTATTCTCTAAGTCTGCCCACCTTCCTGCAATCTCATGATTGAGTTTCTTCTGTATATTTTTTAATATTTTGTATTGGACACAATTTTTCACTCAACAGGATAGCTTAGGGGTATGTCCACATTAGCATAGAGAATAGTCTACCTTTTAAAATCATCACGTAGAACTTCCTTGTCTTATAATTTACTCAACACATCATTTATTAACTAATATTAAAGTTGCTTTTAATGTTTAGTATACTAAACATTAAACATTTAGAATAACTTTATAATTTATTTTATCAATAATTTACATGGTAATTCATTTATTAATGAAATTGAGGCTCAAAGAAACCAAATAGATTAAAGAACCTAAGACATACTTCAAGCAGTTCCTATTGGAAGAATAGGGACTTCTACAGAAACCGTCTGACCACTCAGTATGCTGGACAGACAGCTCACTAATGCTTTGTAAACAGACAATACAAATCCCGAGTTTATTGCATAGCTCCCATGGTATGAAAACTCTAACAGAGAGCACCATACAAATCACACTGTGCTCCATCACTGAGATACACTCTCAGCCATAGTTACATGTTTAAAGCGACATTCTGAAAGCCTACTTCAGAATTAGGAAAATGATTCTAACTGGAGACTAACATCAAGCAGGGGCCCATATGATGCATGAATGCCATCTGTGACACACTAAGTTCTGAACATCCACTAAAGATTCCTCTGTATTGACAGATCATAACCAAACCATTTTAGACTACCATTGGTGTGTTCAAATGATAAAAATCATTATGTACATATGATAGAGAACTATATAAATATGATTAAAGTTGTCCCACTGAACTTTAGAAGCTTATTCTAGTAAAACAGTTTCATAAAATTAGTGTCCATTCCATAAGCTGTCTTGCAAATGTTCACAAATCACTTCTATTATTCAGTGATTTAAAGACAGAGTCTTAGAATGGCGCCTGCTCTGTGAATCTCTTCTTCACTGGCACAAATCTGACTTGTCTCAGCATGAGGCATGAAGAGACACAAAACAAACTTATGTAAAAAACCAAATCTGTGTGTCAGCAAGCCTTTCTCCTAAAGCTTTTGGGGGCATCTGTGTTTGCTGTTTGGAGACATGTATGCTCACTGTACACTGCACACTGCCCAGATCCTGCCTCCCCTAGAGCACCGAGTGGGAGCTGGGACACACCTGACCCAGGAGGAAATGGGGAAGCCAAGCAACCTTCTGCTTAGGTGCCTGCACATACCTCATCTTTCACAGAAAAAACTGGAGCAACAATTTTCACTAGATTATACTAGTAACTGTGGCTAAACCAAGGGATAAAGTCATACAAAATATAAACAATAAACCCATGTAGCAGAAAAAACTCAAGCAATTATACCCTTCTAGTAATAAGAAGCACAGACATCCCATGTCCCATGCCTGCAGCATCATCGGCTTTGCTACTGAGTCTGGAGCCTGTCACACTGCACCCCGGCTCTAGCACTCAGTCAGTCCACATGTAAGATAAGGACCCACTGGCCGTCCCACCAGAGGTAGAGTGATGTCATCATTTCTTGTACCAGCATGAGTCAAGTACTGGATTTAGAAAGAGAAAAAAGCTCCAATTTACAGATAATCTCAAGAATGCCAACTGTGTTTTGCAGTTATACTTTAGTCTTTTAATTGTACGTAAGTCATTGACAGGGTAAAGGAGATGAGGATTCATAATTTTTACTTTATAAACAATGAATAGATTTTTCTAAAGGCAAATGTAGGGTTCAAAATACAAAACTTAGCCGGGCAGTGGTGGTGTACGTCTTTAATCCCAGCACTCGGGAGGCAGAGGCAGGCGGATTTCTGAGTTCGAGGCCAGCCTGGTCTACAGAGTGAGTTCCAGGACAGCCAGGGCTATACAGAGAAACCCTGTCTCAAAAAACCAAAAAAATAAAATAAAATAAATAAAACTTTCTTACCATAGAACAACAACAAAGCAGTCACTAGGTGGGATGGGGCACTGGACCAACTTGTGAACAACAGTATAACCTATGAACATTTTACTTGAGCTCATCTGACAGGGAGGCAGGAGTGTAGAGCAATGCTCTGACGGGTCAGGAGAAGTGACTGGAAGATTTCCTCTCATGCTAACACATCCTGGACATGTGCTAGATGTCCTGTCAGACCAGACACTATGCTTCACACAAGTTCTGGTTGCCTTAGCCACAAAGCTTGGACCACTCACCTCCGCGACCTTGAGGAATTCAGATACCCTCGTCATTCTAGTTAGAAATCGCTTGTAAATTTCTAGCGCGTCTTTGCATTGACCTTTCTTCATCTCGAAAAATTTTTCTAGAAGAGATAAGGGATAGACGGTTTGAAGAGTTCTGTTTTACTCCAGGCTTTTGTTATAATCACTCCTTCAAGCATAGGGCCTGAATTAAAGCACAGGCAGGGGAATGCTAAAGTGGCGACTCTCCAGAGGGACTCCGAGTAGCTGGAGAAGGCTGTATGGTTCATCTGAGAATGGCGCCCATTCATCTGTCTCACTGAAAGTAACTTCAGGAACAAGGAACTGAGCTGGAAGCATGCAGGAGTCACGGTATCACATCCAAGCCATGACCCCATGCTCTGTACTTGTTTTAAAAATTGTTTCTAATGACAACCACAACTCAAAAGCTATGGCTGCATTCCATAGCACCCGTATTCTTCTGTTTCTTTCCTCTCTCCTGACTTTCTTACCCAGCCTTTCATGGATTTGGGAGACTGAAGCCATGCTGGGCAGGAGCTCTACACTGGGTTACATCCTAGCTCTAGGGTCATTTATTTTCTTACTAGGTCATATAAAGCAATGACCAATACATTATAAACCAACCATGTATAAGTCTTTCAGAACTGAAGAATTCTTTTTAATTTCTACTCATATAAGTTGATGCTCATTAGATGGGTCATAAATTACCTATCAAGTATTAGAGCATGTTTCTGAAAGATAAAGTGGGGGCTCTTATAATCATTTGGCTCACCAAACACTTCATGGCTTTCTGCTGTGTGAACTTAAGTCTTTCTCTCAACATTACTGAGACACCATGACCCTGTTGTTCTCTTGTTATCCTTCCTACCAAGTCTAGAATTCAGTCCCTAAGGTATTTAAACATATATATATATTTAAATACAATGCTTCCTCAGAGGGCTTGACAGTCATTTGTCAATTCATTCTGTCAGAAATCTGATGACTCTGCAAATGGCAGCTTGGTAAAGGACAGTCTACAGAAGAGATAGAGAAACCAACGAATACCTTGGCTTCTGCTCTCGAAATGGGTTTCTTTAAATTTCCATATGGTTAAAGTCATGCTCCATCTATACTCTCTCACATGAAAATTCTTTGTGTCACTCAACTTATAATTTTGTTACCTCATAAGTGTTTTTAATTTTCTTAAGAAAAATGAAAATATATAATTAGGAGAAGAACTAATTCCCCGGGGTTACTCATTACCTTCTGTTGACAGCGTGTGGTGATTCTACTTTTTATACAGGCTTTCCCCGTAGGGTACTTAAGTCAAGTAAAAGGATCAAGGAGACAAATGCAGGCTGCTTTCTTCATGCCAAGATTTAGCGAGATGAATATTTTCTTCATATTATTTTTAAAAGGTCACTGGCAAGCTGACCATGGTCCCTACCCTGCTCATAGTCAGGTAAGCAAACCTAGTTAACCTCAGTGGGTCAGAAAAAATAGACATGGAAGTAGGAGACAATGTGTTGTGAAGAACGTCTCCATGGGGGTGGGGAGAGCGTAAGATAAAAATACATTATAGGCAAGTATGAAATTGCCAAAGAATACATTGAGAATGTTTTCCAAGGTCAACTCTGATAAGAGCGTTTCTCATCCACCCTGGGCTGTTTTCTAAAGCTTCTGATAGCATCATGATGTCACAATGGATTACAACCTAGAGCGGTATAAGAAAATGGAAAATTAGGATTTATTCTGAAAAAAATTATACTTCTTCCTGTCTTTTCTGTACTCCTCAGACCATTTTGTTCCAATTTCTTAAATTACTTTTCTTCAGGATCATCTAAGTTATTTCTTTCTACAGATTTTTAGGAGCAGCATGAGAAAACAAATCAAACTGAAAAATATCAATTTTCCCTTTGAGCTAATACACCAACAGTTGAGCAATTTCCGTTGTCTCTTCTGTATTTTTCTTTTTTCATGATAAGCTGGGGTTCAATAAGAAAAGGCCTTCAATCACTCTCTCTCTCCAGGCTATAATCTCATCGCTGTTTCTGAGAGTGAAATAGCAATGACACAGAGGGCAACACACTGTGTCTTACTGAGGCAGCAAAGGATGAGGTGTCTTCATCCCGGGAGTCAAAGGAAAGGTTCAGATTAAATTCCATTTCTGTGGACCTTTTTTTCTGCCCTACTAAAGACAACATGTTGCTTTTCAGTATCAGAAATGACAAATTTTGATATCTGCAAAACTATAACACAGTGTTTCATCACTGAGTTTCAAACCCTGAGAGAGATTTCCAAGCAGACTACAACTAGGTCCTTACTAAGCACATCTCACTTGGATGTCAGAGTTTCACTGTGACAATCAAACAACTGCAGTTCTTGTAGCATTTGCCTTGGCTAGTTTGGTAGTTTTTATTGTTGTTGTTGTTAGCTCACTTTGACACAAGCCACAGTTATCTAAGAGGAGGAAGCATTAATTATGAAATGACCCCATAAAATCAGACTGTATAAGATGGGGCTGTAGGCAAACCTGAAGGGTATTTTCTTAATTAGTGGTTGATGGGGTAGGACTCCAGACATTAGGGGTGGTACCACCTGTGGGCTGGGAGTTCTGGGGTCTGTCAGTAAGCAGCCTGAGCAAGCCAGAAGTGTCGAGCCAGTAAGCAGCACCCCTCTATGACATCTGCATCCATCCGCTCCAGCTTTCAGTTTCCTGACCTGTTTGCGTTCTTGCCCTGACTGTCTTTGAGAATAAACTGCGATTGATATTGAAGTGGGAGGGAAGTAAACCTTTTCCTCTTCAGCTTGCTTTTGGTCATGGTGTTTCATCAGAGCAATAGAAACCTGGACTAAGAGAGCACCCAAATTGTTTCTAATTGTGCTTATTCACAAAGTACTCAGTCAGAAAGTCCTTGATTTCAACTTATATGCATTTCCATAAGGCTCACTCCTATAAGCAAAACACATACTTGCCTCAAAACAATCAGCATCCCCGTCTGGTGTGCCTACCTGCTAGCTAGACAATGTTAATGAAGGCTTCACAGGAAAACTAAGGGGAGAAGAAATATGCTTAGACCGATTCCCAAAAGTCCTTAATACAAAAAAGGTTCAATGTCTGTGGTCCTATAATTTCCCCCCATTTAATTCAATTAGTAAGCTAACATTTTCAAATTAAAAATTAAAATAGCTCAAAGAGCTATTATTTTAGTCTAAACAAAAAGTACCCTCTTGATACCAACTATGTATGAAATCAGCATAATGCTGAGTAAACCAGACTGTCAGCTTAGCAGCTGTCAGGCCAGTAGTGGGAAGAACGACATGGCTGACCTTGCCTGATTGCTAAGTGAATGGCGGGCACCAAATTCATGGCCAAGTGGGAATAAAGCTAACTGAGAGAGGATGACAAAGAACCAATAACACATCACTGCGGACAGGCAGCAGAGCCCAGGAAGATGAGCACCACTGAGGGGCTGCATGTTGAAAAGACCAAAGGCATAAGGAGAAAAGCAATTCAGAGTAACAAGCTGAAGAATTCCGTTTCAGAGACTGTGTGGGTACCTGCAGGCCAGGAAAGAACATAGTATCTGGATTTGCACAGCCACAAACAAGAATTGTAATGCTGACACTGAACTCAGTGCAGTGATAGTGCACACCTTTAATTCCAGCACTTGGGAGGCAGAGGCAGGTGGATTTCTGAGTTCAAGGCCAGCCTGGTCTATAGAGTGAGTTCCAGGACCGCCAGGGATACACAGAGAAACCCTGTCTCAAAAAGAACAGTCAGAACTGAAAGAATCCATGTGTGGCTTGACTAACAGAGACAGTGACTTGAAGCAAGCCTTAGAAAAACCTCAAGGAAGAGTAAGGGTGACCTGTAGAAAATTAAGAGGAAAATCTATATGCTTGCTTTAATGATAAAATCTCTCACCTGAGATGAAACTCTATTTCGTTTTCAACTTCATATTTAGGGCAGGAATCTGCCAGAGAAGGCAAATATCTCCCTGCTCCCCCAGAGCAATGCATTTGATGTGAATGACTGGCCCCGCCCGCATGACAGCCTCAGCTCCACACAGCAAGCAGAGCTAGAAAGTAAGCCTTGGGCAGGAGCTGTCTTTCTTGGCCTTTCTGCTACTGCTCAGTCCATTGCTTCTGACAGGCAGAAGCTGAGGCGAGGCACTGGAGATTACTTGCCTGCAGCCTCCTGCTGCCCACTGCCCAGCTTCCTGGATTTAGAGGCACAGTGATTAAAGTAACAGCCACGTGATCGTTAATCCTGGATTATAGCTTCAAGTGTCCATTTCCCAGCTTTCCCTGCGCTGCCAAGAAGCTGGGCCTCAAAGGCAGCTTCTTATTTGTAAAGGAACCTCAACTGGCAGCCTCGAAGAAGCAGGTCCTGCAAACACAGGAGTTTTATTCCAGGAGGAGACAGAAACCAGAGCCAGTTTCTAGAGGCTTCAAGTACCCACAGAAGCACCCAACTTCCTATAGTAGAGTCCCTTCTAGTTAGAAAATGTGAAGGAGTTTCTCTTTTCTTTACTTTTTTCGCCCTTTCTGTTTATTTCATCTTTCTGTCCATTCTGAAGACACACATTTTGGTACTTGGAGAAACTCCAAGAAGAATACGCTTAAACTGTCACACAGCTAATCTGGGGTCAGGTATCTAACATGGTAGCCATCTCTGCCCACAGAAAGCTGCAATCTTCATAGACTGAGTTAGGCTTCCTCTGCTTTTCTAGAGGGAAGCTTATCAAGCCATGGGCTCGTCTGCCTCAGTAGGAACGAGGCCAATAAAAGATCAGAGCAAGGGGCTGCTCGAGCTTCCACTGAGGAACCCAGGGAAGAGAAGGAAAACACCATGGTGTGCCTTTGGTTTGAGGCTGAGTTAAACTGTGGCACTCTGAGACTGTTTCCCATCAGCTCCTGCTTCTGGGGGAAATAAGATTTTCCTCACACACAGTCCCTTGGCTTCTACCACCCACTCTCCCTGCCAGCTGCTTCAGGACCCAAAGTGAGGCTTAGAATCCAGTAATTCTAACAAGTCAAGGGTAAGATACCAACATCGAAGGAAGGCAGGACCAGCTTGCTCAGACAGGAAGAACATTTTCCAGCTAGGGGTCCTTATTTTGCTTGAACCTCCCAAGCCCCCTCTTTCGAGCTGTCTTTCTGCAGAAATGCTATGACTTTACAGAGACTAGAGTGAGGCTGTATGTAGAAGCTCCTCACCTATGCTGTAGTTAAACAACTTATAAGATTAGACATGCTGATTTCCAGCTCTGGCACCCTGTGCCTAAGATCATTTTTGGGATTGCATACACTAGCAAGCGTTTGCTGAAAGGACCCAGATATAGCTGTCTCTTGTGAGACAATGCCGGGGCCTAGCAAACACATAAGTGGATGCTCACAGTCAGCTATTGGATGGAACACAATAGAGGAGCTAGAGAAAGTACCCAAGGAGCTAAAGAGATCTGCAACCCTGTAGGTGCAACAACATTATAAACTAACCAGTACCCCGGAGCTCTTGACTCTAGATGCATATGTATCAAAAGATGGCCTAGTAGGCCATCACTGGAAACAGAGGCCCATTGGACACGCAAACTTTATATGTCCCAGTACAGGGGAACACCAGGGCCAAAAAGTGGTAATGGGTGGGTAGGGAAGTGGGGGGGGGGAGGGTATGGGGGACTTTTGGGATAGCATTGGAAATGTAGTTGAGGAAAATACGTAATAAAAATATTTTAAAAATAAAATAAATAATAATAATAATAAAAAGACTTTTGAGAGTCAGACATGTACAGAGTCTGACTCAAGAGGGAGGCTATGCATGCCAAAAGATCAAGATCCCATAAATTTTAGTGGATTGGACATCTGACAGATAAAAAAACAAGACACCAGACTTATTAATTCCAAAAATGTATTCATGTTTTATGCTGGAGAGATGGCTCAGTGGTTAAGAGCATGTGTTGCTCTTCCAAAGGACCTGGGTTTGATTCCCAGCACCCACATGGTGGCTCACAACTCTCTGTAACTCCAGTTTTAGGGAATCAATGCCCTCTTCTGATCTTGTGGGCATTGGGCATGGTGCACAGACAAACATGCAGGCAAAACACCCATACACATAAAATAAAACTTTAGGAAGTACGTTGGTCTGAAATACAAATCTAACTGGGTGCCCTGTTACCTCTTTCCAGCCTCTCATCCCAGCCTCCTAACCCCGAGCCATGAACCATCAACCCTAAATGATAACAAATGAAAAATTGTAATGGAATCTAAAGCTGCTAGGCTGGAAAGAAAGAGATATTAGATTTGCAATATGATCAACAATTTATCAACTTGAGTAAAGAGCCAAGGGCTGGGGATTGAAGTGTGAGCGTCCAGGTACAGCTCACAGAGGTTACCAAAATGAACTACTCTGACTAGCAGGAACGCACTTCTAAAGAGCTGAGAATGCAGATTCTCAGGCCTCATCTCGGACCTACGGACGGAATCAGGAACTCTTGAGTTCTAATGAGGACTCCATACGTTCTTGAGCAAAGTCTTTAAACTCTACTAAAGGTACTTTATCCTTGTCGCTAGTACGGTGACCACTACAAAATAGATAGGCACAGCTGGGAAGGGGGAATGCCTAGACAGTAAAACACATACATGTGCACTTAACACAAACAAAGACATAGAACTAGCTTTTGGAGCATTTTGGCAACAATGAATGTGTAACGTAGAGATAGTCCTCACTCTTCTTGCCGAGGGCATAAATGCTCTGTACTCAGCTTCTGTGTGAACGCTGTGTTGCAGTTTGCCAGCCTATGATACCACATCTCACCCAGTGTTCACAGCTGCTGCTCCTGATGTCCATGAATTCACTGTTCGGGTGTCACACAACTGGAACCCTGCCCCCAATCCCCTTTCATTCCACTCCCTGCTAATCAGCAGTGACCTCTTGACTGAGTCCTCAGTTTAATTTTCTAGAATGACACACAATTGGAATCAGAGACAGTGCAATGTTTTCAGACTGGCTTGCTGTTTTGATTTTTATCACAATAGGTGACTGTTTCCACATGTGTATTTCACATTTGCATGCCTTTGCTGTAAGGTGTCTTTTTAAAATCATTGGCTCAATTTTTATTTGAGTGATGCTGTGTAGTACTATCTGTCAAGATAAAACTGGCTTGGAGGGAGGTTCCTTAAGATGCAAGGTATTCGAACAGATGGGAGAAGACTCCATTCTACTGGAAGCTCATTAGGCTGGGGGAAATAAGCAACGAAAGGATTTCAGGAAGTCCCTGAAACTAAACAGATTCACTACCCCCAGCATATATCAGCAGTAAGAACTGTTGAGAGACACTCAAACAAGCTGATCTGCCTAGAAGGAGCAGAGACCAACTAAGCTCCTGGGAAAATACAATCTTCATTCTGTTGAGCTATCTGTGGGCTGCAGAGTGTTCTCAAGGTTTACAGATTTCATAATGCTGGAGGAGGCTTTGATGATACTGCTGTTTTTGCATCATTTTTGCTCTGGTAAGTTTCCCCCAATAAATCTTATGGTTTAGCAAGATGGTCTTTGACAGTATCTATACTTTGGTCTGTCATTGGTTGCCTATGTGGGGTATTTTTAATTTTTATTTGTATGTGAGTATGCATGTCCACAGAGGCCAGAAGAGGGTATCAGATTCCCTGAAGCTGGAGTTATAGGTGGTTATGAGCTGCCTGATATGCTGGGAACAAACCCAGACTTCTGCAACAATAGCAAATGCTCTTGATCTGAGGCATTTATTTCACCAGTTTCAGGAAGGATAATTTCCAAGAATTCAGGACCTGATGTTGTTGAGAGTCCCTCTCAACATTTTGGATATTTCACTCTTATCCCTTCTTGTCTGCCTCGCTTCTGAGAAGATATTGCATATAATTCTTAATTTTGCTTCTTTACAGGTACAATGATTTCCCCCCTCTTGATTCTTTCAAGATTTCCCCCACCCCATTTTTTAGTTTCTAGAGTTCAAAAATTATAGGCCTGTATTAAAAATACAGGCCCTGTAGTTTGGGGGCTACTCATCATAGGTGATGTCTCTGAGCTTTTGGAATACATGTTTTGGTACCAGACACCAATTTTGTAAAGTATGTTCTTCACTAGTTTAAATTTTTAGCCCAATTTTATCAGATTTAACTGATCAGGATGAAAGCCAGCCATGAACTGAGGGGCAGCTGTGCTTCGTCCCATACCAGAACACATAGGAAACCTACTTGATCTCCCAAAAGCAAAATGAAGGTGTGGGCTGGTCACAGCTCTCATGCTTGTCTGTAGTCTGCCTCCAGTAATGTGTCAGTCAGATCTTCCTATCTCTGCCCCAGTTCCCATGCTAGTTTTCACTTTTGAGTGATTCCCAGTTAGCCAGGATTTACCAAGTCTACTGGGTGGCTTCTCCAATTGCTGGAGCAGAGGTTTGTCCTGTGCCTAACCTCTCCTGTGACTCCAAAGAGTTTTCCAGCCAGCTCAGTTCTTTACGTTAGGACAATGGTGACTTCTAAACTCTTTACATATGAGGACTGGAAAGTGGAAGCTGGCTTATCCACCCAGGCTTTTAAGGAATGCTGACTCTGAGATGCTGCTGCCGCTTGGGGATTGATATGAGTCAATGTTCCACCACTTTGGATAGAAGCTTATGACCAGGAGTTAGATCTAGTGAATGTACAAAATGACCTGTGGGTACTTCCCTTGGTTCCTAAAAGGGATATACTTTGACACCAGCAAAGTTGCCACAATTTGATGATTCCTGTGCAGACCCAGGAATAAAAATTCTACTTCATCTCTGGGTAACCTGCATATTTTGTTGGTGAAAAAAAAAAAGTTTTAGAGGTTAACAGTGGTTACTGTAAACTTAATCAAGCAATAAAGCCTACTCACAGAGACCCAAATGTGTCCTCTTTCATCAGAGGAGAATTAGCACAATTCTTGGCATCTGGGAAGTAGCTACTGAGGTACAAGATGCATTTATCTCTATCCCAGAGTCCATCAGAAGTCCACTGTCAGCAAGCAGAGGTGGCAGTTACAACCTTTGTCTCATCTTAAGAACATCAACTTGTGTGGTGCCACAATCCCATAGGACATTGCTCTGATGACATCAGGGTATTGGTTCTTACTGGACAGGAACTTCAGGCATCAGGCATGTCTTGGTAAGAGGGATAACTGGCAAAGGGGGAGGTAGAATCCATGAAAGTTCCTGGACATGCCACCTTAATAAGGTTTCTGAGTTTCCAAAGGTCTGGGTAGTTTAAAGAATGCTTTATGTCAGCCGGGCGTGGTGGCGCATGCCTTTAATCCCAGCACTCGGGAGGCAGAGGCAGGCGGATTTCTGAGTTCGAGGCCAGCCTGGTCTACAAAGTGAGTGCCAGGACAGCCAGGGCTACACAGAGAAACCCTGTCTCGAAAAACCAAAAAAAAAAAAAAAAGAATGCTTTATGTCAAAGGTACATTTTGCACCTGGAGCCGCTTGTAACTAAGGCATAGTTCAGAGTCTGCCAAGCTGCCTTGATTTTGCAGGAGACACATAGAACATGTGAGCATGCTGCTGTAAGAACTGTCATGCACGGTGACAGCAGAGAGCAGAGCTCGGGCAACAGGAAGTTCCATAACTGCTCCAAACTTAGGCCACCAGAGCCTTGGTGCCAGAAGAATCTAAAGGAGTATGCAATTGATTTACAGGTTGTGAAATCCCTCTATCATGTTCCAGCACAGGCCTCTAGTGATAACAGAGACATTTCTTCAGATAGCAGTGATGTCCTTTAAAGGAGTTGTTGTTGGCTTACTTCTAGAGACCAAGATTCTGACCAAAGAGAGTGAGGTGGGTGGTCCTCAGATACACAGTGAGCATTATGTAATCAATTAAGCTGTAAAGTTGGACAAACATAAGGATACCCTAGGATATATATCAGCCAAGCAAGACATGAATAGGTAGACAAGTTGTATGAACATTGGGTCATTTCCAGAGTGTCTCTCACGCACAGCCATGTCTCATTTATCCTTTAAATCATATCTGTGGTCTTTGGGAAATTCTTTATGATCAGCTAACAAGAGAAGAAAATTGCAGTTTGGTAGTAGCTAGAAGTAACACACGAAATAATAACTCTGCAAAGGGGTGACCTGAATATGAAAATGAAACCTTCATAGTAGGCCAAGCCTTTTGTAGTATACTGTCCACCTTTGCTCCTGCAGCAAGTCTTAGGGAAGGCCACCAAGTCATGGGTAGCATCTGGGTTGGATGATAGGGACTTTGCAAAACTAAGCTGAAGTACTGATTACAAGGAGTTCGGGATAGAACTGGATGAAGGAAGTGGATGGGCCTTTAAAACAGATAAATATCACAAGGCAAATTTCCCCATATGCAAATCAAGATGCATACACTACCAACAAGCTTCTAGTTATAAGGGGAAGAAAATGCTATCTGAGTGTCAGTGACGTCAGAGTGGAGACTGAACAGCACAGGATTCCAACTTTAGCTGCCATCACTGCTAGTCTTCAGTGAGACAGGTCTTTTAGGAGGGAGGAGATAATAAACCTGCCTACCTTGTACGAGATGTCTACCCTAGGGATGTAGTTATCCTTGTGGCCACACAGCTCAGCCAGCGGCACCATCAGGAGTCCCTCAGTAGCATGAGTCTCACACAACCCTGCCTCTGCTGAGGTACTCACTACAGTGCGCAGGAAGCTAGACAACAGATTCATCCCTGCAGAATTTGTCAGCCTTATCACAACCCAGTCAGCCCAAATGGGCCACAGCAGTGTCACTTACCAAGTAAGTTAATGACGCCGTCATTGTAGCAAGCAAACAGTTTGATAAGGTCTTTGAAAAGAAGCATAAATGCAGCATTTATGACGCCATTGGTTAGTTCATTTGGATGCACCTAGAAAAATGAGCATTTAACTTTAGCTGCACATCATCAAGTCGTCATAAGAAAATGCCACAAATGACCACTAAGAAATCTACTCACATTCACTTGTTATTTTATTAAACCTAGCAACACCAAAGGACTGGCTGCAAACGCTTCAATTATCTAAGCTAGAACCCATTGTAAGGAAGAGGAAAGCTGAAAATCGATAAATACGAAGAAAGAAAAAAACACTAAGATTAGACATCCAATAAAGATCTTACTGTAAAATCTGTCAAACACCAGTGTGACCGTCTGCAGTTTCTACTTCAAATTTCACAAGAGTGAGTTGTTACGAGCAGGGCTCAATTATAGTCTAAGCCATAGAACCTTAACAAAGACTTTAAGCTAGGAGTATTTGAAGAAAGTATTCTAGACAACTATCAAATTACCGGGGAGCTGACAATGACAGCTCGAAACTTTCCTACACGTCAAAATAGTTTTTTTTTTTTTTCATGAGTCAGGTCCTCTTAACTCTTATTTTTGAGTTAATTATACATTTACAAGCAGCTGTAAGAAGTAAGAGAGGTAGATTCCATACGGCATTGACCTAGTTTCTCCCAAATGTAATGAGAGAGCTCCCAGAACTCCAGTTAGCCATGTCACAGCCATACAGTATGACACAATCAGTAGACTGCATTCTGAGCTCCCTGGGTTTTACTTGCATACACTTTGGCTGTATCCAGTTCTATACAGCTTTATCACACATGTGCAGTGATGTATCTTTCACCACAACCAATTCAGGCTATAGTTTTTTAACTTATTTTTTATTTCATGTGTATGACTATTTTGCTTTCATGTCTATCTGTCTGTCTGTCTGTCTGTCTGTACACCCCTCGAGTGCCTGGTGCTTATGGAGGTCAGACTAAGGCATTTGATCACCGGGAACTGGAGCTGGCGAATTGAACTCAGTTCTCTATGAGAGCAGCTGCTTTCTTAAGCACTGAGCCATTTCTTTAGCCCCGACAGGTATGTTTTTTTAACCAACAAATAATACTTACTGACTCTACCAGAAAAGAGTTGTTATTTGTGATAACACAAAACCACTCTCTCTGGTGGATAGTGTCACTTAGGTAGTCCATGTCAGATGGTTTCTGACCAGGAAGCACAGTTATTTAGCTGTCTGATGGACATCTTGTGTACACTTCATCTTACAAGCACATCAAACTATCATTTTGCTCAGAATAGAAGGCTCCAGAATGCTGTGTGAAACTCTGGAACATTCTGGGGGGCCTAAGAGACTGCGTGAGATGTTGCTGTAATTCATCTACATGAAGGCCTTCTAGAGATGATCCTACGGCAACATCTAACTGACCGGCAGCCCTTTCAGAGGAAAGACAAGGACCGATTATGCAGGCAACGTTTCACATGAGGTACGTACATCAAACTCCAGCAGTGCATCGATCTGTCCCTGCAGGATTGGCATACTCTTCAGGAGCTTTTCAGGAACCATCGTCCTCATGACACCGTCAGCCCTACAACACCACAAACAGAGAGAAGCACACATCCTTGTGAGCACTGGGAATACAGGGCCTTGTCTTTGCTCTCAGGTGCACTCCTCGCTTTCCTCGTAAATCTCCTGAGATCACTGTCAGGCATGAAGAGGTTGTGGCTATCTGATAGGTCGTCCAGAAGAACAGCACATGCGCTTATACCAATGGGTCTCAACCTGTAGGTTTAAAGACCCTTCCATACAGACTGCATATCAGATACCCTGCAACCAGATATTTACATTACGACTCTTTTTTTAATTTAATTTAATTTTATTTTTTATTACGTATTTTCCTCAATTACATTTCCAGTGCTATCCCAAAAGTCCCCCATACCCTCCCCCCCAACTCCCCTACCCACCCATTCCCACTTTTTGGCCCTGGCATTCCCCTGTACTGGGGCATATAAAGTTTGCATGTCCAATGGGCCTCTCTTTCCAGTGATGGCCAACTAGGCCATCTTTTGATACATATGCAGCTAGAATCACCCATGGAAGGAGTTACAGAGACAAAGTTTGGAGCAGAGACGAAAGGATGGACCATCTAGAGACTGCCATATCCAGGGATCCATCCCATAATCAGCCTCCAAATGATGACACCAATGCATACACTAGCAAGCGTTTGCTGAAAGGACCCTGATATAACGACTCTTTTTAATATACGTTTATTTCTTCTTAAAATGATTTGTTTTTAATTTATAGGTACTGGTGTTTTGTTTGCACATCTAACTTTAGTAGGATGCTGGTTCCCCTGGAACTGGAGTTATAGACAGTTGTGAGCTGTTACGTGAGTGCTGGGAATTGAACCTGGGCCTCTGGAAGAGCAGCCAGTGAGGACTCTTAACTGCTGAGCCATCTCTCCAGCCCCCTGCCCATTATGATTCTCAATAGCAACAAAATTAGTTATGATGTATCAACGAAAATAATTTTATGGTTGGGGTCACCACAACATGAGGAACTGTATTAAAGGGTCACAGCATTAGGAAGGTTGAGAACCACTGCCTTAAATGCTGAGCCATCTCTCCAGCCCCTCTATAGACTCTTAAAATAAAATAATAAACCTTTACAACATTTTACCATTACTTTCAGTTACAAACAGACAAAAGATCTGCATGTGCTTCTGCCTGAACATCTGGCCCAGATCAAAGCATCTATTTAGAGGTAAATAAATGACGCCTGTGTATTAAAATTCATTTTTTCCTGCTTCATTGAGTCTTTCTTAAACAGTAAGTAATGTCAATAATTAAATTATGGTATGCGCAGTTTCTAGGAAAGTATTACCTCTCAAAGCTAAATCGTCACACACATGGTTTTCACCTCAACCAAAACCCATATAAATAAATATTTTCATTTAACACCACTACACACTGAAATCAATTTTGTCAATTCTTCCCTTAAGTTTTTTACATATATTATTTACATTAAGGATGTTGAGTCAGTTTTAACAAATAAAATTTTGCAGCACATAATTTCTGAGCAGCCAATCAGATTGTTATGCACGAACACACAAAGCACTGCAGGCTTCAGGGTAGCTTCTGTCTTACTGACTTCCTAAGCTGTTTCTCCAGGTGAATGTGAACCAGGCCTGCCAGGATCAATGCTAGCTGGCATATAAGCTTGGTTAAATAAATCACGTATGCCTAGAGGATTTACTGTGCTTAAGTAAATAGAAAAAGAATGAGAGCCATACCCTTTCTTCACTCTGGCAAAGTCAAATGCCATCTGTCGGTAGGAGAAAGCCTTTTCATTCAAGTATCTACTGTAACGCCGTATGAACGTAGACATATCATAACCTGGGGGGAGGGAGAGGATGGGGTCAGGACACGATGCTGTAGGTTGTACTTTTCGTATGAGTAATTATTCTATCGCTCTTCGCAACAGGCAGGGATTGTCATGGTAGCCTCTAAGAAGTTCAACACGTTGCAGCAAGCCCCATTTACCACCCACCTTCCAAGCCAAGACTCGTCCACATGGGGCGCTCTGGCCATTCAGCGTGCTGATTAAATTATCCAGCATGGAATGTCTTTTTGATTTTTTTCCCTTGCATTTGTATTTACTGTTACACACAACAGCCTGTTTCACAAGTACACACGCAGCCATGTATGTAATAGTAAGCAAATGCCATGAGTGAGCCAGATGGCTCAAGCTGCATTAACCCACAAAAACATTTCTTTAAAGAGGAGAATCTTTTTCTTTTTAATTTGATTGGCTTTTACTTCTTCATTTCCTGAGTCATTATAAATGAAACTGTGGGGCAGAGTAAGTCAAAGTGAACACTCCAAGTGACAAAATAAAATGAATAATATTTTATATGATTGTGTATAGTTAAAAAGTTAATTTAATAGTTACTTTCCCATTACTCCCTCAAATAACCAATGAAATACTCAGTAACAGTGACTGTATTAGTGCCCACCCCAGATTTGCTTGTTCTCACCGTGGGATCCACTTTTATCTAGAAAGTTGCTGAGATTGAATAGCGTATTCCTAGAGGCCAAATACTGAATAAATCTCTGAAAAACAAAGATTAGAGTTAAACACCCATATCTGTGCTTCACACCTTTAGACAATTTATGATAGTAAAGCAGTATTCTATTCATTTATTTTTACAATTTCTATTGTGTCTGCTCACTTAGTTATGAAGCATCCTACACTACTAACTTTCTCTAAGAGATAAATTGTTTTTAAAACTCCAGAGAAACATTCACTGAATCACAATTAAATTTTTTGAACTTTTACTTCTGCATATGCTAGAAACACTCAAAATCAATAGGCTTCACTAGGAATTCTGTATAAAAAGAAGTAATTTAATTTTATCATTATTTTTCACAAATAAACATTCCATTAAAGCAATTTTCATTCACACTCACAAAAAGTTACTTTCTGTAGAAAACAGCCCCCCTGAGCCTTTCTGTTAACATTTTTATTCACGACTACATTCACATAGACTATACATTTAAATGTGGCTATCTCACTGAGACAAGGTACAAAGCAAAATACACCTAAAGACAGCTAAGTCCTAGGTTGAAATTATACTCAAGACAACTGTGAAACTCGTACTTCTTCTCCTCCTATTAGTGAAAATTCACAGGTCTTAAGTTACCACCATGTTCTGCTACCCCAGGCTCTACCAAGAAACAATTGTTTATTTGGTTACCTCATTTCCATGCACCATGAGATGGTGTGTGGTCACTAAAGCTTTAAATACCACCACCCAGCTACTGTTTGTCGCCCGCTCAAAGAGGGTGTCGGCCATCTGAGGGATATTGACATTGGTCTCGTTGGTAGCCTGGATCAAATCTATGAAAATAGAAGATATCCAGTAACTATTATATATAAAATTCACCTCAAACAATAAGCTCATTACTAAAGCATGACTTCAAAATTAAATAGACAAGAGTTAAGTGAAAAAAATTATACTGTAGTATTCTTACATATGAACACATTAATATATGTATTTTAACCAATGTATTTATTTACTCTTGAACTTTTTCAGTTGAATTGAAACTGTATTTGTGCTGGTTAATTTTTGTCAACTTGACACAAACTCAGGTCATCTGGGATGAGAAAACCTTAGTTGAGGAAATGTTTCCATGACACTGGAGAGTGGCCTGTAGGGAAGTCTTGCAGAGCATTATTTTGATTAATGACTGATGTGGGAGGACCCAGCCCACTGTGGGCAGCACTATCTCTCGGCAGGTCGCCTTGGGTGTGTAAGAAAGCAAATTGAGCAAGCAAGGCAGAGAGTGAGCCTCCTCACTAGCCTCTACTTCAGCTTCTGAATCCAGGCTCTTGCCTGGAAGTCATGCTTTGATTTCCTTTCATGGTGGACTCTATAAACCCCATGCTGAAATAAACCCTTGCCTCCCTAAGTTGCTTTTGGTCATGGTGTTTTATCACATCATTGCAAAGCAAACTAGGAAAGTGTTCTTGTCTTTTTTATTTTCAACTTGCTGGCACAGAAGCCATTTTTTAAATGAGGAAAACACTAGGTGAGTTAAGTCTCTTGTCACTCTAAGCACAATGTCTTAAATACAGATACTAATCTAATACATTGTTTACAGGAAAACCAAAAACTGTATTTTTGCAACATAGTATCTAAAAGTCTACCCCTTTTGTATCTAACTTTTAAAGCATGCTAACAAATACACTGCCCTGTGATTAGCAGAAACACAAATAGCTAATGAGCAAAGTATATTCATCTACTACCTTCATTCAGCTCTCAGAGAACACCATGCAGTGTTTGGTTATGATCTGGCTCTTTTTTTGGAGGGGGGGGGGTGATTAGCTTAAAAAGTCTTATTTGTGGAATAGATCCTACTGATGGGTAAGATAGACGTGCTATGTAATATATTTCACTATCCACATCTTCCCATTCATACAACTCAAGATGAATGGGAAGCTATATAAATTGGGGCGCAGGGATGTACAGTGCTCAGAAAAAAAAAAAAAACATGCTTAGTGTTGAAATGTAGCTGGGCAGTCAAAGATAATGTCTGTCTCTGATATGTCTCCAGGACCCTGCTCTATCAGCAAATGAATAGAATTTGTGACAGACATCTAGTTTCAAGTATAAGGTTGTTCCACGATACTATCTCATATATAGCATAATGATTTCTTTTTTTCTTTTTCTTTTATTTTCAAACAACTATTGATAGGCTTGGGTGAAGCATATTTTGTATACATTTTGTCCAACAGGCATTTGCTGTGTGCAGTGCTTGGGGAAGCACCATGCAGGAAACAGACCATTTCCACTCTTCAGCAGCTCCTGGTGTGGTAGGTCTGTATCAACCTGAACAGCACAACAGGAACAGAGGGCCTTCGGTTTTAATAGCGGGAAGCCTTAGAAGCTACACCTAGAAAGGACCAGGAAAGCTTTCTTGACCGATGAGAATTACAGTGAAAAATATTGGGGGAAGATATGTTGAGAGGCTAGGCTTAGTTCAAAAGGATGTGAACTAAGGAATAATTATACTTCAGACACGTCATTAGTCAGAATAATTGTTAATACTCCCAAGTTTAGGTGCTGAGAGCTTTTTTTGGAGGGAGAGTGATTGGCTTAAAAAAATCTTATTTGTAAAATAGATCTTACTGATGGGCAAGTGTAGATTTTGAGTGAAGTGCAGGATAGGCTTGTCTCTGCATTTGCATCAGAGAGTTGCCTGGGAACTAAGGTAGGTTGTCTGCAGGGTGTGTGTATGTGTCTGTGTGTGTATGTGTGTGTGTATGCATGTCTGTATATGACTGTATGCCTGTTTCTCTACCTATGTTTATTTGTCTCTGTGCCTTCACATGGGCAGTACACATGACTGCAGATGCCTATGGAGACCAGAGGTATCAGATGCCCTAGAGCTGGAGTTACAGGTGGTTGTGAGCCAAATATGGCTGACAGAAATCCAATTGGGATCCTCTGGAAGAGAACTGTGTGCTCTTAACCACTGAGCCATCTCTCCAGTCTGAAAAGGACTTTAAAGACATTAATTTTTATTATTTTTAAATTATATGTTTATGTGTGTCTGTTTGGGTATACACATGTGAGGGTGGGTGTCCTCAGAAGTTAAACACATTGCATCTTCAAGCTTGAGTTATGGGTGATGGTAAGCCATCTGACATGGATGCTGGGAACCGAACTCAGGACTTCTGGAAAAGCAGTATGCAGTCTTAACTGGTAAGTCATCTCCTTTGCCCAAGAAGAACCGTTTAAATGTACATGCACCAGGGACTCTTCATTCGAGATTATATACTTCTGAACAGCTCTGGTGGTAGAGGGGCTAAGTATATGAGGTCAGATACACGAGTCTTATTTTTTTTTTTTTAATTTTTTTTTACAAACCCTTGTGTTGAGGGCTGACTTTCAATAGATCGCAGCGAGGGAGCTGCTCTGCTACGTACGAAACCCCGACCCAGAAGCAGGTCGTCTACGAATGGTTTAGGGCCAGGTTCCACACGAACGTGCGTTCAGCGTGACGGGCGAGAGGGCGGCCCCCTTTCCGGCCGCACCCCGTTTCCCGAGACGAACGGCTCTCCACACCGGACCCCGGTCCCGACGCCCGGCGGGGGGAGACCCCGACGAGTCTTATTTAGATTGAGGAGTTGCTTATTGTCACGGAAGAGCGACATATAAACTCACTGAAGAATTGGATTACATCACAGAGTTGGGGGTTGTTGGGGATTGGTTCCAATGCTTTGAATTAATCTGGCCTTCAAAATTGGGAATCTGTGTCCAAATGCCAAAGGTCCTTGTCCCCAACTGGTTTTTGATCTGTCAATAAAGAAACAATGGCCAATGGGTGGGTAGAGAGAAAGAAGTGGAACTTTTAGGTTTGTGCGGGATAGGAACTGGAAGGGAGGAAGAAGGGAGAAAGACTATGATTCAAAAGGAGGCAGATTGGGTTTATAACAGAAGGGAAATCATCCGAAATGTAGGTGAGAAGGAGTATGGCCCCCGGAAGGGCTGCCCAGAAGCATCTTGGGCAGCAAAGACTAGGGGGCAACCCAGGAGACAAGGCATCAAAGGTAAAATATAGAATTCGAGGGCATTAAATCAGGAGTACCCGAGGGAAATGTGTGCTAAGAGTGCAGAGGATTAGAACTACCCAGCCTTTGAGCTAGTCAAGGCATATTAAAATTAACTGGTGTGTGTGTGTGTGTGTGTGTGTGTGTGTGTGTGTGTGTGTTTCGTTGAAAAGGCCAGCGGGTGGCTGGATACATGGCCTACTGGGAGCACAAAGTGGTTAGCTAAATTTATTGCAGCAGTGGGGAGGAATTCTAGCAGGCAAATACCAAGACAATTTGTCTTTTACAAACCACACTATTCTGCGACTATCAAGTACTATGTCCACGATGCACACGGGCACAGGATCAGGAGCATTTACCCCTGCATAAAAAGACAGGTGAAGATAAAGGAGGAAGTCACAAAGCCCCACCAGGATGAGGTGTGGGGGGAACTGAACAAATGAGAATACAGGAAAGGGTGGAGGAGAGACAAGGAACAGAAATAAGGCAGCAGGTAAAACTGACTGGACTTGCAGGTAGAGGAACGGATGTTAAAGGGAGGCAGAAAAGACTTCTCAGGCAATTTCACATCTTATTCTGGGGACCAGGAAAACACTATTTACCGAATCTATCTATCTATCTATCTATCTATCTATCTATCTATCTATCTATCTATCTATCTATTTCCACTATATATAAATGTATGTGTATATATATATATATACTTATATATATGTGTGTGTGTGTATATATAGTGAATATATATTTATATATAATACATAGTGAATATATAATCACTATTTATTGAATATATAAATAAAATATATTTATTATATATTATATATATATGATAATTTTAAAGAGCTGTTGGTCATCTATGTTGAAATGTGTGATGAGGGACTGAGAAAATAGACTCTATCTTAAGCTTAGAAGAAATATTTGGCCTAGATACAAATTGGGAGTCACTGGCAATAAGAGCTGAAACCACAAACAGAAGCTGTAACTCACAGAATGTGAAAAAGAAAAAAAGAAAAATTACATGAATAAATAATCAAAATTTTAAGAACTCTTAGATTATAATTTAATATCTTCAGAAGGTTCCAGGAGCAGTTAGGTGTCATCAGAGTCAAATACTATACAAAGTGCCATTTTACTAAGCCACTCAGTGGACTCTAGAGCTGGCAGACTAGCTACCGTACTTGGCAATGAAACTGTTACAGTCAGTCTCACTAAAGGGAAAATGGGAAGGAGAAAATTTTTTATTTCTGAAAAACAAAACAAAACAAATGGGAAATAACAGGCTAAGGCAAAGTAGAACAACATAGAAAGAAATCACATTTATAATCAAAGTACATATAACCGAGAGGCTGAAACCATAAGCAAAGCCAGATGGATCCTATCTTAGCTTGTTTCCACATTTCCTGTGTCACGGTGACAGGAGAGTATTTAATGCTATTTTGTATGTGTGTGTGTGGGGGGGTGGGTATTACTATGATGCACAGTGTGTGTGTGTGTGTGTATGGGGGTATTACTATGATGCACAGCATAGGGGGCATTGCTATGATGCACAGTGTTTGTGTGCATGGTGGGGGGGAAAGTATTGCTATGATGCACAGGCTGGCCTCTAACATTTGGACTCAGAACCACAGTTGTACACCACGTCACCTACCTGTTACATTCATCTTTCTATTTTCTGTGTCAGTCTGGCAAACTACTGCTTCCTGGGGAAATCTAATCTGCCCCTTGCTTTTGTGAATCTTTGTTAAAACACAGCAATGCTTACCTATGTGTCATCCAAGTCTGCTTTCACTCTACAATGACAGAGGTGAATATTTGTAATACTCAACTCAATTCAGTGGGCCCCAGAGCCTAAAGCATTTTACTCTCTGACCCTGTGTAGGAAACACTTCGTGTCCTATGTCTTTATGTGAGAAGTATGCATGAGGTGTGGGTCTTGCAGAGCAGTGGTGCCTTGAGGAAAAGCAACTGTATGACTGAAGTGCTTCTCTCTGAACCACTAATTTAAAGGAAGTGTAAGAGACTTCAAACTACAACGACCAGACTCTCTACTATCACAGAAGTAAGAGAGTGGGACCAGCAAGATTCCTCAGAGGTTCTATAGAGACTTGCCTAACAACTGAGTCTGATCCCAGATTCCACGTGACTCCTGCAAGTTATCCATCCAATTGTCTGATCTCTACAAGTGCCCAGTGACACGTGCATACCCATACCACACACACACACGCACACACGCACACACACACACACACACACGCACGCACGCACGCACGCACGCACACACATGCACACACACACGTGATAGGGATCTGTGTGTGCAGAAAATAATAATTTTCCCTAAAAAACAAAACCAAAGAGGATTATTTTGTAGCTCTTCCAAGTTTAATTCTTTGCTTTCTTTTTTTCTTTTTGTTCTTTTGGAACAGGATCTCACTATGTAGCCGTGGCTGGACTGGTACTTGCTATGTAGACCAGGTTAGCCTCAGCTCACAACAGTTTGCCTGCCTCTGCTTCCCAAGAGCTGGGATTAAAGATCTACACCACAACATCCATTTCTAGTGTTAAAACACCCTACATTGTGTTCATCGATAATTTAAGAGTTACAGAAGAGTTACAGAAGCCAGGCTATGACTGAGATGTTTTATTTCTAGAACGACTTGGCTGTCACACTCTTTATTTTTTTTTTTAAACTTTTTTTTATTTATTTATTTTTTTAATATTTTTATTACATATTTTCCTCAATTACGTTTCCAATGCTATCCCAAAAGTCCCCCATAGCGCCCCCCACTTCCCTACCCACCCATTCCCATTCTTTTGGCCCTGGCATTCCCCTATATTGGGACATATAAAGTTTGCAAGTCCAATGGGCCTCTCTTTCCATTGATGGCTGACTAGGCCATCTTTCGATACATATGCAGCTAGAGACAAGAGCTCCGGGGTTCTGGTTAGTACATCATGTTGTTCCAACAATAGGGTTGCAGATCTCTTTAGCTCCTTGGGTACTTTCTCTAGCTTCTCCATTGGGAGCCCTGTGATACATCCAATAGCTGACTGTGAACATCCACTCCTGTGTTTGCTAGGCCCCAGCATCGTCTCACAAGAGACAGCTATATTTGGGTCCTTTCAGCAAAATCTTGCTAGTGTATGCAATGGTGTCAGCGTTTAGAAGTTGATTATGGGATGGATCCCTGGATACGGCAGTCTCTAAATGGTCCATGCCTTTAAGAGGTGACCATGCCAATCTCTGCTCTCATTTGTAGACGATTTATGTTTCTGCTGTGTCTCCTCATTAAAGAAATGGTTTCCATTTAAATAATTTCAAAAACATAAAAATAAAGTCATAGCCACAAACATGTAGAAACAGTTATTAGTTACTGAAGTCTAAGTACTCTCTATGCTATGTTTGAAGTTTTCAGAATTCAATTTTAACTAAAGTTGAACTTTGAAAAATAAAACTGGTACTCTAAACTCTAAAATTTATTATAAATTTCTCCTTTCTCCTCTTTTCCCTCCGTTGCTGTCTCTCAGAAACTTCAGCCTGCTTTCAGGCAATAGAAATGCATCTGCATTTTATAAATTTTACATGAAGAGAGCCAAGCCATTTCCTCAGGGATGGCCTGGATTCTTTTCCTCCAAGTAATTACACTGAGGCTCATCCACGTTCTACAGTATTAATAGTCTATGCCACTGCACTGCTGAGTGGTTGCTATATAGAGACATACCGATGCTCCTGTATCTATTTACCTTTCCCTCAATTATCAATTTTTAACATTACCCTCGAAGCTGCGTGAGCCTCTCTATATAATTGTACATGTGTGAGCAGGTATATAGTTTTATTTCCCTTGCAAAATCACTTGGGGATAGATGAATTGGGTCACTTTCTGATACTTAACTTTAGGAAATTACTTCAAAAAATTATCAGAGCTAAATTCCCATTGGAGGTGAATGAATGAGCATTCTATCCCAGGACATCAACGCCAAGGCGTGAGATGGTCTTTTTGTACAGTTCCTCCACTATTTAAGAGCTATGCCATAACTCATGGTGGATTTGGTTTGTCTTTCCACAACAACTAGAGTTCACTTAATATTTTTAAGCTTTTCAATTGCTTTGGGCAGAAGAGTAAATACAAACCCTTCTCACTGTTCTATCCAGCCACAAAATATAAACCTCTCATTCAACAATTGAAAAAACTGTCATAGGGAATCTCTTTGAGATAAGTTCATTCGTCAATAAGAAAGAAATAGAAGTAAAAAAAAAAAAAAAAAACCAACCAGAACACCTTACAGACGTAAACAATTATTCTCTGAAATAATACAATAAATAGCAAAAGCCTGAACTATCTCCAGATTCATGGTTACTTCTTTTTCTGTGACACTGAGAGACACTTGAAGCATATGCAGGGTGGGTCATGACAGGTCCCCTGTGACCCCTTGCTTAGAATGTCCTATAATCTCTTTTCTAGATTATCTCTAGCATGAGTAGATGTATTTGTGGGAAAGTTACTGCCCATGGCCTTCTCTAATCGCAGCCTCCCTAGAGCCTCCCACTGTCCATTGAATGAGCCCCAAACATTTCAAGCATAAATCTCATACCTTATACTTACACCCCCAGGCCTTCACTTACAGTTGCACCGTTAAGTATAAGGTTTGTAACTTATACTTTACCGTGAGAACACAGCCTTTCATTAGAAGGCTCAGCTACCTTACTAATCTTTTCTATGCCAAAAATTGTGTTCTACCAAAATTATCCTAAAACTGTTTCAAGCTGTTCTTATTGCCTAGGCTGTCCCTGTCATCACTGTACTGAGACTCAATCTAGAATCAGTCTCAAACAGGCTACCCCATGATGCTCTGATATTGCCCACAAGGGGAAAGGAGGCTTTGATCTCACCTTCCAGACAGTGAAAGGGATGGACATAGGGCTTGGGGCCATGGATGAAGTTTGCAGGCTGATTTTGCTACTTATGGACAAGCTATCGTGGTGCCTGTGTGGGTCTGGTTTTGCACCTAGCCATGGGGATAATATTAACTACTTTACAGAACAGACACTGTCATTTATGCTAATCACCACCTTAACACAGCTCCACTGTGGTCCTCATTACACAGAATTGTAGTTGTTGCTTCACACATGTGTCTCTTCCACCAAGCTCCATGTCCTACAGAAAGACGTAGGGAATCCCTTGGTACCAAACATTGGCCTTCATTTAGAAAAGACAATTATCTGAGATAGCTATACCTAGCTTATTATCTGTCCCAATCCAAAACAATTTTAGGCAGGCACTGTACACCCGTTATCATAGCAGTCAGTATATAAGGAAGGAAGATGGCCAGTTCAACATGAGCATGGGTTACAGGGAAAGACTTTATCTCAAATACTACTACTGGTAGGCTTTCTTTCACTAGATCTTACTGGATGAAACAGAATCAAACCAGACAGAATGAGTTACTTTCTATTTCATTGCTGTATATATATATATATATATATATATATATATATATATATATATCAATTGGCCTTAATTTAGAAAGATGTCTTCTATTCCATTTAGAAAATCTCAAGGGGCTGGTAAGATGGCTCAGTGGCTAAAGATACTTGCCACCAAGCCTAAGGAGCTGAGATCCATCCCTGGAGCCACATGACAGAAGGAGAGAACTGACTCCTTCATGTTATCCTGTGATGTTTGCACATGCATCTTGGCATACATGCCACCTTGCCCCAAGACAGATAGATAGACAGGCACTGACAGACATACACATACAAAATAGAAAAAGAAATAAAAATGAATATATTCTTTATGTTTGTATGATTTTTGTCAAACCCACTAACTAGAAATTTCCTTTCACTGAATACTGGAATGAAGAACACCATCATATTTTAACCAAAACTCTCTCATATAAATGAGAAGTCTCTATACACACCAAAGCCCAATGGCAGATGAATTATCAAACTTTAAACATCCCATCACCTAAAACAGCTCAGCATATTTGTTGTGAGGTATAACTAATATATCTTTAAACACTTTTAGTTCTTATTCCCCCCCTTTCCCTTTTTCTCTCTACTGTCTATTAAGGATTTCGTATTTATGTCCCCCTCAAAAGACACAGGTGGAAACTCTAGTCCCCATTGTAATCACACTTAGAGGTATGACCTTTGTAAGATGATTTAGTCATAAGAATGAAGCCCTGAAGAAATGAATTGGTGCCCTTGTAAAAGACACCCAAGAGAACACCTTCTTTGTGGACAGAATGCAAGGTTAGGCAGGCTGACATTTGTCGGCAGCAGGGCGCCTAAAAGATGGTGCTGGCCTCCTGCGCAGGCGCAGGCGCCAACCCCTCCCGAGCGGGTGCATACAAATTAAAATGCCGGCAGACTGACTAATCCCAGGAGGACACATAGCTCTCCCCAGTGCTGGGGTGTATATAAGCAGTCCTCCCTGGGTTTCAGGGGTTCCCGTAGCATCGAGGTGTTCCTGAAATAAAGCTGTTGAGAAGAATCCGACCGTGTTGCATTTTTTCTTGCTGGACGAGGTGAGCGCAACAGACATTGGCCATGACAGCCTTCCAACAGCCACACTAACTTTCTGGCTGCAGAACGAGGGAGGTGCTATGCTATGCTATGGCACACCTCCCTCCCTACATGCTTGGGAGTAGTACCAGGCAGCTCAGGCAGGTATACACTGGTAAGCAGAACTAAATGTTTGCTATTTGGAGAACAACAAATAAACGGACGTGATTCAGAAGTTTTCCTAAAAGGAAAGACATTAATATGCCCTCACCGGTAGCCATTTTCTTCTCTCTGAGCCAGAAGAAGCCCATCTCTGCCATGCCTGTCAGGAAAGTCAAGCTGGCAGGTTGGTGCCATGTTACTCTCCCATGTGGTTAGGTCCTGGGTAGCTGTCTGCCCAAGTCACCTGAGAAACACTTCCCTTTGTGATAAAGAGACTGTAGGGTTAACAGGGCAGCATAGCACTTTCTATCCCACTTCAAAGCTCTCTCTGAGTTTGGTTATCTGTCTCTGTTCCTTCTGTGCATGTACTTATAAAACCATGTGTGCGCCACACCATCTCAGGATAGGAGGGACTGCCAACAAGACAGAGGTAGCAGAGACGACACAACAGACAATAGATCTGCATACTGACTTCTACTCAATGGCCAGAATATTCCTCCTCCAATAATGGCACTGGTCATTTCATTGAGTATTCTGTTAAATACATATAAATGAATGTTAACTGGTACAGATGAAAACAAAATACAGCAAAGCAAGAGAAATGAGGCCAGCAAGCCCTGAAGTATCTTCTAGCTGTAATAATCTTTGGTCCTAGAGCAGCTGTGTCTTTTCAGAGTGCCTGACAGCCTGACATTGTCTGCCTCTGGAGTAAGAGCCCTTTGACTAGAAGTCTACCATCGCGTGAGTCCTGGCAAGAACTGAGACAGTAGGCACAACTGAAAAGGTTGTTTTAGGAAGGTAAAGGGATTGTCTTGTAAGAAAGATGACCGAAGCATGTATAAACAGATTACAAACAAGAAACTTGAACATAGGGGCTCTGCTGTTGCAGATAGGATAGAAAAACACTGGATAGAAAATACCTGAAGAAGGTTGCTGAACTTAGTGCCCTCTTGTCCAGAACAGACAGTGGGAAGAACAGGCATTAGAAGAATGGGGTTGCCTGTGAGGGCTCCAGTGTGTGGGGGCAAACCTGAGACGATGTAGGAGGGAAGCAGTGGAAAGGGAGAGCATCAGAGGAGGGGAGGGAAGCAGAGGAGGGGAAGGAAGCAGAGGAGGGGAGGGAAGCAGAGGAAAGGGGGAGGTAGCAGAGAAGGGGGAGGGCAGCAGAGGAGGGGAGAGCAACCGAGGAAGGGACACAGAACAAGAGTGACTGAAGCTTCAGGACAGGGACCAATTGGGCAAGAAACAGGAGAGGGGTACCTTTTAACTACGGAGATAGGAGAATATTCGTGAATGTGCCAACAGAATGCCTTCTTAACAGAGCTCAGCAGCAGACAGAGGTCTGCAGTTCTTTCCTTTAAGCAGAAAGAAACATCTCAATTACTTGATTTAATTTAAGTTTATTTTTATATTGCTACATGTAACTTTTAATATGCCCCAGTATCTAAAACTTTAGCTTTCTTTCATCTTAAAGAAAAACACCTATACTTTCATCTTTTGTGAAAATGTCCACTACAGAAATGTCCCCTTCTTCTACTTGTTCTCCACTTGGATGCTGGCAGAGTCATGAGTGGGAGCTATATCAGGCACAGTTGTGGGGTGCAGATTTGGGGCAGCCTAACTCCTTTCTGTTGATTAGAAACCATATGACATTTAGTACAGTTACATTTCCTTATTATAACAATGGGGCCAATCACAGCACCCAGCTGGCAGCTGTTTTATTAAAATGGGAAACTGAAGTTCGTGCCCAGAACAGAGAGCCTGATAAACTATAGAAAACACATGTCTGCCTGTCTCTTGCAGTCTGTCTGTCTGTCTGTCTGACGATGTACAATTTCAATTTGGTTCACTCTTTGGCTACCTATGTAAAAAAGCACTTGGCAAACTTTGTAAATTAATTCAATTACTTAATTGCTTAACCTGTACTTTTTTGGATGCATACTATGCTCCAGGCACTGGTTCATTAGCCAGCTAGATGCAGAACTGTGAGAAAAGAAGCAACTGTCTGGCTGCCAAGAGCTTACATACAAATGGAGAACACAGGTGAACCAAACCACAGCAGACAGACATAAGCAATGTGATAGGAAACAAGGGACATATAGACAGATATGCGGGTAAATTTAGCCAGATGGTACTGTTCAAAGGGGGTGATTAGGAAAGGCCTCCCCCAGTGAAAGCACATTCAAAAGGACCTAGATGCAGTAAGGAAATCCAACATTTGGTGATCATGGGAAGGAATGTTCCAGGCAAAGGAAACAGCAGATGCAAAGGCCCTGTAGATCCAGATGAGCTGGCAGGCTCAAGACTAAACAAGCCAGTTTCTGTGGGTGGAGAACAGTGAAGACAGGAGAGAGAGGACAGCGAGAACTGACCATGCTCTGGATGACCCAGGGAAGACCTGGAACTTTATGCTGAGCATTTGGGGAAGGGTCAAGAGGGTTTTGCCCAGGGCAGTGACATGTTCCAATCTACATTTTGAAGAATTATTGCAGCAAGTCTATAGTTCACAGGCTAAATGAAGGGGATGGACCTAAGAGACATGGAATACTGCAGATGAGAGGGGAAGGTAAGCTTGCCTGAGTGTGGAGTGTGACAGAATCAGGAAGCACGAGGAAGGATTGCAGACATGTCACAGGATGAGTCAAGAGGACCAGCCTGTGGATGTGACTGGGGAAGAGGCACAAGGTCCACAAAGGCATGGAGAAAGGAAGCCAAGGTCATAGCACCTGAGTAGCAGGATCAACGGTCACCAGTGTGCTCTCTGGGGAAAAGGGCAGAGAAGCAGTGTGGGTGCTGGCATGGAGCCTTGCCTCTCCTTCTGCCTACTTCACTGACTCTACGACCTTCCCTTTGATCTCACCCCCTGCCTCAGGTGATACATGGCCCCATACCCTGTGCAGTACTGTGGTTGCAACCAAAGACCCATGCTCCACATAGCACACCAGCACGCTCTCCGTAGAGTAGGCCCATTCAAAAACCAGCAATAAATGTCCCCTCAAGTGAGCACAGGCCAGCCTGTGGTAGGCGGTAGGTGCTTCTCAAAGTTAACAAGAAGAATTGCCAACCAAGTGCAATAGGAGGCATGCTGGTTATGATGGCTCTTGTGTGCAGCTCCCGGACACGAGACTGAAGAAAGGCAACATGAGTGCCCAGCTGCCTGTGTGACTCAAACCAGGGCTACACACCAAAGGAAGCTGGCCTGCGTGACTCAAACCAGGGCTACACACCAGAGGAAGCTGGCCTGTGTGACTCAAACCAGGGCTACACACCAGAGGAAGCCGTGGAGTGGGAGTGGGGCAGGAGGAACTGCTCAGGTGTCAAATATCATCAATCCCTAGTGGTCCAGAAAGTTTTATTTTAAAAAACACAATAATTGCTAGTCTAACTTCCTGCTATTTAAGATTTGAACAGAGCTATTTGTGTCACTAAGCACGTCGTTAGGTTTCTTTATCCAGTTATCATATGTGAGGTGAAAATGATCATTACATAGGCCCACCTACCACAAACTGTACTTCTTTGGTAGCTTACCCTCATCTAGATTTTAAGAATTCTGTTATGAGACAACACTTGGTAGGTGCATAACTTTGAAGGACAAGCAAAAGAGCAGACAGTACTAGAGAGAGAGCAGACAGCCACACAAGCAGAGCACCTGCGTTCAGGACGCTCTAGACTCACAGGTCAGTCTCTAGATGGCAAGATGGAGTGCTGGAAAGATGGCTTCTGCTAATGTGGTTGCTAGGGAGATTCTAGGAGATGCTGCAGCTTTGGTTTCCAATTCCCTGCAACTGTCACACGATGATCACCTATGAGTGTCACATCCTCAAGTGTGTCAAGTCGACTGACACAAGCCCTATTTATATGCCAACCATGGAGGTTTGTACACCATGGAAACTTGGGAGAGACAAAAGCTTCATCATCATCATCTACCTATAAATTATCACCCAAAAACTATCTTAAGGGCCCTCAGAGAATAACTTGTCGTAATGACAAATTTACCACATTCTAGCACTGAGCAGCCTGTGTGTCCCTCATGTTCCAGTCACAGCCCATCACTTCCTACACCATTCTCAGAGAAGAGCTGACTCCTCAGCTCTTTCTGTTCAGCCCTTCCTCACATAGCCCTTGGGGCCATAAGGAAACACAGTGTTGCATACATCGGACTCAAACAGCAGACATCCGGCATGGGTTCTCAGTTCCAGTCAGGATTTCCACCCACAAGTGTGAAACTTATGCTTCCTAAAATTAAACAATAGTTAGAAACAGCAACTACAGCCACAGCCTCTGGGACTCTCTCTACATCTTCTCAGACCAAGATGGTGCCTGAATACCTTGTCATTTTTCACAACAAGGGTATCACCAACCACCCTCCACTCCTGCTTCTCCCCCAGGCAAGAGCTCTTGAAGTTGCTCCTACAGGACCTCTGGTCTCGTCATGACCCTAGTGCTTCTATACCTTACAGCCTCTTCTTTCTTTCTAGAAAAGCACATCCAAAAAGGGAGTCAAATCTTTTTTCTTTCTGGAATATCATGGAATATAACCTTAGTTCTCAATACATCTTTATTACCTACTGTAGGATTTCAGTAAAGAGAGACTAGGTAAATGGACAAAACATATTTAAGTATCTTCTTTATGAATGCTATTATTTCCTGGGCAAAAGATTTAAAAAACACGGAAGGGAGATCTAGAGAAGGATTTTATAGTCCTTTAAAAGCACTATAGAGAGTTACTCAGTCATGGCAGCACAAGCCGAGAGCCTCAGCTACAAAGGAGGCTGAGGTCAAAAGATCACAAGTTCAAGACCAGGCTGCCTGTCTGAAAAATTCAGTTATAGAAGCACCAGGGGAACAGCTTAGATGTACAAAACCTCTCTAAAATACATGAGGCCTTAGGTTCAACCCCAAGTTTTGGAAAGAAAGGAGAGGAAGGGGGAAATGCTTTGGGGAAGTTAAGGTCATCTATAGATGAATAAATGTGGTAGAATAAACAATGGTCAGAAATGCAGAGGTCATATACAGTATCAACAGAAAGCTAGCCAGTCGCCATCTCCTATGCAGACATCATATAGGTATCATATCATCAGAAAGCTAGCCAGTAGCCATCCCCTAAAGTAGCTCCCTTACTAGTGAGGGCACACATCAGTCAAACTTCTCTTCTACTCAACAGTTAGAAATACAAGTTCTTACTTCCATTACAGCTTGGGAGATTACAGAGGGCCTTGCTGATGCTTCCCAATGGAAAGATGAACCCATAATCTCAAGGCACTGCAGCAATCAGTGATCAGTTCCTTCCGACTTCCACATTCTTTCGGTACAATTATGATTAACACAGACTCAAGCAAGATAACTAGACGTGCTGGCTAGTTTTGTCAACTTGACACAAAACTAAAATCACCTAAGAAAAAAAATACCTCAAGTGATAAACTCTCTATAAGAGCTGGTTCACAGGCATGTGGAAGGTGTTTTCTTGATTATTGATTGATGTGGGACCCTTAAATAATAAGCAAACAAGCCAATAAGAAATGTTCTTCCATGGTTCCTGCCTTGGCTTGCCTCCCTGATGGACTGTAACCTGTAAGATAAACCCTTTCCTTTCCAAGTTGGTTTTCCTCAATATTTTATCATAGCTACAGAGACACAAAGTAGGACACTAGAGAACATAAATACTACCTAGAACAATGCTGTAGGCCGTTCCTATCGTGGAGGGAACCAGGGCTCCTAAATTACTACTTCAGTCTAGGCAGCCTACCTTTGTCATCACTACAGGGCCCTGTTTCTCATGAGCCTAGAATCAATCACCTCAGTGGCACAAATGGCCATTCCTAATGCACCTATGCCACAACGGAAAGATGCTAAAAAGCAATAAGTCAGGGGGTAACGAAGACTGACTACAGGAAAGCCAAAGCAATGATCTGGAGTAACAAGAGGTAGACCCAAATAGCATTGGAAATGTAATTGAGGAAAATACCTAAAAAAAAAAAAAAAAAAAAAAAAAAAAAAAAAAAAAAAGAACAACAACAACAACAAAAAAAAAAAAAAGAGGTAGACCCAAAAGAAGAAAACCAAAAGAATTTATTAGAAGACCAAATTTTCCAAGAGAAAACTCTGGGCCTAGTTGAAGATGCTGTTGTGCCTACAGGTGGAGGCCCTCGGTGTGGCCAAGATGGCAGAGGCCAAGGGACACGAGGGTAACAGATATAGAGTCCTTAGCACTTGAACTGTATGTACCTTTCAGCAAGGGCAGGGTCAACTGTTACCTGTCCAATACAATAAGTATTCTCATAGCACTGACCCTCCAGATAATGTCTATGCCCTTCCCTTGAGTGTGACAGCCTAAAGCAGTTCTAGACGTCAACCCAACAAGACTCCTTCTTTATTAGGCTTTCTCTGTTAATAGGGATGTTACTTGCCAAACTGGAAGCCACTAATGAACTAAGTCACTCTGCGTATGTCTATGCCTAGCCCTTAGTCAACAGAGATTTCCTCATTAGCTTGAGGCAGATTCAAGCTAATGCTGTCTCGAAAATGAAGACAGTGTCGATCAGCCTTCCAAGGAAAATCCAGACAGACTTTTTCCCCCAGAGCAAGATGCTTCAAACCTCAGATCTTCACCCATCTTCTCCTGGTTAGTGATGACCAGCTCTGAGGCCTCCCCCAGTTTGGGGATGTGTCCTCCTAACTGGTACAGACTATTCCCTGGAGGGTTCCTTTGCCAAACAGTGTATCAGCTATACTATGATACTAATACTATGCCTCCTTTGTCACTGTTCTAGAATTTTAGATTCTTAAAAAAAACCCAGTTATGCTATGTGACTATGCTTCTGTTTTAAGCCCAGGTGTGGAATATGAGGCTGCTTCAGATTGTTCACTGCCACTAACTATGATTTGTCTGGTGCTCTAGGAGAGGCATGGTTTTTGCCAGCTGCAGACAGTTTACATTTGGAATTCTGGGGATTCTTGATGGTATAAATGCAAGAGCCCCAGGAGGGTCCATGGTGGCTGCTGCTGCCCCTGCTGCTGCTGCTGCTGCTGCTGCTGCTGCTGCTGCTCCTGTGGCTGCCCCTGCTGCTACTGTTTGTTCCTGCTGTTGTATTTGCTGCTTTTGCTATTGCTGAATTGCTGATTGCTGGATTGCTGGTTGGAAATACCCTGATGCTATCGGACTTCCCCCTAGGAACAAAGATTGGACTCCCCTCTAGGAACCTGATGCTCCTTAACAGCAGGGAAGTAGAGATCCATGTCCCCTTCCCCCTCTAATGTTTCTGTCCTACCTAGTGCTGGGGGCTGGAAGGGATTAGGGTGAGGAGGTTGGTAGATATAAGAAGCCAAAAAAAGTAGCCACAAAGTACAGCTACAACTCTGTACTCAACTGCTGGGGAAGGTAGCCAGTTGACTGAATCTGAGAGACAAAGGGCAAGCAGTACACTCCTGGCAAAGCCCCCCCCCCCCCCCCGCAAAGTTCTTTCTTTTTTAAAGATTTCGGTGACTCCAGATATTTTCTTTTGACATCCAGAAGTCAGAGGTACTCCAGAAGGTCGCTGTAATTTGGATCACAGGTTCTGAGGTGGCCCTTCTACCTCACAGGTAGCAACCTGCCCTGAAATCATTAGGTGATCACCAGTGACAAGCACTTCGGTCTTTATTTCTTACCTAAGTCGCGCCTTTGTAAAAGCTCACTGCAGAAAAAAGGAACACTAAGGGGAGTTGATTTCTAAATTTAAAAAGCCCCAGTGTTCATACATTCTCTCTCTCTCTCTCTCTCTCTCTCTCTCTCTCTCTCCCCCTCCTTCCCTCTCTCCCTCTCTCTGCATGTATACATATACATAATCTTAACAAGTTAAACTAAATCAAGTATAACTATGCTTCCCACATGGCCCCCACATTAAGCACACATAATGCTTAATTTGCTCAGTCATTAACAGCTCTTCATAAAGACGTCCCATTGCTGTCTCTTTATTGCTCTTAAGCATTCGAAAGCAATTCAATTCAATATATTTACAAAACCTCTGGGTCACACAGCTCAACTATGCAAAGAGAAAGCTAAATCTCACAAGATTAGTTTTCACAATGATGTCTAAGCACATTTCTGTCTAATCTCACCACAGCTCTCTGTTCCAACTTCATACTATCTGTGCTTAAAACCTTATCCTTACTAGCAACAATGCAGACTGCTGAAAGATATAATTCAGAAGGAGCAAGCAATGTTTAAAAGTTTCAAACTTTCTGACTGGAAACTTTTATCTGATAGGATCTTTTCATCTTTATTTCCTTGATTCAAATATTATGCAGGAAAAGTGGTACTGTTATGCTCCACCAAGAACACTAGTGATCTAATTCCTGTACCCACAGACCAAGGTTAGCGCTCTGCGTTGGCTAATTTTAGATCAGCTTGACACAGGCTAGTCATTGGAGAGGAGGTGTCTTAATTGAGAAAACGCTTCTATAAGACTGGACTGTACATAGACAGGCCTGTTGGACATTTACTTAATTAGTGACTGATACAAGAGGGCCTAGCCCATTGTAGGTGGTGCCACCCCTGGGCTGGTGGTCCTGAGTTCTGTAAGAAAGTAAACAGAGCAAGCAAGGGAAGCAAGCCAGTAAGCAGCAACCCTCCATGGCTTCAGCATCAGCTTCCTGTCCTGACTTGCTTCCATGGCGGATTATGATATAAAAAGTGTAAGACAAAGAAACCCTTTCCTTCCCAAGTTGTTTGTAGTCATGGCGTTTTCATCAGAGCAATAGTAACTCTACATGAGGGCATGCCCCTCCCACGTTCAGCAGACTAATGGTCTCGAAAATAGGATGCTGCCGAATCGGCATCACTCTGTTATACTGACTCCACACTTAATTCTCCTCCTCTGTGCTTCCTATAGGTAATATGCAACATTGAAAGTATTTCTTTTTTTTTTGATTTTTAATATTTTTATTACATATTTTCCTCAATTACATTTCCAATGCTATCCCAAAAGTCCCCCATAGCGCCCCCCACTTCCCTACCCACCCATTCCCATTCTTTTGGCCCTGGCATTCCCCTATATTGGGGCATATAAAGTTTGCAAGTCCAATGGGCCTCTCTTTCCATTGATGGCCGACTAGGCCATCTTTCGATACATATGCAGCTAGAGACAAGAGCTCCGGGGTTCTGGTTAGTACATCATGTTGTTCCAACAATAGGGTTGCAGATCCCTTTAGCTCCTTGGGTACTTTCTCTAGCTTCTCCATTGGGAGCCCTGTGATACATCCAATAGCTGACTGTGAACATCCACTCCTGTGTTTGCTAGGCCCCGGCATCGTCTCACAAGAGACAGCTATATTTGGGTCCTTTCAGCAAAATCTTGCTAGTGTATGCAATGGTGTCAGCGTTTAGAAGCTGATTATGGGATGGATCCCTGGATACGGCAGTCTCTAAATGGTCCATCCTTTCATCACAGCTACGAACTTTGTCTCTGTAACTCCTTCCCTGGGTGTTTTGTTCCCAATTCTAAGAAGGTGCACAGTGTCCACACTTTGGTCTTCATTCTTCTTGAGTTTCATGCGTTTAGCAAATTGTATCTTATATCTTGGGTATCCTAAGTTTTGGGGAAAGTATTTCTTAAATTCTCTAGCACTGAGCCATGGACATTTTTCTTAGTGCTGGTGCAACTGAGTATTCCACTGTGGGTGAAACCACCTCTGGGTACCAGGTCCCGAGTGCTAGAAGAAAACAGGCTGAGTCAGCTGATAGCAACACTCCTCCACAGTCTTTACATCAGCTCCTGCCTTGAGTTCCTGCCCTAACTCCAGTGACAGTAGTGGTGTGACTGTAGAGTTCTAAGATGACACATAGCCTTTCCTCCACAAGCTGCCTCTGGTTATATATCACAGCAACAGACAACAAAAACACCAACCTTAACTCTTGTCCCACCAAATCTGTGTACTTCACACTAAAGATGGGAGTTCTTCCTGATAGCAAAATTCTGGAGAACGAGGGAATATGGATGATAACCTTTTGACAGAATCAGCATAAATGCCCCATTTTCTTCTTGGGGTACCTAAAATAGTTATTCCAACTTTTGGAGCTTGAGTCATTATTTCTTAAAATTCAGAAGCAGTTTAGTTGCACATTAGCACTAATTACAGTCATGAGCAAGCTAAGCACTGCTACCCCACCCAGCGAGAGAGAAAATCACGACAATTATTCTGAAGATCTGTGCCTTCTCACAAGATCACCAGCATGTGGCAACAAGGGTGGCTGTGCATTGTTGGCTGAGAGCTTCAGTTCTCTTTAAAATTCCACACTCCTGTGCTACTTTAAGCCCAGTGCAGGGGAAAAAAAAGCAAAGCAAAAACCTGTCCCTTGGTGTTTAAATAAGACAAGAGCTATGGCTGCATGCCACGGGGCCAACACTCATCCTTCAAGGGAAGCTATTGTATGGACCAGAACCTATTTTATGCCAACCGATGTGTGGCTGTGCCCTCAGAACATGATGCTGGCTGTGGAAAAGCCCTTCCATTCTACCAAGGGTACAGGCCCCTTTCTACCCTGGAGTGATGCTTATACAGAGATTTGGGAGTACTGGGCACAAGCCTACTGTGTGCTACATGGTGCAAGGAGAGAGGATCAAGGAAATGATAAACACTCTGATTTTCCCTGTCAGAAAACATCTGCTTCACTACAACTAAAAAGCAACAGTCCATCACACAGAGGACTCACGCCTACTTTGAGCACATTTAGGACTGCTGTACACTGTGTAAGCTCTTCTCAAGCCTGTGGGGCAGAACCAAACTGTGGGGTCTGCTCCTCCTTTTCATCCACACCAACACCACATCTGTGAACATCTTCATGTCTTCAACTCCAGTCATACTTTCCAATTTCCCCAGAGCCTCCCAACCCCAATCACCTTCTCCTGGCTGCTGAGCAAGTCCTACCTCATGGGTCCCTGCCCCTTAGTCCTCTGTTCATATGACAAGATGGAGGTCCTCAAACCAGTTCTTGGAACTAACTATGACAATCTTCCCTCAAAATGTCAATGTCTCAATACCTTCAAAGAAACACCTGCCATCTTCACCTCTCAGTCCAGCTTACTCCTAAGGAGGCCTGTGCTTCCAGCTCATCTTTTCTTTAGCCCTTTCTGCTGCTAATGTATGGCTCAATTTACTTATCACACTATTGCATACCGACCCTACCACTCCTGACTACAATAAGCCTGACATTCCTTATACATTTCATTCGCTGACAAAATCCACGCTCCCAGAGTGGATATTCTTTGGTGTTTACTGTGAACCCAGAATGCCTTCAATTGCCTGAACTCTTGTAGAAAGGGGCTTGTACCCTTGGTCTAGGGTTGGGCCTCTGTATTTGTGGGTAGAATGGAAGGGCTTTTCCAGGGCCAGCAGTCACATTCTGAGGACATAGCCACACAGCTGCTGGCATAAAATAGGTTCTGGTCCATATGATAACTTCCATTGAAGGATGAGTGTTGGCCCTGTGGCATGCAGCCAGAGGACTTGCCTTGTTTAAACACCAAGGGGCAGGCTTTGCCTTTATCTTCAATGTTAAAGAAAAGGCCCTTGGGGCAAGAGAGACTGCTCAGCCAGTAAAAGTGCTGGCTACTTTTCCAGAGGATCTGGGTTTGATTCCAAGCACCCGCATAGCAGTTCACAACTGCCTGTAATTCGTTCCAGGGGATCCAATGACCTCTTCTGGCCTCCATGAGCACCAGGCCCACAAACGGTGCACAGACAGACATGAAGGCAATGCACTCATACACATAAACATAAAATAAATCCAATTCTTCTTTCAAAAAAGAAAAAAAAGAGAATTTTGTTTAAAGTTCTCATATAGTTTTCTGCTTTAAACTGTGGCTGATCAATCTTTGGTAAATAATGAATAAATTGCCTAAATTTAAGATCTAAGTTGGTCCATGTATTTTTTCCAAGGATTTAGTCACTTTTTTCTTTTTTTAATTGTTGCTGTTTAAAAAAGGTCAGGTAATCTCAGGCACAGTGCACACCAGCTTTAACATCGCTCAGGCCAGTGGTATTCACCTAGAGTCATGGAATATTTTAATAGGTACATCAAATTCACCAATCTCTATCTTAATCTGTATAATACAACCAAACTTTTCTTTATTTCTTTATCGCATTTCCCATGGTAACACAAGTGAGAATGAAATGGGCAGCAATAAAAGAGTTTACTCAAAAGCAAATTATGAACAGACTCGTCCTAAGCAGTGTGTATTCTGATTAACTGTGATATGTGGTGGTTGTTGGCAGGCATGGGCGTCTACTTGGCCACTCTAAATCTTCCTTCTCTTCGAGAATAAGTGACTATTATTATGGTATGGTCTTTTGGGGGAATTTTCATTTCAAACTGTAACTCCTCAGTATGATGGGCTCTTTAAAAAAATAGACTTAAAGGACAGATGTAATTCAAGTGTTAACATGGCGGGCTTAAATTCAGTGAGTCAGGCCTTCTGCACCCCTTACCCTTGCTGTGAACTCTGTGGCTTGCTGAGCTGGTCCTCAGTTTTGGTGACTGTTGTTAATGTGGGAGATTGAGGGAATTAGGGAAACTGTGGTAAAATAGCATCCCTCTCAGATGAAAAGCCACTCACAAGTGAGTCTAGTTATTCTTGCGTAAGAGCAAATTGTTTCAAGAAAAAGTATGCAGCAATCATTAAGCCTCTTTCAGGGAATTATGAGAATGTCCTACGTGAACTTATCTGCTCGAAGGGTGCCAGAAATTCGCCTGAGGTGGGAACTCCCAAACCACACTGCCATCACTGCACACATGACCTCTGTGGTTAGTTAAGAGGATTGTTTTCTATGTATTTGCCTTTTCTCCTCTCCTCTCCTCTCCTCTCCTCTCCTCTCCTCTCCTCTCCTCTCCTCTCCTCTCCTCTCCTCTCCTCTCCTCTCCTCCCCTCCCCTCCCCTCCCCTCCCCTCCCCTCCCCTCCCCTCCCCTCCCCTCCCCTCTCCTCTCCTCTCTTCTTTTCTCTTTTCTTTCTCCCTCTTCATCATAAGCTCATCTCAGGAGGGAGCTGCTCTACTTACCCATGCCAATCTTTGGGGAAAGGCTGTTCACTGGAAGTCAAGGGGATAGTCCCTGCCAAGGTACAAGGCATATCTGACTATTTGAGAGTAAGTGGCCAGTGTGGCCAGACTAGCTAGAGAAGCAATGACCAGACCCAACGCATCCTTGAAGGCCAGGATAAGGCCCCACAGTTATGGCTGAAGGGATGAAGGAAAGCAAGCAGCTGGTTGCCATTTTGAGAACACATGGGTGAGCACAGTGGGCACAGAGAAAGGACAAAAGCAGAATCAAGCAGCTGTTCCAGAAAACCTTAAAGAGACAGAGGTGGCCAGGCCAATGACAGGAAGAGCCAGCAAGTCTTCCTGAGTTAAAAAAAAAAAAAAAAAAAAAAAAAAAAAAAAAAAAAAAAAACCAGAGCAAAGAATCCTGAAAAACTTCAGTGTTTACTCCTTTGCAAGAGAATGGGTTAACATTGCTACTGGCTGAGCTGGGGATGGTAGAAGAGGATGGGATATTAGTGGTCAGAAGCAGGCAAGGTGAAGAGTTCTGTGGTTTCTATGTTTTCATTGTGAAATGTTGACAAATGTCAATAAGTGCGACCATGTCAAGAGTTGACCTTGAAACTGTTAACTGACACTAGCCTGTCCTTTTTACTTTCTCTGTGGCCACCAGGTACAGAATCATAACAATGTCCTTCCAAACCCAGCTTCTCCACTCTGTCTGTAGGTAGTGGCCTTGCTAGGACCCATCCGTACTTGGTCTTCTCTCCTAATTATACGTTACGTTTCCCTTCTCTATAAAGTGCGATGTCTACAGGACTGTCCCTATTCTATCCATTTTACACTGGAAAGCTTCAGATTATGCCTCCAGCGTCTTACTGCTTTATAAAACAATGGGATTGGCCTCTATGGCAACTTTATTACAGCGTCAACTGCTTCCCTTTCTTTTCAACCTAGAGTAACCAAGCCAGAGCCATGCTTCCTTCTCCCCCAAACTTGTATTTGCCTCTTAATACCCAATCAGACATACCACTGGGATGCTTTGGCTGACTCCCATCAGATAATACTGTCCATGCTCTCTTGAGAATCCACCAGTCCCAACTTCACTGCTTTGTGAGGAATAACTGTGACTGATCTGTCAATAAGCCCATGAGGAAAAAACTGCAACAAGAGTTGTCAATAAGCCCATTCCATTTTTCTCTCAACAGACACTCCTGGGGCTTGTTTTCTAGCAACATAGCCTCGTGTTGGATTGGAATCTCCTCTGATGACGGGCCTGTTGAGGATGTTCAATGTTGACCAGAGGCAGTGCAGTGTGATCCCTCCCCATTGAGAACCAACAGTGAAGCTAACACCATTTCCCACCCATCCTGAAACAAGAGCCAAGGACCACCTGCATGAAGGGCAGTACTCCTATAGGAGTACTGAATCCTAAAGCAAGCTCTCCATGTTCCAACAAATGCCTTAGAATAAAGACTTCATGTTTTGATCACCTACCAAATTGTAGAACCATAAACCTTTTAAGAAAACCAAAGCCTAGTATAATATACTTTGGCCTCCAATAAAAATGTTTATGGATAATGATAAGATAAACCTTGTGACATTTTCTTGCATTTAGTATGACAGCAAAGATTCATAAAACAAGCCTTAAAAATGGACTGTTCAATATAATTTAGAGATACATATTTTTGACAGCTTAGGGAACATTCTCCAGGTAGGATAGGGGTGGCTATACTCTGAAACCTCTGTGCAGGTATCAAAGAAGGCAGAGGAGCAGAGAACAAGGCCAGTCAATGAGAATTCAAACACTGAGCAATCCTTGACATCACTCCTCAAACACTAAAGATGGTTGGGTATGGCAGTATACTTCTATAATTTCAGCACTCAGGAGGGGAGAGGCAGGGGAACTTCTACGGGTTCAAAGTTAGCATGATCTATGTAGCAAGAAAGTTCCAGACTACTTAAGACAATTCAGTGAGATCCAATCTCAAAAGAAAAACCAAACCAAACCAAAGCACAAACAACAAAAAACAAATCAAACGAAAACCACCCAAACAAAAAGCAACAACAACAACAACAAAAAAGGACGTGCTGTGCTGATCACCACTATTTCCCATCAGTCCATGCGACATCTTCACCTCCAGGCCTCCTGTCCCTCCCCAGAGTCCCTCACTTCCTTTCCTTGCTGTCTTACTCGAATTTCACACTGAGTCCTCTACATTTGGGGAATGGTAGAACGTTTTATCTAAAATTTTTTTTCCCCACTGACTTCATACTTTCTTTTGACTTCCTTTCAATTCCTCATTTTATATTTTTAAACAATTTCTTTGTAATTATTTTAATTATAAAATGCTGTCAAGTGAGCTCCCTAAAACAGGAGGATAAAGGGGAAAATCATACTGATTATGGTCTGTACTGGCTGGTTTTGGGTGCCAACTTGACACATCTGGATTTATCACAGAAAAAGGAGCTTCAGTTGGGAAGATGCCTCAATGAGATCCAACTGTAAGGCATTTTCTCAATTAGTGATCAAGGGAGAAAGGCCCCTTGTGGGTGGGACCATCTCTGGGCTGGTAGTCTTGGGTTCTATAAGAGAGCAGGCTGAGCAAGGCAGGGGAAGCAAGCCAGTAAGTAACATCCGTCCATGGCCTCTGCATCAGCTCCTGCTTTCTGACCTGCTTGAATTCCAGTCCTGACTTCTTTCAGTGATGAACAGCAATGTGGAAATGTAAGCTGAATAAATCCTTTCCTCCCCAACTTGTTTCTTTGTCATGATGTTTGTGCAGGAATAGAAACGCGCTGACGAAGACATGGCCATAAAAGCAATACTTGTGAGTATCTGACACATTTTTCCAAGGATTTCCTGATTGCTGCTGTGATGAACAAGTCTCCTCTGAGGGATGAAGAATACTGGGGTACATAGGGATGCTTTTCTGAAGCTGCTCTCCCTTGGCACAACTCTGAAAGCCTTGTACTCTGGGCTGTCTAGCTCAAGAGACTAGACCTGAAGTGTTTCAGACCTGAAGTGTTTCAGACCTCAAAATTAGTTCGGAAGCAGTTGTTACAAGGTTTGTAGGTCTAAGAGAACACATGCGGCTCAGTTGCACATTAATAATGAAGAGCTTGGTTCTACTCAAGCAATAGATCCACCAAACAGGGGTTCTGTTTAGTTGGTTGCAAACATACAATACCTCTCAGGAAAGAGAAGGCCGCCCACACTAAATCCTTAAGCATCTTTATAGGAGAACATTTCAAAACAGGAAGGGCAGAGGGTAAGGCTTGCTCTTCCCAGTAGTCAGTTTCTGTATGTCTATCCCATGCCCTTCATCCTTACCTCTTCTGCTCTATGTATAAAAGAAAAGCAAGGCTCTCAGGGTTAATCTGGCTCCTAGATATAGCTAGGTGCCTAGGAATAAGTATTAATTACTATGGGAAATGTACTAATATTTCTACGAACTTTCATGTCAACGTAAAACTTATTATGCCATAATATTATGGCATTTAAAGTAAGGCAACCAAAATATTATATATGTGTGTCTGTAAATAAAATGAGTCAGACCATGAGGGAAAGACTTCTAATGTTCAATTTGCTCGTGTATTTTCAGCTCTTAACCGTCTACTGCGAATAATTCTTAAGACTATTAAGATTACATATGTAACTAAAAACTAGCAGTCTTGAGTCAAAGAAGATGTTTGCTTCCTTTTACACGTTTAAATAGAGGCTAAGTGTAACAGTTTTAAGTAACTAATGACAAAATACCAAAATGGGTGCTGGGGGGGGGTGGCACGGTGCTTAGGAGGAGCGCCTGAGAGGATTGAGTTTGGATTCCCAGTAACCCATTGTGCCACTCACAATCTCCTATAACTCCAACCAAGGGAGCCCCAATGGCCGCTTTGGGAGCCCCAGTGGCCCCTTCCGGCCTGCATGGGCACCTGCACACCCACACAAAGGCACAAAAATACACATCATTAAAAATAAAACTATTTTTAAAAACACACAAAAAATGTTTAAAAATAGATATCTTTCCACACAATTAAGATACACGTATAACTATGACCTCCCAAAAGTTATAATGCCTTCAGTCAAATAGCGTATTACGTTATCAATTTCTGACCATCACCACACTTACTGGCTGACTGTAAGAATTAATTTCTTAAAGGCCGATTCATAAATGATTCCACCAAGTTTTCTAGGACATCTTCCACTCAGTATCAGTGCACACTATTTCTTTCTTATGGTGATGTATGATTTCTATTTAGTTTTGACTACCTCTGTTGGTAGCCAAACCTGTCAAGGTTATTCAAGTATATTTCCATATAAATTCACACAATGAAAATATTGACTCGTTGTAGCTACTGATCACTTTAAAAATTATTTTTCACTATTAGGTTAGCTCATTTCCCCCCCCAAATATTTGCCAAGTGTTTCTCAACAGCAGTGTATCCGCACTTAACTGAAAATAGTGTACTTGATGTTCCTCCATTTCATTTTTGTCTTTATAACTGGGCAACGGTGTAAGATAAGAACTCTGTACAACCAGTCCTGATGATAAGGACACTTGATGGCTTCATCTTATTCTTTTCCATGTGACACTTCAGTGTTAATTGCCACTATAGTTCTTAAATAACCAGTCAGTCTTTTATTAAAAACCTATTTGAAACGTTTGAAATAATATCTAAAAAAGGCCAGTCTAAAGCCATACCCCTGAGCCTCAGTAATTGACACTAATAAAGCAAGCCATAACGCATGTTCCAGGCTTTCGTATTTGACTTTAGGAGATGATTTTAACCCATCATGTTACATTTATATCCTAATAATTAGTGCTAGCTTATGTCACTGGACCCAAATATGAAACTACAGTGGAGGCTTCATTGCCTTATTCTCCTTTCACATCTACAAAAACCCTATTCTTTCTCAAGCAGATGCCATAGAAAAGCCCAGGGCAGAAGCCAGGCTGTTCTTTAACAAAGTCACCGCTGCTTGCTGCACGGCAGCCTTCTCCTCTAAGAAGAACAATTTGTAGAATGACTTGGATTGGCTTGTTGTCTTTGGCTTTAGCACACATACTATTTTATTGTTACTGTAACCCCATGAAGCCTTAGAAAAAAAGGAGACCAAGACCAGCAAAAATCCAATTTATCTGGCCAAGATCAGAACCAGAAAGCAACAGAGTCAGGGTTAGCCTGGGTTATCTTATACCAGGACCACTGCTCTTTCTAAAGCTGTATGCTTCTCACCGAATGTTGCTAGTTAAGAGCCTGTTGAAACAGTGTCTTTTGCACAAACCTACAAATGATGCATTGTCGAGAAGTAAATGCTCTCAGGGCAGTTATCTGATTCCACACCCTTTACATTTTCCCCTCTGGTCACCCAAGGATAGGCTTCACAGGTGTTTCTCCCTGTAATGGAGTGGCTACTGAACTGCCTTGAGATAGCACCTTTTTCTGCCCTTAAGACAATCACATGGTATCTTATCTGCTTTTGTTTTTTATCATTACCTCTTACCACCCTGGACAGGTAAGCAAGAGATGTCATATGAATGCAGAAAAAGAAACACGAGTCTGGCAACAGAACGCATCCTGAGTTCTTCCCTTCCCCAGCCTCAGATGAGCCCTGTTCCCTCTGAAAGCTTCGGATGAGGACGCTGATCTCACAGGGTTTTCTGAGGAAGACCTCAGCTGTGCCTCTGTTAGCCACACCCACTCTGCCTCCTGTTAACCTTGCCTCACACCTAGGAAGCCTCTTTTTTTTCCTTAAGTTTTATGGAAAAAGAAAGAGTACACATCTAAAAGTGAATTAATATGAACCTTGAATTTAGAAGGAAATTGTATCTATATAGGTATCTAAGAAGCAGTTCAAAGAAAACAACTTGCACCATATTCACATTTAAGGTAAAAAAGGATACTTAGACTTGGTTTCCCCCAGAGAAGGGTTAAGTTTTAAACGCAAAACTCAAAATTATCTTTTCTATCACTGATGTGCTCGTTGATAGTCTAGCTCATTACTAGCTTAAAACCACAAGGTCGGTCACTAGCAGACCGATCCTGGGTTCTGAACTGTCCATGCTGACTGCAGATGCCAAGTGTCTTTGCAAATTCAGTGAATAACAGCTTGTCTTACATTTATCATGGAAAAATCGCCTCGACTAGGGGTGCTGCTAAAAGGGGTGCCACAGTGGTTTTAGTTTGTGTGTCAACCATGGGTTGTGAGTTCCAAATCAATGTCTAGACATACAAGTTTGAGGCCAGGCCAGGTTCCACAGTGAGGAGCTCTTACATCTGTCAGAGATGTGTGCCGGGGACAGGGGACCGACATCCGGCCACTCGTCATCCACCCTCTGAAAAGTACTCTTAGCAGCCAGTGTACTGTACATCTGGAGAACTGTCATGCTGGGGCAATGAGAACTCCAGAGATCCCACAGGCACAAGAGAAGAATTTCCAAGTCCTTCCCATGGACATGGTAGGGTCCTGTGTTCACAATCCACACTGGTTGAGTTCTTGCCAATGATTCACATAGGAACTGTATCTAGGTCTAGTCCCATCTCAGACTCTTTCCTTTTCTGTTTTCCTTATTGGCTAGACATCACTAGAGGACTCTGATGTCCTAGGAAAGAGGTTGAAAAAGTGGCCCCCCAAAGCTGACTGCAACAGGAGCAAGAATGAAAATTAGCACCTGGCTCCTAGCTCTTGGGACTGACCCCAGGAGGTAGTTCTGGCTGAGCTGTGTTGGTTAGATGTTTGCAGACTTGATACAAGGAAGAGGGACCCTCAATGTAAAACAAGGTGCTTCTGTAAGGCTGGCCGGTAGCAAGTCTTGATTAGTGACTGGTGTGGGAGGAGCCAGCCCACTGTGGGTGGTGCCACACTTGGACAGGTAGTCTTGGGTTGTATGAAAAGGCAAGTTGAGCCAGCCATGAGGAGAAGCCAGGAAGTAGCAATTCCTCCATGGCTTCTGCTTCCTGGTTTCAGCCTTGAGCTCCTGCTCTGACTTTTCTCCATGGTGGACTATAAGCAATAAGAGGAAATAAACCCTTTCATCTCCAAATTGCTTTGAATCATGGTATTTGTACAGCAACAGAAAGTAAACTACACACATGGTGTCATGCCATGGACAGGGAGCAACAACATGAGATAAGAAATCAATTGTTCTCTATGATTTTTGTCAAACTAAATATAGGGAGAAAGCTAGTTTCACTCAGAGAGGCTGTAATGATAGCAAGCTCCACGTCCACGCTCACTGAGAAAGTTGGTGAAAAAGAAAGAAGCTTGATTCCCTGATCTCATGTGGAAAAGAACCAGGTACAGGAGGAGGGAGAAGAATCCTGAGAAAGCCAAGGGGCCTGCTCCTTCCAGCCTTTCCCTCACGCTGGTTATGAAGGACAAAATGACCCTCCTTTTCCCCAAACTATATTCTTGTAACACAGAAATAAAACAGCATTGACAGAGGTACAAAGTAGAAAACACAAGTCCTTCAATCCTAGGCAACACGTTAGTGTTCCAGAAATACGTATCACGTAGCCCATACATACATTAAAATTTGAACCACAGCTTCATGTTTTAATTTCCATGATGAATATACTTTAATTTTTAACATTTTCTGAGATTTTCCAGTATCTCTTTGAAGAGATTATTGATTTCAATGAAGTACTAAGGAATACAGACAGTAACAAACATCCATGAACACTTCATTTTCTCTATTTTTTTCTAAGATAAAACCCTATAGAAGCTAAATTACTAGTTCAAAGTGTTTTCAACTGATTCTCACAACATACTTCCACCCATTGAGCGCTCAACTCAAGACTTTTTTCCCATTTGATCCATCAAGGCTGAGCTGGAGTGAAGAGGTACTTCTCTCAACACACAACAGCAGATCATAAAATTATGAGTACAACTTACAGATCAAGTCATGGTTAAATGAGATATGTGTGGGAGAGAGAGTAACAGAGAGACAGAGATCTCCTTGGCATGGCAAAAATGCCATGATGATGCAGATATACTAAGATATACACAGATATCCTATATACTACGGAATCACAAAATACCATGAAAAAATACTACAAAAATCAGAAGCCTCATTTGGAAAGTGGTGGTTGCTGTCACTAAGAAGAACAAGTGAACACACTCAGAGCAGTGAGGTGACGTAAGGGTTAAAACAGTTGGCTCGGCCTAGGCACTATCGAAGCCTCAAAGTAGGTTATGCTGTATACCCATAGTCACACTCAGACTCAGACAAGGGTTGAAGGAAACAGAACATTGCACATCAACATTCTTAAGAGAGAGGTCATAAACACATGCACACAGTATAGCCTTGATGGGATAAGAGAAACAGAACACAACAAAACTACTTTAGACCACAGTCTATTGAATTACCTAGCTTGAAGCTAGAACAGCTGCAAGCCTCGTACGCTATACTAACCAGGATAATCATGAGTTGCAGCTGAGGTCCCCTGGCTTCAGTCTAACAATCAGAATGAGGCTAACAAGGCAGTGACAAGCTGGAGTCGTTGCTCAAGACTGTCAGTAGGAATTACCAGCATCAACACACAGAGAATGTGAGTTTTGCCTCTGAGACTCAACTTCCTTAACAAAATCTTGGAGTCTAGAGATGGCTAAGATTCTCTCCATCACTGAAGGCCCTCCAGGCGGGGGTGTATCAGTTCAGAGGTTGTGTTTTACACTATCTGACCTCATACCCTGTCAGCCTTCCAGCAGCTGACAGCTTCTTTACGTTCCTAAGGGCCGCCTTCTCCACGGGAGCCGCTCTCCAGTGAGCAGCAAACAGGTAGCCCTTGTCTATATGTCACCCACGTGAATTCCTTTGATCCTTCAAGTCTGGCCTTAAACACCATTTTGCAATGTACCTCCACTGTGGTCTTCCTTTCCCTGCTGAACCTGAATGCTTTTTGAAGCACTGGTAATTAGTTCTTTCATTTTCTGTCTCCCCTACTAAGCTGGCAGCTCTCTGGATGCCAAGGGCTATATCTTATTCTCCATGGTATCCCTGCCTCCTGGAACAATCCCTGGCATTTGGTAAATATTTATTAAATAAAAACATAATGATATTATGCTAAATAAGTACTCAAAGCCTCGAGTTAGAAAGTAACTTCTAATTTCTCCCACTAGGCCATTGTAAACCAAATGAACGTGCTGACACTTATCATTCTCTCTGGGAAGGTAAAAAGTATGCTATTATAAGCTAAACTTGTCTCCCATTTCCTCACTGCTTTTCTAAAACCCCTCAGTCACTCACACCTTTTTTCTTTCTTTTCCTTTTCCTTTGCTGGTGAGCAAACCCAGCAACTGGTGCGTGCCAGCCACGAATGGTACAGCCAGGCGTGTGCTGTACCAGTGCTGTACCACTCAGCTTCACTTTCATCCCCATCTTCCAACTGTGGATGGGAATACCATCATGTTGGTAAAAAGTATTCTTAAATATAGAATAATATAATGTCTTAAATATAGAATAATATAATTTCTTAAATATAGAATAATATAATTTCAGAGTAAAGGTAAGAGTTTGTGGCCACTTTTAAATCATGTTTTTAATTTTTTTGAGCTTTCCTTCCCACGTACAAAGTATCTATATGTGAACTATAAAACAGACCTGGAAGAGTGACAATCCTCAACTGTCACTAACTGAAAACAAAGAAAGCAGAAACATACGTTTAAACACAGAGAATGCTGAAGGTTTTTCTGTAATATTAATATCTAATTATTGGGCATCTAACTGTAACAGAAAATATGCCAAAGGAGGTAGTCATGCACTTCAAATGCACAGCCAAAAGATTACAGACATAATTAAAATCTAATGTTTTTTCCAATTTCCAAGTCCTGTCATTATATGCTTCTTGTCAAAGTTAAAATTTCACCCAAGCATTTTTTTTAAAATTTTGGTTCTTTGAGATGGGGTCTCTCTATGTGGCTCACAGGGACCTCCCTGAACTCATCCTCCTCCTGCCTTTGTCTCCAAAACACTTGGATTGTAAGCATGCACCAAACTTTGGCATCTGCAAAAAGATAATTTTTACCATATTCCAAGAATATAACTGTTAAGAGGCTAACAGAGACTACACACTAACCATTGATTGGCATTAAGGAATCTAGTGTTTTTAAATTTGATTTTCTGAAATCTTCCATTTTAATTGATTTTGTCATCTTTTGACTAATAAAGTTTAACTCCTTGACCATTGGAAGTTCTTAGGTAAAAGCAAGGTATTTCTCCAGACAGCATATGTGAGAAGCTCTAAAGCTGGGCAAGAATGAAGTGAGGGATAAAGACAGCCACCCACTAAATACTCAGGTCCCCACACCTGTTCAATGTGCTTGCTGTCAGAGGAGCTTGAAGGAAACCCCAACCTCAGGTAGAAGCCCGCTACAGTTCTGATAGATTTGGGGAGCCAAAAGGACACCTGTGGGGCTTCATGATAAAGGCACAAATTCTGTCTAGGTGGCACCAGGTTCTGGGATTCTCATGATGGAAACAGCCAAAATGGCGTCAGAAGCTAAAATTATTAAATATCTGCTAAAACACCAGAGGTCAGGCTCAGGCTAAACTGCAAGTACAGCCAATGAGCAGTTCTATAAAAACCTCAAAACTTAAAAATTAAATTAATAAGTTCTAACTGACAGTGTATAGATGCAGCAAGACACAAAGAGAGAATAAATAAAGTAGATAACATTTGAGAAAAAAAGCACACTGAATAGGAAAGTTCTGGAAACTGTGAAGGGAATGTTCAGACACGCAATGAGGTGTCACATATCTAGTCCTCCTTGAATGTCAGAGACAGGAAGAGAAGGGGAGAAGCAGCAACCAATGATAACTGAGAGGCTGAGAACCTTCTAGAATTGATGAGAGATGCTAACTTTCAGTTCAAGAAACATAGTACAAGCCCACTAGGAAAGCCACATATAGATACACATGCTATCGAAGGTCATGACAGGTAAGATTTTTAAAGCAGCCATTAAACAGGTCATTATTTAAAAGCAGCTGGATCGATGAATTCTTAAGAGCAACAGTGGAAACCAGGTTGAGTGAACTATTGTTTGCAAATGGAAACTGTCATCTTAGAGTTGTTAAAACTGTCTTTCAAAACCATGAATAACTCTCCAGTAAGCCACCTACTGAGGAAGCTTCAGAAGGGTACAATTCAAGGGAAACACGAGGAGTAAAGAAGCGTGGAGGGAAGAAATCCAGAACAAAGTGGTAATGTCTAAACACACACTGTCTCTATGGCTAACAACAGCTAACGAGGTTAACACTACAGCAGCACTAAAGCTTGAGGACAGTCATAGCATCCAACCCAGAGGTCTTAAAAGTTCTTACATTTCTCGTATTGCAAAAAAATGTTACCAATCGACCTTAAAGTATAACTATTCAATTAAGGGGAGTCAACAATAGAATATATCACTTCCAAACTGTAAAAAGAGGAAAGTTAGAACTGATATAATTAAAAAGAAGGAGCTGGAACAAGCGGGGAGAAGTGATACGAGCTGCAGACTAGTGTGAGTGGCAGTTGTGGTACTTGTGACAATGGCTAGCAGCAGCAGTGGCGAATAAGCAAACACATTCTCCACAGGCATTGACAACTCCTTGACCATTTGAAGTTCTTAGTAAAAGCGAGGTATTTCTCCAGACAGCATATGTGAGAAGCTCTAAAGCTGGGCAAGAATGAAGTGAGGGATAAAGACAGCCACCCACTAAATACTCAGGTCCCCACACCCATTCAATGTGCTTGCTGTGAACAACAAAACAGAAGCCTCAGCCACCATGATGACCTTAGCCCTGATGGTTCCAGGACCTGACTGTGACTTCATATTTGTGTGTCAGAGATAGTTCTCAGGTTATAAGCTTGGTCAACTGAGGGGACCCTGATGGGCACTCAACTACAATTCCAACAGTTGAAGCCTGAATTAAAGACAAAGCCAAGGGATGTCCAAAGAGGGGTACGAATGGTTTGTGACTGGGATCACTATTTCAAGAAACTTGGCAGGAGGAAATAAAGTGTGGCTGACAAGCTCTGCTGGAGGAATCCACGGAGTTTGGGGACACTGCATAAGTGGTTTTGTTTGTTCAAATGAAGATACTTGAAAACAGATATAAAACATAATGTAAGGTTAAGGATACTGATGACAGGGAAACTAGCTTACATGTAAATGAAGTAATCAAGTGATCAGATCAAAAGGCACGACACAGAGCAGGTGAAGAATTCGCCTCAGTCTCTCCAGGGTGACTTGGAATAGCACTTTGCACAACCTTTTACAACACAGATCCAAGTTAACCAAGTGTGACAAAGAAACCTTATTAGGTAAGGAGGCAGTGTCTCCACACACTTAGGACAAAGTAATGAAGCAACTAAATCAAGACTGAGCTTCAGGGTGCACTTTTACCCTACAGCCCCAAGGCAGAGTCCCCTTCTTACAGGTCAGGGTATCCTTGACACCAGGGCAGCACAGTTGACAAGTGACTGCCCACATTGCTTACATTCCTCAAAGTAAACACAAGTCAACAGTTTCTAGGCAAAGAAGAAGGAACTTATAGGAGAAAAGAGACAAGAGTAAATATTTTAATGGCAAAAAGTGTGGCTTTCCAAATGATTTAAACACGCTATGATTATATTCGAAGACTGTCCAAATATGCTGGCTCAGAGCTGAGTCACCAAAATACAGCTCTGTAGTGATGCCAATGGTGGCCTTCAAGGAACAGGGTCCCCTATGTCACTGCTGACCTTCCTTGCTAAGTTATAGAAACTGAGATAAACCCCAAAGAACATCCTAGCATAACTAGGGTCTACTTGGAAGGAGGAAGTGAGATTTTAAAGGATCATGGTAGAAAGCTAGAAGAAAGATGTAATAACTTAATATAAAGACAAAATCACAGAGAAATATTTATGAGCTGTTAAGTGAATGTTAAAACTAATGTAGCAATGCACTAAAATTCCAGATTTTATTATAAAGAGTGTTATGTTAATACTGCAATTAAGATATCAGTATCAGTATACCTACTTCTTAGTTTTATATATTCTTCCATGTTTGAGTCACTAGAAAAGCACGCATGAATCAGTTTTTTAAAGACTGGGAATATAGCGCAGTGGTTCAACATATCCTTAGCATGTATGAGACTCTGGGTCCAACCTCTAGAACCAACAATAAGAATTTTAAAATTCTTTTTTCTTTTTTTTTCTTTTTTTTTTTTTTTGGTTTTTCGAGACAGGGTTTCTCTTTATAGCCCTGGCTGTCCTGGAACTCACTTTGCAGACCAGGCTGGCCTCGAACTCAGAAATCCACCTGCCTCTGCCTCCCAAGTGCTGGGATTAAAGGCGTGCGCCACCACCTCCCGGCTAAAATTCATTTTTTTTTTTAAAGAAAAAGAAAAGCCCTACTGTTCCAGTTAACCTGTTTCATGGTTTTTCACTTCTAAAAAGCACAGTCCTTCCCATTACCCAAGACTTAAATATTTTACAACTAACCTTATTTTAAAGCTTGTGAATCAAAGTATCACACACTGAAACTAAGCAGAGCCATGTCTATAGTCTCAGTGAACTGTAGCTAAGGTTCTTTGCTTCTCCCTGGCAGCCACTCAACCTCGCTTCATCTCTCTTCTCCCCTCCTGGAATGCCAAGCCTCCTCTGGGATTTGTGATACAAATGGTAGTCAGATTAAAGGATTTTCAGATAGGTATAACCCCCATCCCTTCTCGAGTACCCAGAAAGTGATATTCTCTGTTTGAAAGCATCTTCAGAACTGGACTAAACCTTCTGATGAAATCTAGAAGGCAGAATACATCTGGGCATAGGAAATAATAGAGTGTGTCCAGACAGTAGCAAATAGTTAAGTCAAAACAACTTAGTCAAAGGCAAATATCCTCGTCAGTCAGTATACTTACACTGAATGTTATACAATGTACTCAGTATCTTTCACATATGATCCTACCTAACTTTATTCAGTAATCTTCATGTCTTTCAGTATGTAAAGGATACATTTGGTACAAATATAGTATCCATTGTAACAGTGCAGGTTACATTTCTTTTTTCTTCTCTTATTTTTAGTCTTTTGAGAAAGGATCTGATGTAGACCCATCTGGCCTTGCTATGTAGTCTAGGATGACCTTGAACTGTTCCTCCTGCTCTGACCTCCTAAATGCTGGAAATATGACATGCACCACCACACCGGCCTCAAATTGCACTTCTATAAATCAAAACATAGTTTATATATATTAAGCATGTAAATATATACTAGCATAAGTAAAGAACACGAGTTTGGGGGCTTGAGGGGAAAAGAGAATGATGAATAAAATTTTAGTGTCTTCCCAGCAGATTCAAGGCTTGAATCACCTGCTTTTTATGTAGGGTGAACTCATTTTCAAAAATCTTCAAGAATGCAAATGAAACAAAATAAGATTGCTGGTAGGCAAATGGGCTTTCCAACCTAGCTCTGGCTTGATGCTATTGGTGATACACTTGAGTTTGAATTGTGATTATCTTAGTTCAGGTACTTAGAATGGCACATATAGGAATCATGCATTGGCACTAGCCACTGGAAGGACTCTTACACCAGGGATACAATGCATTCTGAATTTCTCCTGCAGATGCTACTTTGTAACAACTTTGCATTTTTGTTAAACCTAGGCATAGCACTTGGTTAAATACTTGGTGCCTATTAAGGTTTTTTTTTTACTTGATTATTAGACTTGGGTTAGCTTTTAGACTAACTACAAATCTGAGGAGGAAACCCCACTGTCCTGTAAAACAGTGGTAAGCAAACAGATGAATGCCTGCGAAGCCCTGGGCATTTTATATGCTACCAAATGCACACAAGAAATTAAAAGGAACTAAGGTTGCATATGCCAGCCCAGAAAACTGGTATTGGTTAAGTCTTGAATCTAAATATGTACATGGGGCCACAATATTATTGGATGGTAGGGTATAGAATGAAACTTTTTAGATAATCTAAAATACACAATAAAATATACTCTTTATTTGGGTTACTAAAATTTGTCATTCCTCTAACATTTAATACATAGCTCCTGACTATGTGGATGGTTTTGTGAATGTTTCTCCCTTCAGGAAATATACTGCTGTGGAAAAATGGAAAGCTGGGGCTAGGAATGGCACTTAGCAGTCAGATGCTTGCCCAGCGCACACAAGGCTCTGGGTTCAAGAACTAACGCCATATGTGGACAAAGAAAGAAAAAAACCTGAGAATTTAACTTTACCTCCCAGCACATTTCCCCATGTGAGAGCTGCCCCCAAATGTTAATGATTCGTCCCTTCAAACACACAAGTCATACACTATTAAGCAACACTACATAATAACCATAAATTAGCAATAACAATTTTGGTATTTTAATCCCAAACTATTAGTTTTGAAGCCAGCATTCTAATATTGAATCTCCATTTTATGATGATTCTGAGAGCAATGAATCCAATATTTTAGACAATCACACAATCCTAAACTCTCTTTGTTATTTCCCAACTAAAACTCCAAATTAAAAATGTACACATCAAATCAAACTCACCATGCAGTTTTGCTTCAAACTACCAAATTGTCTTGTACTCTTCCTTCTAATCAACATTGAATGCTTTCAAAACTAAAACAACAACTATTGGTACGGTTCAGTGTCTCCAAACTTAGGGAGCATATTCACATGTCTCCCCCACCCATCACATGTCTTAATAACAAGATTAATGCACTTTACAAATGATATGTCACCTTACCTCCACCTCTTTTTTTCTTAGAAATTTTTAACTTATTATGTATACAGTGTTCTGCTTATGGTTATGCCTGATCTCATCATAGATGGTTATCAGGCACTATGTGGTTGCTGGGAATTGAACTCAGGACCTCATGAAGAGCAGTCAGTGCTCTTAACCTCTGAGCCATCCCTCCAGCCCAAACTCCGTCTCTTAACTACTGAGAGTACTGCTTTTTAAAGGAACTTTACAAAAAATTCTGAACATAACACAATTTAAATAGTCATTTTCCCCCAGTCTCATTAGAGTAATAAGACATAGCAGCAGGGTGATACCTGTCTTTCCAAATTCCACCCAAAGTCTAAGTTTAAGGGGAAGATGGTTTAATGGGAAGATAAAAGAATAAAAAGGAGCCCCTAAACGTACTCCTCAGAACTTGGATCCTGTTCCAAGTTTTTAAAGTGACTGAATTAAGAATTTTCATGGAGACTAAAATGTATGTATGAGTTGTGAAATCCATTCATGCACGGTGTTTTGCAGATGAGAAGGGTTAGGCTGTATGTTCTTCCTACTTTCACAACAGAACATGTTTCTAACCAGAGACGGCAGTTAAATGCCACGGTTAAAAGGCAACCGAGGTTTGCCAGCCCAGCTGAAAAGCTCAGTAGCCAGCACAAGGAAGTATAACATATAATTATTCAAATAATTCAAAATCATTCCTATTCCAGCTAGTTTCCATTAATATGGAATCTTCGACCATGATCCATATGGTCTAAAGTACTCTACTCATTGACATAGGCTGGGGTATAGGAAATAACCTATTTCCAAACACGTTTAAGTGTTTGACCTATGAGGATAAGATAACTAATCAGATGGGGGGATGCAGTCTTTATCTGAATGCTGTGAACCTGACATGGTCAAGCCTGAGGATGCTCTCTGACATGTATCAATGCACTCGTCTATCATCAAAAGCAAACCTGTCACCTAAACAGCTTCGGTCGTGAACATTTTCTAGGTTGACAGAACCGTGAGTCAGCCTCCCAGAGTTGGGGAAACTGATGGAAAGATGGCTAAATGATTCAGCATGCTGCAGCAAAAGGAGCTGGTCATGAATTTATAATTCCTACTCCTGTTAGGTGTCTTGGCCCTGAGAGCCTCTCTTACCTGGTACTCCATGTGTAACACATTATACTGTCATCAATAAATTTTCTTAAACATGCCCTCAGGAAAAACGTAATAATGTCTCCCCCTCAGATAAACTTCTAGACAGAAAAGTCTCCAATGCCATGTGACAGCTCTGACAGAGCCCAGTTGCAAGCTTCCTCAAGCTCTGCTCATGGCAAAGGAGAGGGCTGGGGCTGACTGGAATGGTGGGGTTGCCATTTTCTCCGCAACACAAGAGACAGAAGAAGGGTTGAAGAAAATAAAATATAAAAATTTTAAAAAACCAACAAACTAAAAGAGGTCAAGACAGTGAGGTGGGAATATGAGCACGGGCAAATGTGTTTCTGTGCCAAGAGTGACATTTAACAATGAGCACCAACAAAGGGCAGAGGAGTCTAAGCAGGTCAAACAGATGTAGAGAGACTGTAGAATACTATTTGGGGTAGCCTTTGGGGATACTCACTGCCAAAAGCAGGTTAAAGTCTTTCTGAGTTATCACTTTCCCCTCCAGTAGCAAAAGACTAACTATACTAACAGCATGAAAAACTACAGAAATATATAGCTCCCCAACCAGAATAAAGCTTTCTCCAGCCAATGATCATGGGAAATATTATGTATTAAATATTATGTTTTCATCTAAAACTATACCACCTCTAATGAGGAGAGGACATTCATTTTGTGAGCTGACCAGTTATCCCACCCAGCATTTTCTGAGAACAGGACAAAGGAAGTGTGCCAAGATGTTCAGAATGAAATCGCCATTATCTGCTCATTCAATAGCTTGGATTTATTTCAGTTCAGCTCAGTGTAGTGACATATGACACACGCGCACACTCCCCCACACTCACACACAAATCCTGAGTAACAGCAGAGGAAAAAGCAGGATTTTACAATTATCCAAAATGCTCTTAAGAAATTAGTGTCAAGAGTGGCCATCCACCCACCCATCAATCTCTCTGTCTGTTTGTCTCCCCATTGTGACCCTGCCACCCCTCATTTCCTTTAACCTAACAGAGAGTGGAGAAAAAAATGATTAAAAGGATGTAGCCCAAATGTACACTTTTATGCAACCGTGTGTGTGTGTGTGTGTGTGTGTGTGTGTTTCCTCCTCTAGGCTCTTGGAGGTCATCAGAAGGAAAAAATGGCTCGATAGACAAGGTTTCAGGGCCTATCCAAGGGGACACCTCCAAGGCCAGAGGCAGGAGCTCAGGATCGACCCAATGGTGAGCCAGTTCCCAAGGCTTCTGGCAGTATTACAGACTGCCAAGGCCGTGCCGCCGGCCTTTGAGCCCCTATGGCCACGCGCATGTCCCGCTTATATAAAAGGATGCTTACAGTCCAGGTGCTTCTTCTTGGGGCCCATCACCTCATGAGTGGTGGCTTTGCAGACTGCTCTTGCTACAGCAGAGCCAGTCACGCTGTACTGAGCGGCGGCGATCCGATCCGTGAGCGTTTGGCCCGACATCTTCACCGGCCGCGTCTACCGCCTCCTCTTCTGCAGGAAATAAGAGGAGATGGTCCGGCTTTCACCCGCACCGCCTTAGCTGGAGCGCCAGGCCTTGCCTGCTCCCTCCGCTCGGCGGTTCTCTCTTCCGCCGACCCCGCCCTGGCACCGCCTCTTGGGACCAGCGACGCGCCAAGCCTCTTGGTCCATCGCGGTCCAGGGCTGTCAGCCAGGGTAGTCCTTGCATCGTGCCACGGTCCCGCTTTCCCACACCCTGAAGCGGTCACCACATCCCGGCTTCGCCCCCTGTCAAGCAGCACTGTCCGCGCAACCCTATTCGGTGGTGCGAGACCCGGTGCGCGTCGGGGTTACTCTGGACGCCGCGCCCAGAAGCGCGCACCTTTCGCTGCCCCGAGCCGCAACGTGTCTCCCACGGCACCGCAGGGCCGCGGCCACCTCCTTTCTGTCCTGGGGCTGCGGCGGCAGCAACGATTCCTCTTCCCTCGCCCTCCATCCCTATAGCCGGGCCGCCTAGAGCCGCGATGCGCCTCACCCTTCTCCAGTCGGATCTCAGAGGGCGGACAGCCCAGGCCCCGCCCGGCCGCTAACGCGCCACCGAGCTGTCACCCGGCCGCCTCTGCCCTTCTCCGCGCCCTAGGATTATCCCTCGAATCCCCCGGTCCTGGAGCAGGGGAGGGGACCCGTGCGGCCCAGCGTACTCACCCCGCCCCAGGAGCACCGCAGCCCGGACGCTGCGGGAGGTAGCTGGGTGCAGACACGCGCCGCCCTGGTGTCCCCGGGCCGCGATGCCTGTAGCCCCGGCCCGGCCCCTGTCTCAGCTCCGCGGTCCCCGCGGTCCCCACCCGCCGCCGCCTCCGCCAGCGCCGCCGCGTCTCTCTAGCGCTCCGCGCAGCGTCCCCATCCCCGCCCCCACCTCAGCTGGAGCGCCTGCGACGAGTCAGGTGACGGCAGCCGACGAACCCGGGCCAGTCCTCTGCAGAACGCCAGCGGCCCCCTCCCTGTCGCTCCTGCTCGCCGCCCCCCTCGGAGCCGCGGCTTTAAACGCGAGGAGGGCCGCACGCGAGCATCCCTGGCGGGCGACGGCGGAGGAGGGGGTGGGACCGGAGGGGCGCCGCGGCTCTAGAGCTCGCGTTCTTGCGCGCGCCCTGCGTCCCCGCGCGCACCCGCTGCGTCCCCAGGCGGACCTGGTGCGCGCGCGCCGCGCATACCTGCCGGGCAGCTGCGGGATGCTCTGGGATCGCCGCGGGCGTGGGCCTGGGGAGAGGGAGGGTTGTGAAGGCCGAGGCAAGGGCAGCGGCGTGCGCTGCCAACAGAGCCCAGCCCCTTCTCCTAAGAAGCGTGCCTGTCCTCCGCAGCAGAGGCCCAGATGGGCAGGGCGATTTGAAATGTCAGATTCTGTGGCCACGCGACTGTTACCTGTGCACCCTCAGCTCCTTGAGGCTGCTCATCTTGTCTCAGTTACAACAGGGAGCCCAGCGGGCAGGTAATTCGAGCCGCTTTAGCCTTAAACCAATACTGAGGTATGCGGTATAGACAAGTAGCAAAACAATTAGCTGAATGCCAGATTACACTGGTCTTGTAATCATTTGCACCCTTAAACTGTAATTTTTGCCATTTAAATATGTCGGAACGTCTTATATTATTTGAATGTCGAGTGTTATTTGCATGGGATTGGAGTCGGTTAATAATTTCATGAGTTGACATTTGTAAAGGTCATTGTCTTAACTATTCTTTTAAATTCCCACGGTTAAGATCATAAGTTCCCTTAGGTATTTCCCTGACATATTTTCTGGCTTTACGCAGGTGACCTCTGTTCAGTCCCCCAAGGTCATATACGCCTACTCACACACATCAAGGTTCTGCTGTAGGACCCCCCAAGGGAGACCCTCACTCAAGTCTTAGGGATCACGAGCCCAGAAAGCCACAACAGTCAAGCTTGCTGTAAACACACGAGGTTTTAATGGCACACAAACCAGCATGTTGAGGTCGAGACCCATACACCACGCAGGGGTAGAGGAGTCTGACCATGACCCTATTTTCCATAAGGCTGATAAAGGCAAAAAACACAACCTAGGGGGAGGATCGGAGAGGAAATAGGGGAAGTCTAGGGGCGGATATTTACTTTAAGGCACCTGGGACATTGAAACATTTTGTGGGTTTTTTCCCAAAAGTTCCTGGGAATTAGGTCATCTGGCCGGGGCCTGGGCCCATGTTCTCAGGGCAGTCATTATTTTATTTTTTTACTCTTCACTGCCTTGTAGTTTTTCTCTTGGTCCGGAGTTCAATACCCAATCATAACTTCCTGACTGCTGGGGCTGATCCCGGCAGCAATTTGAAACCTTGTTGACTAAAGAAAGAAAGCTCAAGACCACCACCAAAAAGTTACATACGTGTTACTATATGACCCCCACAATCCTGCACAGTATTTACCCAATGGAAATAAAAAAAACAGAAACACATTTTTTCTCTTCAAACTTTCACTCAAAATTAGTAGCAGCTTATATAATGGCCCCACATTGGAAGAAACCAGCCTATTGATAAATAGCTAGAGAAAACATGGTATATCCACACAACCGAATACTACTTAGCAGTAACAAGACAGAAATAAACAACGTGGATGAATCTCAAATATACGATGCTTCATGAAAGAGGCCAAATCACCAGAACGTTATTTACAATTTTGATCCATTTATGTAACAGAGTAAGAAAGGTTTAAGTTCAAGACAGAAAATACACCAGATTCAGGATTGGGGACTGACTTCAAAAGAAAAACTATTTAAAATGATAGAAAAGGTTTATATCATGACTAAGGTGGTCGTTAACAACAGTATGAATTTGAACACATAGAATTGGTGAATTTTATTGCAAGTAAACGAGAACTCAGCATATCTGATAAAGAGCTGGAGGAGCCATATTGGTATTAGCTAAGGTAGACTTTATAGTAGGGATGTTAATGGGAAGAAAGAGGCACATTGCATAACAACAAAACTCATCAACAGTCAATTCCATATGTTTAGCCATCTAGGAACAGAACTTCAAACAGGATGGTGCAAAAGGAGCGATAGTAAATCCACAATTAGAGCTGAGTTCTGCATCGTCTCATTTATAATTGATAGGGTAAGTAGACAGAAAACTATTGAGGGTATGTATGATGCAAAATAGCCCTAACTTACTCTGTCATATAATATAGAACACTTTAACCTGCAATAGTGCAATGCATTATTTTAAATGCTTATAAAATATTCTCCAGAGTAGACAATATTCTTCACTATAAAGGTAGGTTCAATAATTTCAGAAGAATTATAGTCATACAAATTATGGGGGTTTCCCCCTACAGTTGAGTCAAACTCATTAACAGAAATCTTTAAAAAAATCAGTATATTAAATAGCACACTCAGCGTACCCATAGATCTAATATTCCCACACAGAAACATTAAACTACTTTCAACTAAATGGTAATAAAAATAAATGCAACATATCAAAATGTACTATCTGTAGAAAAAGCGCTGACTATAAGAAAATGTATAATATTAAAATGCTTATATTAGGAATGAAGCTGGACACAGTGTGGAGTAAAATGTCTACAGGCTGTAGGGTAAAAGGTCTGAGCACACTTCCAGGTTTGAAAACCCATCTAAACCCAATTTCTGGGCTCTCACTCTAAGCTCAGGACTTGAAATCCCACGAATCCCCACCCTAAAAATCTCCATCCAGGAAACCTCTGCCCCCAAGAAACCCTATATAAACCTAGTACTCACCTCCCTCCTGCTTCTAGCCCCAGCAGGGGCAGCCACACTCTTGTGCCTTTCCCAATAAACCTCTTGTGTGAGGTCTGTTGTACGGTATGACTATGTGCTATTCCTTGATTCCCAACTGCCAGGGAGTGGCATCTCAGTAATTGAAGCAGGAGGATTGCAACAAATTGGAAACCTGTCTGGGCTACATTGTAAACATCAGGCCAGCCAGACCAATGTACAAAGACCCTTTCTAAAATATGCAAAGAAAACAATTAACAAAAAAAAAAAAAAAGAGGGGGAAAAGAATAACTATTAAGCATCAACCTTAAGAAAACTTAATCTTATGTGACAAAACTTTTCCTGGGGGAGACAAGCCACACTCATCTATTCACCCCAGATACGAAACCAACTGTATCCCAAAGTTTAGATACCATCAAAATCCAGCTTAGTGAACCAGCGGGTTTTATTGGGGTTACTGTGGTAGTTTGAATAAGAATGGCCTGCATAGGCTCATATACTCATATAACCATCAGGGAGTGGCACTTCTTGAAACTTATTAAGTGTGGCCTTGTTGGAGGACATGTGTATCATTCAGAGTGGGCCTTAAAGCTCACTTCAGGCCCAGTGTCTTTGTCTCTGTCTCTTTCCATCTCTGTCTTTCTCCATCTGTCTCTTTTCCCACCTGCTTCTCTACCTAAGATCGGTATGTAGCACTCAGCTACTGCTCCAGAGCCTGCCTGCAACTGCCATGCTTCTTGCCATGGTGATAATGAACTAAACTTCTGAAACTGTAAGCAAGCCCCCAGTTAAATAATTGCCTTGGTCATGATGTGTCTTTACAGCAATAGAACAGTGGCTAAGACAGTTACTTATGGGAAGATGGGTGAGACATTACTTACAGGAGCAGAAATGACTTAAATACAACTGCACACCGAGACCCGATCCAACATGGGTGACAGCTCTTGAAACCTGAGAAATCTGGAACACACTGCACAGCCTACAGACAGCTCAACAAGTTAGAGAGTGTCCTTTCCAGGTACTTCAGTTGGACTAAACCTCTTCAGGGCAGCTCAGCTGGTTTATGTTTCTCTATCCCATATATAACCACCAAACCCAGTCACTATTGCATATGCCAGAAAGATTTTTGCTGACAGAACCCTGATATAGCTGTCTCTTGTGAGGCTGTGCCAAGGCAAATACAGAAGTGGATGCTCACAGTCAGCTATTGGATGGAACATAGGGCCCCAATGAAGGAGCTAGAGAAAGTACCCAAGGAGCTAAAGGGGTCTGCAACCCTATGGGAGGAACAACATTATGAACTAACCAGTACCCCCCGGAGCTGTGTCTCTAGTTGCATATCTAGCAGAAGATGGCCTAGTTGGCCATCAATGGGAGGAGAGGCCCTTGGTCTTGTGAAAATCTTATGCCCCAGTACAGGGGAATGCTAGGGCCAGGAAGCAGGAGTGGGTGGGTTTGGGATCAGGGCAGGGGGAGGGTATAGGAAACTTTTGGGATAGCATTTGAAATGTAAATGAAGAAAATATCTAAGAAAAAAAGAAAAAAAAAGAAATGGAGAGATTTGTGAGGAAATAAAAAGACAGTAGGTCTGGTCTAAGAGACTTCTTTGCAGCTTGGCTATGTTTCCTCTGAGAGAAGCGACTCTCAGGTCTTATTGTTTACTCTGGCAGGGCAGAACCTAGTGAATCTGGTCAGTTTCTGGGAGTTATTGATGCTATTTTTTAGTTGTTTACATCCTTGTTTAAGTAGCTGCCCTCCACCCCAGGATGGATGTTACAAAACAGTTCAACATAGCAGAAAGAAGTAAATAATAGTTAGAAATCAAGCTGTTTTTGAAAAAAAAAATCAATGAGGAAGAAAAGTGTGGCAAGAAGAAAAGAAAGAGGGATGGAGTGGGTCTAGTTAGCTTCCACTGTTAGGAATTATAATTTCCCACTCAAGGAGGTGGTAGACTCTTTAAGGCTTGAGAAGTAAAGGAAAGTTCTAAGTTTCAGGAAGTAAATAATCTCACAAGGCTTAGGAAGTTCCTGAAACTTATAAAACTCTCATGATTCCCCTCCCCAAGGTTATCTACACAGGAACAATTGCCGGCAGAGCTCTGAATAAGTGGTACAAGGAGTTTCAGTGATGCAGCTTCTATGCGTGGTGATTTGTGCTGGGATAGGCTTTTCAGTGAAGCAACTGCTTTGAGTTACCCACACTGCTGTAAGTAACTATCATTAATATTACTGTAAGTAATCCCAATAAACTCACTGGCTCAATAAACTGGACTTCGGTGGAATAATTTCTTTGGTCTGTCATTAGTGCACTATCCCGGGTGAATACATGTTCATTCAAGTCTCCCTGGGAAATGTCACACAATAGAAAAGACAGGGAGAAAGCTGCTATAAAAATTATAAGGATAATAGGATCCTACAAGGAGTATTATGGTAAATAGGGAACTGATGTAAAAATACTGGTTCTCAAACAGTCCAATGGTGGTATGGAATCATAGGTGACATCCAGAGATTTTAAACAAGTAACATGTTTTCAATAATGACTGAGATGATATAATATGTGAATGATTTACTTTTCAAAAAATATATTAGTGCGGTTTCAAGGTCAACCTTGTATGTGTTAGAGCGCCGAGGAGAAAGGCTTCCCCAGTGGATGATAGCCTCAGTGCAAATGTCACAGTGTCCTAGCAGTCCAGAGCCAAAAACAACACAAAAACAAAAACAAAAAATCCACAGTGTCTCAGTGCACAACAAATCTCACACAAGAGATTTACTGGGAGAGGCACAAGAAGATGGTTTCCCCTACTATGGAGAGAAACAGCAGGGCACTGAGTGGGAGGTGAGGCTTATATAGGGCTTCTTGGGGGTGGAGTCTTCCAGGGGAGAGGTTTCCAGGGTTGGGATGAGTGGGATTTCAAGCCAAACCCAGGAATTGGTGGACTTTTGGGCTTAGGGATCGGTGAGTTTTGGTAGGGTTTCAAACCCAGTAGTGGACTCAAGTCTTTTCCCTTTGAAAGGTAAGGTATCAGCTCAGGACCCCCAAGACTAAGTCCTTAGCACAAAGGATTTATTTACCCCAGAGGAACAGAGGGCAGAGAATAAGAGATAAAGACAGGAGATAGAGGATGAAGGAAAAAAAGAAAGGGACAAGGGAGAGGGAGGAGGGGTTTGTCCAGAATGGAACAAAGGCCTCTGGTTAGAAAGGAGATAGATGATGTGGCACATAGGAAAATAGCAGTTTATTAAGGTAAAAGGGGAAATCCTGTGTTAAGACAAGTATTTAATTTTAATTGGGCATGTTAACTAGGTGAGCCAAACTGGGCTTTTGAGTGCGGAACTTCAATTCTTTATAGCTGGACCTTGGTTGTCAGCATCAGGAGGAGAAAGTGGCCAAATAGGGGATTAGAGTTTGTAGAGGGGAGACCAGGAATGGGGATAACATTTGAAATGTAAACAAATAAAATAATTTTTTAAAAAGGAGGGGCGATAGACCTTGAAGGCTAGCTTTAGAAATGTAATCGAGTGGTTTTTAGCTAGGCAGAGGGAATTGGGGAGAAGGTTAAAGCCTAGCAGAACCATGCTCACCATGCTGGAGCTGGCCAAAGTCCTTCACCCTACAAACCTTATACCACTGTAAAATTACATACAGTCTAAAAGGAAGAATGTGAAGGGGCTCTAGCAGGCCCTGGGCATGGCACACATAGCACTGGCAGGCCTTGTCCTTCCCCCATTCCCTCTTCCTTGGTAAAATAATAGTCATTAAGGTCTCTTCTCTTATTTGGCTACTCCCCTCCCCGAGGCTGACCACCATGGTCCAGCTATCAAAGTATTAAAATTCAGTAATCAAAATCCCCCTTTTAATTCCCTAATCTACATGCCTAAATTATGCACCTCATCCTAACATAGGTTTCCCCTTTCAATAGATCTCCTCTCTATCCAGATGCAGTCCTTTGTCTTTCAGGAACAAATATCTCACACACACACACACACACACACACACACACACACACACACACACACTCCCTTCTTCCTTTCCCCTATCCCTCATCTTCTATCTCCTGGCTTTCTCTTTTATTCCCTGCACTTTGTCCCTCTGGGGCAAATAAATCTCCTCTGTTCTAAAAATTTGGTCTTGGGGTGTCTTGTACCAACATTCAAGTTCCTCTCAGTGTGGATAGCCATAGGCTATCTTCAGGTGTCAAGCAGGGTCTAGCATCTATGAATCCCAGGTCATAGGTGTCAATAGGAAAGGTCTGGAAATCCATCAGCTATAGAGGTCCTATGTACAAGTTAATAAACTGTGTAAAGGGTGGGATCAATATTTGAAATACTGGTTGTCTGGGTCGTCTCATAGAGCTTTGAAAACAGTATTATATTTCTAGTAATGAATATTAAGAAATGTCAGAATCTTGCATTGAGAAATCTAGTCATAAATGTTCTATACTAAAGAATAAAGAAAATTAACCAAAACAAAGAATTGAGGAAAAAAATAATTCCTTGTCCACATGTTTTTGTGAAGGCATAAAATAAAAGCATTCAATAAACCTTAAGCAAGAATGAGGATATATTTAAAAATTTTTATAAACTAAAGATCCGTCGGTCTTTCTTGATAGTTATAAAAGAGGATAAATAGAATAGACACCCTAATTTTAATGTGTGTGTGTGTGTGTTGAGGAAATATATAATCCATGTATACCTCTATACAGATTTTGTTTCTGTATCTGGCTTAATACAACTTCTCTTTTGAGTACCAGATTAAATATAGGAAAACTAAACCAATAATAATTGTGACTGAAGGATGGGGTGAATTGACAGAGTGTTTGCCTAGCATGCATTAAGCTCTGAGTTTAATTTACAGAACCACATATAACAGGGCATCTTGCTACACTCCTGTAATCCCAGAATTTGGGATTACAATCTAGTTTGACAAACAACGGGACAGTCCTTAAACCCTTTGTCTATTTTTATAATACAACAGGTATGCAGGAAATAAAGAGCAATGGAGTTGAAGGCAATCTGATTGCCTCAGGCACAACCTGAGCTGACTTTGGAATATTCCTGTCTTTGCCTAAGAAGCATCTCATTCTTAATGTAGCTCTGTAGGGTGCGTTCACTCCAGGGATGCTTTCCTGTTAAAGGAGAATAAAGTATGAGATGCAAAATAACCATATTGGTTGGTGTATGTCCACTCTCACACACAAATGTGACATTCAAAAGAAATCGACAGCTGGGCGGTGATGGTGCACGCCTTTAATCCCAGCACTTGGGAGGCAGAGGCAGGCGGATTTCTGAGTTCAAGGCCAGCCTGGTCTACAAAGTGAGTTCCAGGACAGCCAGGACTACACAGAGAAACCCTGTCTCGAAAAACCAAGGAAAAGAAAGAAAGGAAGGAAGGAAGGAAGGAAGGAAGGAAGGAAGGAAGGAAGGAAGGAAGGAAGGAAGGAAGGAAGAAATCGACAACAAAACACACATTCTGATATCCCTAATTCACTTATGCAGAGAGGAAATTATTGCTTCATTTTTACAAGATAAAGAAAAGAGACGATAAAACACATGCATCTAGTGTGGCAAGAAAAATTGTATGTTGCATAGAATATCAGTCAGGTCAAGATTCAAATAACTAAATTGTCCTACAGAAGTGAAACGGTTAACCCATGAAGCCATTCAAGTTAGTTAAGAATGAAAGGTAAAGAAATGCTATGCTCCAAGTCAGGACAAATATGTCTATTGTTTGCTCAAAATTCAGGCTAGAAATGAACTCCCCTGAGATGTAGCATATTTAAAGGATTATATACATTGATATTTATAGGCACATAGCATGAAAACATTTTAAATATAATATTTCCATCTTGCTTCCCTGTGTTAAACCTAGTGTGACTATCCTATCTGTTGTAACAAGCTTTGGGGGGTTAAAGCAATGGTATTTTAATTCCATCTCACAGATCTGAGAGTTAACAAGGTTCTGTTGATTCTCCAAAACTCTTTCATGTCATTGCTATCGGGTGACAGTTGGAGCTACACTCCTCAGAATTCCCTACTGTGTTGTGTCCTTGATGGATCACTAATCCCCATGTCTGACACTTGGAAGGCTGTTGGCTGAGAACTCAGCTGGGGACACCTACACAGGGCATGTCAGTGAGATTGACCAGTCATAGGAGAGTAGTCAAGGGTGGTCACACTTCTTGTATAGTAGCTGGTTTCCAACAGAGATCATCTCCAGGTTGAATGTGTCAAAAGCACGGGTGGAAACTGGAGACTTTCTTGTGGACTAACCACCTAGCATCAGTATGACGTTGTGTTAATCAAAAGTGAGATAGAGTGGCTGGGGAGATGTATTTGCCATTCAAGCACGAGGACCTGAGTTTGACTCCCTAGTACCCATATAAAGACCCAGATCCTGCAGTGTCTGTGCCCCCGGCACTCGAGAGGATGGGTGAGGTAAGAAGAGTGTGGAAGGGGTTCCTAGAGACAGATGGATCCTGCTGTTTAGCCAGCCTGTTTATCTAGATTTTGTGAGGTATCCTGTCTCAAAAAATAAGATGGATAATGACTGAGGAAGACACCTGATGTCAACCCTCAGCCTCCACGACATACACACATACACATATACATGTGCAACACACACACACACACATCAAGGGGGATCAGGAGGGAAAAGAGAGATAGAAAGATAGACAGAGACAGGAAGATACACAGAAATAAAGAGAGAACAAGGTAGAGACAGCTCAGATTCAAGGAAGAGGAGTCAAGGAAAAAAGGAGACTATTATTGCTGGGTGACCAAGTAACATGGTGACACACAAATATTGACTTTTATGAGCCTGTAGAAAGAAACCAATATTCTCAGCAATATGAGGGTTAGTGAGTTACATAAGGTTCGTTGGAAACCACCTCAAAATTGTCAATCTCTGCAATATTATTTGAACTGAAACAATACATTGAATTGTGCCCATCAGTTGGAATATTGTCTTTCACATCCCAGGTGAACGCCTACCAAACTTCACGTCCAGTTGTCCACAACCCTAAAATCTTTCTCAAATCTTCTATATTAGTCTAGTCTTCTCAGACAGGAGGAAATTTAAGACTAAGTTTAAGTGACTTCCCATCTTATGTAGTGAGACTGTGCCATTCAAGCACGAGGACCTGACAAGACAAGACTCCACCTGTTCAACTGGATCCACTGTCCACTCCACGACGGCAGTGCAGCTGAATAGAACAAGTTCCCATGTTCTAATATAACTGAGTATTCAGTCAGGAAAACACGTTTTTAGAAATTATAAGTGGATGTGACTGATATCTTAGTCTGTGCAATCAGCAATCCACACCACTGACGCTGGACCTTAATGGGAATGGTAGTAATATTTGCCTCAAAGGCTATAGTTATTGTCAAATTAAAAGATGTCTACAAGAGAAATGACCCAATGGTTCAGAGTACTTTTCCATGGAGGCTGTGATTCAATTCCCAGCATGCACATGGCATCAAACAATGCTCTATAATTCCAGTTCCAGGGGACCTGACAACGTCCTCAGGCATCTATGGGCACCAGGCATGCACATGCTACACAGACATACATGCAGGTAAACACCCATATACATAAGATAAGTAAATGAAACATTTTAAGAAAAAAATGCCTACAGAGGTGGAATCTCAAGGTTGTTTTGATTTGCATTTCCCTGATGATTAAGGATGTTGAACATTTTTTCAGGTGCTTCTCAGCCCTTCAGTATTCCTTCGTTGAGAATTCTTTGTTTAGCTCTGTACCCCATTTTTAATGGGGTTATTTGAATTTCTGGAGTTCAGCTTCTTGAGCTCTTTGTATATATTGGATATTAGTCCCCTATCTGATTTAGGATTGGTAAAATTTTTTTCCAAATCTGTTGGCCTTTTTGTGTTATTGACAGTATCTTTTGCCCTACAAAGTTTTGCAATTTTATGAGGTCCCATTTGTCAATTCTTGATCTTACAGTACAGGCCATTGCTGTTTTGTTTAGGAATTTTTCCCCTGTGCCCATATCTTCGAGGGTTTTCCCCACTTTCTCCTCTATAAATTTCAGTGTCTCTGGTTTTATGTGGAGTTCTTTGATCCACTTAGACTTAAGCATTGTACAAGGAGATAAGAATGGATCAATTCGCATTCTTCTACATGTTAACCGCCAGTTATGCCAGTACCATATGTTGAAAATGCTTTTTTCCACTGGATGGTTTTAGCTCCCTTGTCAAAGATCAGGTTACCATAGGTGTCTGGGTTCAGTTCTGGGTCTTCAATTCTATTCCATTGATCTACCTGTCTATCGCTATACCAGTACCATGCAGATTTTATCACAATTGCTCTGTAGTACAGCTTAATGTCAGGCATGGTGATTCCACCAGAGGTTCTTTTATTGTTGAGAAGAGGTTTTTGCTACCCTAGGCTTTTTTGTTATTCCAGATGAATTTGCAAATTGCCCTTTCTAACTCAGTAAAGAATTGAGTTGGAATTTTGATGGGGATTGCATTGAATCTATAGATTGCTTTCGGCAGGATAGCCATTATTACTATATTAATCCTGCCGATCCATGAGCATGGGAGATCTTTCCATCTTCTGAGATCTTCAATTTCTTTCTTCAGAGACTTGAAGTTCTTGTCATACAGATCTTTCACTTCCTTAGTTAGAGTCACACCAAGGTATTTTCTATTATTTGTGACTATTGTGAAGGGTGTTGTTTCCCTAATTTCTTTCTCAGTCTGTTTATCCTTTGTGTAGAGAAAGGCGACTGATTTGTTTGAGTTAATTTTATATCCAGATATTGCGCTGAAGCTGTTTATCAGGTTTAGGAGTTCTCTGGTGGAATTTTTAGAGTCACTTATATATACTATCATATCATGTGCAAATAGTGATATTTTGACTTCTTCCTTTTGAATTTGTATCCCCTTGATCTCTTTTTGTTGTCGAATTGCTCTGGCTAGGACTCCAAGTACAATGTTGAATAGGTAGGGAGAAAGTGGGCAGCCTTGTCTAGTCCCTGATTTTAGTGGGATTGCTTCCAGCTTCTCTCCATTTACTTTGATGTTGGCTACTGGTTTGCTGTATATTGCTTTTATTATGTTTAGGTATTGGCCTCAAATTCTTGATCTTTCCAAGACTTTTATAATGAAGGGGTGTTGGATTTTGTCAAATGCTTTCTCTGCATCTAATGAGATGATCATGTGGTTTTTGTATTTGAGTTTGTTTATATAGTGGATTACGTTGATGGATTTCCATATATTAAACCATCGCTGCATCCCTGGGATGAAAACTACTTGATCATGATGGATGATCATTTTGATGTGTTCTTGGATTTGGTTTGTGAGGATTTTATTGAGTATTTTTCCATTGATATTCATAAGGGAAATTGGTCTGAAGTTCTCTGTCTTTGTTGGATCTTTGTGTGGTTTAGATATCAGAGTAATTGTGGCTTCATAGAATGAATTGGGTAGAGTACCTTCTGTTTCTATTTTGTGGAATTGTTTGAGGAGAGGTGGAATTAGGTCTTCTTTGAAGGTCTGATAGAACTCTGCACTAAACCCATCTGGTCCTGGGCTTTTTTTGGTTGGGAGACTATTAATGACTGATTCTATTTCTCTAGGGGAAATGGGACTGTTAATATCGTTAATCTGGCCCTTCCGGTTCGGCCAGTCCCTTTTCATTTATGATTTAGTTAATTAGGATGCTGTCCAAGATGCTGTCCCTGTGTCCTCTAGTGAGTCTGGCTAAGGGTTTATCTATCTTGTTGATTTTCTCAAAGAACCAGCTCCTCGTTTGGTTGATTCTTTGAATAGTTCTTCTTGTTTCCACTTGGTTGATTTCGCCCCTGAGTTTGATTTTTTCCTGCCGTCTACTCCTCTTGGGTGAATTTGCTTCCTTTCGTTCTAGAGCTTTTCAGTGTGTTGTCAAGTTGCTAGTGTGTGCTCTCTCTAGTTTCTTTTTGGAGGCACTCAGAACTATGAGTTTTCCTCTAGAAATGCTTTCATTGTGTCCCATAAGTTTGGGTATGTTGTGGCTTCATTTTCATTAAACTCTAAAAAGTCTTTAATTTCTTTCTTTATTCCTCTCTTGACCACAGTATCATTGAGGAGAGTGTTGTTCAGTTTCCATGTGAATGTTGGCTTAATATTATTTATGTTGTTATTGAAGATCAGCCTTAGTCCATGGTGGTCTGATAGAATGCATGGGACAATTTCAATATTTTTGTATCTGTTGAGGCCTGTTTTGTGACCAATTATATGGTCAGTTTTGGAGAAGGTACCATGAGGTGCTGAGAAGAAGGTATATCCTTTTGTTTTAGGATAAAATATTCTGTAGATATCTGTTAAGTCCATTTGTTTCATCACTTCTGTTAGTTTCACTGTGTCCCTGTTTAGTTTCTGTTTCCACGATCTGTCCATTGATGAAAGTGGTGTGTTGAAGTCTCCCACTATTATTGTGTGAGGTTCAATATGTGCTTTGAGCTTTACTAAAGTTTCTTTAATGAATGTGGCTGCCCTTGCATTTGGAGCATAGATATTCAGAATTGAGAGTTCCTCTTGGAGGATTTTACCTTTGATGAGTATGAAGTGTCCCTCCTTGTCTTTTTTGATAACTTTGGGTTGGAAGTCAATTTTATTCGATATTAGAATGGCTACTCCAGCTTGTTTCTTCAGACCATTTGCTTGGAAATTTGTTTTCCAGCCTTTCACTATGAGGTAGTATCTGTCTTTTTCCCTGAGATGGGTTTCTTGTAAGCAGCAGAATGTTGGGTCCTGTTTATGTAGCCAGTCTGTTAGTCTATGTCTTTTTATTGGGGAATTGAGTCCATTGATATTAAGAGATATTAAAGAAAAGTAATTGTTGCTTCCTATTATTTTTGTTTTTAGAGTTGGCATTCTGTTTCTGTGGCTGTCTTCTTTTTGGTTTGTTGAGGTATTACTTTCTTGCTTTTTCTAGGGCGTGGTTTCTGTTCTTGTATTGGTTTTTTTCTGATATTTTCCTTTGAAGGGCTGGATTCCTGGAAAGATAATGTGTGAATTTGGTTTTGTTGTGGAAAACTTTGGTTTCTCCATCTATGGTAATTGAGAGTTTGGCTGGATATAGTAGCCTGGGCTGGCATTTGTGTTCTCTTAGGGTCTGAATAACATCTGTCCAGGATCTTCTGGCTTTCATAGTCTCTGGTGAAAAGTCTGGTGTAATTCTGATAGGCCTGCCTTTATATGTTACTTGACCTTTTTCCCTTACTGCTTTTAATATTCTGTCTTTATTTAGGGCATTTGTTGTTCTGATTATGTGTCGGGAGGAATTTCTTTTCTGGTCCAGTCTATTTGGAGTTCTGTAGGCTTCTTGTATGTTCATGGCCATCTCTTTCTTTAGGTTTGGGAAGTTTTCTTCTATAATTTTGTTGAAGATATTTGCTGGCCCTTTTAGTTGAAAATCTTCATTCTCATCTACTCCTATTATCCGTAGGTTTGGTCTTCTCATTGTGTCCTGAGTTTCCTGGATGTTTTGAGTTAGGATCTTTTTGCATTTTGCATTTTCTTTGATAGTTGTGGCCATGTTCCCTATGGAATCTTCTGCACCTGAGATTCTCTCTTCCATCTCTTGTATTCTGTTGCTGATGCTCACAACTATGGTTCCTGATTTCTTTCCTAGGGTTTCTATTTCCAGAGTTGTCTCCCTTTGGGTTTTCTTCATTGTTTCTACCTCCATTTTTTTAGCTCTTGGATGGTTTTGTTCAATTCCATCGCCTGTTTGGTTGTGTTTTCCTGTAATTCTTTAAGGGATTTTTGTGTTTCTTCTACCTGTTTAGCAGTGTTTGCCTATAGTTCTTTAAGGACTTCTACCTGTTTAGCAATATTCTCCTGTAATTCCTTGAGGAATTTTTGTGCTTCCTCTTTAGGGGCTTCTACCTCTTTAGCACTGTTCTCCTGTATCTCTTTATTCATTAATGCCCTTCTTTAAATCCCCTTCTTGCTTTTCAGGTGTCCTGGGGTATCCAGTACTTGTTGTGGTGGGTGTACTGGGTTCTGATGATGCCCAGTGTTCTTGGTTTTTCTTAGTAAGATTCTTACATTTGCCTTTCGCCATCTGGAAATCTCTGGTGTTAATGATTAAGCTATCTCTGGCTGGAGCTTGATCCTCCTGTGATTCTGTTAGCCTCTGTTAGCACTCCTGGGAGTCCATTTCTCACCTGAAGTCCTGTGGTCAGAGCACTCTCTGCAGGCTAGCTCTCCTCTTGCTGGGCAGGTGTCCAGCAGTCTGGGGCTCTGATACACCTCCTGAATTGTGGGGTCAGAACCCTCTCTGTAGGCAGACTCTCCTCTAGCAAGGAATGTGCCCAGGGGTCTGGGTCTCAGCTCTGCCTCCTGGTTGAGGATGAAGGCCTGAGGGGACTCTGACCAAGAAGCTCTGTTGCTTCTATCACCCACGTGCTCTCAGGTGATCAGGAGGTCCTGGGTGTGCTAGGGGTCCTGTGGCGTGGAGAGTTCTCTGGTGCCTAGTTGCCATACCTTCTTCACGCAGAAGATGGCGGGCTGTCCCCAACCTGAATGGATCACAGCCTCTGGTCATGCGGGGTTCCTCTGTCCCTGTTCCTGCCAGCACAAGACCCTCTGAGATTCTTTGGAGCTGATGTTGAGTTCCACTCACCCGTGATCCCAACATGATCCCCAGGTCCTGTGGCGTGGAGAGCACTCTGGAGCCCTCAGCAGCCTCCGCTGGGCTCAGAAGGAAGATAGCAGGCCAGGATATGCTTTCAATGAAGACACTTTTCTGACTCAAGACGATATGATTAATCGGGAAAAATCTGCTGGTAGAGAATTTCTAGACAAGAGTCTGTAAGAACCCAGGCAGTTGCCCACTTACAACCTGGTATCTCATGAAGAGTTCCCCTCCCTTCCTCCCTTCCTCCCTTCCTCCCTTCCTCCCTTCCTCCCTTCCTCCCTTCCTCCCTTCCTCCCTCCCTCTCCACCCTCCTCTCTTTCTTTCTGTTTTTTTCTTTCTTCTCGAGACAGGGTTTATCTGTATAGCTCTGGCTGTTCTGGAACTCACTTTGTAGACCAGGCTGGCCTTGAACTCAGAAATCCGCCTGCTTCTGGCTCCCAAGTGCTGGGATTAAAGGTGTGGGCCACCCCCACCCCCAAAGAGTTTCTCTTATTTGTTCATTTCCCTTTGCTTTTTTGTTGTCTATGTGGCGACAATGTAGTTCCCACCCTGAGCTGATTCATGTGAATGATCTTGGCCTCTTTGATTAGCTGTTGTTAGGAGGCACGTGCATTCGTCCTTGTACATCTCCAGAACACAATGGAGAGGTGTTCAAAGGGCCCCCTTCTCAAACTGTGTCACTAGAACACACACAGGTTACTACTGGGCAGCTCATGAAGTCCTCATGCAAGAAATAGGTGTGTGTATGTCTGAATGTATATATTCACATGTATATTTCTTGTCACATATACTGTTGTTGAAATTCTTCTCTAGGGAAGACATAAACAATGTCTACCCATCCTGCTCCCAAGGTCCCCACAACTAAGGTATCATTCCCCTGAAGTTCACTATAGGGAACCAAGAGTTTATTAGGCTTACTTACAGAGCTGTGAGTGTGTGGTATTCTGAGCAGGTTCTAGAATAACCTTTCGACTGCACTGGAAGATGTGCACCCAGTATGTATGATGACTGTCATGGCTGCACAGCCCTTCACACCTATGTGCTCTAGTCCCTCCCCAAGGCTACATGAAATTGAGCAGAGTACCTACTACTGGTAAAAAAGAGTGTCTAGATATTCAGGTAGGGTCTTGCAACCCTTCTTGCTCCTTCTTTTATGAGGGATAGTCAAGAGTCAACAACCGCAGCTGTGATGATACCTTGCAAGTGAACACAACTGACCGGACAGAGATGGTATCAGATTGGCTGGGAAAATAGTCCTGTTCTCTCTGTCTCTGTTTTTCCCCTCTCTCCCTCTCCCACCTCTGTGGGTCTCTCTGTCTCTCTCTGTCTCTTTCTCTGTTTTCTCTCTTTATCTGTTTTCTCTTTCTCTCTCTCTCTCTCTCTCTACACACACACACACACACACACACACACTTTTTACAGCCAGCTATTTCCTTTTGTCTAATGAAGAGAAAATTAAAGAGAAATGGAAAGTTTAAGTTGTTTGATGTTTTGTACGACGAGATGAGCATGAAATACAGCATTGCTGCTTAAACTAATTTTGTCTGGAATAAGCAGGGCTCTAACTCTTCTAGAGAGTAATGCACTTAACAATATTGAATTTCTCTTTTATATGCCTTGACTATTTTCTTTTGTCCAAAAACTTAGGCTCCAGACATTCAGGAGACGTGTTAGGGACGGAGCATTGTTGTGGGAGCTTCAAAAAATTAGCAGACTCTGTGATTATGATTTATTCAAATGCCTGTTCCAGCCACACATTAGAAAGTGTCCAAGTTAAACCCTCCCAAGGCACCATGAAACAAAATGTGAATTTTCTTGCTTTTAAAATGTTGGTTTGGAGAACTAACCTTTCTGCCAAGGATCACATTGTCGTTTTTAAGTAGGAAAATAGATTAAATAACCATGCCAGTGAGCTCCTCCAGAGAAACAAAGAGCACGTTGGTTGTTGAACTTTCCAAAATTTATACTGTTTATTGACTTGCCCAGTCATATGTCTTCAAAACCTAAAACTACATTGATTCTATTTTCATTGTGAAAGGCTCAAAATTAATAAAACTTAAGACCTTTCCTCCCATCCTCTCTGGGGCCTCTGTATCAGATGCTTCTGGTTAGATTGTTCTTTAGAGATGCACATCCATTGTAAGGACTTTGTGCTCTTCGTGACTCGTCTCTTACCACTGCTATATGCAAAGAGACAGCCAACTCATATCCATTATTACTGAGTTTATCCTACAGCCTCTGCCAGAGGAGTTGTTCACTCCCATTCAGCTGATAAGGCAGACCAACTATGACATTACAAGAAAATCCTAGCTTTCAATCCATGGGAAAAAGTAATGAAGTAGAGTTCAAACAAAATCAATAAGCTTAATTTTTTAAAAAATTGTTTCCTCTACTTTTTATTTTTCTGGGTATGTTTGTGGGCCTGAGTGTATGTGTGTGCACTGTGTGCACACAAGCTACATAGGGGCCAGAAGAAGGCACTGGATCCCCTGGGAACTGGAGTGACAGGCAGTTTTGAGCCACCATGTGAGTGCTAAGAACTGAACCTGGCTCCTCTACAACATCAGTGTGCTTAACCACTGAGCCATCTCGCCAGCCCTGATACACAGAGTGTCGATGCAAGAAGTTTCCTAGAGATGTCAACGGATCTTGCATGAATAGTTCACAATGTTCTGAATATATCCAGGTACTGCAACTAGAAACACTGCTGTTTGTACTTCTGACATGTTGCAGGGAGAGCGTCAGTGCTTAGCTGGACGGGAGCTGGTAAACGCCATGACTTGGTCCCTGCTTGACTTATTGCTGGTCCCGGTCCTTCCTTTGCACTTGGACTTATGATTGATAGCCGTGATCACACGATCCCTGGTAAGGAGCTGTGGCCCGTTCTGAACTGTGTTTATAAATATTCTTAGACTGATTTCCAGCAGTAATTGGTCTGTGTTGCTGAATCTGTTTGAGATCTGCCCAGATGCAGTCTCTTGCCTGTAAGCTCTTAATGATGATTACACCTGCTAAGTACATCATCTTTCAGGGGCTGTAATCTTCCCAGAAGCCTTGCCACTTACTAGGTATCAGCAATTCCTGACACTATCTTTTGTCTGAACTTCAACTGGCCACTATGGAGGTTTCGACACATCCACCCTCAGCTGCTGCATCCTACACAGCTGTGTTTATGGGAAACCATTGTAGGGAAAGGGGGCTGGCCAGTGAAGCAACTAACTGCTGGAGTGTCTCAAGGGCAGAAAGTCAGTGATACCTGTGTGTACTGGCTGGTTTTGTGTGTCAACTTGACACAGCTGGAGTTATCACAGAGAAAGGAGCTTCAGTTGAGGAAATGCCTCCATGAGATCCAACTGTAAGGCATTTTCTCAATTAGTGATCAAGGGGGAAAGGCCCCTTGTGGGTGGCACCATCCCTGGGCTGGTAGTCTTGGGTTCTATAAGAGAGTAGGCTGAGCAAGCCAGGGGAGGCAAGCCAGTAAAGAACATCCCTCCATGGCCTCTGTATCAGCTCCTGCTCCCTGACCTGTCTGAGTTCCAGTCCTGACTTCCTTTGGTGATGAACAGCAGCATGGAAGTGTAAGCCGAATAAACCCTTTCCTCCCCAACTTGCTTCTTGGTCATGATGTTTGTGCAGGAATAGAAACCCTGACTAAGACACTGTGAGTTCCAGGTCTCACTCTGCAAAGTCGGGCACAGCCCTCTGTAGCTTGATACCTGGCAGAGTCCAGACTTGGCCATCTTCTGTGAGGCCTCTTATACACAGACAGCCACGGTGTCTTTCAGAAGACAGCAATCAGCAGAATTGTTTGAGAGATTAATCTGAGTTCCCTTTGTGATGCTAGAGATCTCTTGGGCTAATGCGATTTCTAGAAGGATTTTCTAGCAGAGTATTCTAGCAAATCAGTCTTTTCATAATGAGCAAGTTCATGTAGAAATGACTATATTTAAACTATTTCTAAAGGTAAGTATGTACTTGACACTTAGGTTCATTTAGAAAGATGGGGAAAGAAGTGGCAGTGGGTAGGGGGGTTTGGAGGTAGAGAGGTGGGGGACACAGAACACAGCCAACCTCTAGGGATCAAGGTGCAGGCATCTGAGCCTGAATTGCACAAATGAAGATAACCTTCAGTGAGCTGGAAAATGTTTGGTGCTCACTGTTGTGGCAAGCAGAGACTTCCACAGGCATTATGGGGCCAGGCAAGTCTGCCCAGGGGAAGCAGAGCCTAGTCAGCAGAGGAGGGGGTTGGGGTTAGGATTCCAATGTTGGTAGGAGTGTTGGTAAGAGAAAATCTAGAGCCAGGATTAAAAGTCATTCTTAATTAAATATTGCCTGTTTAGCACAGGCCCCATACTGACTTGCGGGAGAATTCTGTTATGCAAATGTAAACACATTCCCATTTTTCTAAGAAAGAATAGGGAGGAAAGGAATTGTGGTCAGAAAGAACGTGACTCTATTTTAATCTTATTATCCTGCACTGTAGTTTCATGTGTAAGCTGTCTTGTGGCATTCCAGAAAGACTATTAATAGATATAGAAGTGTACTTCTTTATAGTGCTAAGAATATAATCAAAAGAGTGGAATCTGCTTTGTATTTATATTTGACACGATGTATCCACGCATGTTCAATTCACAGAGGGTTTGCTGTCACTGATTCTTTTGCTTTTAACCTTACAGAAAAAGCACATTGCAGCACTGCTGTCCACTGGATGTTTTTTTCCCCGTCCTTCAAATGTCTTTCCCTAAGCCTTCTTAATAGTTTGCAAATAACTTAATTTCCTGACCATGCAGCTATTCATTTGTATCTCTTACTGGTATGACTTTCCTTAAGTAAATAAAAAAGTGTTTCTCAAATGCTCAAATGAATAAATGGGTCAGTAGTGTACGCATACGGAAAATATAACAAACACCTGATAAATACATTTAACCGGGAATTGTGGATAGTATTAGCAAAAGGAGGGATTTTCTAGAAAATAAAGCCAGAAACTATTGATTGGGGTTATAAGCACAGAGAAATTAAAGGGAAACTGTCTGGCACAATCAAATTGCCTTTCTCCAAAGAATTCCAGATATTGCCACAAGTTGGGACTTGCCAGTTGCCTATTAGTTCTTAAAACACTTTCAAGGCTACAAAAATTGTCTCCAAGTAGATTTGAAGGGTTAATGGCTGCTGTGTTGTCCAAATACTATAATTCTGTTAGCACAGCAGGACATTCTAATGGGTATTTACTGCACAACTATAAAATAGCTAAAGCTGGTTTGTGACTCACGATCCTGACCACGTTTCATAATCCTCCCTTCCCAAAGTTTGCTCAAAGTTGTGTTGTTCACTGACTAAAACATTTCCCAGGAGCTTTGAGGAAGCTACTGGGGAGCAGCCTTCGTGTTTAGGTATTGAAGCATGTTACATGCTTTGTCTGGGGACCACACAGTTGGGAAGCAGCTAATTTTGAATTAAATCTCAATCTCTGATTGGCAAACCACCTTACGGTGGAGCCCGAAATAATGATGTGACATCTTTAGTTCAACAGATCATTTGTTGGGTACCCATAGGCTATCAACTTTTGAGGAAAAAGTCTCCCAAACTCCGTATAGTCTGGCTAGAGAAGACAGACAATGAACTACTGAATACCTAAGATGTTAGAGATGCTGTGACAGAAGAATGAAATATCTACAGGAGGTGTGCAAGGGCGAATGCTGTTTCAGAGTGGGCTGTGGTGTGATTTGAGAAGTCTTAGAGCAAGTGAAAGATTGGACCGCTCTAGTATACAAGACATTGATGATTATCGTTTTGAGATGTCTTTAGAACTGTCCACACATGCCTACGTGATGATGTCATTGGTCTTCTTAAAATTCTCCACTTCTGTGGTTTTAGTGGGGCATGTGAACACCTTAACTTGTTCTGTGGTGATTGCCATAATCTCACCTTTGAAGGGCTACCTCTTCAGGCCCTCTCGATTACTCTGCTCCGGCCACATTGGACTCTGTTCAATTCCCATGTGCGTACTGGTTGTTTGTCTCCTTTCTTGATGTGTTCAGAGTATCTTTCTTTGCCTTCATTCTCCAGACTTTTCACACCAATTTCTCAACTAGCTGGTTCCTTCACCACAGGACTCTGACCTTCTCCCTGCACAATCTAGTGCAGTTACATTCCTTTATTTATTTATTTTTATTTTATTTTACAATCATAAGTAATTACTGGTCTGCAAATGGTCTGCTTAATTTTTCCTTTTTCCTGGTAGAATTTAAGCACCATGATAACATCTTAGATCATTTCTACATGCTTAGTACTTGATATCTCCTGCATGCGAAAGAGCTACTAAACCTGTGGGTCATGACCCCTTGGGGGGTATTAAACAACCCTTTCACAGGGATCACCCAGGACCACCTGTATATCACATAGTTACATTACAATTCATAAAAGTAGCAAGATTACAGTTACAAAGTAACAACAAAAATAATTTTGTGGTTGGGGGTCACCACACTATGAGGAACTGTATTAAGGGGTCACAACATTGGGAAGGGAAAGCTGAGAACCACTGTGCTAGATGAAGTCAACTTCAAGTGGGGCAATATGCATGCTGTAGAGAGAGTGTTTTATATTAGGTGGAAAAAATGTTCTTTCTTTATAGACTTGATATTCCATCAGGTCAAGTTGCCAAGGTTTAGACATCTTAAATGTCATTGGACTATTCCGTGTTTTCTGGTGAGGTAGAGCAAATCTGTCCCCTCCCTGCTGCCTTTAAGACATGTCCCCTGCCGCTGTCTTGTTTGTTTGTTTGTTTGTTTGGAGACAGGATTTCTCTGTGTAGCTCTGGCTGTCCTGGAACTCACTTTGTAGATCAGGCTGGCCTCGAACTCAGAAATCCGCCTGCCTCTGCCTCCCAAGTGCTAGGATTAAAGGTGTGCACCACCACGCCCTGCCATTGTCTTATCTCCTATTCTCCAGCTTTTCCAAGTGCTCTCCTTCACAGCCTCTTAGTGACACCCTTCTGTCCACCTGCACTCAAATCCTGCTGCTGCACTGCTGCTTAAGTGAGATTTCTGAGGAACTCTGCTCATACACGGATTCAGAAATCTCCAGGGACTCTCCTTAACGTCAAGATTAAATGCAAGTCCTCAGCAGAATCCATTCACATAGGACATTTCAGACCCCGAGCCCCTGCCCTCCCACCTTTACAAGCTTGGTGCCCAGCAGTCCCTGACAGCCCCGTGTCTTACTCATATATGGACATCACTGCTTTGCACAGTAGACCACAGCAGCCCCTCATTAGTTCTATGGCAACACACCAGGCCATGGTGGCAACTGCTGGACCCTGCAAGTCTTCTTTACTCATAGCTGACCTCGTAAGAGTCAGGATACCATAGTTGCTATAGAAACGGCTAACTATGTGTTTCTGCTCTCAAATGCATCTTTTCTTGCCCTCCTTACCCTTAACAATATAAAAATCTGTATATTTTATTTGTATGAAACACCTTTCCATTTTGAAATCATATCTGCTATGTTTAAAAACAAACATGAATCACAAATCCCATTTCTTAGACTTTTATTGACCATTGCATATATTGCCTTCCTTATAGGATTTATTTCTATTGATTCTGAACAAATTAAAAATGTCAGATAAACCATCAGTTTAATATATTTACACCTGCAGGTCCTATTTGGGTTATAACACTTTAAAATATATTTATTTTTAAATATTTATTTTTATTTTATGTTTTGAGTATTCTTTGTATTTATGTGCATGTGTGTATACAATCCCCATGGAAGCCAGAAGAGGGTCAGAGATCCCCCTGGAACTTGAGTTACAGGCAATTATAAGACACCAAGTGAAGTGCTGGGAGCCAAACCTGGGTCCTTTGCAAGAGCAGCAAGTATTCTTAACTGCAGAGCAATTCCTCCATCCTGTTGGTACTTAAAGAAAAAAAAAAAAAAGATAAAATCAACCAGCATCAACCAATATTATCATATAAGTTCTTCATGCTATCAATTTCACTGTGATTGAGCTCTACTAACAATTCAGAAGCTGACAGCCTCAAACTGTTCCCAGAGAGATCAAATCTTATGGCTTTTCATGGAGTAGACATAAAGAATGTCTATACATCTCAGAGACAGAGGGTACTGACAGAGTAAAGAAGAGAACCCATCCAAGTGATGCAACTTAAAGGCTATCCTACTGGGAAGCCCTCTTGACAAATATTGCTAAAATTCCTTCCATGTGCATAGAAAGTATGTACATCTACCCCTCTTGTTATGGTCCCAATAAACTGAGGTATAATTCCACCATAGTCCACTCTGGGGAACCCATGAGTTTACTAGATTTACTTACAGGGCATGAGTATAGAGTTTGGGTAGGAGCATGGGTAGCCTTCAGCAGCCCCCCGGGGAATGGTCTGTACCCAGAATGGATGATGACTCCCCCATACCGCTTAGAGAGAAGCCCCTCCCCTACGTTTTCCCCACCTGTATTCTCTAGCACCTTTCCTTCTAGCATTTTAGTGACCGCCATTCTGGTTGGGGTGAGATGGCATCACAATATAATTTGGGTTTGCGTTTCCCTGGTTGAAACACACACACACACACACACACACACACACACACACACACTGAAAGTAAAGGGTTACTGGGGAAGTGGACTAGCAAGACGATGGATGTTTATGTAGTCAGAGCACATGTATTTAAGTAAGAATGTCATTAAACCCATTACTTTGTCCAATTATATGCTAATAAAAACAATGAAAAGGAGAAGCCAGGGACATGCCTTAGTTGGTAAAGTGCTGGCTTTACAAGCATGAGGCTATGAGTGCAGATACCCAGTATTCATGCATGAGGATATGAGTGCAGATACCCAGTATTCATGCATGAGGGTATGAGTGCAGATACCCAGTATTCATGCATGAGGGTATGAGTGCAGATACCCAGTATTCATGCATGAGGGTATGAGTGCAGATACCCAGTATTCATGCATGAGAGTATGAGTGCAGATACCCAGTATTCATGCATGAGGCTATGAGTGCAGATACCCAGTATTCATGCATGAGGGTATGAGTGCAGATACCCAGTATTCATATAAAAGCCAACATGGTGGTATGTGCCTATTACTCTTAGTACTAAGGAGTCACAGAGGGGAAGAGGCACCATAGACTAATAGGGTAACTCCAGAGTCAAAGAGAGACCCTGTCTCAAAAAAATAAGGCACATAAACATGGGTGTATACACACACACAAACACACATGCATACATACATATGTGCACACACATATGCGCACACATGCACATATGCTCACATACATATGCACACACACAACACACACACACACACTATAAAAATGAAATCTAAGAATGGGAGAAAGAGTACAGTGGAAAGAAGTGGAGCCATTGGAAGCCAAACAGAACATGGAAAATAGGACGCACTGAAAAGCGGAGGACCTTTGCCCTTTTAGTGTTTTGTATGGGTGAGTACTTCATTATTACTCAGTTTTGTCAGATTTCATTTGGTTAGTTCACTGATTGTCCTTTGATACTCGTGGATTTATTATCAAGCACTGTTCTGGATACTAAGGATGGGATATCTACCCTGGAAGAAGTCAGAGTTTACGCAGGACTTCCCGCGCCTTGGGGCTTACTAGGCTCACCCAGTGGTTTTGCTGGCAATGGAGACTCCTGAATGCCATTGCTAGACATTGGGACCTAGAAAGCACGGACTTGCTAAACAAGGTAGGGATGTGGGTTGGCTTCTTCTCTGGCACTAGGTGGCAGGATCTCTGAGTTCACATCCGTCTCCTTCAGAATTAGGTAAATTAAAGTCTTGACAAGATGAAAGGAAAATTTCAGAAGAGGTATAAAGATAGAGAAAAAGTAAGCCAGAGGAGGTAAAGGTTTGAGGGATGACATGCATATGAAATGACGGTAACCATAGCACGAGAGGAGGGGACTGTTATCGTGACGCAGCATGAGGCTCTGTCCATCTGGAAGAATCTTCCCCTCAGAGGAAGGAAGTGGAGTTCCACACTTCACAGATGAGGACGCAATTGCAGTCTCCAACTGCTCCGTCAGTGAGCACGTTACTAATCTAAGACTGAAACATGTTTTTAGAAGGCACGCTTCTGTAGCATCGCCGTTGTGTTCGATGGGAGGAGTGTGTACACTTCCCGCAGTGTATGGCTTTCGGGCTCAGAAAGTCCCTTGGAGTCGCCGACTCGGAACTACCACCCATCAGAATATTTAATGTCACTGGCTGTCAAGCTGTTGTGAAGGTTGCTGGTGAAATGACCCAACCTGAGAGGACTCGTGCCCACCGCATTCGGCTCAGACGAGCGTGGTCTCCGACCTTTTAGCGACTCACCCCTTTTTGCTGGTCAGCCTGCTCAGCAAGGTCTCCAGCTTCCAGCCCCTCAGTTTAGAGTCTAGAGTCTGTTAAAAGGTCAGCGCCCCTGTGTGACTAACATGGCTGTGGATTTCTATAGATAATTGCACTCAGTTTGAAGCCCTGCTTTCAGCCTTAAGTGGGGGAACTATGCGTGTTGTCTTGAGGGAAGCCATAGTCTCTGCTGAAAGAAAGAAGAGCGAACTAGACACAGGACTCCCCTGTCTCATTCATGAAGTCCTAGGGGGATGTAACTTCGTTGTATGTTACCATCCTCTCAAAAATAAAATAACAGCAATGTTAGAACTCCCAGAGACCTCCTTTGAAGAGAAAACAGAACAAATGGAGTCTGCACCTGTACTGGCTGGTTTTGTGTGTCAACTAGACACAGGCTAGAGTTATCACAGAGAAAGGAGCTTCAGTTGGGGACATGCCTCTATGAGATCCAGCTGTAAGGCATTTTCTCAATTAGTGATCAATCTGGGAGGGTCCCTTGTGGGTGGTGCCATCTCTGGGCTGGTAGTCTTGGGTTCTATAAGAAAGCAAGTTGAACAAGCCAGGGGAAGCAAGCCAGTAAGGTACATCCCTCCATGGCCTCTGCATCAGCTCCTGCTTCCTGACTGCAAGAGTTCCAGTCCTGACTTTCTTGGTGATGAACAGCAATGTGGAAGTGTAAGCCGAATAAACCCTTTCCTCCCCAACTTGCTTCTTGGTCATGATGTTTGTGCAGGAATAGGAACCCTGACTAAGACAGCACCCATCCCTCTGTCTTTATGATTGGTGACTCCTAATGGCTTGAACTGCTTAAACATAAAATATCCTTTCTTTGGGATGCCTCTTATGAAGTCCCTGGAGAATGTACACCCACACACACACATACACACACACTCACACACACACCACTCGTCATAATGGCCAACTCATCAATTCATTCTGGAACTCTCTGAGTCACCTTTGCCATTTACAGTGAAGCATGCCACTGCTCACTCTGGACTGGTTTGTTTTAAGCACAGACACTCCTTCCCCCTCAGCCCTTCCACATCTCAGCACAGTGAAGGATAACAGTGCTTTCTGAACTATTGGGAGATGAAAAGTTCTGTCACCTCCAGTAGATCATATATGATTTACTCAAGGCTTGTGTTTTCATTCTGTCTAAATTCTGAAGGAGGTGAACGATATGTGTGAACACCTATGAGTTTACATTAGACATTGAAAACCAGGGTTGGGGTTGCATTGCATACTTTTCTGATGCTGTGGTAAAACACCATGAGTAAGACACATCTTAAGAGTTTATTTTGGCTTATGGCTACAGAGACATACGAGTCCATCATTGCAGGAAGCATGCTAGCAGGAACAGGAAGCTGAAGGCTCACATCTGCAGCTTCGAGCACAAGGCAGATGAGCAAACTGAGACTAGATGAGGCTTTTTACACTCAACCCCCAGTGACCTACTTTCTCCAGCAAAGCCACTCCTAAACCTTCCCCAGACAGCACCACCAACTGAAAGTTTTCAAAGGTCACCATGTTTTTAGAGGCCAGGCCACTCACTACTCCAGCTAAAGAAAAACAAAAAGCAAAAGGCAAAACAAAAATTCCCCAACCCTTCACCTTTCACTTAAAGCCCCCCACTTCTTCAGCCTCATGTCTCATGAGCTTCCCTCCTTTCTCAAGGAGGAAGCCTATAAGTATACTGCAGGTATACCCAGGGTATGCTTAATATATATATATATATATATATATATATATATATATATATATTTATATAACATATAAGCATGATAACATAATGCTTATAACAGAAGCAGAGCATGGATCATAAATAAATGAGGACAGATAGTTCAATTTCAGTAAGTGAGGATGTATTTCCTATAACTGTGAATGCTTCATGTTAATATGGAAAAGGCACTGACATTTGATATGTTTACCCATTTTCTAGGAACAAGTGCAGCTCTGGAAACTCTGCAAAGGTATAGTCTACTTAAAAATGCAGTATCAGCAACAGAAGAGGCTTGCTCCACAGCTATGAAGATCTGTGGAGACCCAATTTCCCCCAGGAATAATGGTGGGAACTTTTACACCATTAAAACTTCCATTCTGGACTTGGACTTTAATCAACCAGCACCCAGGAGGGAAAGGCAGAGACAGAGGAAGGTGGACCTCTGTGAGGTCCAGACCAATTTGGTCTACATGGCAAATTCTAGGCCAGCTAAGGCTACATGGTGAGATCCTATTTCAAAACTAAACAGAACCACAAACCCTAACTTGCATTCTGATGAATTTCCCAAGCAAAGGGAGCCTGTTCTAAACTTAGTATTTGTGACTTCAGGAATTAATGTTCATTAATCTCAGCTGAACATTCCTTTTCTACAAAAATTGATAAAAGCCATTTTGTAGTTATTTTTCCCACCAAGGAACTACACTAAGTGATTAATAGTCACATGTTTAAGCATCTCTCTTGTGTGTGTGTGTGTGTGTGTGTTTGTGTCTGTACGTGTGTTTGTATATGTATGTCTGACTCTGTGTGTGTATATGTCTGACTGTGTCTCTGTGTGTATATCTGATTGTGTCTGTGTGTGTAAGTGTGAATGTGTGGGTGTCTGTGTGTGTATATATCTGATTCTGTGTGTGTATCTGTATGTAAAAGTTCTAGCACAGGGCTCTTCTATGTTCAGCATTGCATTTCAGAGCACACACACACACATAGAATTATTTTTTAATTTTAGTCACTGGTAAAAATATAGACCTTAAGCTGCAGAAGTGACTTGATGAATTAACAAAAAGATTAATGGTAATTTTTATAGCACTCAGCACAAAAGACTTTAAATCACAAAATTGTAATTGTTTATTATTTTTAAATTTCAAAATACAAGAAAGTCAAAACAGAAGGCACATAAAGTAATTCTTTTTAGAGGAAAGTGCAGCTCGATGGTAAGGTAGCTTGATGTCAAGTTCAGCACATGTAAAACCTTGGTTTCAGTAACAGTCAACTAAACAAGAAAGGAATGGCATAAATAAATAAATAAATAAATAAAAAGGAAGGGAGGGAGGGAGAGAGGGAAGAGGAAGGAAGGAAGGAAGGAAGGAAGGAAGGAAGGAAGGAAGGAAGGGGAAGGAAGAGAAATAGAGAAAGGGGACATTAGAAGTGAGAAAAATTGCCAGGTGATGGTGTCAGATGCTTTTTTTTTTTTTCTGCCCCGGAGATGGGGGTTTCTCTGTGTAGCCCTGACTGTCCTGGCACTCACTCTGTAGACCAGGCTGACCTTGAACTCAGAAATCCGCCTGCCTCTGCCTCCCAAGTGCTGAGATTAAAGGTGTACGCCACCACGCCCGGCTGGCAGATGCTTTTGATTTCAGTACTCAGGAGGCAGAGGTAGGCAGATCTCTGAGTTCAAGGCCAGCCAGAGTTACCCAGAGAAACCTTATCTCAAAACAAAACCAACAACAACAAGAAGAAAAACAAGACAAAAAAAACAAACAAAAAATAAATGAAAAAGATATAAACTGGTATGGCACTTAGAGACAATCACTTATTATTTCGCTATTTTTCTTCCTAACCTATTTTTCTACTGATTCAAACATGGCTGTGGTCATATACTGTCTTCTTCCCATGCTGTTAGAACTAAAAGTAGTTTCTGTCTCATTAAAAACAGATTTATAAATGTCATTTTGATGAGCAAGATGGTATGATGATCTTTTTAATCTCTGAGGTTAGAAATACGCTGTGTTTTTACAGGGAGGGTGATTGAAAAACTTTATCAGAACCTAAAGTGCTGTTACAACTCAGTCTGACTTAACACATCCCTGTGCGTGGAGAAGACCTTTGTGTGACTGGAAAAAGCAGAGTAAATGGTTGCCTTTAAAGGCTTGTCTCTAATCTGAGGCCAGACACTTGAATTCTGCCTTTTATATAGGACAGTGAAGATCCTCATGGCTCTGACATGCTCTCTATATGTAGAGTGGTCCAACTGGTCACACCATCTAGTCTGCAAGGAGCTATAAACTCAAACTTTATAGCCAGCTATCCCTAGTCACAGTCCTAGATGTTAACAAACTAGCAGATCTAATCTGGTCCTGCAGACACTCACAGCCTACCATGAACTTGCTAACCGGAAGTTACCTGGAACTTTAGTGCACTGTTAAATTGCTGGGTGAGTCGTATCAATTATTAGCCATGCAGTTTGGTGGTATGAGCTTGTCAGATGCTAATCTGATTCTTTGAAATGAATCAAATGAGAACATGTCCATTTTGTTGTCTGGTGTATGTCGTTTCTCTAACATGGAAAAATAAAGAGTGGGTTTTTTTTTGTTTTTTGGTTTTTTTTGTAAATGGACTAGAGAACATAAAAGTGGGCACTTAGCCTGTTTAGGAGTGGATGACGGATCCCAGGAGTGAATAAGTAACTTGTCAAAAGCGTGCAGCTCGAAATGTGCCATTTGTCAAGCTTTTAACAGAAGATGGTATTTTAGGCAAGGGAATCCATATCCAAAATAATCAAACTATGGAGCTTTTTTCTGTAAAAGTACCATCATCTCAAGGTGGATGTTCCTTCCATCTTAAAAGAATTGTGCATAGATTTCCTAGCAGCACAAGATAACCAAGCACCGTTAGTTATTCTAACCTGAAGAACAGGGCAGTGGAGGGTAACTTGCCCTGGAGTTAGCAGTAAAGTCAGTGTCTTGACACACAAAAGTAACAGAGAAGGGGGAGTCGAAAGGGAGAGGCCAGATGCACTGTTTCTGGATGTATATTTATGCCCAACACCTGCTGCAGAGCAGTGGGTAACCTCATTCCATGCGTGCCATGCTAAAAGCAGCCGTTTTATCACAAGTGCATTAACATTGCTGCTGCATAAGATAATGTTCCTTTGTGTTCATTCTTTCTAGACTGTAGGATTCTGAAGACTGGGAAGTGGTCACTAGTTACAGTATAAAAACATGGGAGACTTCTGTTAGTATGCAGCCAAGGGCGTTGTCATAGAGCAAAATCCCCCCTATTGCTGCAATATGGGGATTTAATATTTTCCATTAGTCTCACTCCTTAGTTTTATGATTGGCAGTTTTTCAGTGCTGAAAATTAAATCCAAGACTTCATGCTTGCTAGACAAACACTCTTTTATAATGTCATAGCCTCAACTAACTCTCCCTCCCTCTCTCTCCCTCTCTCCCTCTCTCCCTCCCTCCCTCTCTCCCTCCCTCCCTATCTCAACCACCAATCATATCTAAAATGGCTACATATATATTATTCACTCTGTTGTTTCAGAGCTTTGCTTGATGCTTACATTAAAATAAATTACCATGTAATATGGGTGGTTAATATCACAGTGAATCTGTCTCTTTAAATGCATGAAGGTGTTAATCGCTCACTTATGAGCACTACTCTTTGATTGCAGAACTAGCTACATAGTTTGCAGGCTTATTTCTATGATTAGATTTTAAACAAAAGTGGCCCAGGTTTCGTATGCTATATGGAGAAGATAGAAGTTGATAATTAACCGGAGAGCATAGGCTCGGCACGTGCTGTTTGCTGACGCGTAAAGTGGGAGGATAGCGTTCACACCAGGGGAAAGTTGTCAGCTTGGTCCTGCCAATCGACTGTGAAAAAAATTTAAAATGATGCTGCATTAAGGAACCAGACACAACACTGGCTTTCTCTTGTCACAGTTTTGTGTATTCAGGGCTGGGGGGTTTCATTCAGTCTTCTAGCTACAAAATGCTTATTCTTTAGAGTTTTGCTTTCAAGAGCAAGAGATTACTAAATATCAATAAGGCAAGCATTGCCCTAAAGGCACAGGATCTTAAAAATGGAGGTCTGCATTAGATTTTGTTTCTGAATGTGGGCAGCATGTGTGTGTGTGTGTATGTTTAGATTAACAGTTTGGCTACAGAACCCTAGAGGAAAAAACTCTGACAGCTTGCTGATTTCAAGTTGTGTGGATACACAGCTAAGAAATGCCCACAACACTAGGAAAATGCCAGGAATTTCAAAGAGGAGGTGAAAGGGTCTTGTCCCCCTGAGCTCCCTGTGGCTAGGGTTAACATGGGGTAGGATGGATTATTCATATGATATGCAATCATTTCAGATTCCTATTCCATTTCATTCCAATTTTTAAGACTGTGAAACCATTTTGAATCTGAAGCACTGACAATCTCATTCTGATATGACACAATGATGCCCGAGGCAGAAGTTGAATTCTGTGAGCGATGAGACACCAGGTTCTTAGTTAAATGCACCTGAAATCTTGTGCTTCGAGCTTCGCCTGAGATTGATTTTAAACAGGTCAGTGAAGATTATAAGCATTACTGACCTGGAGAGAAGTAACAGGAGTTTTATGAAGGCAGAAATACCCTAGGAGAAATAAAAAGAGATTTGTCTTTCTAAACAAGTGAAATAGATGGTGCCATTATTTATTATGGAAAAAAGCTCACTGTATTCTCAAAATAATTTCAAATATACCTTCATGACTATTAAAAAACTACCTACTTACTTGCCAGAAAGCTATCTTAATTCAAAGGACTAACATCCAATGAATCTAATAAAGTAACAGTCAATTCTACTTCTGGAACTATTTATAGTTCTGAGAAAACTTACCAACTCTAAGCAATGGTAAGAAACTGTTGACTGACAGTGGGTTAGCTTTACCACTGAATCCTATAGGACCACTTGGGTGGAATAAATATCAATGTCCATGGGATAGACAAGTCAACGTTATAAGGTCTAAATAGATAGAAAGGAATTCATATGACATAAAACCCCTAGGGATAGCTTTTCCTTTCTTAGTACAGAAAATGGATTAAGATTCTTGTCATAGCGTAGGTCCCCAGTCTCTCTCCACCAATGGTTGCAGAAAGATTGTTCCCCTTATGTCTTTTCTTGTACTCTGTAGTAAGGCTCAGAAATTTGTGAGGAATCCTAGAACGAGTTCCCTGGGGATAACAAGGGATAATAATTACACTATTAAGCAGGTTTTTAAATTACATAGATAATTGATAGAGTACATCTAGAATAATAACAAGATGCCACTGCAATTGCAGTACCTTTATAGACAGGCATCAATGTATATTTTTCTATGTCTTTATACCACCCTGTCTCTTATGATTGGCATGCTTGTAGGTATCAGTGATAGAAAAATGAAGAACCGCATACTTCTCTGAAAACCTCAAAGTCTAGGTGACAGACAAGCATGTAGACACTGACCACTTAGGACAGTAGTGACTGATCTGTCTTCTTCATGCCCTCCTAGTCAGATGCACGTACAAGGCAACTGGAACACAGGAGAGCTATTTACTGTGTCTGGAAGGAGACAGAGGCATTTGAGGAAATTACCTGGGAATAGCATTTAAGGCAAATGATAGCAGGTGTGTGCGTAGCATTACCAGATATATGGCATGAAACAAAGAAAGAGCGAGGCTGCTCTTCACCCTTTAACATTAAGAAGTTAAGGCCTTCACTTATAATGCCAATTCCTTGATCAGAGGGAAATAGGTGTTCTTAAATGCTTAAGGGATCATCATCATCATCCCTTAAGAGTAGGCAAAACATAACTGATGCTTGGTTTCCTGCCATCTTGAAGGTACATTGGCAATAGTGGTATGGATTCCTAAATGAGATCATTTATGCCTATATTCTAGGAATTCATTTCAAGAAAATGATTATTTAGTGTAAAAAACAAGATGCATGAAGTATTATTATAGGAGCCCTATGGGAACTTTTGCAGATTTAAAACAAGTTAAATCTTTGGAATCCATGTGGAAATGTGGAAGCACACTGAAGACACAATGGGAAGTTGAGGAATTCAACCCAGTGTCTATGTTCTGTTCACTAACGGGGAGGAAAAACTTGAGGCAAAAATTTGGATTGTTGTCCTGACATGATTGTCTGTCCTAGGCCATATAGGACCAAGGAGATGTATTAATCTTAATATATTAAGATTGAAGAAACTAACTTGGCAACAGTGCTAGCTTAAGGGTCTGGTCAGCTGTGAACTTCAGACATCACCACCAAAATGGAAAAATTCCATACTGAGTTACAGAAGCACAAGAATAAGCTTTACAACAGAGAGATGGCAGACCAGCTCAGTCATAAGAGGTCAGATCCTCATACATTTGTTAAGGGAGCCACATTTTAAAGGAGATATAGGCAAACTGGAATGCATTCAGAAAAGAGTGGTGGAACCAAGTTAAAGACCGAGTTTAACTGGGACAGGAAAAGCAACCTAAGGCAGCACAAATGGTAATCTTCAAAGATTTTGAGTGCTGTCTTGTAGAAGACCTAATAGACTTGGGTAAATCCAGATGTCCTACTCACTGGATATTATGCAATGGTAGAAGTAAGATTATAGAACTGAGATCATTAATAATATACTGTAATACTATGTCATGGAAGATCATGAAGTCTTTAGGATGGTACTGGTTTATCCAGATGAGATAGACAACCTACTGAGGATTCAGCAGAGGAGGTTAACATTTTTGAATAAATGTAGGCAAACATTTATCCCAAACCTGAAAGCCAATGACTCAGGTCATTCTCTCCAGAAATCCCTACTTGGCAGGCCTCCCCAAGAAGGCTTTACATTAAGTGTTACTTCTCTTTTATTTGTGTAGGATGCATTGAACTTTTAGGATTAACAATGACAAAGAGTAGGGTAAGACATCAGAATGGCAGCTGAAATAAAGAAGAGCTGATACTTGGGAATGAAAGGGACCACAAAGAAGCTGCTAACATCAGACTCTTTAGCAGCAAACAGCTAGTTGAAGAACAGAAGCATGCATTCTAGTAACTACCCCAATCATTGACACTTGGCAATGAGGAATGGTTTTAAAAAAATTAATTTCAATACATGTTAAGCACATTTGTATCCTCGGAAGGAATACTTGAAGACACATTGTAAAACCTGGAGAAATAGCAATGGGCTCCCAACCTTCATGGGCCTTGAGGATGAGAGAATTACTTGATGTATGTTTTAAAGTAGACTCTTTATTTGTAGAAAATTTATCTCTGAACTAAGAATTTTCTGTGACTGGTGAAAACCGGTTTCTCTGAAGAGTTGACTTTTCACAGAACAATGTAATTTGATTTATGTAACAATATAAACAGAGTCAAAACCTCAGATTTCTATTGTAACCCCTCTGAACTTTGGTTTTAAATGAGTGGTTTGTGAGGGGAGAGAGAGAGAGACAGACAGACAGAGAGAGAGAGAGAGAGAGAGAGAGAGAGAGAGACAGAGAGACAGAGAGACAGAGAGACAGACAGAGAGAGAGACAGACAGAGAGAGAGACAGACAGAGAGAAACAGAGAGAGAGAAACAGAGAGAGAGACAGACACAGAGAGAGACAGACACAGGCAGGCAGACAGACAGATACATAATTCTGGCAAAAATCTTCTCATGACTCCAGAAGGGTCACTCAGAGTAACAACTGAAAATGACTACCATGTCAGAAGTACTTTCTTTCAATAACTCCGTTTAACCTGTTGGCTCTCAGGAGTTTTGTTTGAGTATGGAACTTAATAACGACTGGCATCTATTTTTCAAGTTCTTAAGTATCTATAAATACCGCATCTAGTTCTTTGAGTATAGTAATGGGGTGCTGTAATACACTTGTTTAATTAAAAGTGCTTCACTGAAGATGTTTCATCTTGCGGCAAATTGATTTTTGTGGCTTCCAAGGAGATAATGACACATCCAATATCAGGACAATTTGGCCATTATGTCCTTCTTGCCTAGTGGGATTTTCTGATGTTTGTTTTTGCATGGGTCATTATTAGCGTCAAGAATTTTATTACCCATGAAACTTTGATTCATCTTAAACCTTATGAAAATAAGCATTTTTAGGTGTACCCATATACATATACAAATATACTTATTTGTATATATGGCCAACATGTATGCATTTTTGTTACTTGAAGAAATGGTTTAGAAATTGTTATATTTTATAAATATTTTTGATGAATATCAGGGTAACATATAAAATATTTATATTTAAATGTGTCTTTTTCCATTGGTGACTGATAGTATCACCAGGGAGTTACTCTGCTCAGCAAATATGGACACCAGGATAGGTAGTAACTCTTCCACACTTTCTTCTATCAATAATGGGAATGCACATAATTTTGTCAACTTGGGAAAATGTAAAGAAAAAAGTTGGAAATGGTAATAATTTAAAAAAAATACTGTGATAGTTTGAAAATGGCTCTCATAGGCCTATAGAGAGTGGTACTGTTAGAAGGTATGGCTTTGTTGGAATAGATATGACCTTTCTGGAGGAAATATTTCACCCAGGGTGGGTGAGGGTTCAGATGTTCAAGCTAGGCCTGGTGTCACTCTCTTCCAGACGTAGAACTCTCAACTACCTCTCCAGCACCATGTCTGTCTGTGTGCTGCCATGATTTCCACCATGACAATCACTGACTAAACCTCTGAACTGTTTTGCAGCCCCAATTAATGTTTTCCTTTGTAAGAGTTGGCTTGGTCATAGTGTCTTTTCACAGTAATGGAAATCCTAATTAAGATAAATATCCTACAGCTAAAAAACTTTTTTAACCTAGATTCTAATATAGACAATAGCTATAGCCTGAATCTATGAGTAAAACTCATGGGTGCCAGGAGTTAAATGATCATTTTAAATAACTGATTTTTTGGTTTTTTGGTTTGTTTGTTTTTTTGTATTTTTTTGAGGCAGAGTTTCTCTGTATAGCCCTGGCTGTCCTGGAACTCACTTTGTAGACTAGGCTGGCCTCGAACTCAGAAATCTGCCTGCCTCTGCCTCCCAAGTGCTGGGACTAAAGGCGTGTGCCACCACGCCCAGCTCTAAATAACTGATTCTTTACAGAAGAGTAAATATCATAAGTTTTGAATTTCCTAGGCAGGCCATGAGATTTTATTATTTATTTTATTTTATTTCTTTAATCAAATTACATTTAGGGTCTGTGCATCTGTGAAAAGACCACTGGTCTTACAGAGCTGGGACTCAGGCTGTATCAGATGTCTGTCATGCTTTTCTTTTAACCCAAAGCACAAATATTTCTTCACTTTATTTGCATAGTTAGATTTACCAGTTGTCTGGCAGTGAAGGGATGGTTAAGTTTGTTTTCAGCCTCCAGTGAAATATTAGGCAATCACTAGTGCTATGGCTATAAAGAGCCTAATTGTATCATGATTAGGAGAAAATTGTGATCATATTCCAGGAAATAATATGATGAAATGTTTTGTCATAGCTTTTAATAAAAGGGACCATTTCAACCATATAAAAAATTGGAAGGAAGTAAACACATCGGGTGTGATTTCATTGGGGGAGAGGTATAGCTTTTATTCTTTAAAATATTTTCTTGTGTTCTCCGTGCAGCACCTGTTCTTTTATTAATGAGTAATTACTATAAAACAAAAAATGGCCAAAGGGCCTTTTCTGACCAAGCAGAAACTCTGAGGGAAAAGGAGGTGATGATTTCAGTAGCCTTGCCAAGTGATAAACATCTTTGCCTGACTTAAGAGGTTTCATGGCTAAACTCAGGCAAAAACCAACACAAAGTGACAAATCATTGAACAAAACTAGTCTTTCCATTCTGTTTCATGCAGGTATTTACTGAGCAGTTTCTGTAGCAAAGCTTAGAAATATCCACAAACTGTGGGGTTTGTGGAGCTATACCTCCACATATTGTAAAGTAATTGGATTTCCTCATTGATTGTTGGTAAATATTGTGTTAATGCCAAAAGAACTGCTTTTACTAATGTCTTATGTGGGTTTTGATGTTACTGTTTTTATAGTAAATGGAACCATTGACAGGTTCTGTTTGGATAGCATCATCTGTGTAGCACATAGAACAAAGGGTATGGATTGCAAAGCTTACTTTTGGGCATCTTGTTCATCTGCAATCTCTGTACATCATTCAGGATCAACTGGGACCTAAGAGTGCATTTCTAGGAAATTTATTCTTGGTACCTGGATTCTAGAAAATTCTGAGTCCCCCCACCACATCTTCAAATGTCTACAATTCTGCCTCTGCATCTATGATTTCCACAGAGGGGAGTGACTCAGGACTATTTATTTTCAAAAGGTCACTTCATTGCTTCCCTACCAACAGTGTTATCACCTTGAATTTTTTGGTTGAAGATGAGCAGTGATATTGCCACTGTGGGTATCAATATGGAGGAGACAGGAGAATGACTGCTGAGGGAGAAGGGAAAGGAGCCACAGGCAGGCAGGCCTGGGTCAGCTACTGCATGCTGTTTTATTGACACCACATCCTTTCTAGCTTTCTCACTGGAACTAATTAAATAGGCTCCCGGGCTAATGTGGGGCACAGCTTTTGTCTCTCAAATTAACTGTCCAGCTCCTAGGGACTATTTTATGCAATGTATTTGTGCCAGGCACTAAAGGCAATAAAAATGAGAATGGATGGATACATATACATCATACATATACATGTACATCATAATCATATACATATACACAATCATATACATCTACATAGTCATATATATATACATAATCATATGCATAATCATATAATATACATATAGCCATATATACACACATAACCATATATACACATAATCATATGCAGATACATATACACACATAACTATATATACACATAATCATATACATAATCCTATACATACAAATATACACACATACATATATATACACACATATACATATACATTCTTTTTAATGTCAAGGAGCCTGTACAGGCAGGAGAGAGAAAGAAAGCAGTAGGAAAACCAAGAAAATTTGAGTGATGTTACTCTTATTGACCAATAACAAATGTTACTGGACAAGAAATTTAAAATGTGAATTTAATAAAAAGAAATACATTATCTGACTTATTCTAATTAAGCTAGTTGGATAATAGGGAGAGTCCCAACAATATGTTTAATACTAAATAACAGCATTAATTTTCATGGCAGCACTTCGACCCCTTGAGTCCCTTTTTCCTGTCTAGAATGAAATGTGATACTTACAACTGTGTTGTAGACACAGTTTGGTTCACATTCAGTTCTCCCGAAGGCCCATGTGTTAAGGTCTTGGTCCTCAGCTTGTAACACTATTGCATGGTGAAGCCTTTAGCTAGGTCGGTCATTGAGGGTGTGTGACTTTGGATAGGATATTAGAACACCAGGCTCCCATTTCCTTCACTGCGCTTCCCAGCTACCATGAGGTGCAGAATTACAATCTTAAAGGGCCTGAATGCCCTGCTTGCAAGCACTTCCCATGATGCCCTGCCTCTCCACAGGCTCCATGCAACAAAGCCAGACAATAGTGCACTGAAACTTCAGAGACTGTGAGTTCTCCATTTTAGGTTGACTTTCTCAAGTATTTTGACCCAGTAGTGAAAACTAACACAGTTTTTATATTTTCAATAGGCTCAAGACATATATTTGGATGAAGAACATCCTTTAATACTAGACAATTTGGTTGTTTTTATTTCAAGAAACAAATTTGAGCTGTGGAGAGAGATCACATGAGACCCGTAGTTCAGATTGCCAGCACACAGAAGAAAAACTGAGTATGGTAAAAAAAGCATCAGTAACCCAGTGCTAGGCCAGGAGACAGGCCAATCCCAGGGGCTTAGGAGTCAGCCAGTCTAGCTGAAACAGGGGAGAATGATAGAGAAAGCCACTGGGCATTGACCTTTGGCCTCTACATGCACGCAGATGGATGAGAACCTCCACACACAGACATGCAAATAGCCACAAACATCATATATGCACAGAACAATGGAGGTTGGAGAGCTGGCTCAGTAGTTAAGAGGACTGGCTACTCTTTCTTCCAGAGAACCTGGGTTCAATCCCACGCTCCTGTGACACCTCACAACCACTTGTATTTCCAGTTCCGGGGGTCTGATGCCCTCCTCTGGCATCCTCATGCATACGCATAGTGCCCAGACAAACGTGCAGGCAAAACATCCAAACACATAAACATTTTAAAATAGCAAAAACAAAGCAAAATAAAACAGAAAATACATTTGACAAGGCAATTGGAAACACTCTAATGTTCCTTTGCCTGAAACTTGCATTGAAGATGTTTTTATTGGCCTGATATCTATTACACACAGTGTGGCCTTAGCAAATTTGATGCATAGGAGTGGACTCTCAGTCACCTATCAGCAGAAACTCTGGCGTTCTTGACTACATTCATGCTTGGTCCTGTGGACTGCTTGCTCCTTAAGACTGCTCTCCTGGTTAATGGACTGTGATGGTTAGTCTTGGTGGTCATGTGATTGAATCTGAAATCAGCTCAAAGACTAGTTGCTAGGCACATCTGTGAGGGATTATTTTTGATTATTTGATTATTTGGTTATTTGGTTATTTGAAGTGGGGCAATGTGCCCTAAATGTGGGTAACAGGTAAAAGGAGGTTGAAGAGAGAATCTTTGCTTTGGCCTGATTGCCCTCACTCTCACTGGTAAGTGTATCTACTGTGCTGCTGCTGCTGCTGCTGCTGGTACCTCTACATCCCTTTACTGAATGTCAGAAGCCAGCTTCTTCTGACTTCTGATGTGGACTGAAGAGGCCAGCAGCTCTAATCTCCAGGCCTTTGGTGCCAGGCTAGGGCTGCAGAAGTGTTCATCCTTGTAGCACGAGAAATTGGATTCTTGTTGGCCTGTCCATTATAACACAGCTATTGTTGGACCATGCAGACTGTATTGTGTGAGTCCATCTCAAACAACCCCTTCTAGCTGGGTTTGGTGATGCATGCCTTTAATCTCAGCACTCAGGAGGCAGAGGAAGGTGGATTTCTTTGAGTCTGAGGCTAGCCTGGTCTACAGAGAGGGTTACAGGACAGCCAGGGCAGTTATACGGAGAAACCCTATCTCAAAAAACAAAATGAATGAATGAATGAATGAATGAATGAATGAATATTAATTAAATTTAAAATTAAAACGTTCCCTTCATACATATATATACATGTATACACACACATATATGAAATTATCAATCCTCACATATATACACATATATAATTCTACCAGTTCTGTTGCCTAAGTATCAAGTACTGGTTACATGGCACTTAGTTCTATGATAAAACAGAAGAAAGACCAAGAGAAAGAAGCACTGATATCTCTAAAGCAGGAATTTAAAAATACCAGTTAGATTTAATTTTAGTTATTAAAGTTATTAGATATTAAGTGTATAGAATGGAATTAAAACTACCTGTTTCTGGACTCTGGCCTCAATTCAGAAGATAGTAAATGACTAAAGGGCTGTTTGGGAGAGGGTATTTATACTTCTGTTATAGGACTGGGCCTCAGAAGGCAGTGCCTAATGCCCTGTCCAAGGTCAAGCCCAGTTCTAGGTGATGTTATGATTTCCTTTCTCAATTCTTTTCTCAATAATAATAATAATAATAATTTTTAGAATTGCATTGAAGGTGCGTCATTTTCTCTCAAAAGCTGTTTCTCAAATGTAACACTTCTAGGCAATTTAACTAGTAATTTTAAAAGAAAATTGTTTTAGCTCCCCAGCTCCCCCCCACCCCCCATCCCACCCCATGGCAGCATTGGGCGGTCTACCCAGAGTAGCGCTGGAGAGCTCTCCATGGTGGTGCTGTTAAGGGAGAGAGAGCCAGAGCACTGACCAGCTCAGCTGCCACCCTGGCCCAGATCCAGGGCTCTGAGTTGGCCCACCCCAAAATCTGTACCATTTGCAAACAGTTGGGATTCATGAAAGGGCCAGTCCTGCTGATCCAATGCTATGGGATCTCCATGACACAGGGCAGCACGACACTGGGAAGAGTCCCAGTGAGAATCCAATATTGATGGTGTCAATCAATGACTCGTTGCAATGAACATTTGTAAGTGAAGATGTGTGGGCAGAGGGTTATACTGTGGGACACACTGTGACACACTACAGCTTCCACAAGGAGATTTTTGTCTATGCTTTGGTGTGTGTGTGTGTGTGTGTGTGTGTGTGTGTTTGTGAACATACGCATTTTCTTTTGGGAGGGAGGTCGCAAGAGTGAAGGTCAGATGGAGAAATGAGTGGAATTGGGGTGCATGATGGGAAACTCACAAAGAATCAATAAAAAGTTTTAATTAAAAAAATTATTTAAAAGTTAAATGAGCCGATCCACCTCACCAGTGTGCAAACTTGCTTTTGTCTTTAATAACTGATAAAAATTATATGTACACCAAAGAATTATATTAAAATACATTTCTAGGATTTATTAAAAACTGTTGTAGTAAAATTATATGTATACCAAAGAGTTATATTAAAATGCATTTATATGATTTATTAAACACTGTTTTAGTAAAATTATATGTACACCAAAGAGTTATATTAAAATATATTTCTAGGATTTATTAAAACCTGTTTTAGTTCTTGTATAATGCACAATATTAGGTTAGTGAGCTCTGAGATGCTTTTCAAAGCAAATGGGAAAGCTTGGGCCGGTGTTCTGGACCACAAATTCAGAGAAGGTCTAAATGATGTCCTCGTTCTTTCCACTGATGTCTGGAATTCCATTTGGAGGATAAGGAATCTTTCATAGCTGTGTCTACATTAGCCTCACAGAGTCATTGGTGGCCTCCTCTGCCTCTCAGGAAAGCCTTCACTGACCTGTCAGCACCTCTGGGTTTGCCTCACAGCCCTGTCACAATTTGACACATGTGTCTGATCCTGTGTCTGCCTGCCCTTACACAGACTGATTTCAGCAACCAGAGATGCCAGGAGAGCACAGGTAACAACAGGGCAGAGCTTTGGAGCTGGCTGCCCAGTTTACGGGAGATTGGGAGGACTCTAGCTCAAACGGTTGATAGAGAACTGAGCAGACGCACTGTGTGTTAGGGTGGGACATGGGTGGAAGAAGGTTTGCTGTCAGTTACCAGCCACAGAAGGGAGTATAAGAAAATCGTAAGTAAAAGCAAAATGTCACTGGATTGCATTAAAACCTAAGATTAAAGTTGAAGGCTAAGAACCAGCCTTTCTGCCAATAGAAACCAGATCAGGATGCAAGCAAGAGAAACACATCCCCAAGTCACAGAATATTTTGGATAGAATATTTTGGGTAGGCAGTGAGTGGGGCATGAATGGTGAGGGAGAGAGGGAAGGAAAAAGAGAGAAGAATAAAGGGAAGAAAGAAAGAGAAGGGAAAGGGAGGGCAGGGCAGGGGAGGGTGTACGAAGGGAAGGAGATGGGGAGGTAACTGGAAGGGAGGGGAGAGAGATGAAAAGGAGAGGGAGATGAGGAGAGGGGGAGTTCAGAAGCACATAAGGAATTTGGAGGATTAGAAAGGATTTAAAAATTCAGAGGTCCTGTCCAATGTAACTTGCTGAGATAAAACTGATGATTTCCGGTGGCTCTTATCATTAATCCTCCTTACTTCCCTGGGCCTGAAAAGTTATCAGTGGCTACATATGTGAGCTTCAGCTCTGAATATTCAAATCCTTCCCAGACACAAATCTGTTCAAGTCTCCCCGATTCCCTTCACTGAGCTGCATCCTGACTGCGAGTAACTACTACCTGGTAGGCAGCGCCTCCCTTGTTTACACTGGCAATGACTTGAGTTTTGCTATTCTTCATTAAGTCCATATGCATTTTGTCCAAAGTAGAAAATGTTAGTTGTCTTGTCATGGAGGATTAAGGCACTGGATGAACATGGCAAATGTTTCATAATGAACCGCATACTGTGCTGCTGACCTGAGAGAGAAGGAACTTTCCCCAAGTCATTTTAAAATACTTCTAATTTTTTTCTTTTAATGAACAGAAAGTTAAAATCATCAGAATTTGGAACATGGATATTGTATGTATCATAAAATTGGTTAAACAAAAGTCAAGTTTAGATGTGAAAATAAGCTGAGAGAAATATATCTTATTTCCTATGTTTTGTCAATACTCTTATGTTATTAAACATAGCAGAAATGATCTAAGAAAGTTTTTTAGGGGAAGAGAGATGGTGAAGGTTAAAATTTTAAATTGTCTACTTGGTAGAATCTAGAATCATCTGGGAAGGGACTCCCAGTGAGGAATTGTCTAGATCACATTGGCCAATGAGCATGTCTGTGGGTGAATTACCTTAATTGTGTTAATTGAGAAGGGAAGACCCACCCACTTTGGGTGTCACTATTCCCTAGACAGGATTTTTGAACTACATAAAGAGTGTATAAGGAGCTGGAGAGATGGCTTAGTGGTTAAGAGCACTGGCTGCTTTTCCAGAGGTCCTGAGTTCAATTCCCAGTAACCACATGGTAGCTCACAGCCATCTGTAATGGGATTGGATGCCCTCTTTTGGTGTGTTTGAGGACAGTTACAGTGTATTCACATGTTACTCTGCACAACCTGATCGTAAAGCCCTATAGCTGAAGAGACAACTTATATTATTGATCATGGAGAAACTGAGCTAATCCCTGATTTCATTCCTATTGAATAACATTCATCACGTAGAAGATATTCTGAATGCAACTGGAAGAGAAATGTAAGCATCAGTAACAGTATCAACCATTTACTAGCCCCACAATCTACAATAGTGATCTGCCTGCGAGTTATACTGTTCTAATAGTGGCGGAAATGCTATGGGAGTAACCAACACCCCCCACCCCCCACCCCACCCCCCACACCCCACACCCCCCACCCCACACCCCCCACCCCACACCCCTCACCCCACACCCCCCACCCCACACCCCCCACCCCACACCCCCCACCCCCAGTGGATTTGGGTGTCACTCCGTGAGATGGAACCTGACACTGATAAAGTGATCGGGAACCTGAGATCACATAGGTCATGGGTTTAGTTGCAAACCTACTAATATTATTCTGTTAAAGGAACGTAGCAATAAAGTGACTCTTAATGACATATGGTTATAATATAGATCAGTGCCTTGCTCGGTCCTCATCAAAGAAGGTTCTTTTCTTATAGTCTATGATAATTAACACAGAGATCCACAACTGGTCACGGTGCAAAGAGACGGAGACTTTGGAGCACTCAACTCTAAATGGGATGTCCTCATCAAACTCCTTCTCTCAAGGCTCAGGATTTTATGTAAACAAGGACCCAGAATGTGTAAGAGGCAGAGGTGGTGGATCCCTCCAGGAAAACACTGTCTTCCAGACACAATACTGATACATATGTGAACTCACAGAGACTGTGACAGGTTAAACCAGACAAATCCCTACACTGAGAAGGTATTACTGTGTATGTCATAGTTCATTTTTCCTACTGTAAAACATCTCACCATATAAATATGCCATAATTAATCCATTCTATTGACAGCTATTTGAGTTTCTTCTAGTTGGGATTCCAACATACATTTGATATAGAATACTGTTGGAACATTTGGCTCTTGTTTCCCGGTGACAAGTGACCTCATTTTGTTGGGTTAAGTACTTAAAAGTGGAATTACTAGATCACAAGGGCTTTTCATTTTTAACTTGAACAGATTTCACAAATTAACTTTCCTGCATGCTTGTGCCTAACACTATTGCTTATGAGTTCTAATTGTTCCATTCACGTCCTTCTGACTCTTGGTATTATCCTATAAAATCCATGCTAGCCTGTCTGAGAAATCTGTCAGGAGGTCACCAAGGGGTTAATTTACACTTTCTTACTAGCTATTGGTATTGAAGACATTTAAAACATTTTTGTTGATCTTTTCTGTATCCCTATTTTTGTCTTTTCATGGCTTTTGCCGACTAAAACTTTGTTTACCTTTTCTCATTATGCAGCGATGTTTTTGTTTTTATATTTATTGATTTGGGGTTCAAATGGCGGTTAAAAGACAACTGGCAGAGTCGTTCTCTCCTTCCACCTTGTGGGTCCCAGGGACTGAACTCAGGTCACAAGGTTTGGTGAGGATTGCCTTTCTCCACTGAGCCATCTCGTCGACCTGCAGTAGTTCTTCATGTATGTTTTGAGCAAGTCTGGGGAGATACATGCATTGAAAAATTCTTCCTTTCTATAGCTTTTCATTTTTTAATGCTATCTTTTGGTAAGCTGCTATATGTAATAATAAATAAAGCTGTTCTCTGTCCATATTTTATGCCTTATTTAAGAAATATTTGCCTTGCAATGATCAATAAATATTCTTCATGTTGCATAGATTTATTATTATTAGTGGTTTTTTTCCTGGTTTTTCAAGACAGAGTTTCTCTGTGTGGCCCTGGCTGTCCTGGAACTCACTCTGTAAACCAGGCTGGCTTTGAACTCAGAAATCTGCTTGCCTCTGCCTCCCAAGTGCTGGGATTTAAGGCATATGCCACCACTGCCTGGTCTTAATGCTTTTATAGTTAAATCAATAATGTGCTTGGAATTAATGTGAATTAAGGGCCAAGATCATTTTCTTCCTATATGATGCCCAACTGTTTCAATGTTGTTTTAGTTTTGTTTTGCTTTGTTATGTTTTGTTTTGTTTTGTTTTGTTTCTGTTCTTGAAACAGATTGGGACATACCTTACTTTTCTTCAAATATTGTCAAGCTTTGATATCTAGGCTATGCTGCCCCTCATAAACACATTGGAAAACGTTCATGTTTCCTTATATGACAAATTTTGGTAAGATTGTTATCTATTCTTCCTTTAGATATTTGGGAGAATTCACTAGCAGGGTCACGCAAGTCCTGCTGGGCTACCACTCCTTCCTTCCAGTCACTCTCTGACCCACTGGGCCTCCAGGCTTCTTCCCATCAAAATGAAATCAAATATCATTATGGAATATTTTTTTGGACTGTGTGAACATTAATTCTCCCACATAAAATTCTAGTTATAACTGAATATATCAGGACTCAGGTTACTTCTCCACAAAATACATTTAAATGGATGGAATGGAAACGCATGCAGGTATGAATATTTACTCTTTTCTTTTTGTACAAACAGGAGTTCTGTGAGCCAAGGACAGACTTGCATATTTGTTAGGTTTCTAAAAATCCACTCTACCTGATAGGCCTTTGGGGGTTGGGGGGGGGGGCTTGTAATTAAACAAATGAAAACAGGGAGGCTTTGCTGAACTGTGGGGGTTGGTTTCTGACAGGGATGGATTTCTTTTTCAGGGGAACAGAGACTAAACGGGTGGACTGTGTATGTTTGTAACAACAATCAGCACCATCTTCTACAGGAGGAAGAGAAAACTGATTCCCTCCACATAGTTAGCAATACAGTCAGAGACTGAAAGGGCTCAGCAGCTACTGCAACAGGTCACTCTCCCCCCCTTCTCTCCCTACCCTGTTACACACCACAGCATGGGGGTGGGTGGGCTTTAACCTTCTACACTTTGTTAGGCTCCTGAGACTGCCTGGACTTTCATCTGTTCTGCCAACACAACTTAATAGAGTATGAAATAACCAAAGACCTCTTGACAAAATAACATGAGGGGCCAGTTCTGTAACTGAGTTTCTGAGGAGGTGCCGCGATTATGTTTCATATGATAGAGAATGTGGCTCAAAAAGGAGGCATTAGAATACGGGCTCTGGGAACTAAAGAGACTTCCGGAGGTAGGGAAAAAAAATCAGAAAAAAATCAAAGGCAAATTTAAGGGTTTTTAGGGAAAGTTTTAGATAAGGAAGTAGTTGCAACAGGGACTGCTTTGGGATATATAATTTGCTTTTATACATGAATTAACAGTTCACAAAGGTTGAAACAACTAAATGGATGTTGGGAATGAGGATGAACTTGTGGCTGAAAAAGAAGGGATTCTGCCCTTCCTTAACCAGGAAGCGGAGGGAAATGGTTCTGCCTGACAATAGCCATGAAATGGCCCTGCACTTGTCCACTTATGCTGAAAAGAAGGAACCGCCCAAAATCCATGTAGCTCTAACACATCTATAGGCAGGGGTGAGGACTGTGTGAATCCTATCAGAGCAGCCTGAATAGCAGGAAGGAGGGCCATGGGAAAGCAAGCCTGTGGAATCCTGATTCACTGGGCATCATGCCTCTAGGGGAATGTTCTGGGCTTTTGAGTGCCAGAGGCAGAAGTTAAGTAAAACTACAAGTGCTTTTTTATAGTTGTTCTTGGTACCATATGTTGGCTTGACATAGCAGCCAAGATGGAGGCTGTTAATAATGCTTCCAAGGGAGACCGGTTTGACTGGCTCAAGGATTCCACGTGCAACCTCCTATCCATTTGACCTGGTAAGCAGGAGGTAAGGTAAATAACTTTGCTTCAGTAGGGTTTACATTCTCTAGCCCCAAGCCCGCCCCATTATACACATGCATGCATGTGTGCGCACATACACACACACACACACACACACACACACACACACACTTACACAAGGGTGGGGGGTAGGAACCATGCACTGGGATTTTCGGTCAGGTGTTAGTGTATCTCAGCTGTTACCAGTTATAAGTTACTCTCAGCTGCATTTCTAAGGAGGCTTGACGTGTTCCATCAGCCCTGGATCTCCTGCCCTGATAGGCTCTCCTGCTTGAGTAAAGCCAGTGCTGAGGGGGCTTTGCTAGTCCTCCTCCTGGTGCTTCATCATTTAGCCTGAAAAGATACAGGTTTCCTTCCTCTTAGAAACAGACTAGAAACCTCACATGAGGCTCTTAAAGTGCCTGAGAACACAGAGAGATGGAGTTGGATGATGTCACCCCTGAATCTGGCCTAACATAGTCCTAACTTTAGTGTTTCCTCTTGGCCCTTATAGTTATGGTAGAAATAAAAAAGTCAGTTGGCATGAAGCTGTTGGGACTGAGAGTAAGCTACACTTGGAGCAAGCAGTAACCAGTTTTCTAGACTTCTTAGGGAGGTGATAACAGACGTCTACTTTTCAGCCCTACTCAAATTTTCTTTGTTGTCTACACACTTGGAAATGAAAACAGATTTAGGAGATTATGTAAGTGCAGTGTGCTAGAAGGCCTTTGCAATAGGCCAAAGGAGGCCACCAAGACAGGCAGAGAGGCCAGGCAGAGGCAAAGGGCTTGTCCCTACCCTTGCTATTGATCATAGGTAGGAAAAAAATCAAGAAACCTGTAGAGACCTTGTTCCTTTTCTGCAAAGTGAGAGTTGGTAACGCTTGGGCCCATGTGCAGTTCTTTCAAGTCTTGCTGATGAGCCCACTGACTGCTGATCTCTCCGTCCCTGTGTCCTTCTATCCTGCTCTGATATCTTGAGGATGTTGCCTGCAGATTCCTGGAGGAGTTCCTCTTTGAGCACTCTCTCATCTCTGACCAAGGTAGGGATTGAACAAATGTTGGCTGTTTAGAGGAGATGGGAGAGGGATATTAGTAGCTTCTTGTCGATGTCAACCAAAGGAAAATGGGGGTAAGGAGCAGAACAAGAAAGGGAACAACATGGAAGACTGGGCTAGGAGGTTAAAGGTTAAATGGCAAAGGAGTTAGGGGCTATGTTGAAGATTTTTAAAATACTCTCCACAGATACCATGCTGGCTAGATTTATGTCAACTTGACATAAACAGTAGTCATCTGAGAGGCAGGAAGCTCAATTGAGAAACTTCCTCCACAAGAGTGGTCTATGGGCCTGCCTGTAGAGCACTTTCTTAATTAGTGATTGACCAAGGAGGACCCAGGTCATTGAGGGTGGTGCCATGCCTGGGCTGGTGGTCCTGGGCGCTATTAAAAGCAGGCTGAGCAAGCCATGGGAATCAGGCCATGAGAAGCAAGCAGCACCCCTTCATGGCTTCCTTATCAGATCCTGCCTCCAGGTTCCTGCCCTGTTTGAGTTCCTGTCCTGACTTCTGTTGATGATGAACAGCAATTTGTAGGTATAAGCTGAATAAACCCTTTCCCCCACCCCCACCCCCAACTTACTTTTTGGTCATGGTGTTTTGTCACAGTAATAGAAACCCTAACTAAGACAGATGCTAAGCAGGAAGCCGAACCCCACCCCCACTGCTTCTCATCCACTGTGCACACCAATAGTAAGATGCTATTAGAAAGAGATTAATGATTGTCTGAACCTATGTCTGAATTAGAAGGCATTTGAGGAGATAAGATGTAGGATCCTGAGCCAGCCGGTGGTGGTGCATGCCTTTAATTTCTGCACTTAGGAGGCCAAGGTAGGCAGATCTCTGTGAATTCGAGGCCAGTCTGGTATACAGAGTGAATTCTAGAACAGTCAGGGGGCTATGTAGAGAAACCCTGTCTCAACAAAACAAACAAACAAAAGTAGGACCCTGGTCTCTCTCCTTGGAGTCCTTTTCGAATGTCTCAAGGCTATTTTCTTAAGATCTCTAAAGTCACCACCTTCTTTACCACAGTCATATGCCCCAATTCCAGCCCTTCCTCATTTTCTGTGCTGAAGCCTTATTTGTTTGTTTGCCTTATTTCCCAGCCTTTAATTGTGTCTGCACAATCCATTATCAATACTGCTGGCAGAAACATCTTTACAAAACAAATGGTTCCCATCATCATCCAGAGTCAGGGCCCAGGAGTCACTTCACAATCCCATCTTCTCCCACCCACTGCTTCAACCTGTCCCTTGTTGGCCTCCAGCACTACCTAACCACTTGCCAGTTCAAGAATGTGCAGTGCTTCATGACTGACCTCTGCATCTGTGGTGGCCAATCTTCATTGTCCCCTTGCCTGGACTTAGAATCTCATGGAAACGTATCTCTGGGTGTCTATGAAGATGATTCCAGAAGGGTGTCACAGAGGGAGGAAGACCTGAGTATGGGTAATGCCACCTCACCGGCTGAGTGAAAAGAAGAAGGCACATGGAAGACGAGCATCCACTGCTCTCTGCTTCCTGACTCAAGAACCATTGTAACCAGTCACCTGACATGACTACTGTCAAACCTTCCCTGTCAGCATTTCTTCTCAAACTGTGGACCCAAGTAAAATGCTCCTTCCTGAATATGTCTTTTTCTGGGATGCTGTCATAGCAATGAGAAAAGTAATTAATACAAACACTGTGTAGTCCTCATCCCCATCACCCTCTTCCTTCCATCCCCTAGTGATCTCTTCTTCCTTTAGACCTAACTGTAGCTTTGTCTTACCTGTTAAGGTGTTCCTTATTTTCCTTCTCTTATTTTAGTAGTTATAACAATTGGTTGACTAGACTGATCACCCAGCAAGAGCCTACTGTGTCTGACTCCTCAGTGTTGGAACTACAGGTGTGCTCTACAGTGTCTAGCTTTTTACATAGGTACTAGGGATACAGGCTCAGGTCACCATGCTTGACGAGGACTTTATTGACTGATCCATCATCCGAGCCTAGGGTCCCAAATCTTAAGTGGATCTCAGTCAATGCTTCTGAAACAAAAATCCATTCAAATCTTATCATTAAACACTTTATTATTCATACTGAGAGATAAATTGTACATATTTACTGTGTAGAATTTAATACTTTAAAATATACACACACATACACACACACACACACAGTAGAATGACTCAGTCTTGTTTCTTAACCTATGTGTTACATCATATAGTTATTATGAGAACATTTTACATGTATTCACTGAGCATTTTTAAGAGTGTAATCTACAATAGATTTTATATTCGCCATACGCCATATTGTACAATAAACATCTGGAATATTTTTCTCCTATTTAATTGAGAATTGTGGTCTGTTAGACAGTACCTCCCAACCACTTCAACTTCAGTAGCCGCCATTTTACTATTTTTATAAGATAAATTTGTTTTTATACTTGTGTGAGATTGTGCCCCTTTGTATTGCTGTGCCTAGCTTATTCTACAGAACATCACATCCTCCAGATGCTTCATGTTTTGGCAAACAAGAGTACTTTGTTCTTCTATGCCTAATTGGTTTTTCATTGTATATTATCTTAGGCACTTGTCACTGATGGGCTCTTAAGTTGGATCCATGTCTGAGCAATTGTGAATTGTATCACAATGAAGATGAATATCACTGCAATAAACTTAATTTCCTTTGGATACACTCTAGTAGGGGAACTGGTGGATCCTGTGCCAGCTCCTTTCTTAGCTTCTGATGGACATCTGCATTATGCTCCACAGCAGTAGTTGTGTTCATTTATTCCTCCACCAATAGTGTGCAAAGCGCCCCGTTTCACAGCTTTGCCAACACCTGCTGTCTTTATGACATTCAGTAGTAGTAGTTATAGTAACCACTCCAACAGATATAAGGTGATTATTATCCTGGTTTTAATTTACATTTCTCTCTCTCACTAGTGGTGCTGACCAGTTTTGGTCATCTTTTGGTCTTTTGAAAAATGACTTACTTTGTGTCAATGTATCTAGATAGATTTCTGTTCTTTCTAAGTTAAGGACTCAGCATTAAAATACAGAAGTTAAAGGTGGAGACCATCACTGGGAAGAGAGGCCCCTTGGTCTTGCAAACTTTATATGCCCCAGTACAGGGGAACACCAGGGCCAAGAAGTAGGAGTGAGTGGGTAGGGGAGCAGGGCAGGGGAGAAGGTATAAGGGACTTTTGGGATAGCATTTGAAATGTAAATTAAGAAAATATCTAATAAAAAAATTGAAAAAAAAATAAGTATAGGGAAATATAGATCAGTTAAGACCTGCTTTAAGCTTCCAATCTCCACTGGGCCTCTATTTGCTTTAGTTTCTTCATCCTGGAAAGGATGGTGATAACCCTGCTCCTCCCTACTAACTGTGGCTTTGAGAAAATGCCCTCAGGATCTCTTCTTCCTATGGTCTCATCCTGGCCACTGCTGGGCAAAGTATTGCCATTGCAAACTTTGTAGACATGAACAGAAGTCCGAGGAAATACTGTACATCCCTGGTACTAACATAAAAAATGCAAATAAGGAAGCAATGGTTATATCAGGTACAGATCATAAAAGCCAAATTTCAAGAACAAGAAGATAAATGTAATAGTATTTTTTATTTTTATTTATTTATTTACTTACTTTAGAAAATTGCTTACCTGAGGCAGGGAGCAAGGCCTAATGGTAGAACAATTGCTTAGCATGCACAAGGCCCTGGGTCCCATCCTCAGCAGCACTAAGTAATAAAGTTATAAAATAATAAATAAAAGTCAAAGGCTGGTTTGTTTCTAATTCTGTATCTGAGCTATTTTTTCTAAAAAGGGATTTATTTTTGTGTGCATTGAAGTTTTTCCTGTATGCATGGCTGTATGAGGGTGACAGATTCTCTAGAACTGGAGTTACAGACAGTTGGGAGCTGCCATGTGGTGCTGGGAATTGAAAGACGAGTCCTCTTGAAGAGTGTGATGGTTTGTATATGCTTGGCCCAGGGAATGGCACTACTAGAGTGTGTGGCCCTGTTGGAGTAGGGGTGTCACTGTGAGGGGTGGGCTTTAAGACTCTCATCTTAGCTCCCTGGAATGCCAGTATTCTGCCAGCAGCCTTCAGATGAAGATATAGAACTCTCAGCTCCTTCTGCACCATGCATGCCTGGATGTTGCCATGCTCCCATCTTGATGATAATGGACTGAACCTCTGAACCTGTAAGCCTGCCCCAATTAAATATTGTCTATATAAGAGTTGCTTTAGTCATGGTGTTTGCTCACAGCCATGACAAAGAGCAGCCAAAGCCCTTAACTGCTGAGCCATCTCTCCAGCCCTATTTGAACTATTTTTATTAGTTGCTTATTTGGTTATGTATCTGGCTTCCGCAGTCACTTGCACTCACAAGCACATGCATGAGCACGCATGTGCACACACGCACAACACACACACATACACACACATTTAAAAATAAAAAACCCTTGACATTTTATTATCTTAAATTTACAGAAAACTCTATAATTCCAAGAGATAGACCTCTCCTTACTATTTTAGATTTAACAAAAGCCATTTCTTGAAAAAGACATTTTACAAGGATTGACAATATTTTCAGATAGTCCTTGGTAAAGATGAATTAATATACTTACATGAGACTCAAAAGCATTGACAAAAAGGAAAACTGGCTTGTAGTTAGAAGCATGGATAATATTCAAATACATTTATAAGCAATAATTGAAAGTCTATGACAAAGTATTAGATGCCATATCCCACTAACTAGAGAAGTCATGGGAAAATGTTCCTAAAAAGAAGAAACAAGGCTTGTAAAACATTTTGGAAATGACCAAAATTTCCAAAACAGGTTTGTTTGGGTTTTTTTGCTTGTTAAGTAAGAGGAAGATTCATTCATATTCAATTCTTGGATTCTCTCATTATAAAAAGCAGAAGTTAGAAGATGCTATTTAAAGTGATGGATAAATAGTAGAAAGTCTGTTCTGTTATTTGGTGGTGGTGGTGGTGGTGGTAGTGGTGGTGGTAGTGGTGGGGAATTCCATACATTTGAAAAAGTTTCTTTTATTGAAATACAGATAAAAGTGATAGTTTTCATTATATGGAAGCATGAACTCAACACTGCCCTGAAAACAAAAACAAGAAATTATACATTAAAAATGGAAAACTAGTATCAATATCTCTCTTAACTCTGTTTGTATGTGCATATGTATGTACATGTGTGTCTGTGTGTGTATGTGTGTACATGAGTACATACATATGTGTGTGTGCATATCTGTGTATTTGTGCATTTGTATGTATGTGTGTGCTTGTGTGAAAACTATAGTAAAACAGCAGATCAGGCCAATGGTAGTAGAGGTGTGGCAGAGCATGTATTTGATGTGTGCAAACCCCCAATTTTAATCCCTCCTGTGCAAACAAAACAAGCAATACATCTAAGAAGAGATCCAAAAAATAAGAAGTCCATTAAATATCTAAAAATTAATTGATGCAGCTCACCATATCAACAGGCTAAAGAAGGAAACTGTTAAAACACACTAGTTGATAGAGAAAAACACTTAACACAATCTAGCACTCTCCAAATTAGGAATAGCTGGGAAAAATCTTGATTTTTGTAAACAATAGCTACAAGATTCCTGTAGTTAACATTGTATGTAACGATGAGAAACTTGAGCTTCTTTTCATTTTTTTTGCAAAAGACAAAATGTCCCCCTTTACCATTGCTTTTCAGTCTTGTATTACAAGTTCTAGCAGTGCAATCAGACCAGAAAGGAAAGGTATTGTGTTCATTAATGTTTCATTGCTGTGAAGAGACACCGCAACCAAGGCAACTCTTTTATTTTTACCTTTTAATTAATTTATTTATTTTTATTAGATATTTTCTTTATATACCTTTCAAATGCTATCCTGAAAGTTCCCTATACCCTCCCTCTGCCCTGCTCCCCTACCCACCCACTCCTGCTTCTTGGCTGTGGTCTCCCTTCCCCCACCTGCTTGAACCTGCTTGCTCAAGGGTGGAGTTTCCTGCTCATTCGTGCTGCCACGCCCACTGCTGGACCCTGTCGGCTTTGCTGCTTGGAGGCACACACGTGTTCGTCCTGCTACTGGATCCCGAGTTACTTGGCGAGAAATTGGGTTCCCTCCCCCTTCCTTTATAACTGAATGTTGGAATTAAAAAGGCGGGCCTTGAACATGAAATCGTCTTGGCCCCATTCTTTCTTCCGCCCCGTCTAGATTCCTCTCTTTTCAGCTCGAACTGCCATTCTCAGTTGAACCGTTCGTGTTGTGGACTGCGGGCAGGCCGCAACAGTTTGGTGCCCGAACAGGGACCTAAAGAATGGCAGAGGGATGCTAAGAGAAACGGCTGCTGTGTGGAGCTCCACAAGAAAGGAAAGGATCTTCGTATCGGAGCATCGGAGCAACGGACAGGTACACATGCTAGCGCTAGCTTAAAATTTCAGTTTTGTAAAGTGTTGCTGAGGATGCGGTAGGATACGAATTAAGTTTGAATCAGTGCTAACCCAACACTGGTTCGGCTTGGGTCAGCAGCTTGTTAATCGGAACTAGATACGGAAACAGGTGGTGTGCCGCAGCTTTTTAGAAAGCTGCTTAGGTGGAAGAAGGAAGGATTTAAAGTCATGGATCAGGCGGTTGTTTTTAGTTTTCAGGAGTTGTTTCAGGCCAGAGGAGTAAGGCTTGAAGTACAATTAGTAAGAAATTTTTTAGATAAGATAGATAGCTGTTGTCCATGGTTCAAGGAAAAAGAAATGATAGATTGTGGAACCTGGGAGAAAGTTGGTGAGGCCTTGAAAATCGCTCAGACAGATAATTTTACCCTAGGCCTCTGGGCGCTTGTAAATGATGCTATAAAAGATGCAACTTCTCCAGGGCTAAATTGCCCTCAGGCGGAGCTTGTGGTATCTCAGGAGGAGTGCCTATCAGAAAAGGCCTCCTCAGAAAAGGATCTTCTTAACTCAAAAATTGATAAATGTGGAAACTCTGATGATGGACTGAATTTTAACAAAAATCACTCAGATAGAGGAATTGCCCATTACCTTAATGAGAATTGGTCCTCTTGCGAATCTCCCGCTTCACCTATAGTCACCACTTCGGGAGGTGCTACTCATAGGGACACACGGCTAAGTGAGTTAGAGTTTGAGATTAAGCTTCAGAGGCTGACTAATGAGCTTCGGGAACTAAAAAAGATCTCAGAAGCGGAGAAGAGTAACTCTTCCGTAGTTCACCAGGTGCCTCTAGAAAGAGTTGTGAGTCAGGCTCGTGGGAAAGGACAGAATTCGTCTAATACGCTGGCCTTTCCTGTGGTTGAGGTAGTTGATCAGCAAGATACTAGGGCCAGACATTACCAGACCTTGGATATCAAGTTGATAAAAGAGTTAAGGGCGGCTGTTGTGCAATATGGTCCTTCAGCCCCATTCACTCAAGCATTACTGGACACAGTTGTGGAGTCACACTTAACCCCCTCAGATTGGAAGACTCTTTCCAAGGCTACCCTGTCAGGAGGAGATTTTTTGCTTTGGGAGTCTGAATGGCGAGACGCCAGTAAGAAAACTACTGCTTCTAATGCTCAGGCTGGTAACTCAGACTGGGATAGCAACATGCTTTTAGGAGAGGGTCCATATGAGGGACAGACAAATCAGATTGATTTTCCCGTTGCAGTGTACGCGCAAATTGCGACAGCCGCACGCCGTGCTTGGGGAAGGTTGCCAGTTAAAGGAGATATTAGTGAAAGTTTAGCTAGCATTCGGCAGGGTTCTGATGAACCATATCAGGACTTTGTGGACAGGCTGTTGATTTCAGCTAGTAGAATCCTTGGAAGTCCAGACACGGGTAGTCCCTTCGTTATGCAACTGGCTTATGAGAATGCTAACACAATTTGCCGAGCTGCAATTCAACCACATAAGGGACAGACAGATTTGGCGAGATATGTGCGTCTTTGCACAGACATCGGGCCTTCCTGCGAGTTCTTGCAGGGAACCCACGCACAAGCAATGTTCTCGAGGAAACGAGTGAATAATGCATGCTTTAATTGTGAAAGTTTGGATCATTTTAGAAGTAATTGTCCTAAGAACAAGGGCGCCAAGGGTAGACAAACAGGCCGTACCCCAGGAATATGTCCCCAGTGTGGGAAGGGCCGCCACTGGGCAAAAGATTGTAAGCATAAACCAAGGGTTTTGAGCCGCCTGGTGCCGGGAAAGGAGGAAAGGGGTCAGCCCCAGGCCCCGAGTTACTCAAAGAAGACAGCTTATGAGGCTATAAATCTGCTGCCCAGCCAACAAGATCAGTTCTTAAGCTTGTCAGGTCAAACCCAGGAAATGCAAGACTGGACCTCTGTTCCACTGTCCACGCAGTATTAACCCCAGAAGTGGGAGTCCAAACTCTGCCTACCGGAGTCTTTGGACCACTGCCCGTAGAAACCTGTGGCTTTCTCTTAGGACAAAGCAGTTCTATTGTAGAAGGCCTGCAGATTTATCCAGGTGTTATAAATAATGATTATGAGGGAGAACTTAAAATCATAGCCGCTTGCCCTCGTGGTGTTATAACTATACCCGCTAATCAGAAAATTGCTCAACTTACTTTGATCCCTTTATGCCAGTCACTGTATAGATTCCTTGGAAATGAAGAAGGACAAAATAATTTTGACTCCTCGGGTGTAAATTGGGTAAAATCTATCACAAATCAGAGAGCTAACCTTAAATTGACTCTTGATGGAAAAGGCTTTGAAGGATTAATAGATACCGGGGCTGATGTAACAATTATAAGAGGGCAGGACTGGCCCTCAAACTGGCCCTTGACTGTTTCCTTGACTCACCTTCAAGGAATTGGGTACGCCAGTAACCCAAAACGTAGTTCCAAATTGCTAACCTGGAGAGATGAGGAAGAGAAATCAGGAAAGATTCAGCAGTATGTTATGTCAAATTTGCCTGTGACCCTGTGGGAAAGAGATCTGTTGTCACAGATGGGTGTTATTCTGTGCAGTTCTAAGGAGATGGTGACTGAGCAGACATTCAGGCAGGGACCCCTGCCTGGTCGTGAACTAGTAAAGAAAGGACAGGGAATTAAGACCTTTGAGGATCTTAAACCCCACTCTAACATGAGAGGTTTAAAGTATTTTCAATAGTGACCACTATCTTGCCTGCATCCCACGCGGAAAAAATTCAATGGCGTAATGATATTCCGGTGTGGGTGGATCAGTGGTCTTTACCTAAAGAGAAAATAGAGGCCGCTTCTTTGCTAGTGCAGGAGCAGTTAGAAGCAGGACATTTGGTGGAGTCTCATTCTCCCTGGAATACACCCATTTTCATTATCAAAAAGAAATCTAGAAAATGGAGACTATTACAAGATTTAAGAAAGGTTAATGAAACCATGGTACTTATGGGAACCTTACAACCAGGGCTCCCCTCCCCAGTAGCCATTCCTAAGGGATATTATAAGATTGTTATAGATTTGAAAGATTGTTTCTTTACCATCCCTTTGCATCCAAAGGATTGTGAGAGATTTGCTTTTAGTGTTCCTTCTGTAAATTTCAAGGAACCCATGAAAAGATATCAATGGACAGTCCTCCCGCAGGGGATGGCTAATAGTCCCACATTATGTCAAAGGTTTGTGGCGAAAGCAATTCAGCCTGTTAGACAACAATGGCCAAATATTTACATCGTTCATTTCACAGATGATGTCTTGATGGTGGGAAAGGACCCCCAAGAATTGCTTTTGTGTTATAAAGGTTTACAAAAAGCCCTAGCTGATAAGAGATTGCAAATTGCTTCTGAAAAGGTACAAACTCAGGATCCTTATAATTATTTGGGTTTTAGACTCACTGATCAAGCTGTTTTTCCCCAGAAGATCATTATTCGTAGAGATAACTTAAGGACCTTGAATGATTTTCAAAAATTGTTAGGTGATATTAACTGGCTTCGCCCCTATTTAAAGCTTACTACAGGGGAGTTGAAACCTTTATTTGATATTCTTAAAGAGAGTTCTGATCCCACTTCCCCTAGATCCCTAACCTCAGAAGGATTGCTGGCCTTACAGCTAGTAGAAAAGTCTATTGAAGAACAATTTGTTACCTATATAGATTACTCCTTGCCGCTGCACCTGTTAATTTTTAATACGACTCATGTGCCTACGGGACTGCTATGGCAAAAATTTCCTATAATGTGGATACATTCGAGGATTTCTCCCAAACGTAATATCTTGCCATATCATGAAGCAGTGGCTCAGATGATTATCACTGAAAACAGGCAGACATTGACTTATTTTGGAAAAGAGCCAGATATCATTGTTCAGCCTTACAGCGTAAGTCAGGACACTTGGCTAAAACAGCATAGTACAGATTGGTTGCTTGCACAAATAGGGTTTAACGGAACTATAGACAGCCACTACCCCCAAGACAGGTTGATAAAATTTTTAAATGTACATGATATGATATTTCCTAAGATGACTTCTTTACAGCCTTTAAATAATGCTCTATTGATTTTTACTGATGGCTCCTCTAAAGGGCGAGCTGGATATCTTATTAATAATCAACAGGTTATCGTAGAAACTCCTGGTCTCTCGGCTCAGCTAGCCGAATTAACAGCAGTACTAAAGGTCTTTCAGTCTGTACATGAGGCTTTTAATATCTTTACTGACAGTTTATATGTTGCTCAGTCAGTACCCTTATTAGAAACCTGTGGTATGTTTAACTTCAATACGCTGTCAGGATCCTTATTTTCAGAATTGCAAAACATCATTCTTGCCCGGAAAAATCCGTTTTATATTGGCCATATACGGTCTCCCTCTGGTCTTCCTGGGCCTCTGGCCGAGGGTAATGATCGCATTGACAGAGCTCTAATAGGAAAAGCTTTAGTTTCGGATCCTGTTGCTCTGGCCCAACGTGATCATAAAAAGTTTCATCTCTCTAGCCATACCCTAAGGCTCCGACATAAGATCACTAAGGAGCAAGCAAGAATGATTGTAAAACAATGTCCTAAATGTATTACATTATCTCCAGTGCCACATCTAGGAGTCAATCCTAGAGGCCTTATGCCTAATCATATTTGGCAAATGGATATAACCCATTATGCAAAATTTGGAAAACTAAAATATATACATGTTTGCATTGACACCTGTTCAGGATTTCTCTTTGCTTCTCTGCATACAGGGGAGGCTTCAAAAAACGTAATTGATCATTGCCTACAAGCCTTTAATGCCATGGGGTTGCCTAAACTTATTAAGACAGATAACGGGCCATCTTATTCTAGTAAAAACTTTATTACATTCTGTAAAGAATTCGGTATCAAACATAAAACTGAAATTCCTTACAACCCCATGGGACAAGGAATAGTTAAATGTGCTCATAGCACCTTAAAGAATTGGCTTTTTAAAACAAAAGAGGGGCAGCTATATCCCCCAAGGTCACCAAAGGCTCATCTTGCCTTCACCTTATTTGTCCTAAACTTTTTGCAAACTGACATTAAAGGTCAGTCTACAGCAGACGGCCATTGGCATCCAGTTACTTCTAATTCTTATACATTGGTAAAATAGAAGAACCCCCTGACTAATAAATGGAAGGGTCCGGATCCAGTTCTAATCTGGAAAAGAGGCTCGGTTTGTGTTTTTTTCACGAGATGAAGATGGAGCACGGTGGCTACCAGAAAGATTAATTCGTCAGGTAAACACAGATTCTGTCTCTTCTCGTAAGTATCATTCTAAAGACTAAAATTCCTCTTGTGCTTAAAATTCCTCTCTTTTCAGCTCGAACTGCCATTCTCAGTTGAACCGTTCGTGTTGTGGACTGCGGGCAGGCCGCAACACTTGGCCCTGGCATTCCCCTGTACTGGGGCATATAAAGTTAAGGCAACTCTTTTATTTATTTTTTTTTGAATTGAAGAAATTATAATCTTGGTTAAAAAATAAAAGCCATTAGAGCTACTGCTAAAAATGAAAAAATAAATTACATATACATAGCCAAGTACACATATGTGTACATGTACGCATATACATATACATGTACACACAAATAATATATGCATATGTATACTTATATGTAATACACACATAGAGATAGATATATAGAGAGAGAATCTTTTCTCCTTTCCTCTCTATTTTCCTTCTTCTGTTCTCTATTTAGTCCCCAAATTTTCTTTTTTCCCTTTTTTTTTTAATTAGGTAATTTCCTCAATTATATTTCCAATGCTATCCAAAAAGTCCCCAATACACCCCCCCCAGTCCCCCACCCACCCCCACCCCTTGACCCTGGCATTCCCCTGTACTGGGGCATATAAAGTTGGCAAGTCCAATGGGCCTCTCTTTCCAGTGATGGCCTACTAGGCCATCTTTTGATACAAATGCAGCTAGAGTCAAGAGCTCTGGGGTACTGGTTTGTTCATAATAATGATCCACCTATGGGGTTGCAGTTCCCTTTAGCTCCTTGGGTACTTTCTCTAGCTCCTCCATTGGGGGCCCTGTGATCCATCCAATAGCTGACTGTGAGCATCCACTTCTGTGTTTGCTAGGCCCCGGCATTGTCTCACAAGAGACAGCTATATCTGGGTCCTTTCAGCAAAATCTTGCTAGTGTATGCAATGGTGTCAGCGTTTAGAAGCTGATTATGGGATGGATCCCTGGATATGGCAGTCTTTAGATGGTCCATCCTTTCTTCATAGCTCCAAACTTTATCTCTGTAACTCTTTCCATGGGTGTTTTGTTCCCAATTCCAAGAAGGGGCACAGTGTCCACACTTTGGTCTTCGTTCTTCTTGAGTTTCATGCGTTTAACAAATTGTATCTTATATCTTGGGTATCCTAAGTTTTTGGGCTAATATCCACTTATCAGTGAGTACATATTGTGTGAGTTCCTTTGTGAATATGTTACCTCACTCAGAATGATGCCCTCCAGATCCATCCATTAAGGCAACTCTTTTAAAGGACAACATTTAATTGGGGCTGGCTTACAGTTTCAGAGATTCAGTCCATTATCATTGTGGTGGGAAGCATGGCAGCATGCAGGCAAACTTGGGGCTGGAGAAAGAGCTGAGAGTTCTGCATACAGATCCAAAGCCAACCAGGAAGAGACTGTTTTCTGTAGGCAGCCAGGAGGAGGCTATCATTCCACATTGGGTGGAACCTGAGCATAGGCAAAAAGCCCACCCACAAAAATAACACCTTCCTCTAACAAGGCTACACTTCCTCCAATAAGGCCACATTTGCTAATAGTGCCACTTCACATGGGCCAAGCATATTCAAACCACCACAGGTATTCATATTGGGAAAAAAATCTGTTTGTAGCTCATATAATGAATATGAAGAAATATCCATGTAGAAAACTTGAAAGAATAGTCAAAAGTACTCCCAAATCACAACCTTGGAATCAATTACCAAGGATTCAGAATATAATTTTAATATACACCAATCAGTTGGTGGGGCTGGAGATATGGCTCAACAGTTAAGAGTGCTGAGTGCTTTTCTGGAGAATCAATCTTCAATTCGCAGAATCCAAATGGTGACTTACAACTCTGTAATTCTAGTTCCAGGGAATCTGATACCTTCTTCTGCCCTCCATGGGCACTACTCACACAAATGATGTACATGATACAACACTCATATACATGAGATAATAATAGTGATATTTTCAAAACTCTGTCACTGCACAGTATCCTTAGGGCTCTGTGTTCAATCCTTACTACACAAACCAAAAGCAAAATAAAGTGACAGTCAAATGTTCTCCCAGATAACAGGTATAAATGAGCAGGATATAAAACTCAGGACACATTACCAGATTAGCTTAGCCCCTTCCTTCCCTCAAATAAAATCTAACACACATAGCATATGAAGAAGTGATTAAACTGATGAAGTGTGTCAAAGAATAGCTAAGTGAATGAGAGAGATTGCAGTACCATGGAAAATGAGACAATATTGTCAAAATGTCCATTCTTTCCATGTTGATCAATAGCTTCAATGCAATCTTGATAGCATTGACAGGGAAGCCATTTTGTGGTTATCTGACAAACTGATACAAAAGTTTGCCTGGAGAGACAAAAGGCCAAGAATGGCCAACTCAACACTGAAGAATGAAGTTAGAGGTCTGGTACCGGTTTAAAGATTTAGGTTAAAATGATGCCAATAAACACAGTGTGTTATTTCTGATACAGTGAGTGATTGGAACAGAATAGGGAGCCCAGAAATATACTCAAAGTGATATACTCAAAGTGCAGAGGCACTGTGATGAAGCAAATAAACACTATTCACTGCTATTCTCTCATGTGAGTGTCTGTGTGTGTGTGTGTGTGTGTGTGTGTGTGTGTGTGTGTGTGTGTGTGATTTGAATATATATATATATATTCATAGTTGACCTTTTGGGACCATTTTCTATGTATCAACTTTGGAAAAAAACTATCCTGGTTTGCTGTGTTGGGTTGGCATTTAACAGAAATGAACAGCCATATTGGACTAGAAACTTGAATATATATTTCCCATTTGTATGAGGGCAACACACACTGTATTAAATATATAAGGCCTTTTCTTCATGGGTTTGATTACAGATTATTGATATAATGCATTTACCAAATAATAAAAAATAAAATGGTCTCATGTATGGACATCCATGTATAAAACAGAGACACTAGATACACATCTTATGTCCCTTGTAGGATTTGGAGAAAAAAAAATTGGACCAGAGACCTAGATGTAAAAATAAAAAAGTATAAAATTACTAAGAGGTAGTGCCAGAGAAATCTTACATGATCTTGGATATGGCAATATCTGAAGCTAGGCTTCATCAACGTTGAAACTTCCTCATTGTGAAAGATGTTAATAGAAAGATGAGACATGCTATCAACTGTTGGAAAACATTTGCAAAATCACATTTAATAAACATCTTTTATTCAAAATGTACAATGTACTCTTAGAAATAAAAAATAACAAAATTTATAACCCAGTTTAAAAAAAAGACTTGAATAACTACCTCAACAAAAAAGACACAGAAACTCATGTGAAAAGCACGTGAAAACTGCCCTTAGGGAGAGTTTGCTGAGACACGTGAAAGGCACATGAAAGATGCCAGTGGGCAATTACTAGTTACATTGAGAGCCAACCTGCCAATCCAAATGACCAAATCCACACCACTGACATGTCCTGGTGGGGAGGTTCATACACTGCTGATAGAAATGCAGGATCAACCTGGCAGTTTCTTACAAGACTAAATATAACTGTATCATAAAGTTTAGTGATTATATTCCTTGATATTTGCCTAAACCAATTGAAAACTTTAAATAATCTGTTTGTGTTTGTGCAAGTGTATGAACAAAGTTATTCTTATATGTACATGTGTTTATACACATGTATATACATACACTATATATATGTATATGTATATATGTGTATATATATATATATATATATACCATAAATGAAACTTGGGGGCAATCAAGATGTATATTAACAGAATAGATAAGACTAAACTTGTAACATCCATACTTGTAATAATGGATAATTGTTCCATACTATAAAGAAATGAGTTATCTAGTGTGTAAAGGCACGGAGGGGGCCTATGAGATAAATCATCTGGTAAATGTTTGCAATACAAAACTGACCACATGAATTTGATTCCATAACCAATGGTGGAAGGAAAGACCAATTCCCAAAGACTGTTCTATGATCACCATGTAGTTGGGATGGCATGTGCATGCTGGCATTTCCCATGTACAACTCCCTCATTTCCCCACACACATGCCTTAAAATATGTTTAAAAAAGAAAGGGCATAAAGGACAACTCAGTGTATATCATTTAGTGCAAGACACCCATCTGAAAATACTACACATTCTGTGATTCCAACAATAGGACATCTTGAGACAAGCACAATTAAGGAGAAAATCAGCAGGTCCGTGTTTCCCAGGGTTTATATAGGGGAGAGAGATGAATAGTTTGGGTACAGAAGATGTTACAGGGTAAGGCCTTTCTCTTTGATGCTCTATTAGTGGATAGATGCATGTCATTATACATTTGCACAAAAATCTAATATAAAAAGGGAATCCCTATGTAAACTATGGCCTGTAAGTATAAAGTGTCAGAGTAGACTCACTGTGTTGCTAATGTACCACTCCGGTGCTTGCGTTGCCAATGGGAGGCCTGTGTGCTTGCCTTTGGGAGAGTATGTGGCAACTTTCTTGTATTTTTTTTTTCACTAAGTTTTTCTGCAAGCCCAGAGAAGCTCTAAAAGTTACTAACTTAAAAGCTGATTAGAGATTTGTAGTCAAGGAGCATGGGAATGTGGCCTTGCTCTAATCAATTACATGTCAGAATAGACTTGGGGGTGGGGGTGGGGAAAGCTGTGTCAGGTTGAAGCTTCCTCTTGATTCATTAGCAAGGCTCTGACTTCCAAATCTTACACCACTCTCTATTCATCCCCTGGATCAAAACAGCAACAATAACAGTGCAAACTCAGAGAACAAGCACAAGGAGGCAATTGTACGATGTGCATGCCAATTCTGACAATTTAAATGACAGGAGACTGCTGTCCTTTAGAGACGTGGCCTGTAAGCCTCTGTGGGCCAGATGGAATTCAACTACTCACAAACCAATTGTGGCTTCGTGTTTTAGTGTTGTTGAGGTGTTTAGATCTAGTCAAAACTAATTTCTTCTGCTACTTACACACCTCTTAGTAGTCTTTAAACTTTTGTTATATTATTAGATTTCATATATATGTAGATGTAGATATAGATATTTTGTCTGTATATATATATATATATATGTCTGAGCACTACATTCATGCCTGGTGCCCATGGAGGCCAGAAATGGGCATTGGATTCTCTAGGACTGGAGTTACGAGCAATTGTGAGCTACCATGTGAGTTCTGGGTATTGAACCCAGGCCCTCTGCAACAGCATCAGATGGTCTTAACAGTCAAGCTCTCTCTCCAGCCCTCTAAAGAGTTTTAATTCAGACCTGGTGTGTCAGGAGCCATCTAGGAAAGACTAAAGGCATTCAAGTGACTTTTCTGGAGATGGCCCACCATTTGCATGGCCTATGATGGGTGAGCTCTTAGGCAAGGTCCCAAGAAACTTCACCCCAGGATTGCTTCTTGCTACTGATATGTCTTTCCTGTCACAATTACGTAGTCTAATGATTCCTAATTATCCCACCATATTGGGCAGATTTTCTGCAGATCAACATGAGGATGCACTTTCATGTAATGCTGTGTAGACAAATTTCATAATTCCTAATAGTGATTTTATAAAATTCCTAAATTTATATAAGTAATTTCCACCCCTCTAAAAGCTGCAAATAAGGCTCTGTAAACCTTCATGTGTCATAGACTAATTGCACTAGTATGAGAAAACAGGCTTGGAACAAATTTATGACCAAGGAAAACATTCTTTCTAAGCTAGCTATGAGACCATTATCTGGTAACTAAAGGTCATAAACTGAGAATGGGCAATTTGTGGTAGGTGCAAGCATAGAAAATAAAATGTTGACTGATTTATCTATACAAAACTTCAAAAGTAGTGAGACACAAGACAGATGATTTATCTCTTGACAAAACCATACTAAATAGTTACATAAAAATTACTGCTTTAAACTTATAATGAACTTATGGGTCTAAAAAGACAGATAAGACTCGTCAATTACTCGTCTTAATGGAAAGATTTAAACATTTCTGCTGTAACTCTTTATCAATTTATGACATGAACTTTTGCCTTAAACTTACTATGAACTTATAGAATGTAAAGATGCTTAGAAAATCATGTGATCGATTATCCTGAGAGAGTATAAGAACTAAGAACCCCAAATAAATGATAGTGTGGCTTTCTTCAGCTTTATCAAGAATTATGGATTTTTTTCCTCTGTGCATGAATAAACATTGTTTGGAGTTTGCGCTTTGTTCTATCGATCAAATATGTATATTCATGTGTTTGTATGAAGTTGTTGGGGCTTGCTCTATGGAACTTTTGCTCATCAACCAAATGTATATATGTGTATGTGTGTATGTATATAAAGTGAATGGAGTCTCTTTTTCCGTTTCATCCAGGATGAATGAGTGTTTCTGTGTGGGTGAATCTTCTGTTTTACCCCTTTCATTCTTTCTTTCTCTTCTTTTCTTTTCTGGCCAACAAAGAGTTAATAAGTTCCAAACCTTTTGCCTGGCCAGAGAGAGATCTTTGAGCCAGAGAGAAAAGATCTCTAGTACTTAAGCCTTTTTTCTTCTCATCCCCGGCTTCTGCCAGCAGGAGTTTATTATCGGAAACCAGCAGCATTTAGCCACAGAATATTAAGAAACCAGCGCTTATTAGCACAAAAGAGTAAGAGAGCTACAAGGCCAGAGATCGTCAGTCTTTGCCCTTCGTCTGACTCTGTGTCCCACCTCAGGACTGAACAAATCACCAAAGTCCAGAATTGTTCTCCAACACTGATCTTCAATCATGATTTGTTAGTTTATATGTCATCCAAACATACACATACCCCTAACTTACCAATATTTGACGATTGCTTATGTGATTACAGAAGAGAATATGTGTCCTAGAAGTTCTTGATTAGGTGAGACTTTTAGAAACATGAAAAAATAGAAAAATTCATAAAACACATCTATAGATTAGGAAACCCAATGACAGCTCATTTAGTAACCTGAAATCCCAGAGCCAAGCAAACCTGACATCATAAATTAAGAGTTCTGAGTCCACAAAATATACCACATTGGTTTCAAAGAGGACCATGAGAACATTTGAAGACTCATGTTTCTGTCAATTTCTGAGCAATATAAACTCCTAACTTGACCAGAAAGAGTTAACACCCCTCTCCCCCTGGCATCTCAGCACAGCTTGGATTTGCTATTGCTTGCAAGAGCAATGAGCTGTAACAGAACGCAAAGAGACAAGGAATGTATTACAGGATATGACTTCAGTTTGGTCTCTCCTTTAAATAGAAACCAGTGCTATTTAGAGAGCAGGGGTGTTACTGAAGAAAACACATCAACTTTACCCTCCAAGTATGTTCCAACACTCAATTCCTGATGAGATGAGAGAGTAAATGTATTGGATATTTTGTAATGCTGCTTTGTGTTTTGTGGTTCCTCCCAAGCCTAACATGAAGGCGGTATTTGTCTTGAACATCATTTCTCATTCTGTGGGTAATTTAGACCATGCCAATATACCAAGTGCACAGAGAAGAGGAGGAAAGCAAAACCAGCACTGACTTAAGAAACATATTTGGTTTGTGGTACTGAAGATGGATCCTACAACTTCATCCCTGCATCTCCACCATGTTTCCCCTCCCTTTTGAGACATCTCACTAAATGGCTCCACACAGGATTCAAACTTATGATTCTGCCCCCACCCCCCACCCCCAGCCTCAGCCTCCCAAGTAGCTGGGAGTACAGGCCTCAGTCACCAGGCCTGGTAAGATCTTCTTAAAGATTTATTTATTTATCTTATGTTTATGAATACACTGTAGCTGTCTTCAGACACACCAGAAGAGGGCATCAGATCCCACTACAGATGGTTGTGAGCTACCATGTGTTTGCTGAGAATTGAACTCAGGACCTCTGGAAGAGCAGTTAGTGCTCTTAACTGCTGAGCCACCTCTCCAGCCCCGAAGACACATTACTTTGATCAGTGCATGAATCAATTTGCAGAGATAGAATGTTTCTTTACCAGAGTTGAACAGGTAATAAATGACCACCCTTCTGTGAACTGGTCAAGGTATTCCTTCCCTGAGGAAACTGCTCGTTCCATTCAAAGGAAGATGGCATCTCCTTGTTTTCTCCACTTCATTCCCTTCGTTGATCAACTCCCACTTTCTTGCTTTGTTTTTGGTTTTGCCTTCAAGACCGTCTTGTAGTTCAAGCTGGTTTGGGCCCAATGACCCAGACTGTGCTAGGATTACAAGCACACCCTGCCCCCCGCCCCTCACAGCGATGTTTTGTATTATTATTTATGATTGAAGACTTTTTGTTATAATTTTTTTATATCTCTGCACAGTTTCATTAAAGCATTCCAAATTTCTTGCCTGGCAGTTCTTCGACTTCCCAAAAGTCATTCTGATTTGACTTCCCCAAACTCCTCAAATAAAAGTCTATTTTTTTTTCTTTCTTAGGGTGTAGCTTAAGAAAGAAATGTATTGATTTTTGTCTCTCTGCACCCCTTGCTTCTATTAAAGTTAATATTGGCATTTCAATAGTGTAGCGCTGTGCCTTGAGAAGTCAATGCTGAGGTTTGATTTTTCTCTTGTCAGTTGTGATGAAGCACTAAAACACACTTTTTCTTATCACCCTGGAATATTTGTTTCTTTCTATAACTTGTATTCTTTATACTTAAATGTAAAAGATTTGTACGAGGCTTGAAGATTGCTTTGCAGAACCATTAGATGGCAGAGATTGTATATTGATTGGCCATTCTTAACACAGACGATTTCTTCTCCAGACTCCTGCATGCGCAGCAGTTTCTTATCATTGATGATGGCTGTAATGATGCCTTCACAGAGCAGTTCAACCTAAATCAGGTGCAGAATCTCAGGACCCAGCAAACCAAACCAGAAAGGCATTCTTGTGCTATGGAAAGAGAGATAATCTCTACAGGAGGGATTTGTCCTTACGTAATAAGAAGGTAACATGGAAAAGTCAAGGCAATTTCCTATGCAGAACTGTTGAGGTGAGCGCAGTGGACTAGCACAATGTATTCCTAGTCTCTTCTATGTATCACTTTGAAAATCTGTCACCAAGGCTACCATGTTGCATTATAATTGTTTGCTATAGCTCTTTCACACCAATTAAAACTATGCTCTCCTAAAGACAAAAGCCACGGTGAGCAGCCTCTTCTATCACTCAGGCTCAGCCTGTTACAAATTCTAAGTAGTTTTGGCTGCTGAAGATATTTAACCAATCAGCAAATCTAAAATGTTCTGTGCTGTGCACTTCTTAATTCCCATAAGGCCTGTCTTAACTTGTTTAAGAGCCTATCTATGCACAAGTCCCGCTGAGCGTTTCCACATCTGATTTAAAATAGGCTCCGGACAAGGAAGCAAGATGCGGTGTGTAGCATGCAAGGAATCCTTTGACTGACAAAACTCTGTGTAACGTCAGCGGCAGCCTTGTTCAGAGGAGGTATTTCATAAGATCTCTGTCAAAGTTTAAACACATATGTGGGAAGCTCCCAGCGAAAGGGGAGTTTCACGTTGTCAGAGTCTGCCAGAACAGAGCCTATTTCTGTCAGGTGACTCAGCTCCCACACAAACACCACCAGCAATGCCTGCACGTGCTGGTTTCCTACTGTGTTCTTAGCAGATGCATTAAAGCCTGCACTATTGCTATGTCCATTCCTCACCCTGTGGGTGTCACCTGAGTCAATGACATTCGCTGCTTTGGCAATAGGTTTAGGGTCCCTTTGGCCAGTGTCTAAATTCAATAGAAGAGTATGCTCTTGAGATGAACTGTGTTGCTCCACTCTACAAACGTCTGTCTCTGTGTTGGTTGTGTTTGGCAATAATAATGTTGAATATATGTTGAACAGTGGCCCAGGCACTCCTATAAAGCACTTTAAAGATGCTATTTCATTTGATAGTCATGCAAGGTTTGGAGGCAGGGGAGAGGGGGAAGACATCATTGTTTTACAGACTCAAAACTTCTAATGCCAGCGGTGGGCAATAACTTACTTGTTCATGGCCACATGTCTGCTCAGTAGCTGAGCCATGATGTAAACATAGGCAGTTTTTATTCACAGGCCCAATGTAAATTATGCCTGATATGTTCACCACCAAGCATCTCATTTCTTTCTGGTAACAACAGAAATGGCAACACCTTCCTGAATCGACAGAGGCCCCCAGTCCTCAGCTGTATATCCTGGTCTTATTTAAAATTGGCAAACTGACTGAAATGAGCCCGGAGAAGTGCCTGCTCCCTGTGAGTAGGAATGTTCCTAACAGGCTGTTTCTGGAATTAGGGTCTAACTAACTCTCTCTGACCTAGAACTTTCAGTGTAACAAGGCTGACCTTGAACCCAGGTCTTTAAGGTTTAAGTTTGGATGTTTTAAGAGGCTGCATGCTAAGTGAAATCTCTGTTCATCACTAGCCGTGATAATATCATTATAAGTGTTTTGGCTTTGAGTGTACTTTTAGCTGCTTTCCCACAATGCTGGATGTGCTATGCCTCCATCTCTCATTAGCTGGGCAGCAGCACACCAGCACATGCCAAGAATAACCAGACTTGACATAACATGCATGGACTTGACATAATCTGTAGAACAGGATAGGATATTGTCACAAAAAAGCAAAAGAAAGGTTTTCTATTCCCTAATAAACTACAACACAGAGCCAGGATAAGAGGTGCTTTACATACATTCTGGAAAAGCAAGACCACACCCCCCAGTCCAGCTTCTTTAAGATGAGTGAGCACTTAAACATTAGGCCAAGGCACTTGCTTAACTCCAAGTTGCACTTTTTTAAAAAAATTTATTAAGTATTTTCTTCATTTATGTTTCCAATGCTATCCCAAAAGTCCCCCATACCCTCCCACCCCCACTCCCCTATCTACCCACTCCCACTTCTTGGCCCTGGTGTTTCCCGGTACTGAGGCATATTAAGTTTGCAAGACCAAAGGACCTCTCTTCCCAATGATGGCCTGACTAGGCCAACTTTTGATACATATGCAGCTAGTGACATGAGCTCTGGGGGTACTGGTTAGTTCATATTGTTGTTCCACATATAGGGTTGCAGATCCTTTTAGCTCCTTGGGTACTTTCTCTAGCTCCTCCATTGGGGGCCCTGTGTTCCATCCAATAGCTGACTGTGAGCATCCACTTCTGTGTTTGCTCAGCCCCAGCATAGCCTCACAAGAGACAGCTATATCAGGGTCCTTTCAGCAAAATCTTGCTAGTGTATGCAATGGTGTCAGCATTTGGAGGCTGATTATGGGATGGATCCCTGGGTATAGCAGTCTCTAGATGGTCCATCCTTTCGTCTCAGCTCCAAACTTTGTCTCTGTAACTTCTTCCATGGGTGTTTTGTTCCCAATTCTAAGAAGGGGCAAAGTGTCCACACTTTGGTCTTCATTCTCATTGAGTTTCATGTGTTTTGCAAATTGTATCTTATATCTTGGGTATTCTAAGTTTCTGGGCTAATATCCACTTCTCAGTGAGTACATGTCATGTGAGTTCTTTTCACTCAGGATAGTGCCCTCCAGGTCCATCCATTTGCCTAGGAATTTCATAAATTCATTCTTTTTAATAGCTGAGTAGTGTAAATAGCTCCATTGTGTAAATGTACCACATTTTCTGTATCCATTCCTCTGTTGAGGGGCATCTGGGTTCTTTCCAGCTTCTGGCTATTATAAATAAGGCTGCTATGAACATAGTGGAGCATGTGTCCTTATCAGTTGGAACATTTTCTGGATATATGCCCAGGAGAGGTATTGCAGGATCCTCCAGTAGTACTATGTCCAATTTTCTGGAGAACCACCAGACTGATTTCCAGAGTGGTTGTACAAGCTTGCAATCCCACCAACAATGGAGGAGTGTTCCTCTTTCTCCACATCCTCGCCAGCATCTGCTGTCACCTGAATTTTTGATCTTAGCCATTCTGACTGGTGTGAGGTGGAATCTCAGGGTTGTTTTGATTTGCATTTCCCTGATGATTAGGATGCTGAACATTTTTTAAGGTGCTTCTCAGCCATTCGGTATTCCTCAGGTGAGAATTCTTTGTTTAGCTCTGAGCCCCATTTTTTAATAGGGTTATTTGATTTTCTGGAGTCCACCTTCTTGAGTTCTTTATATATATTGGATATTAGTCCCCTATCTGATTTAGGATTGGTAAAGATTTTGTCTTATTGACAGTGTCTTTTGCCTTGCAGAAGCTTTGCAATTTTATGAGGTCCCATTTGCGGATTCTCGATCTTACAGCACAAGCCATTGCTGTTCTATTCAGGAAATTTTCGCCTGTGCCCATATCTTCGAGGCTTTTCCCCACTTTCTTCTCTATAAGTTTCACTGTCTCTGGTTTTATGTGGAGGTCCTTGATCCACTTAGATTTGACCTTAGTACAAGGAGATAGGAATGGATCAATTCACATTCTTCTACATGATAACCCCCAGTTGTGTGCCAGCACCATTTGTTGAAAATGCTGTCTTTTTTCCACTGGATGGTTTTAGCTCCCTTGTCAAAGATCAAGTGACCATAGGTGTGTGGGTTCATCTCTGGGTCTTCAATTCTGTTCCATTGGTCTACTTGTCTGTTGCTATACCAGTACCATGCAGGTTTTTATCACAATTGCTCTGTAGTACAGCTTTAGGTCGGGGATGCTGCAGGTTGCACTTTTTACAATAAGGCTTTTATACTTGAGAGAAAACTTTTTCAAGCCTGGAATACTAAACTACGTTTCACAGATCTTAGGGTCACACAACATACCTGAGTAAGGTTATTTGAATAACACACAGGGTGTTGTCACTTGCCCATCCCCTCCTAGTCACTTTGAGATCAATCAGTTCTGTGCCTTCCACCAACTTTGTTTATATGCCAGTGTGTCCTAAGACCCTGTGTTTAGTCCTTAGGTCTCTTTCTCTGCTCAGTCTCCCCAGGCCATTGGTTCTCAGTCTGTGGGTCATGACCTTTTGGGGATCAAATGACCCTTTCACAAGTCTTGCCTAAGACCATTGGAAAACACAGTATTTACATTACAATACAAAAGAACAGCGAAACTACAGTTATGAAGTAGCAATGAAAACCCTTCTATGGTTGGGAGTCACCACACAAGAGGAACTGTATTAAGGGTCACAGCATTAGGAAGATTGAGAACCACTGCCCTAAGCTCTCACTGTTTTCTTTGTAGCCAATGGAATGGGAAGCCTTTTCCCATCTTCCTCCTTCTCCCCTAATTCCTATTTCCACTGTGATGCTCTTATTTCAGGCTTCATTATATGTGGCTCACATTAGTAAAGGCTATTCAAATTGGCCTCTAGTTTCTTCCATTTTTCCAATAAGAGTTTCACATTGCCACAACTACTATCTGTCAAACAAAGAGACCTGTCTTGTCACTTGTCAGACCTTCAAGGACACCTCATTATCCAGAGTAAAGTCCATGATACACAGGAGTCCTTACTACCCAACTACCTTCTTTCCTGCTCAGTGACCTTCCCCACCAGCTCAGGGCTGGTGTGGTATCGGCTGCTTTTCCTCTTTTCTTGACAAACTCATTCATTGCTTATGGACAGTTCAGATGTTGCTTTCAATAACTTACAGAAGGCAGACTTTCCCGGGAAGAATGAGTACCGCATTGGCCTTACCTGGACTCCTCTAGCAAGCATTGTATAGTTTTGATGTAGCAGTTGTAAGAGTCGATTACCATTGTAATCGACTTGTCTATTTGACCTTCATATAGCCTATACATCTTATAGACTTTGAGTTCCTTAGCAAGAACTATAGTGTCTCTTATTTTTTACAGCACATATTAGTTCAGTCTAATGAACAGGAATTTAGACAAGCACTACGCCCACTGACCTGCTTCTCTAGTCAAAGACCTTTTAGTATTGAAGTTTGTGGAAGATACTTACACGAACATTTTAAATTAACACACTTGTCATTTTTGATATGGCTAGCATCACCTTGCTTGTCTGGGTAGTTCATGTTGGTAGCTATTGCTCTGGTAGAGTTATTAATAGGACCGTATTTTACTTTTAAAATCTTCCTGGTTTAGGTGAAAAATTAAATGATGATCTTAGTATTAGCATGTATGCAACACACAAGCTTGGCTTGTTACACTCAGTGACTGAGTGGTAAGCTAAAGTCAGATGAAGAGAGAAGCTCTCAGGATGGGAAGAAAAAGCAGACGAGAGGAGTTTCCAGAAATGTCTCATGTGCTATGCTTGGGCTCTAAGTGGTGTAATGCTAGAGCTAAATACAGTCGATTGGACCAGCAATAACTGATGCTCAAAACTAGCCAAATGGTTCAGGTTGGCTTTGATCGAAAGTCCTCATGGTGAGTGTGCAGAGAAGAGTGGGTTGTTCCAAGAGTGGAGCCGTACCAAAGGATGTGGGTGAGTCAGAGCTTCCAAAGGTGCATTCTGGGCCTGAGAGTAAAATTGAGGTAGCTGTTGAAAACTGAAGGCATAGAGTTTAGTGTGGAATAGGCCATGCAGTAGGGAGAGGAGGCTGGAGGGCAGCGGGCTCATTCAAGTACACAGAGAACTAGAGAAAAAAAATGACATCAGTTTGTTCGTAAGTACTACATTGCCACAAGAGATGGTTGTAACTGGATATAGCAAGTGGGACCATCGTGGTAACTATGCATGTAAGTGTCCCAGAAAAAGGCCAAATCTTTCTTTGGGATAACAAACTTAGGAAGTTGGTCTCAAGTCACACATTAGCTGACTCATGAGTGTTTATCCACTGAAGAATGCCCAAACAGCATGCGGTTCACTACTGAGAAACTCTTGCTTTACTCTTAAGCAGAGCTGCTGGTATAAATGCAAGGCAGAGTCCCACTGGGAAGTAGAGGTGAGGTGCAGAAACTGGAAAGTCTTGAGGTCAGAAATGAGGTCAAAGTCAAGTGATGGTAACAAGAGTGGATCCTTGAACCAGTCGGAGGAGGGAGTATGTGAACTGGGCCCATGATGATTGCCACACCCACCACCAGGGGCAGCAGCTTCTCTGCAGGCCTGCATAGTGATGCAGTAGAGATGCTTAGACCACAGGTGATTGATTAGTAGGCAAAAAGCTGTTGGTTTTGTCTTCTGAAAATTAACCTCATTATAAGGAAGACAGGAAGACCCTGTTTTGTGGCACTTGAAATCCAGTAGTGTCAAAGGTATTTCTCTATGCACAATGATTGCGTAGTTTGTGTGTTGGGATTTTAGTGAAGAAGTTGAGCGAGCTTCAAGTCAATGTTAGGACTGCATTTTCCCAAATAGGAAGTAAAACTGGACAAGAGTAAGGCATCAATAAATACGCCCCTTCCACAATCTTTTTGTATGTTCATCTTAGATAAAATGACACACTAACAGTCAATGGTACAAAGTTCAACAGTAAAGCTGGTGACCCTGTGGAATATTGGATTGAAGAACACATGGATAAATTGGTTAGAAATAAATCAGGTGTAGCATTTTGAACAGAATACTGAGTTAAAACAGATTTTTTTTAAAATATGGGAAAACTAGTAAGTTTTTTTTAGATAATATATAGAGTTCTTTTAGTCTATTGTTAGGATACTATATCCAAAATCTTTTTCCAGATTAGATTACACATACACAGAGTACACACACACACACACACACACCATCTGTGTGATCATTTTATAAGGTAGGAATTACCATTTTATAAATGAGGCAACGAGGGGTAACTCACCTAAGACTAACACTAAAGTACTGGACTAGGATTTTTACATCCCCCACCTGTCTCACAGCCTATTTTCTTTCTTCATTCCAACACCTCACTTCAAACTTCACTCTGATTATTTTATCACCTGTCCCGATTCTATGAGTTTGCCAGGAATTCAACTAGTCATATTAAGCCATAAAACATCCAGTCATATTAAGTTGTGTAAATCGACAGATATTTACAAAGAAGCACACACATAAAAAAGAGGCTCTAAAAACATCAAGGATCAACACTTAAGAATGTTATATGCCAGCAGGGCGTGGTGCCGCACACCTTTAATCCCAGCACTTGGGAGGCAGAGGCAGGCGAATTTCTGAGTTCAAGGCCAGCCAGGTCTACAGAGTGAGTTCCATGACAGCCAGGCTACACAGAGAAACTGTCTTGAAACCAAAAAAAAAAAAAAAAATATATATATATATATATATATATATATATATATATTATATGCCTAGAGGAATGGCATTGGGAAGACTCAGAAGTAGGATTGCTACATCCTATAGAAATGCCTAACAATACTTTCAGAGAGTTTTGAGTGATCTTTTTATTCAAGTGAAGTTCAGAGCAAGATCAGCACAAGAGCGATGTGGCAAGGCCTGGGGCAGATGGCACAGTATTAACAGATGGTGGAGAGAAGAACCCAAATGGCTTTTGTAATTCCTCTATCAAGGAAAATGTTATTTAATCTGGGACTCATAAAGTAAATGTTGTTTAGAGGCACTGTGTGGCCCATGTACACATACATTGTATGTGAGGCAATGATCGAAAATCAGCAGCTTCTTCAGATGTTTTGTAGATTCTAGGTTCTTAGAAATTGTATCCAGGGTTCTTGGTCACAGGGTCAGTGTTAACGTTCAAGCTCAAGGGAAAGAGTTCAGATGGCAGAAGGAAAAAGACTGTGGTTCTGAAACAGCCAACTCTTGAAGCGTGGATCATAGCTATGTAGATCGATGAGCTGATGCCCAGTAAATGCTTGCATAAATTATTAAGAAGATGGTAGTGAATATTGTAGAAATCCCATCACCAAGCCTCATCACGGCAGAATTTTGAAGTAGAAGTGAGGAACTGTTCTGATTGTTAAGACAAAAGAAGGAAGAGGAAGAAGAAAGAGGAGGGAAGGAAGGAAGAGAAAGAGGAAGACTCAAAATCCCACAAAGGGACAATAATGAAAGGGCTGGTATAAAGTTGAAGGATATTAGAGCCAGGCCAAGGCCAATGGAGACAATGCAAGTTGGGTTGACAAATCAAAGCAGGGTTTACGGAGCTAAGCTGTCAGCTCATTTTGAGCCTTTAGAAGTTTCTGGGCTGCTGAGGACCATGCACTTTTTTTTTTTTTTTTTTTTTTTTGGTTTTTTCGAGACAGGGTTTCTCTGTATAGCCTTGGCTGTCCTGGAACTCACTTTGTAGACCAGGCTGGCCTCGAACTCAGAAATCTGCCTGCCTCTGCCTCCCGAGTGCTGGGATTAAAGGCATGCGCCACCACGCCCGGCTGACCATGCACTTTTAAAAACACCAGATACCTGAACTACACTCTCCCCACCCTTCCCCAATAGGTATGCCTTCCAGACACTTTAATTTCATTTTGTAGAGAAAAAAAAGAGAGAGAGAGATTTTCTTAAAACATAAAAAATTTCATTTTAATGTACTTGCACTAGGATACTTATTATGTTCTGAATGTTGTGTTCTATAAAATCTATAGCGTGAGAAGGTAATGACTACAGGAAGTGGGACTCTTAATGTTATTAAGTCACAAGGGCAGAGCCATTATGGGCATGAGTAGGACCTCAAAAAGATAAGCACTTCCACCATTTGAGAACATAGACAAGAGGTGTTGCCATTAACAAGAAAGTGGGCTCCCACCAGACACCAAATCTGTTGGGGCCTTGATTGTGGACTTCCCATGGTCCAGAACTGGGAGAAAGACAAGCCTGCAGTTCTCTGTCACAGTAGCTTGAGTACTGTAAACAGTACAGCCTCAAGGAAGGACCAAAGCTTTTCATAGTCACTAAATATGATGCCCCACAAAGAAAAAAATCATTATAGTAAGCAGAAGATGAGTGTTGTAGAGGAAGTCCTGCCTGCCCAAGTACTTTGAATAAAGAATGTTAGAAACAATTTAGCCACATTTCCTGTATGCAGGCGATTCTCCGTTAGAATAAACCCACTAGACTGCCAGTAAATATTGCTAAAATATATAGTTCCCTCTGCATGGGCAACATGTTTTATATCTATAAAAGTTCTTTCTCTGACAGTTATGTGGTTCATTCTATTCTTAGGTCACTGTTCTTCACATTAAGTTTCCTGTGGTATTGTCATCTTTGAGTATGTTCATGGTTAGGAAATAAAATTGATTTTTTTTTCTCCATAGGAAATGTCTTCATTTATAGAACCTTTTATTTGCCGTTCCATCATTTATGAGCTTCTCCAGCTTGTAACCAACAATTGGCGAGGAAGTACATACTTTTGTATTTATCACTGGGACAGTGGAGAAAGCTCAGTGGTTAGACATTTGCCATGCAAGCACAATGACCTGAGTTCAGATCTCTAGCATGCAAATAGAAGCTGGGCATGGCTGTCACCCCAGTACAGGGGCAAACAGAAGCAGGAGGATCCCTGGGGCTTGCTAATACTGGGCTCTGGCTTATAGATGTACACACATATACACACAAAGAAGTTATTCATTGTTAAGCTAAACAACTTCCTAGGTTGTATTAATTCAGTCTCAGACACACTCCCCTCCACACACAGCTTCCTTCCTCTTTACATTCCTCCTCTCTGAGGCTCCTAATCTCTAATGCTGGCATATGTTATTAGTTAAGAATAATTTTTGTGAAAACATTAGAACATATGATGATGCTTAGGTAGCAAATAGGCCTTAGACATGTACAAGTACAGAAGTTAGCAGTACAGGACACCTGGCAACTCAATTATATCTTCTGAGCTATTTCCTTCTTCCACTTGACGCCATCTTTAGCATGACAGCTTTCAGCTTCATGATTATTGCCTTATAGCTTCTTCATCTCTTAGTACCAAGAGTGAGAATGGCAAAAGTCACCTGCGTCTGTCTAAAAAGCCTTCCCTACTTCATGGACCTTGATTGGGCTACACAGCCATCTCCACATCAGTCACTGGGAGATGCCAGAGGACTGTTAGGTGTGTGACTGGGAAAAGGAAATAAAGTACCTGCTACCCTTTTCTATTCCTTCTACTGCTGCCTAAAAGTTAGCAAAGGTGTTGTGTTAATGATCCTTGGCATACATACAAACACACAGACACACACACACACACACTATCTATCTATCTATCTATCTATCTATCTATCTACACATAAACTCACACACACACATGTATGTATATATGTATATATATATGTGTGTGTGTATATATATATATATATCTTCATTTAAACTAAACAAAATCCCATGGACTAGTCTTTAGTTTTGCTTTAATCAGCTTCCAAATGCTGACACCATTGCATACACTAGCAAGATTTTGCTGAAAGGACCCAGATATAGCTGTCTCTTGTGAGACTATGCTGGGGCCTAGCAAACACAGAAGTGGATACTCACAGTCAGCTATTGGATGGATCACAGGTCCCCCAATGGAGGAGCTAGAGAAAGTAACCAAGGAGCTAAAGGGATCTGCAACCCTATAGGTGGAACAACACTATAAACTACCCAGTACTCCCCAGAGCTCATGTCTCTAGCTGCATATGTATCAGAAGATGGCCTAGTCGGCCATCGGTGGAAAGAGAGGCCCATTGGTCGTGCAAACTTTATCTGCCTCAGTACAGGGGAACGCCAGGGCCAAGAAGTGGGAGTGGGTGGGTGGGGGAGTGCGTGGGACTTTTGGGATAGCATTGGAAATGTAAATGAAATAAATACCTAATTTTAAAAAAACATAAAGTTAAGGCAAGAGACACACAGACATACACACACTATCTATCTATCTATCTATCTATCTATCTATCTATCTATCTATCTATCTGTCTGTCTGTCTGTCTATCTATCTATCTATCTATCTATCTACATATATACATACACATACATTCACACACACACATATATATGTATCTATATATGTTGTGCGTGTATGTATATATATATGTATATATATATATATATGTATGTATATGTATATATATGTGTGTGTGTGTGTGTATCTTCATTTAAAGTAAACAAAATCCCATGGACGAGTCTTTAGACTTGCTTTAAAGTTAAGGCAAGAGAGGCTTGAGTAACATAGTTGCTGCTGATCACTAGGAAGCACCAAGCATTGATTTCTCTGCCAAGTTGTGGAATACATTGTGAAGAGCCATCTAGGACACTGTTTTTCTCATTAAATAGCTGATACAGAATCTTTTTTTTTGTTAATGCACCTGGTCTTCCCCAGTGCCTGAGCCTCTTGAACTAAAGTGAACCTCTGAGATGAGATGTCAAGGAAGGAAAGCAAGCAAGCAAACAAAAGTCTGCAGTCAACAGAGGGGAGTGCACAGCATCTCACACCACATCTCACACCCCACAGCATCTCTACCATAGAGATACGATCGATGGAAACAACCTCAATCATAGCAATAATCAGGATTGCTGAGTTTTAAATATCACTTTTCCTTTTACTCTAATTTATTTACTAAGAGATGTATAAAGGTTGCCTTTTTAGAGGTTATATTTAACAGCTGGCTCAAGGAATATCTAAAAATGTAACAGCTGGCTCTCAAGGCTGTTTGCAGGAACAAGAGTGCCTAGAAAAACCATTTTGAGTCTGTTTCCTCAGCACGAAAAGGAAATGAAAATTCTTGCTTTGTCTAACTCTGATTAGGAGACTTACATAAAACAATCTCTTTGATGAATGGACTTCATAACTGATGAAGTGCTGTGTAAATGTAATCCCAGGAAGAAAGGAGATATGTAGGGAAAGAAAACAAGCAGTGTGTCCTGGAGAAATACTTATGGTTTTAAAGAGAACAAGTGAAAATAACATTTCAATCTAAGGTAACATTTTAACAGTGAAGATGTCTTGGTAAAGTATAAGCATGAAGAGAAACAGTTTGAAGACTAGAGTGAACTTAAAAACGCCCTTAAACTCTTCATGCTTCCTCCCCTCAGGTGGTTAAATGTGGTCTGACCTTGTGACTTGCTTTCATCAACACGAAGTAGCAGAGGTTACCTACATACTAAAGCTCAGACACTGGACATGCTCCATCTGCTGCTGGTGAGCCCTGGCCCCCTGTGAGAAGAAGCCTGAGCTAGCCTGGATGGAGAAGGAAGGATAAGAGGCATGGAGAGAGGAATTTAGGTACCATACCCAATAGTTGGCCAGCCTCCAGCTGACTCAGCGGACATCTGGAGATGCTTAGGGGAGCTCCAGTAGAGATGAGTCAAGCCTGCTCAAATCATCATAATGGCCCAGTTGAGCTCAATCTAAATAACTGACCTTCAGGGCTAGTGACTGTTTGTAGTTGGTAGCAGTTGAAGTGTGCCATAGAGTGTAACCAAACACAGCCCTAGAGAATGTCCCAGCATCTGTATTAGGTTCTTCCTCATCTTTAACCTCAAGGAATCTCCATTATATTATATTTTCATGTTTGAGAGACCCAAGGACTCTGGTTAGAGGAATGTGCAAAATATCAAACCAAAGAACATATGAAAGGACAAATATGATTTATATAAAACTTCACAGAATGTGTGTTGGGGACAAGACCGGCATCTGGAGGGTAGACTGGAGAGCTGAGGCATAAGAGTGTCTATTACTGAGCATTTAGTTGATGCTCATGTTTATACTTATAAAACTTAGATTATCTGAATATGTGGTAAATACCCACGTTTGTAATTCTCATGCTTAAATTTCAAAATAAGGACAATAGGGGGATCTGTTTTCTTCATCAATCTCCGAGCTTGTCTTTCTAGTCACAACTAGCACATCTATAATCACCCTCAGGGGCTTTTAGAGTTTAATGTCCTCCCTGCATCTCACAATATTCTGTGTTCAAAGCTCTTCACCGGTCCTGTGACTATTAATACTTACTGTATTTGGTTATGGCATACTATGCCTTCTTCATTCGAACTAATAAATCAATAAAGAAAGCTTAAATCTAAATTACTTACCAACAAGGTGCAAGAATGCAAAACTGAGGATCTGAGTTCCAGCCCAAGACACATGATGGCAGGAAAGACTCCAGAGAGCTTCCCCTGACCTCTGTGCATGTCATCACACACACACACACACACACAGACACACACACACACACACACACACACAGAGAGAGAGAGAGAGAGAGAGAGAGATTTAGTAATGAATTGTCATGTATGATGTTAATATTCAAATTTATAATGGAAAAATTCTGCAAGGTCCTCACTCAACACATGTACTTTTAAAGAAACTGAATGTAAAAATCTAGAATCCCCATCATTTTCCAATTTAACCATTTTTCTTCCTTTAAAATATTCCCCTCACTCTTTACTTTTGTATATTTATTCGCTCTGTGTGTGTCTCTGTCTCTCTCTGTCTCTGTCTCTCTGTCTCTCTGTCTGTCTCTGTCTCTCTGTCTCTCTGTCTGTCTCTGTCTCTCTGTCTATCTCTGTCTCTGTCTCTCTGTCTGTGTGTGTGTGTGTGTGTGTGTGTGTGTGTGTGTGTGTGTGTGTGTGTGTGTGATGACATGCACAGAGGTCAGGGGAAGCTCTCTGGAGTCTTTCCTGCCATCATGTGTGTCTTGGGCTGGAACTCAGATCTTCAGTTTTTCATTCTTGCACCTCTGTTCTCTGAGCCCTCCTTTTAGCTTTTGAAAGTTCTGTCTTCCTGTGTGAGTTACAAATGGGAAACAGCATCTCTTCCTCCCTTTGCTTGAAATGATCATCCAATATTTTCTTTCTTTAGTAAAGAAAATTATTTTGAGATCAGCTCTTACTCGAGGGAAACCAACTGAGTGGCCTAGAAGGGAATATAGGAAGCACAGAGCTAGTTCTGAAAACTCAGCTTTGGCATATCATGCAGATGACAGTCACCATTGGCGTAGCTACCCCATCTCCTGAGTGGCTCATTTCCTTCTATCACTCCAGCTTTCCCAGCCTGCTCCTGCTCCCGTCTGGATGTCTGGCTATATCATTCTCTCATAGTGCCTTGAGGCAGAGTCTCTAGGTGAACCTGATAATTGTTTTGTAGCTATGTTGGCTGTCTAGAGAAGCCCCTAGCATCATCCTGTCTTTGACTCCTGGAGAACTGGGTATTTAGGCGCATGTGCAGGTGGCCACGCTCAGCTTCTTCATTGTTGCTGGGAAGCCAAACTCAGGTCCTCAAGCTTGCACAAATCCTCTTACCCACTTAGCAATTCCCACTCCCCATCCCCCGCCCATACTTCATTTTCTTTGAAAGTCTAACTAATCAGCTAGATACTCAATCTTATAGACCTAATCCTTGCCCGAGGTCATTTTTACCCTGTCTAGCTTCCTGTATTACACACACATTCAGTTTCTACCACGGTGCCATCTTTATCAGCCTCTGAGAAAACTTCTAAAAGCTGGAATGTCTCCACTCAAGGACCGCTGTGCTTGAGCCATGAACACAGCTTTTCGAACATGTAGTTAGGCAAGGAGCTGTGATCCGTAGCTCCAACTCTCATGTAAGACCCCTCAAGAAATCTTCAGAAAGGTCTTTAGCTAGAGTGCCTAGCGGGAGAACAAGCAAGGCAGCAGAAGACACGTGCTTCAACCTTCAGGATCCGTGGAGTCAAGGTTGAAGGGAAGGATGAAGAAAGGTGACAATTAGGTAAAATGGGAGTCAAGATAAACTGCAGTGATAAAGAGCAAGTCCTGGATGCACAGAACAGCTCATGCTGGAGGGATGCTCCAATCCGTAGGCTCCTGCGAACAGGTTGGAGAGCCCTTATGGGGACTAGGCAGTGAGGAAAGAGCCTCAAGTGCTGGGCTCTGACTGCAAAATGCCTGTATTCTGCCTTCTGCTACACTTCTCTCTCTCTCTCTCTCTCTCTCTCTCTCTCTCTCTCTCTCTCTCTCTCTCTCTCTCTCTCTCTCTCACACACACACACACACACACACACACACACACACACACACGCTAAAGTTGCAGCAGGCTAATCCCTTCTAGGTCATTAATTATAACATCCTGAACTATACTAAGGTATACTTAAGGTGTGGACATTTTTATTTATCTTAATATAGAATAATTGTAGAAAAGAAGATGCAAATAAGTAAAAAAATACAAATAATTCATGAATAGTTAACCTGAACTGATTTTGGTGTGTCTGTTTATCCTATATATTGTGAACAGGATCATTATACCTATCTACACATGGCTGTCTACTGATTCATTTATACCTATTAAACTATATTGGCCAAATGCATATACTATTTTTCCTGCAGTGGTACATCATAGATAGAGACATACTCACTTTCAAGGAGTTCTTTCCTTCTTTCTATTTTCTCCTCACAGATTGATCAGATGTCTCTTTAATTTTTTACATTTGGTTACTTTGAATCATCCAAAATAATTTATTTTGTTGGTGTTGAAGTTCAAACCAGGGCCTTGGGCATGTAAAGTGAGCCGTGTGTGTGTGTGTGTGTGTGTGTGTGTGTGTGTATTCCATAGATTTCAAATAGCCTCAAACTAAGTCCAATAGCCAAAGAAGAATTTTGATGGAGACACCGGAAAACCTAGAAGGACAGCAAAAGTAATTGAAAAAGTGCTGATTTGAAAGAGAGGGTGACATAGTTTGAGGTTTCCCTTTACCTTTTATATTCACTTATATATTTTATGTGTGGGGTGCTTTGCCTGTCTGTATATGTGTGCATTGTGTGCATTCCTGGTATCCACAGAAATCATAAAGGGCTTCATATCATCCAGGACCAGAGTTACACATCGTTGTGAGCCACCACGTGGGTGTTAGGAACCAAACCCAGGTCTTCTGAAAGAGTAGCCAGTACTCTTCACCACTGAGCCATCTCGCCAGCTCCTGCTCTATTTCTTAAATAAGACTGATAATTCCTAACTTGACTCAGAGCTTTCATGCCATCCTCTGACATTATTATGAACGCTGATGAGATGACTTAGTGGATAAAGCACCTCTATGCAAACATGAGGACTGGAGTTTGGATCCTCAACACCCACATAGAATCTGGGCGATCGTGGTGATCCACCAATAATCCTAGCACTCAGAAAGGAGGGGATCCCATGGGCAAGCTGAGTAGCTAGATTAGCCTAATCTATATAAACTCTGGGCTCAGTGAGAGACTCTGTCTCAACACATAAAGTGTAGAATCATGGAGAGAGACACACTTGTCAGCCTTTTGCTTCTGTAAGCACATATGTACACACACACACGTGTGTGTGTGGGAATGTACATACACAGGAAAGTAGACTGCTATTGTAATTGTATTCCTAAGGTATCTAACCTTTGTCCCAGCAATACAATTCAGTGTGAGTTCTGTAAGTGAGTCTGTGACTCAGCATGCGACAGGCTTCCTGTAGATTGTGATCTTTCCCATCCTATTCTGTGAATGATCACTGTGAGGGTTTTTGCATGTACACACACACACACACACTCACACACACATACAGCTCCTCAGTTGTTTATTGTATGTACAGTGAGATATTGATCCCACCATGGGACCTCATGTTTTCCCTGGGAAATACCATTTTTTTCCAAAAAGCTCAGGCAGCTGTATAATACCTCAGCCAAATGTATTAACAATTTCCTTGTTTTCAAGAGCCTGTAGATTCCTGTCTCTGTCATCATTTAGAGAGATAGCCTTGAACTACCAGATAATAAACATTTTCCTTACAAAATAAAAGTTCAGGGTCAATACTTTCAGAACATTCAGTCTGGTTTACCATATTAAGCAATTTAAACAGTTATTTATTTCTTCCCACATACATGACTAACTCTACCTCCCTTGTAGTAAAAAGAAATGTAAACATTTAATAATTTGCCACTACTTCTGGGCAGGTGAGTTCTGTGGCTCAGCCATTCAAGGATAAGAGCTAATTTTAAACTTGCTGGAGGATACACAGGTGTGCAGCCATGTACGTCTTCTTGAATAGCCTGCATTTTTATGCTCTTCGGTTCTCTTTGCAAATCTTGGGTATTTTTCACACATATGGTCCATTCAGCTGTTAGAGCCATGCGATTGCAGAAGCATTTTATTTTTATGATCATTGACAATACTTTGCAGAGTGTGTGACCAGGAAACCATCTGTACTGACATCCCTGAGTCTCCTGAGCCTTGGCCATGCGCTCTCTCTTCCTGAGGAGTGATGCTCAGGAGACGTGTTCTCTCTCTCTTCCTGGAGAGCAGGAACTGTCTCCTGGTCAGGGTTTGGATAACTGGGGCAGAGGTGAGTAGGATCAAAGCCTCTCTGGTTGGGTTCATCAAAACAATCCTTCTCCTTCTCATTTTTAAAAAACTCAATCATCTCCTCCCTGTTCAGACATGTTCTCGGGATCTTCACTCCTTCTCTCCCTTCCCCCTCCAGTTCTCTCTCTCTCTCTCTTTCTCTCTCCTTTCCCCCTCCCCTATACTATTATGTGCTGTAAAAATAAAGGACACTATAGTTCTTGCTAAGAAGCTCAAAGTCTATAAGATGTACAGGCTATATGAAGGTCAAATAGACAAGTCAATTACAATGGTAATCGACTCTTACAACTGCTACATCAAAACTATACAATGCTTGCTAGAGGAGTCTAGGTAAGGCCAATGAGGTGCTCATTCTTCCCGGGAAAACCTGCCTTCTGTAAGTTATTGAAAGCAACATCTGAACTGTCCATGAGCAATGAATGAGTTTGTCAAGAAGAGAGGAAAAGCAGCCGATACCACGCCAGCCCTGAGCTGGTGGGGAAGGTCACTGAGCAGGAAAGAAGGTAGTTGGGTAGTAAGGACTCCTGTGTATCATGGACTTTACTCTGGATAATGAGGTGTCCTTGAAGGTCTGTGGTTATTAAGTGACAAGACAGGTCTCTTTGTTTGACAGATGGTAGTTGTGGCAATGTGAATCTCTTATTGGAAAAATGGAAGAAACTAGAGGCCAATTTGAATAACCTTTACTAATGTGAGCCACATATAATGAAGCCTGAAATAAGAGCATCACAGTGGAAATAGGAATTAGGGGAGAAGGAGGAAGATGGGAAAAGGCTTCCCATTCCATTGGCTACAAAGAAAACAGTGAGAGCTTAGGGCAGTGGTTCTCAATCTTCCTAATGCTGTGACCCTTAATACAGTTCCTCTTGTGTGATGACTCCCAACCATATAAGGATTTTTTTTTTTTTTCTTTCGAGACAGGGTTTCTCTGTATAGCCCTGGCTGTCCTGGAACTCACTTTGTAGACCAGGCTGGCCTCGAACTCAGAAATCCACCTGCCTCTGCCTCCCGAGTGCTGGGATTAAAGGCGTGCACCACCACGCCCAGTCATATAAGGATTTTCATTGCTACTTCATAACTGTAGTTTCGCTGTTCTTTTGTATTGTAATGTAAATACTGTGTTTTCCAATGGTCTTAGGCAAGACTTGTGAAAGGGTCATTTGATCCTCAAAAGGTCATGACCCACAAACTGAGAATCAATGGTCCTGCCGACCTTGACTTCTGTCTTAGCGTTCAGAGTTTCTGGTGTTGGGTTTTGTATTCTCCCTGACTCCATACATACCCTTTCTTCTCATCAGCATTCTGTAATTTGATGTCCCACAAGCCTTTAGTATAAATCCACAGTGTGCCAGTCCTCCACATAGCCTATGCTTCTTTATTATGTGACAGACCTAGCTGAATGATTTTTTTCCTTTGAAAAATGTAGCAATAATAACTCATAGGGCCAAGTTACTCGTGCAGGATGTTATATATTTGGCAAACATAAACCATATGATCCTGTTCTTAAGAAATTTCCAAGTCATTATTTTGCAGTGCACATGTTTACTTAATGTTCAGAAGTTGGGCCCTGACCATGGGGATTTCGCCTCTTGAGATTTTTTTTTTTTTAAAGACATGTTGTATTGGCTTTTGGGGTTACATGGTGCACTCTAGTGGGGTCTACTTGAATTACAAATAGTCTTGGTCCCAACTCTTTCCCACCATTTTTAGGAGGATGGAGCATGACTTACAGAAACAAGAATTGATCAAAAACCCACTATCCTAAAAAGGCTGGAAAGCTTTTGTTGAGTAAAAGAAGCACATATTTACAGAGGAGACAGAGCCAGCTCCTCCACTGCCTCTAATAATCGCTTCACTCTAATAATTGCTAGTCCAGAGGAGAGATTTTCCATCCTGCATCCTGGTCTGAAGGAGAGAAATAAATTATACAACACAACCATGTTTCTGTGTGTTTGGGTTTCAAACAGATGTCAAACATCATTATCATCAAACATTTATGGAGTATGGCTTGTGTATTTGAAAATGTACTTGCTGTTTTAATTCTTCTGGGTTGTTACATATGTTATAGTTACTGGCTACTGCATATAACTATCTCTGTGTGTATGTGCACTCGTGTGTAGAGGGAAGAGACTCACATGGAGTTACTTCAATCTCACTCTGTTTTTCATGCAGGGTCTCTCACCCGAGCCTGAAGCTCACTGATTTACTAGATTGGCTGACCAATGAGCTTCAGGAATGGATCTACGTCCACCCCTAATGCTGGGGTTACAACAATTCACTGCTGCATTTGGCTTTTACATGGATTGTATAGCTCTGAACTCAAGTCTTCAGACTTGCAAAGCAAATGCTCCCCCCACCAAGCCATCCTACCGAGCTACCTCCCCAGCCCTATAAATGTATGTTTTTTTTTTATTGAATTGAGCAGCTATACTAGAACTCTTACAAATGGGACTATACCACAATATTGTAAGAAATAGTCATATTCTTCTGTTACTGCTCAAAGATGGATGTTCAGCATGGATGCAAAGTGTTGCACATCTGGCAAGGAAGATAATTTAAGGGATCTGTCTTTTATCTTGTGTTGTTGGGAGATTGAACAAGCAAGCCAACAAACTGTCTGGGCCTCCCATTTCTCACTTATAAAATTAGAGGGCAGCCAAACATTTCTTTATTGCTTGGTTTCCTTACTTGATGGTATCTGTGATTCTACATTGTTTGTAAGTACAAAAACAAGTCATCAAAAATCCCTGAAAATCCACAATAAATTTAGCATATTCCAACATTCATATAAAATTCCCATCTGTATCATGTCACTTTAGCCCTAAGAGCACTAGATGTTTATTATCCTAACTCAGGAAAATAAGGATAGCCAAATAGTATTCTGTGAGCATTTCTACCTATGTTTCCATTGTCTTGGATCATGGGGATGTAGTGGTCATGGGAGGATGACAGAGTTCTTACTGTGTACTTGGAATGGGCATGGGGAACCATTGCTTGTGGCCCTTTCTTCATTATTAATAAATATATAAATGTGTAGAATAACAAGCATTTTATAAGTGCCCAAGTTTTGGGTAATAATTCCCAGTTTACTCTTAACACTCATACAAAAAAATATTTTCTGCTAAGTGAGGCCAAGCTCAGGTAAGAGTTGATAACATGGAAGTTTCTTTGCGAAAGATGTCAGTCATTCTCTACTTGGCACTAGGTTTCTGTACTACACTATTGGGTCAGTCAGAGAATGCTGATCCAAATTAAAAGTGTCCATCCCTGCAGGTTTCTCAATCCTGCAGAATAGTGCCTGCATCCCTGTGTCTAACTGCATCTACAGACTCCACTCTCCTCTCTAGGGTACAATGTTCAAGAGCATAATTGAAGGATGAAAAAATTAAGTGCCATTTGGTACATAATTTATGCTATGAAGGAACTCACATTCCACGCACATGCTTCCATTATCCTCTATTTCTGTTTTAGCTGGCCATGGCCAATCAAATAGCCGCAGCATCAAGAGTCAGCCCTTGTGCCCATATCTTTGAGGCTCTTCCCCACTTTCTCCTCTATAAGGTTCAGTGTCTCTGGTTTTATGTGGCATTCTTTGGTCCACTTAGAGTCCAGCTTTGTACAAGGAGATAGGAATGGATCAATTTGCATTCTTCTACATGATAACCATCAGTTGAGCCAGCACCATTTGTTGAAAATGCTGTCTTCTTTTCACTGGATGGTTTTAGCTCCTTTGTCAAAGATCAAATGACCATAGGTGTGTGGGTTCATTTGTGGGTCTTCAATTCTATTCCATTGATCTACCTGTCTGTCATTGTACCAGCATCATGCAGTTTTGTTTTGTTTTGTGTTTTGTTTTGTTTTATCACAAATGCTCTGTAATACAGCTTGAGGTTGGCAATGGTGATTCCAACAGAGGTTCTTTTATTGCTGAGAATAATTTTTGCTACCCTAGGTTTTTTGTTGTTCCAGATGAATTTGCAAATTGCCCCTTCTAACTCTGTGAAGAATTGAGTTGGAATTTTGATGGGGATTGCATTGAATCTGTACAGTGCTTTCGGCAAGATTGCTATTTTTACTATATAAATCCTGCCAATCCATAAGCTTGGGATATCTTTCCATTTTCTGAGATCTTTGATTTCTTTCTTTAGAGACTGGAAGTTCTTATCATACAGATCCTGAACAGAAGAGCAATGGCTTGTGCTGTAAAATCAAGAACTGACAAATGGGACCTCATAAAATTGCAAAGCTTCTTTAAGGCAAAAGACACTGTCAGTAAGACAAAATGTCAATTAACAGATTGGGAAAAAATCTTTACCAATCCCAAATCCAATAGGGGGCTAATATCTCATGTATATATAAAGAACTCAAGAAGTTGGACTCCAGAAAACCAAATAACCCTATTAAAAATGGGGTACAGATCTAAACAAAGACTTCTCAACTGAGGAATACTGAATGACTGAGAAGAACCTAAAAAAAAATGTTCAACATCCTTAATCATCAGGGAATTGCAAATCAAAGCAACCCTGAGATTCCACCTCACACCAATCAGAATGGCTAGGATCAAAAACTCAGGTGACAGCAGACACTGGTGAGGATGTGGAGAAAAAGGAATATTCCTCCATTGCTGGTGGGATTGTAAGATGGTACAACCACTCTGGAAATCAATTTGGCAGTTCCTCAGAAAACTGAACATAGTTCTACCGGAGGATCCAGCAATAGCACTCCTGGGCATATACCCAGAAGATGCTCCAAATTGTAATAAGGACACATGCTCCACCATGTTCATAGCAGCCTTATTTATAATAGCTAGAAGCTGGAAAGAACCCAGATGTCCCTCAACAGAGGAATGGATACAGAAAATGTGGTACATTTACACAATGGAGTACTACTCAGCAATTAAAAACAATGAATTCATGAAATTCTTAGACAAATGAATGGATCTGGAGGATATCATCCTAAGTGAGGTAACCCAATCACAAAAGAACACACATGATATGCACTCACTGATAAGTGGATATTAGTCCAGAAGTTCAGAATACCCAAGATACAATTTGCAAAACACATGAAACTCAAGAAGAAGGAAGACCAAAGTGTGAACACTTCGATCCTTCTTAGAAGGGGGAACAAAATACCCATGGAAGGAGCTACAGAGACAAAGTTTGGAGCAGACACTGAAAGAATGACTGTAGCCACCTGCAGCTACATGAACTGGGTTCCTGAAGGGGAGGCTAGGGTTGTATGGCAGGAAATGGCCAGAGAAATAAATAGACCAAGACAAGATACTGATCAAGGCTCAGAGTTTACTTAAGAGTCTGAGCTAATAAAAGGGGAAGGCCCATCCCCCACCACGCCAGGTTCTTGATGCTTTGTTGCCAGGCTGCCAGCACTTGGTCACCAGGCTGTTGCTTATTCAGGAATGTCTCAGGGAAGATAGGTTCAGCCTCTCAGTGGGTAGCAGTGTCTTGGAGAAAAGTGCAGATGTGGCAGAACAATAGACCTATCTAGGTCAGAAGACTCCACCCTAGGTGGTCTCATTCATAGTGGCAGAACAGGTCTGAGCCAGCCTGCTCAAGGCTGGGGGAGGCTACAAAAGACCATCCAGAAACTGCCCCACCTGGGGATCCATCCCATAAACAATCACCAAACCCAGACACTATTGCAGATGCCAACAAGAGATTGCTGACAGGAGCCTGATATAGCTGTCTCTTGAGAGGCTCTGCCAGTGTCTGACAAATACAGAAGTAGATACTCACAGTCATCCATTAGACAGAGAACAGGGCCCCCAGTGAAGGAGCTAGAGAAAGTACCCAAGGAGCTAAAGGGGTTTGCAGCCCCATAGGAGGAACAATGATATGAACTAACCAGTAACCCCAGAGCTCCCTGGGACTAAACCACCAATCAAAAAAACACATGGTGGGGCTCTTGTCTCTAGCTGCCTATGCAGCAGAGGATGGCCTAGTCAGTCATCAATGGGAGGAGAGGACCTTGCCCTAGTATAGGGGAATGCCTGGGCCAGGAAGCAGGAGTGGGTGGGTTGGGGAGCAGGGGGAGGGGGGAAAGGATAGGAGATTTTTGGAGGGGAAAATAGGAAAGGGGATAACATTTGAAATGTAAATAAAGAAAATATCTAATAAAAAATAAAAAATTAGAAAAAAAGAGTTAGCCCTTGATTTAAATAATAGTTATTAGCATCTAGTAAGCGCTGGATAGCATATAAATGCTAGGGCTAAAATCTAGTGACTTGTAAGTTTCTAAGTGTAACAGATGTGGTCTCTTCTTTTCCTACAAACAAGTTTAAGTGGCTGTGTACCAGCTTCTCCTCCTGGTCTCCCTTCTCCAGAAGTCTCTTGGTTATTCTTTTGTCAGAGATGCTTGTGTGAACAGGTGTAATCAGCTACTGGAATCCCAAGCATCTAGATGTAGCTAATTCAGAATTCTTCCCTGTCCCTCTGTTCTTGCCAGTCAGTCTGTTGGGAACAGATGGGGAGGATGAACCTTAGCCAATGAGGAGCATCCAAGCTTCCCCTTGCCTTAGGGATAAAAGAAAGGGACCATCTTTGCCAAGTGTGCTGCCTCCTGGTAATTCTGGGTGGAAAACCTTTTTTGTAAAAAAGATTGCCTTGATGGGTAGCTTGCATGTTGATCACGTGCTTCTTTGTACATCACTATTAATGTTTACTTCTAACACAAGACCTAAACCTATCTATTTTTTAAAATCACGAAATGAATTCTAATTCTAATCAGTGGCCTGATATTAAACAACTGATTCAGTCATATCGTTTCTGAAAACATGTGACCAAGCTTTAAATAAAATTCAATTTGAGAAAAAAAACAGTTAAGGAATGATACATAAAACACTACTAAATCTATTTGGATTCACAACAAACCAAGTAATTGTTGTAGTGCAATGTAACTTATATTATTTTCATATCTATCTATCTATATCTATATCTATATCTATCTATCTATATATATATATCAAACTTTTAAGTCACTACTGTGGCCTCCCTTCCCCCAGCCTGGAACCTGCTTGCTCAAGGGTGGAGCTACGTGCTCATTCGTCCTGCCACGCCCACTGCTGGAACCTGCCTTTGCTGCCTGGAGGCACACACGTGTTCGTCCTGCTACTGGACCCTGAGTTACTTGGCGGGAAGTTGGGTTCCCTCCCCTTTCCTTTATAACTGGGTGTCTGAAAATAGTAAAATTGAGCCTTGATCAGAACTTGTTGTCTTGGTTCCATTGTTTCTTCCGCCCCGTCTAGATTCCTCTCTTTTCAGCGAACTGCCATTCTCAGTTGAACCGTTCGTGTTGGACTGCGGGCAGGCCGCAACACACTACAACATTCAAATATTATTCACCTAAAATTGATAAAGCATTTATTTCTTGTGCTGTTGAACTTTATTGAAGTCAAAAGACATATCTCAGGGCTTGGAGAGTGAACATGCCTGTTCACTCATGGGTTGATGACCTAGGTTTGAGACCAGGGACCCACATGGTGGAAGGAGAGTACAGTTTCCTGCCAGTTGTCCTTTGACCTCCACACATATACCATGATATGTATCATGCTCTGAGAAAACTCATAAATGAAGGTTTAAAATATTAAAGCTATGTGGCTTAGATCATTTGCTGCTGTTGTAATGGGAAGCCCCAAGTTAAATGAAACAGTAAAAGTAATCTCATTCTACTGGAACCTGCCAAGGTCAAGGTCAAAGGCTGCATTTCGTAAGGGCCTTTTGCCATCATAACACAGCAGAGGGCATTTTATATAAGCGGAGGAAACATAAACAGCTGCATTTGTTCTTACAGCATCACACTCTTCCCAGAACATAACCAAATCCCTGGACAATGGCATTAAAAACCCATCCATTACAACAGAGCCCTCAACAGTTAATCACCTATAACAGTTCCAACTTCTACCCCCCTTTACAATTTTTGATATTTCGTATAGTATACAATGTATTTCAATCGTTTTTGCTTTCTCATATACCCTTCCAACCCCAGTGACCCCTTCTTCTTCCCGGCTGGTTCCCACTGTATCATTTCCTTTTTGTCCATGCAGGTATTATGCAGAGATCACAATTGCTTTGTGTGCCCATGACTGCAATTGCTGCATCATATATCCAAGAGAGAGCACTTCATGACATTCTTCCCCATTTTCCAGCTCTTGGAGTCTTTGCATCCTTTGTTCTGAATTGCTAATATTGATTGGCTATATTGATGTTCTATCTAGGGCTAAGTACCCAACAGTCAACTTACTCTCCTCACTTGACCAATTAGGGGTCTCTGCATTAACCATTGCTCACTGCAATACGCTTCTCCAACCAAGGTTGAGAGTAAAAATAGACTATACATACAAATGTAAAGAAATACTTTACATTTGGGCAGGGAGTTTGACTCCATGCCCAATGTAGCAAATAACAGTGGCTTCCCCCTTTAGAGCCTGTTCCCCCCCCCAGCCACAAACTTTTGACAAGGTTAACACTACAAGGTTAAAATACTATGTATTTTCTCTCATAGAACAAACCGAAAAATTGAATAGAAATGTGATTAGTTATCACCATAAAAGCCATGCCACTATAATATGAGTGGGCATATTTTGCCAGGCCGGTCAGTATTGTAACATGCAAGGTCCACAGCTGGATAAGACTGTTGATGGCTGTTCTCCCTAGTAGCCTTCATAATACTGTATAATACTTCATAATACTTCATAATACCAAAGTGAATCAGCTGGAAGGACACTTCTAGCTCTGTTTTAGCTTAATTTCTTTGTGTCCTGTATCCAAAGTGAATAATGTCTTACCATCTAGTTCTGGTGGGAGCCAAGAGCAGTAACAATACCCTGTTTAGTCTGGATGACTTCTGACATCCTCTTGGACAATAACTTACAGAGACGTACTCTCTACCTGGTACTGGAATTCTCATTTTAAATCCTATGGTTTCTGAGAGGAGCACTAGTCAACCAAATAGGACACTGTAGTGGCTTCAGTGATAAATGTTTCCTATAGTCTCTAGCATTTGGTCCCCAGTTTGTGTTATTTGGGGAGGCTTAAGAGGTATGTCCTTGGTGGAAGAAGTATATCACTGGGGGTAGGGGTAGTCTTTGAGAATTCAAAAACTCATTCCCAGTTCGCTGTCTTCTTGGTGTTTTCGGTTCCAGATGTGACCTTTCAGATATTCCTGCCACCATGCTTGCTTACTGCCACACTTCCCTGCTGGATGACAAGAGGTCTTGTCCCTCTGGAACCATAAGTCCGAATTAGTTCTCCCTTCTGTAAGCTGCCCTGGTCATGGTGTTTTATCACAGCAATAGAAAAATAGTGAATACAGATGTCTTGGTTCAAACTTTTTTCCTCTTATTACTGGTATGATAGTGGTTAAATTTTAACATGAGTTTGGAGAGAATGTTCAAGCGTAGTAATATGCAATGTCAACCCACTCCAGAAGCTTTAATAAGCTAGGCTGCAGTACTATATGAAGGAACAAGCCAAGTGTAATTGAAGAATTTCCCATGTAGACGCTCAGAGCAAGTTTCTATATTTAATTAACTTTTAAAAGACACTATATTTAGTTCTCATTTCTCAGAGTTCTTCGGTTATTATCTGTCTACTAAAAATATTGGTGGAAATGAATAATTTTGATAATCTTTCAAAAATAGCCTAACTTGGCACATGCCTTCTAAAAAATGGATAATATGTAGGCTCCCAGAGGAATTATAAAATACTAAAAGAAAATTTAGGTACCCAGAAACTCTTGTGCAGTGCACTTCAGGAAAGAGTTGTTCTAAGTCCGATAGTAATTACCTCCAATCGAGTTCTTATCCACCACAATTTACTTCCTGTCCTTGAAGTATATTCAGATTTTGTAAATAAAATCATGCTTACAAATGTCACAGTGAAACAACCTCACTGGCATTTGACCTTACTCAAACAATAAAATATAATCCCAGATATTTTGCAAGAAGGATAAAATCACATCCACGTTCGTGAAATCCTCTGCTGACAAATATATCCAGTGTCTTCATGGAGATGGAAGCATTTACAATAAGGAAGGCCTTGGGGAAGGATGTACTTATACATGGCAGAAGTTCTCATTGCAAAGGAGCACGCATTTGCCGGAGTTGTTTTCTCCCTGTTACATAAGGACATGGGAGTCGGCCAATGGACATCTTGACACAGAGAATTGACAGATGTCTGCAGAGTAAAACTGGAAACAAGCCAGCAGTCCAAACTGGCACACTTCATAATGACTATGGACCAGACATTTGCTTTAATAAAAGATATTTATCTAGGTTTCCAGTTTTGTTATAGGTCATAAGACTTTATGAACACATTTAATTGCCCGTATCTTTGAGATTTTTTTAGTAGTAATTCATACATTTGCTTTCCTAAGTACAATGCTGCATTTGTTATGTATAAAAATAAACTGCAATATGGTTTGTGGACAAAAATACTCAGTATCTTTGGATTATAGGCAAATACTGTTACTCTTTGATGTATATTGAGAAACCTATGTGTTCTCATGAGAATAATGGTAAGCAAAATCAGCAAAAGAAAAAAAAACAGATTTTCTGCAAATAATCTCTCCTTCAGTGTTACATTTTATTGGAGGAGTGTGAACTTACAGTCCCCACCTTGTTCCTATCAGCAGTCCATTTCCAGCTGTACATATGGTGTGACAGAGAGGGTCCAGGCTCTGAAATGTGACAAATTTCATCAGACCCACCTCTTCTATTTACCATATGGGTGACCATCTATCCTATCATTATACAAGTATAATGAAGATAAAAATCAAAATAAATTTGTTACATTTAGGGGATAAGTGTTCAGTAGTTATTCTTTCCCCCTCAAACCCCTCTTCTGCCTTCATAAAACCAAACAGTAAAACTGGGACTTGTTAGAGTGTGTCCTACTTTCAAGTGGCATACTGTTCAAGAGTACCAAATTAGCTTTTAAAATGCTAAGGACTAAAGACATCCATAAATGCTATTTGTTAGAAACATGGATGGGGGGAGGGGGGATTCTTCAAAGAGGAGATAGCCCCAAGGCTCCTGCCCTATTCATGGGTTCATTGGTTCATGTATTAGTGAGTATATTAGTGAGTATTGAGAAGGTGGCTTTGTTACAGACAAGAGTTCTCTTTGGTGCTCTTGCTTTACCACCCTGTGCCCTCCACCATGTCACAGTGTATTAGAAAGGTCCTACTTAGATGTAAACACCATGCTCTTGGGGTTCCCAGCTTCCAGACTGTGAGCCAAACAAGCCTCCGTTGTTTATAAACTCCCTGGCTTGTGGTATTCAGTTGCAGCAAGAATAAATGGAGTCATACAAACAAGACTTGTTTATTTAGGGAAAAGAAAACATCAATCACGTTAAAGATTTTTTTTTAACTAATTAAAACAATCTAGAAGAAATATTAGGCCTTTGGAACATACAACCTGTCAACATTGTAATAACATATCACACTACTAGGGCAAAGTTCACGTGGAAGGAGGACAGCCCTATAGCCGGCTATGGTTAAGATGTTGTCCTAACTTCTTGAGTTTTTAATATATTTTGGATATTAGCCCCCTGTCATATGTAGGGTTGGTGAAGATCTTTTCCCAATCTGCAGGCTGCAGGTTTGTCCGATTGACAGTATTGTTTGCCTTATAGAAGCCTTTCAGTTTCCCAAGGTCCCATCTATTAATTGCTTATCTTACCTAGTTCCTGAGCTGCTCCCTAAACTGGGCTGCCTTCCCTGGCCTCAGCAGGAGAGGATGTGCCTAGTCTTGCAGTGACTTGATGTTCTAGAGTGGGTTGATACCTGGGGTGGGGAGGGGTTCCTTTTCTCAGAGGAGAAGAGGAGGGGGAAGGCGCAATGTGATTGAGGGACTAGGGGAGAGGGGTCTGCTATAGGAATGCAAAGTGAATAAATTAATTAACCAATGGGAAAAAAATCTAACCAGGGGGAAAAAAGAGATGCTTTCCTAAGATAAAGCTAATAACCGTGTGAGTACAGGGCTGGGTTCCTCCCAGAGCTTTGCACAGGTCTTCGGGTACCAGGGAACCTAAGCCACATGAGTGTCACTTCGCTGTGGATCTGTAGTCACCCCTCCTTCTCTTCCTTCCTCAGACTCTGACCACCACTTTGGGTTTTGTTACTATGCTCCCTCCATTCAGACTTCTCAGTCGGTCACGATATGGAACTTGTGGTCTTGAAGGAGTCAAGCAACTTTGTCACCAGACTTGATCCTTTATCCTGTTCTAGGCTAATAATGGGCACACTTCTGCCATCCCTAGAGTCCTATTGACATTCTCCCTGCTCTGCCCTGTGACTTCTGAGCTTTCTCAGCCTTAGTCTTGGCTGAGGTTTGCCTGGGCGGTCTCTAAGCCTTAGGCGCCATCTTCTTTCACTCTGGCCTGATTTCATTTCCCCATCCTCTGCAGCCTTCAAGTCAATCAACATGCACCATTGCTCTTCTTAAATCTATCCCCTGTTTGTGTCAAACTATTTGAAAAAACTAGTTATCTACCGACATGAAATTGTCTCCTCTTCTATCTCTTCCTCTTCATTCTCCTATATATTCCTAAGCTGAGCTGATCACATAATGAAGAACCTGTAAATTGGTGCCTTTAAAATAATTTATTGGAAAGTAAAAGAGAAAATTAAAAAAAATAATTCAAAGATAATTTTTAGATTATTGGGATGGTACTATCGTCTGTTCCAGATAGCTTTGTTCATCTTTGTTTGCCTAATATGACTTTGCAAGCTTAACATTTATTAAACTTTCAGAAAATCTTGACACATGGGGGTGTAACCACTAAAAATCATAGTGGCTTCACCCGATATTCAGTGGGATGGTCCTTCATTAAATGGGAAAGTCTGTCAAATGCTACCCTCTTCCTTCCAAAGCATTGTAAAATTAAAACACCTTAAGGCAGTTCAATTGCTGACTCACAGCAAGGCAACAGCAACACATTATATGATGAGCAATGCAGCCTGAAGAGAGGGAGGGCAAGGAAGGGAGGAGCGGGGAGGGAAGGAGAGGAGGGCAAGGATGGGGGAGAAAGAGGGGATGAAGGATAAAAAGAGGAGGAAAAGGAAATGAGAGGGAAGAAGAGGATAAAAGAAAGAGGAAGAAGGTGGAGAAAGAAAGAGGGGGAAGGAAAGAGGAAGAGAGAAAGTGAAGAACAAAGCGGAGGAGGGGAGAAGGGAGGGTGGCTGATGACTACCCAGTTGCCTTGTACAGAGCTGGCAGCCAAGAAGATGAAGAGAAGGATGACTAAATTAGGCCTCATCATTAGCAGCCCAGTGCTATTTACACTTCAAGGAGTATTTACACTTCAAGGAGTACTCCTGGTTCAGTGTGCTTTAGTGCCCTGGGTTTCAGTCCTTGACAACATCCAGGGAGGAGAGAGGTAGGGGAAAGGGTCGGAGCCTGGAGAAGCTTTGAAGTCCTGTAGGAATAAGCTCTGCCCTACCAGGCCCATCTATCTGATCCATGGCTGACCCAGCTCTGGACACCGATGTGATTGACCAGTTTCTTCTCCCAGAAGCCCCATGAACTAGAAGCAGTTATGTGCTTACCAGCGTCACGGCTGAGACACTAAGGCACACAGACACTAAAGCATTTGCCCAAGGTTTAAACTCAAAAGGTAAGGACCAGGGTCTGAAGCCAGGCAATCTGCTTTCAGATTCCCTGCTTTAATGAAACCATCGTCGTCTTTGTTGTGTAATACAGTGTAGTGTGTGGTTGTATGTTTTAGTCCATTTAGTTAGCTAAGCAGAATAGTGTGAGCCAGGTTTACTGTTAAATAACCATAAAACTGAAGGTTCAGAGAAAGTGGGTGCAGTTGTCACATAATTGCCCTCTTCCTGCGTGTGTGTGTGTGTGTGTGTGTGTGTGTGTGTGTGTGATTCCTGTGTTTACCTCCGCAGGTGCCTGTTGACAATGAAAAGATACTAGAAGCATGTGTTTCCTGCTCCTGACGAGACTTAAAAAAAAAAAAAAGAAAAAGAAAAAAGAAAGAAAGAAAGAAAAATTTCATTTAGCCCCCTACTTCCAAGGGTTTGGAAAGGATTTTTGAAATTTACATGCATAATGTGGTTGAGAGTACTTTGTGTTAGCGTTTTATCTAAGCTCTGCCCCACAGTTACCTGGCAACAGCCAGGTATGCCTGATTCACTATAAAAGGAGCTGCTTGCTTTCTTCCCATCTTGCTCTATCTCTATCCTCTTGACCCTTCCCCCACTCTCCCCATTCCCTTCCCCCTCTCTCCACGTGCTCATAACTGGCCTCTATACTCTCTCTCTCTTTCTCTCTCTGCCTTTCTCGGTCTCTACTACCCTCTCAACTCCCCCTCCCCATGTCCTGAATAAACTCTATTCAATACTATACCATCATTGTCCTGTGGCTGGTCCCTCGGGGGAGTGGATGCCTCAGCATGGGCCCGCAGAGGCACCCTCTTCCCCCACACCTAACTACACATCCACCAAACATATTCTTTCTCTCCCTTATCTTTTTATAAAACACAACACCTGGAATGAACCACATTTAAACGATTTCTTCTCAAATGAAATGTATATTAAGCCAAATTTTTACTAAAGTCCTACCTTGTGGGACCACCCACAGACAACAAGCCTGCCATGATGATTCAGGTGCAGAAGTGGGAGAAGATCGTGAACAGAAGAAAAGGAGAAGTGGGGGGTGGGGCAGAACATCCAAGAGGGAGGCGGTAGAACCACACCCCCAAACCCTGTGAGCCAGGGTGACCAGCCAGGTTGGAAGGAAGGGCCGCTGCAGCACTTACCCTTCGCTCCTCTGGGTCATCCCTTCCCTGGCTGTTCTGCGAGGGATAACAAGCCTGCCCCTTGCCATACCTGTCATAAACGAGGTGGAAGAGCTCTACAGCAAGAGAAAGAGTAGGCACTGTTACCAAAAGTCCAGCCATGTCAGGTGGCATGCCAGGAAGGCCTTTCCCCCATCTCTTTCAAGCTGAGAGGCGGCAGTGTTATTTCCTTTGCCTAAATGTTTCCATACAGACAGAATGTATTCTTGGAAACAGAAAGAAAAATCAAGGTATGCAATAATTAGAACCCCTCAGCTAACCAGCCCTGACACCTTTGCTCCACCATGCGACTCTGACCCTCTGAAACTGTCGGTCAGATTGAACCCTTTATTTATTTATTTATTTATTTATTTATTTATTTATTTATCTATTTATTTATTTATTTATTTATTTATTGCTTTGTTATTGCATTATGTATTTTCTTTCTTCCTTTTATTATCTTTAACCTTTTTTTACAGTCCAGTCATTATCGCCCTCTCATTCTGCCCTCTTACAGTTCCTCATCCTCCCCCCCATCTCTAAGACCATGTCCCCACACCCCAACACCCTCCATGCCTCCCCATTCCCTGGGGCCTCATGTCTCTCAAGGGTTAGGTGTATCTTCTCTCACTGAGGCTAGACCAGTCAGTCCTGTGTTGTGTATGTGCCAGGGGGCCTTGGACCAGCTAGTAGTGTATGCTGCCTTATTGGTGGCTCAGTGTCTGAGAGATTTCTGGGGTCCAGGCTTGTTGGGACTGCTGGTCTTCCTATGGGGTCACCCTCCTCCTCCACTTCATCCAGCTTTCCCCAAATTCAACCACAGGCGTCTCCAACTTCAGACCAATGGTTGGATGCTCTGCCTCAGTCAGCTGCTTGTTGGGTCTCTAAGAGGACAGCCTGATAGGCTCCCATCTGTAAGCACACCATAGATAGCATCAGTAATAGTGTCACGCCTTGGAGCCTCCCCTTGAGATGGATCAAGCTGAGTCTGTCGCTGGACCTCTTTCCTTCAGTCTCTTCTCCAGTTTTGTCCCTGCAGTTCTTTCAGACAGGAACAATTATGGGTCAGAGTTTTCGACTGTGATATGGCAACCCCACCCTTCCACTTAATGCTCTGTCTTTCTGCTGGAGGTGGACTCTACAAGTTCCCTCTCCCCACTGTAGGGCATTTCATCTAAGGTCCCTCCCTTTGTGTCCTGAGAGTCTCTCACCTCCCAGGTCTCTGGTATATTCTAGAAGATCCTTCCACCTCCCACCTCCCAAGGTTGTATATTTCCATTCATTCTGCTGGCCCTTGGGGCTTCACTCCTGGTCCCCACCCCAATACCTAATCATGTTCGCCCTTTGCCATGCCCCTCCTCTCCCCTCTCCCACACAGTTCCCTTCCTCCCTCTGCTTTCTTCTCCCTTCCAAGTAGGACTGAAGCATCCTCACTTGAGCCTTTGGCTTGTTCTATGGATTGTGTCCTGGGTATTCTGTATATTATTGGCTAATACCCACTTATTAGTGAGTACATACCATGTATGCCCTCTTGGATTTGAGATACCTCACTCAGTATGATATTTTTTTTAGTCCTATCTATTTCCCTGCAAAACTCATGATGTCCTCATTCTTAATAGCTGAGTAGTATTCCATTGTGTAAATGAACCACATTTTCTGTATCCATTCTTCTGTCGTGGGACATCTAGGTTGTTTCCAGCTTCTGGCTATCACAAATAAGGCTGCTGTGAACATAGTGGAACACGTGCCCCTGTGGCATAGTGGGGCATCTTATGGGTGTATTTCCAAGAGTGGTATAGTTGGGTCTTTAGGTAGATCTATTTCCAATTTTCTGAGGAACCTCCAGATTGATTTCCAAAGTGGTTGTACCCGTTTACAATTCCACCAGCAATGGAGGAGTGTTCCTCTTTCTCCACATTCTTGCCAACATGTGCTGTCACCCGAGGTTTTGATCTTAGACATTCTGATTGGTATAAGGTGGAATCTCAAGGTTGTTTTGATTTGCATTTCTCTGAACACTAAGGACTTTGAACTTTTCTTTAGGTGCTTCTCAGCCATTCAGGATGTCTTTGTTGTGAATTCTCTGTTTAGTTCTATATCCCACTTTTTTGGATTGAGTTGTTTGGGTTTTTTTGTTTTGTTTTTAGGTTAGCTTCTTGAGTTCTTTATATATTTTGGATATTAGCCCTCTATCAGATGTGGGGTTAGTGAAGATTTTTTCCAAATCAGTAGGCTGTCAATTTGTTCTATTGACTATGTCCTTTGCCTTACAGTAGCTTTTCAATTTCATGAGGTCCCATTTATCAGAGATCTTTCTTTTATACATTGCCTTGGCCAGGGTGCTTTGCCACAGAAAATTTAGCTAAGCAGCTAATTTAATACCTAGTTTTAATTACAGAGCCCATGGTGAAAGGAGAGAGCAAACTGCCAAACATTGTTCTATGTCATCCACATGTGCACTGGGGCACATGTGCAGTGACCCTCCCCTCATCATATATACAGCAAGAATAAAATACAAATTAAAAATCAAAGAGAGAGTTGAGAACAATAAAGGAAGATATCTAATGCCAATCGCTGCTTCCACATGCATCTTTGTATGTACATAAATATATAACCCTCTCCATACACATATGCACACACAACATATGTAACATCATACACATAAAGACTATATTTATTCTTTGTTCTAAAATGTTCTCAACTCCTTGTTAACTTTGAATTTTCAACAGTGACTATTCTCCCCATATTGGGAACAAAAGCATCCAGGAAAGTAACGCCATGATTCCCACAGTTCTTCTCAAAAAGGATTAAAGGCAGGAAATCATTTGTTTAAGTGTGATTTTTTTTTTAACCCTCTTCTTGGATGCTGATGAGATTTCTTGGGAGAAGGGGTCGGTTAAGCATTTGATTTATATCTACATACTTTGAAATTTGTCCCTTGCCTGAAGTTAGATCTCTGTGTTCATTCAGACAGGAGAAAGGGTCATATTACTCACAGGGGACACTGGATATTGTTAAAAATCAGCAGTAATCACAGTGCCCCCTTGAGCATCCTGAAACACTGGGTGCTAAGAGGAGGATGGAACATGTCTTCCTTGTGGTCCTCATGACGCCGCAAAAGAAGGCAAATACTGAAAGATTTCAAGGATGGCGTTAGGCTTTCCCCGAGCCTCACCTTCAAGATGTGTGTGCCTGAGTGGATGTGTGGATGCTCATGAGAGAAGACCACTAAAACAGTATTCGAGAGTTGTAAATAGATTCGTGCTTATTTCTCTCTTGTATCTTTAGAGAGAAAACCTACAAAGGTATGAAGTATACGAACAGAGGTGGTGTGGAACAGAAGGGCATAACACAACAATCCAAGGGGTCCATGAAACCATCCCTTTTCCAGATAGCATGCTTTCCCGTACAAACTTTCCTGGAGCACAGCTCGTGTGTACTGCTGTGCTTTATGTGAAGGAAGCAAGGATCTCAGTGAGCAGTGATTTAGGATTGCTGAGAGCATCCTGCTTGTCTTGGGCTTGTTTACTTTTGCTTGGTTGAAAAGTATTTCATTTATTTATTTAATGTCCTTTGAAATGTGTACTCTAACACATGTCTCTTGCTATTCTCCAGTGCAAACACTGCCTTAGAGGCATGTATTTAAGACAGAGACTTTATTCGTATCTACGCCACATGCTGTCTGCATAATAGACATAAATGCTTAAGGTAGACAAACAAAACGAATGCCAAGGCTTGCTTTTCTGGGAAATACTCCCGGCTTTCTTTCACATCATAAGCAGGCACTTGCAGTTTGAGGGATCTAGATCCTTAAATATGAATAAAATATTATGAAAAGATAATAGCCACATTTATAGACATTTATAAGTGTCAGAAACATCTGGGAATAGTGGTGAATTACCATAGCTATTTCCAGCAGTAATTAATGGAGGTGAAAATTTGAACAGGAACAAAAGAATAAAGGTGTAAGACTATTTAGACATTCCAGAGAGTCACTACAATCAGTAGGCAATAGACCTCAGCCCACAGCTCCTGTTCTGTGAAAACATATCCCAAATCTGCAGAGCTTAAGGCTCCATCCCCCTTGACCTTCACACAAGGTAGCCTCTGGCCTCAGGCCACCTTGGGAATGCAGGCAGTGGGAAAGAGAAACAGATCTTTAAACTTTGACTCATCCTAAGAAACTTAAAACAGCCACATACAGTTCCCATGGCTACCATATTGGGGGCTATAGTTCTGGGGTGGAAAGAAACTCACTTTTATTCCCCCCCCCAAAAAAAGCTCCAATGACGTGGTAGAGGGGATATAAAAACCAGAGAGTTAAAAGCCAATGAGTATGGTCTGGAAATGTGTATTACATTTTAAATCAGGAGCTAATGTCAAAAGTTCAGAGAGTCTATTGTTGGGAAAATACATACGAGGTTTTTTGGGTTTTTGTTTGTTTGTTTGAGCTTCTGTTTTTAGGAAAATAAACATTCTCTTAAACCCTTTGTCTCTTCCATAAACTTTGGGAAACACTCTCTTAAGATTTCTTGGCATCTGGCTTTTACCCAGGTTCAGGTGATTCAAACTCAGACCCTGACGCTTGTCCAGAAGTGGTTTTACCCACGGAGGCGTCTTCTTTCTCTGAAACTGTCTGTGGCTTCCGTGAAGAAAAAAAAAACTACATCTTGATACAACAAAGCACACAGCAGTCTGAAGGACAGCAGCCACTCAGTGAGAAGTCAGTTGATGTGCATCCTTATCCCCGGGATGGGCATTCCCCAAACCTCATCTGCATCTTTTATTGCAGGTCCATGTCAGAGTCAGCACAAGCTACAGTTATGTATGTGCGAAAGCTCGCCAGCCCACTGTGAAGTGGAAAGATGTGAATGTATCAGGTTTTGTATTGATTCCCATAGAAGCTCATATGCATTTTGAAAAGTGGATTTGTTTTTCATGACTTCTCTGCCCAATACAAACACTGGGTGCTAAAGGGAGAGTCCTTTAATTATCTTTTCAGGAAACCTTGATGAATGTGTAGATTCTAAAGTTACCAACCAGCGCAGCCCCCTGACAGCCCAGGCATCTTCTAAACACAAGTTAACTGCAAATCACAGGTCTCCTCCCTACACATAGTGCTTTTCTCAACACAGAGTGATTAACATCTCCATCAAGTAAAAATCTCCAGTTGTATCATATGGTCCACACTACTCTCAGGCCACTCACCCATCTGGCTCCATTATTTCTGCCATTTGCCAGCATGTGGGTCTGTATGTGCGTGAGGGGTGAGGGGCGACAGAGGCCAGCTGGGTGTCTGGAGTGACACGTTACCACATGTGCACGGTCAGGTTTTAACTTGTAGCCAGTCACTCTGTCCTTCTAATGAAGCAGGGCAGCTAGCCTTGATTACAGTACTCTGGGATTTCAACTCTGATCCGTGCCCTGCTCAGTGTCTCTGGAGGATCTCACAGGATGGAAGAAATGAATGTTTGTGATTAATTGAGTGGTAAGTTAGAACCTGGGAGTTTCTCCACTGTGAACATAAATTCTACAGATCAAGGAAATATTGGTGATTCTGGACGAAAGACAGAAGGTTTTGAGCCATTGAAGAAAAACTTATATAGAAAACTAAATGTGAAATAGTCTTAATTTATGTGTGTTCCCTATGCATATACATAATCAATATACTTAGGTCAATGTACTACTCAATATACTTAGATCAAAGGTTAAACTTTATCCTGACCTCTCAAGGTGATTTAGTCCCGTGCCATTTTATATACAGGTATTTATTTCTACCTAGCTTTCTTTTTAATTTTTCTTTAAATTGCTTTTGAAAGTGTGTAAATATGATAAAGAGAAAAGTGAAGCTGTAAGGAGAACGAGTTGAATTTATGCACCACTTGGCGCTGTATCTAGGAACCATCAAACCTAGAGTCTTAATTATCTAAAGTTGCTATTTATCAAGCTGTCCATAGAAGTCACTGGAGAATGCAGAGAGCATAGCACAGTTACTGTGATTTGTGAACAGCCATTATTATGTACTGAAAGAAAGAAAAGAGGAGGAGGAAAAAAGAGAAAGAAAGAAGGTAGGCGCCCTAACACAGGCTAATTATAACACATTTGATGAATATCAGCCAACCCCAGCTAGGGCCTTCCTGGCTACACATTTTTACATGTTCTTGTTTCAATGTACCACTTACATTATTTTTTGTTAAGGCAAAATAAGACTCCAAACTGAAGTAAGCATTTGATATAGTCTCTTCCAGAGTCCAGTGATCTTGTGTGCCATCGGTTACAGCTGCAGAACTGGGACAGGAGGTGCTATGGCAGAGAGGCTAATAGAATGGTCACTAAGACAATATGGAGTTCAGCTCACTGTGTGCTGCTGTTGACTCTGACTCGTATGGTTCCCTCTAACCAGACGTCTGTTCACGGAGAGAGATGGGGGACATTAGAACAGGCTGCGATGACGATACGGAAGCTCTGTAAGGCTGGAAACCGGTTCAACAGTCTGGGCAGCTTGACCACATCATTTAATCTCTTGTCCTTTCTTATCTTTAATGTGCAAATTGTGAATAATGATTAAAAGTATCTGATAGGCTTGTGGTCACTTTGAATGCAATAATCATAGGACATACTGAGCCCATAGGTGTGCTGGCACTATTCTAGTTCTCGAAGCGGCGGGAGATAGGGGGATGAGAGCAGAGTTGCTGAGCCTACAGAGGACACCAGCAACCACTCATTCCTTCACTGATCGTCACAGCCTCAGTGTCTGCTCCCTTAGGTACACATAACTGCTTTAGACAGTTGTAAAATTCTCTGGTTGGTGAAATTGGCCTCAGGTTTTCTCGCTTCCCGGTCAGCTGTCCTTGTCTAATTTATTTCTCTCCCACTGTTCTAGTGAGTCAGGGCCACTCACTCAAGTCTACAGATACAACCTAAGCTATTACTTCCACCATCTCATCAAAAATCTGCTATGTGAAGCCCTATCCACTGAGAAAGAATGGGAGAGACACAGAGACAGAGACAGAGACAGAGACAGAGACAGAGAGACTTAGAGACAACGGAAACAGAGTGTGTATGGTATTACTGAATGAATCCAAATTGCTCTGTTGGCACACTGTATTGGCACACTTATGTATTCATAAGTCTGAAGTTCTAAAGTACTCCTTTAGAGACACTGTGCCTGGTGCAAAAGAACTTTTAAATAATAGAATATCAGACTGAAAGTAGGCTCATTAGGTAAAGAAGGACCTGGGACCGACCAGGTATCTGGCATTGTCTAGTCACTCCCTGTAAGTAGTTCTGGCTGCATAAGGGAAGGCCCTGGGTAGGGATCCAATGGTGTGTGTAGTTTAGCTGGAGAGACAGAAACATCCATCAGATAGATAATGACAGTATAAAGCCAATGCTTAATGATGCTCTGAGAGCATATAAAAAGGCCACAAATCATTTATTAATAATAAGTGATAGTTGCTGAGTAGGTATGATGTGGTGGCTTATCTTTGATAAAATGTAAGCACTGTAATACTGAGGATTAGCATCATTGAGGGTACTTGCCATGTAACAATTACCACTATTCAGAATCTTTTCATCAAACACACAAGAATCGCCATCATAGTCTCCTTTCTTCCCTCCACTTTAGTACCTGGGAACTACTCTCTAGCTATATAGAAGCCGAATTGCACAATATGTTCTTTAGCCTTGGCTTCTTTTGTTCAGAATAGTATTTGCGAGGGCCTCCCTCTCTCAAGCTCTCAGTGGATAGGGCTTCACATAGCAGGAAGTAATAGCTTCGGCTGGGTCTGTGGACTTGAGTGAGTGGCCCTGACTCACTAGAGCATCCAACATTGATGCATTTTGGAGCACATATCAGGGCTTCATTTTTTCATGGATGAATAATACTGCACTTGTATTCCAATCTGTTTATCTGGTCATCAGTGGTGGACATTAGGATTGGTCCTGGGGGTTTTGTTGGTTTACTTTGGCTTTTTGTTTTTGCTATTGTGAAAAGTGTTTCTCTGAACATGTGTGCAGCCCTTTTCACATACGTTCCTGTTTTTGCTTCTCTGGGCTGTACATTCAGAACTAGAATAGCTGGATCAGATACAATCAATTTAACTTAACTGAACCAACCACCAATTGTAAAGTTTCCAATGACTTTATCATTACCAGTATAGGAGGGCTTTAATTTATCCAGATCCTCTCCAAACTTGCTGTTTTTCATTTTTCAAGGAAATTCTAGTCCTTGTAGGTGGAGGGATGTCTGGTTATCATTTTCATTTCTCTGAAATGGGACAGCAAACATCTTTTCATATGTTTGTTGGTCAATTGTATAGTCTTGTGATATAGTTTTAAAGGTCGTTATCACTTAATTCTTATCATAGACTTGGCAAGTGTTTCCTAGATAAATGACCAGAGGCTTTGAAAGTAAGATCGAGTATCAGGGGCCATGGCAGAATCAGGTTCATGCTCTGGAAATAGGGGAACTTAGCCTGGAAAGTGAGGGAGTGGGAACAAAAGAATATTTGAACCTCTCAAATAAAGACAGACCTCTAGGGCTATAATGTAACCATAATGATGAACGACTGGGGGAAGTGCCTTCCCTATCAGGCAGGTGCTAGCCATAGAAGCCAAAAGGAGGGCACTGTCTGCATCCCTGCTTAAATAGGTTGGCCCGAGACATTCAGCTTTCATAGGGAGGCTTTTGACAACCTCTATAGGACACCAGAAACCTCTATCTTTAATTTTAAAAAATAACTAGCTTGTCCTAATTACACCAAGATCTACTATCTTTCAGCAAGTGCCTTTTTATTTGATTAGCTAGCACTCTATGATGAGAATATAGAAAGATGAAGTTAGACATAAATAACCTAACGGGAACAGAATCCAAGCGGTTTCAAAGAGCTTCTACTCATTGAGATAGAACAGGTGAACAGAGAACACAGGGCTGAGAGCCAGTGCTTTTCTACCCATAAACTGGTCCACTGCCCATGAGAAGGGTGCCTGAGCACACACCCATATCACCCGAATTACATATGTGGATATTATACGATGGCACATTATGGCCATATTACAGTTGTCACTAGCCACTAAGACATCACACATATTTTTCTCCCTTTGATCATCACTGGGAAAATCAACAAGGCACAGAAGGAAGTTTTCCCACAGAATGCCTTTGAAAAATCCAGAGAATTTCTCATAAAAAGATGTCTGAAGTTACAGGGGACTTGGTAAAATGGGAGGTTGTTTTCAATTTCAAGACTCTCTTAGTCCCAATACTGCATGATCGTTTATGCTTTTGGAGAATTAAAGTGGTAGATGGAAGGACTCTGTAAGTCAGGAGTAAAGAGAATCAGTGCTCACTGGGATTAGGCAGGGAGAACAGAGTTTAAGATTGAGGTAACTTTAAAGTGTCTGGAGAAGCCAATTTCCTGGGACCTAGCTTGCTGCCTCTGCTCTGCATTTTCTTGGGGACCCTCTGAATAACACGGGCCTGTCACATTGCCCTGGACCTTGTGGGTGTTTTCATTAGCACACAGAGGCAAACCTCCAGCAACACTAGGACTTTCTGTTGACTTTAAAGGAAGTGCAAAGTACAGATGTTTACCAAAAGTAGCCTGTCTCTGCTTTCTGTTATGTACTTAAATGTATTCCCCTATGAATACAACATTTGGGAGCAGAAATGCCTGAGGCTCAGTTCCCATCCAACCCCCCCAACCCCTCAGGATTTCCAAGACCGAAAGAATAAAGAAATTGGTGGAAAATTTTCTACCAGATGTGGTGACTATCAGATGACCTATCTATAGTGTAGACTGGTGCTTTTAAGAAATATATTCCAAAGAACATGGGCTTTTCGTTGTCCTTTTCTTTTTTTCAGGCAACTGTGTTTTTAAAAAACATTTGCTCCAAGAGTCTTCTTTCCCCTTATTTTAAAAAAATAAAGTCCCACAGCAAAAGTCACATTTGCACAGAGACAGGCACTGGTGGAGACAACTGGGCAGCATTTGCTGAGGTCCCGACTGTATCTGTAGCATTTGTTTCCTGGAGAGCAGCCTGAGATAAGGTGAGATCTTCCAGAGACTAAAGCCTGCACAGGGCTTTGCCAGACATGGAGCTGATTCCCAAGGGCACACGCATTTCAGAACATGATCTTTTTATTTAAGACTAATTGGGATGTAGGAAGTGTTCTCAGATGACCCCACCTATATTGGAGTTGTGTGTGTGTGTGTGTGTGTATGTGTGCAGGCGTGCATGGATGTGTGTGTGTGTACAAATCCAAGTTCAAAAGAACATGCATGGGATCCCCCCCCCACGTGCATAGAGGAAGTTAGAAAATGTGGACATTACTGACTTTTTTGCATCTTCTTTCCCCTAAGGCATAAGACACTAAGGAGCCGCACACGGTGGAACCAGGCTAAGTCCTTGGCTGCCTGAGGATAGACTGGGAGGTTTTCACTTTTCGGTTTTTTGGTGATGGGGATTGACCCCAAGTTCTTACCCACACAATGCAGGATATCCCCCAGTCTTATGTCTTTAGGATCTAATGTTTATATTTTAGTTTAACCTCATTAGTGTTTTTGTTCTTGAGAGAAAAATATCAACATTGCTGAAAAATAGACAATTTTAAATTAAAAAAATTGTCATTACAACCCTACCTACAACAAGGTTTTAATATTTTAGCCTTAGAAAAATAATTTCTTGTCTACGGTTGTATAAATGCATGTGTGTCACCTCTAATATTGATTTACTTACAGAACTGAGTTCATACCGTATATATTTCTTGTTTCTATTTTCATTAAACATTGTAAAATGAAATCTTTGACTCCATATTCTTTGAGCATATGACTTAATTTTTTGCTTGTTTCCTGTTTGGGGTATTGTGTTTTAGTTGCCCTTGTGTAATAGGAGCATGTATGTGTTTGAGTAGGGTTGTGTCTACCTGAGTGTGCACATATGGATACTAGGGGTCAACTTTTAGTATCTCCCCGTATCACATTTCATTGTACTTTCTGAGATAGGGTCACTTCCTTAGACTGATTTAGCTGGTCTGAGTAGCCAGGAAGTTCTGGGGAATCTCATGTCCCTACCCCCACCCCCACTCTGTGGTTACAGATGTGCACTGCCATAGCTGCTGGGATCTGAACTTGGGTCATCATGCTTGTACAGTCAGCCTTTTCTTTACTCAGCCAACTCCCCAGCTCCTGACCACAGGGCTTTAAACAACTCGGGATCATTAGATGAACACAGATTTTGGCTTTATGATTACTGAGTATTTTAATGCATACCCTTTGTCATAGGTCTCTGATGATTGTTTTCATATAGTTACTGGAATAAGAAATGATGAATAAAATATAGACACACAACTCATAAAGGTTCACAGTAAATTCTGCCCTTTCTGCTCTGAATGAACACACCATCGACATCTGTGAAGACCCACATCACATTCTCCTGCACTCCATGCCTGAGCAGTCTTTGAGCATCCTAAATGGTTTCCAAAGACATGCGCAGAAATAGAAAAAGCAGTTCAATATTCCTTTAATTATTAGCTCTTTTCATGTCTAAGTAATTACACCACAGAATTGGTTTTTTTCATCTGTAAATATGTCATAGACTCACTGAATATCATGGCGCATGCCTGTAATCCCAGAACTTGGAGAGAGGAGGCAGTGAGATGAGATGTTCCAGTTGGCTTATGTGAAAGGTTTAAATGCCAACTTGGGCTTTGTGAGACTATGAAAAACAAAGGACCACACCAAAAGAGTACATTCTTTATTCATTCGTCATCTCCTTGATGATCTTCACTCACAGGCTCTCAGTTCTGAGACTTCTGTGGGATGTGGTTCGTTTCACTATTTATCTGTGCACACCCTTGTCTACATGTCTCATGCTTGTCATGCATAAGGCTTTGATCGATTTCTGTGAATCTAATTCAAGGTAGTCTACAGATATAGAATTTACTCTTCTTCTGAGGGGAGGAGCTTCTGCACTGCAGCCTGAGAACATAATTCTCACCAATTAGTTAGAAGAGCTAAGGGCAAGGGTAGCTGCAATATGTCCCACTCTCTACATTTCTGCCATGATATCACGATTCCTGAAAAGGCTGTGTGTATATAACTGTGTATGTTGGGAGGAAGAGATGGGAGGGAGAGGGAAAGAGAGAGAGAGAGAAACAGAGAGAGAGAGGAGTGACTTTTTTAGTCTCTTCCTACCAGAGTCAAGAAACATAAGCAGTGTTGTCACAGAGCTAGGGAAAGAGAAACCTGAGGCTCTATGCTGCAGCCTGTCCACTGCTGAGTTCATAGAGCTGGCTACACATGGGGCAAGGTTGTCCCTGTTCTTGCATAAGGAACCCTAAAACTCAACATAACTAGTAGGCTTTTGGTTTCTGCTTCCAGGAAATATCTCCATGCCAAAAATCCTCCAGATCCCAGAGGAGGCAGATATGGCCAAGCTAGTCCTAAAACATCTCCTACTCCCTATACACCAGCTTGATCTGCCTCCATGGAGAAAGATACCTGCACACATCCATGAGTATAACCACGCATTCATAAGTTCTTATGGAATGAGCATTAGTCTATCACTTCCTCATCTGGAGACAGGCACCTCTGCGTATAAAGTTGATGCTGGAGGTAGAGGACATTCAAGGAGGGACCAAAAGCCCCTAGACATTTTGGTAGTCAGTTCTGTATACTGGTGCCTAGAAAATAAATAAAGGATTTAAGAAAATCCAGAAAAAATTCTAATTTGAAATGTAAGTTTAATGAAATATGCACTACACATTCAACTACAAGACGGTGCACAGATGTGTGTAGAATTATTATATTCCTGTGAATAGAAAAAATGACTGTCTGTCAAATATCAAGTAACTTAGAATAGTCAAAAATCTCTTCTCTCTGTAGCAGTTACTTGAGAGAGAGAGAGAAAGAGAGAGAGAGTGCATGTGAGCAAGAGGGGCAGGGGATGTGTAGGTGGAGAGGCTCTGGGAGGAATTGGGGGAGAGAAAAAAATATGATTAAATATTTTTTATAGGAAACATTTCATTTAGAATTAAAAAAAAAGAACAACGGAACAGCTAACTCCATACTCAACTCTATGGCATGTCCACCCCATGTAAACAAGCCTGAAGGTCTGAAACTGGGACACAGTGGGGTAGAGCATCTACAGTGTGGACTTTTAACCCTTTGTGGAGAGAGGCAGGAGTAGTGAGAGAAGAAGGCGGAAGAGAGAAAAGGAACGAGAGAGAAAGAACGAGAGATGATTTTTAATTGGCTTTTGAAAGATTTAATTTCTTATGTATATGTGTGTTTTACTAATAGGTAAGTATCAGGATTATTTCATAATCTATTCATAAAAGCACATGGTAAGCCTTTGTTCTTAACTGCAGGCACTTTTTTTTTTTTAGTTACAGAGTGCTTGTTCAATATTCATACCCAGGTATGTCATGATATACTAATTCAGTGTGTATATGAGTGTTTATGTATATGAGATTTTAAATGTTTTTTAAATATTTATTTATTCTATTTTTATGTATATGAGTGTTTTGCCTGCACATATCTATGTGTACCACTTATAGACAGTGCCTAAGGAAGTCAGAGGAGGGCATCGAATCCCCTAGAACTGCTGTTATAGATGGTTGTGAGTCACCATGTAGGAGCTGAGAATCGAACCTAGGTCCTCTGCAAGAGCAGAAAGTGTTCTTAACCACTGAGCCACCTTTCTGGGCCCTGATTTTTGGAACTCCCTGATTTTCATAGTATAAACATTTCCCCTGTGTTGAATTTGAAGCTATCAATGGCAGCTGTGGAAATCCCTGCAAAGTTGACTATCAGTTCTCAAGCTAGAGGAGGCCAGAGATTCACAGCAAAATGCCAGCAGATTTTGATGCTGAAATGGTCAAATGTCCCATGTTACTCAGGAGATGAGTGTGATGCTGGGAAATTATTGTCTCAGCATTGAAATTTACCTTCTGTATGTTACATGTTGTTACCTGGGTCACAAACACCATATAATAGGAGTAGACATACTTTGAGCATTTAAAAGAAAGAGCCAGGGATGCAGAAACAGTGTAGCCAATAAATTGTTTGCCATGCTATCATGAGGACCTGAGTTTGTTCTCCTGAACCACATATAAAAAGCGGGGCATAACGATGCATGCTTGTGACCCTAGCCCTGGAGAGGTGGAGTCAAGGGTATCTTAAGGGCTTACCAGCTAGCTAGCCAGCATAGCTTAATCAGTGAACCCCATGTTAGTGAGAGTGCCTATTTTAAAAGAAAAGTTGGACTGCACACGAGGAACAGTACCGAGGTTGACCTCTGACCTCTACACCCATGTGCACTTAGGTGTACCAGCATCCACGCACACATGTATATCTACATACACATGAAAATGTACATACACATGTACACATATGCACACATGGCTATCATTGTCAAAATACCTGGTGCAGATCATTGATAAAGAGGAAAGCATATGTTGTACTGCTAGGAACTCATGGTGGGGTGAGAAGCAGCTTTGTGGTGGGACTGGGAAGTGGTTTTCATCCAAGCCACTATCCCTTTCAAAAGCAAGCATCCAGCTAGGCTCCACTCTTAAAAGTCTTAAAATTTCCACTATTTCTGATAGTACCACTTTAGGGAATAAGCCTTTAATACATAGGCCGGTGGGTGGGAGGATTGTATAACAGTTTCCTCCAAGTTGGAACCTTCCATCTTGGAGGGAAGCTCATTAAGACGCAGGATGTTAAGAGGGAGGTAAAACAACAGGATGTGCTGAGAGGAGGGGAAACATCCTGTCCTGCAAGGAAGCTCATTAAGACAGGAAGTGAACAACTCAAAGGCTTCAGGAAATCACTGAAACTGGCAAGATTCACTAGCTCCCTCCCTCCCCAAGCATATATAAGCAGGTAAGGATTCAAGCTGCCTAGAAGAGGCTTTGATCAGCGAGGCTACCTGAAAGAAACAGAGACCCGTCTAACTGCTTGGTAGAAGCAGAAACCAGCTGAATTCCTTGGAAGAGGCTTCTGGATGAGCAGCTAGTGCTCTTAACTACAGGACCATCTCTCCAGTCCCTCCCCTTCTGATTTTAGTAATAGATACATTTCTGGGAAAATGAGAACAAGAATTAGTATATATCGACATCTCATTGTCTAAATGTACTTTTATTTTTATTTTTAAAATGAGAGAATTACTTTTTTTAAAAAGATTTGTTTATTTTATGTATATAAGTACACTGTAGCTGTCTTCAGACACACCAGAAGAGGGCATCAGATCCCACTACAGATGGTTGTGAGCCCCCATGTGGTTTCTGGGAAATGAACCCAGGTCCTCTGGAAGAGCACTCAGTGCTCTTAACCACTGAGCCATCTCTCCAGCTCCCTGAATGTTCTTTTAAAGGAGTACCTTTTCCTTTACTCCGTGGCCCCTTCCCCACTTCCCCACGGCACTTATTTCTATTATTACATCTCCCTCTTTTAGCCTCCTGCTTACCTCTTCCAAGCATCTGTAATTATTGCCCTGTCCTGATAAGCCAGGGTAGCCTTCCAGCTGGACACTCTTCATCACATCTGCACAGCCCATTTGAGCATGTGTGTAAATACAGTCATAGGTTTTAGAGGATTTGGATTTGGCTGTTGTTGCTAAGCCTGGGTACCATGCTGGTGAGGACTCCTGGATTACAGGTTTCTAAATTCTGTTTTAGCACATTACCCCTGCAGAATGAAAGCCTAGACTCGGAACAGTCCAGACGAAGATGGTAGGGGTCTTGGTCTGTTAGAAGTCCATGGGGATGAGGAATAATGACATTAAATGTTCAACAGAATGTGGATAGTTGGTCATTTTGGCTATGAAATATTTTATTCTTTCTTCTTTCTTTGCTGACTTAGAGGGTTGACATGTAATTATTTCCTCACTCTCTGGGAGTTTTCAAAGACTGAGCCCTCCATGCCCTTGAAGAAAGGGAACTGTCTCTTCCTGCAGCTTTGATCTATGCTCCAGACTTAATGAGCCACTGACGTCTGCTGGGAGGGTGAAGGGGAGAGATGAAGAGGTTGTGGGGTGAAGGAAAGAAAAAAACCAAACAAGGACAATACCAGACAGGACCTGAGGTGCTGAGAAACTGATCTGGGGGCTGGGGGGAGTTCTAGCTGGGCAGTGGTGAAGAGAGTGGGTCTGGGGAGTGGAGTCCTTATCTGACTCCATGATCACCTAGCAAAATCCTCCTGGCACACAACACACGTATCCCTGGTCTCGCCCAGCCATCCTGTTTTTCTTCTGTACACACAAGAGCCTCCAGACCCAGAGATCTCTGACAGTGTGAATGATGTTAACACAGGTAACAGCCTGTGGTAAGGGCCACAGGCTGAAGTAATGAGAGCCACTTCCAGACCTGGAACATGAAATGCTGTTGTCCCTGGTTTTGCTCTGGCTTTGCATTCCCCCCAGTCATATCGACTTGGAATAAATCAAGCTGCTGAAGCTGGGGATCCATTTGTGAATGTGGCACAGCTAAACTTGTCAGGACTAATACCCAGATGCGGAAGCCAAAGCCGAGCTGAGGAAGCCAAAGCCCGAAGGCCTGAGGCTGGGTGCTTGTGAGTGGGGGCGGAGGCCAGGGGGAGGCTCGCAGGTGTCGAATACACAGCCTCCCCCTGACAGCAACCCGATCTCTTTCTGGAGAATTCTTGGAGGTCAGAATTCCTAGCTCTGCTTTCCTGTTTCCCAGAAGCCGAAACCTGAGGGTGCAGATCTGCCTGACCTCAGCCCTTCGTACTGGTGAGTGGATAACGCCAAGAGACATGCAGTATATACCTCTGAAGGTATACACATGACAGCATAAAATCCAGTCCCCATGTGTGCTTCTCATCTTTGCAGTTCCTGTGACACAATGCTCTGCCGAAAGAAACCTAAGGAAGGAAAAGCTTGTTTTGGTTCACAGTTTGAGGGTGCAGTCCACCCTAGTGAAGAAGTCACCATAGCAGAAGGAGGAGCCTGGCGGCAACCACAGCAAAAAAGCAAGAACCATGAATAATAATGCTGAAGGATACCGCCCGGTATACCCTCTCAAGGCATATCCTGCTGGCAGATACGATGTCTTCCAACACAATTAACTAAGATAATCCCAACAGACATGTCCAGAAACACATCTCCCAGGTGATTCTAGATTCTGCCAAGATGATAATTAGCACTAACCATCACACTACCCAGGACAACATCAATGTGGTTGCTCTGGGAGATCAGGGACTGGTAGAGGTACAGGTGGTTGCGAGCCACCTGGTGTGGGTGTGGGGAACTGAACTTGGGTTCCCTAAAAGAACAGTATATGCTCTTAACTGCTGAGCTATCTTTCTTAGTCTCTAGATTTGGTAAGATCCCCTGGCAGTGGCTGGGTGGCTGGGTTGAGGTTTAGGATAACTACAGGTCTTAAATCTTGATACTGTAGTGAGAACAGACCATCTGACAATGGGTTTTGCATAGCAGTGCCCTCCACTGCAGCACTCTGACCTTTTGCAGAGATTGTTATCCTATGGTCTCACCATTCTCTATTTAATGCTTTTCAGCCACCTTCAGTTTGTGCTTCTAGCAAATTCCCCGCTGGTGAGCAAAACGCAACTTTGATGGAGCAATTGGTGACAAGATAGAAAGAAAGCTACAAGTGGGGCAGGGAGAAACAATGTCCTTACCCTAGTAAAATAAATTGGCTTTCAGGTGGCTGGGGATGGAGGGAGAGACTAGTGGGAGAGATGACTGGAATGGGGGGTGGGGGAGCAAGTAGAAGCCTGGTGTGAGAGAAAACTCCATGGAATCTAGAAGGGGTAACTCCAGCAAAGTCTCCTAGTAATGGGGAGCCTAGGGTCTAAACCAGCCATCCTTTGTAACTAGGCAAGGCCTCCAGTGGAGAAATTGGGACACCAAGCCAGCCACAAACCCTCCTACCTACAATTTGTCCTGCCTGCTGGATGTGTTGGGACCGGAGCCTAGCATAACCCTTATCAAAGAGACCAGACAGACCTCATCCAGCAGCTGATGGTAGCAGATGCAGTCCCACAGCCAAACATTATGTGAAGCTCAGGGAGTCCTGGCAAAGAATAAGAAGAAGGATCAGAGGACCAGGGTGATCAAGGATACCACAAGAACCCGGCCCGCAAAATCAACTGACTGGGACTCAAGTGAGCTCCTAGATATCAGGGAACTCCTATGGGTCTGATCTAGGTCCTCTGCATATGTTATGGTTATGTGTCTCTGTGTTCTGGTGGGATTGCTAACAGTGGGAGCAGGACCAATTTCTGACTCTTTTGCTTGTCTTTGGGATGCTTTTCCTAATACTGGCTCATCTTGTCCAGCCTTGATGTGAGAATACATGTCTGGTCTTACTTAGCTTGTTATGTTGTATATAGTCGATGTCCTTTGGAAGGCTTGACCTTTTCTGAGGGAGGTGAAGTGAGTTGGATCTGGTGGGGGTGGGGTGGGGAAAGGGGAGTTCTAGAGGAGAGACTCGGGGGAGGGAAGGGAGAACATAATATATGAGAGAAGAAGAAGTAAAAAGAAAAAAAGAAAATTCACTTTCTAGATCCACTTGTGATTCCTACCAATTTGTATAAGAACCCACTATACTCAGCCCCAGGAGGCATTGTGTATGACGTATACTTACACATAGTAAACTTACTGTGATGTTCTTAAGGAGACTCTTATATAGAAACCAGCTTTTGTGTTATCTTGCTAGAATTAACATTATTAAGGAGGGGAAAAATCCTCTCTAATTTCTTCTTTGGCAATATGTCAGTATGATCGGATTAGAAGGAGCATCCAGTTCTGATCTAAATGAGATTCTCTTGATTTGGCTTTAATATGACTTAAGGTTAATGATATAAAAAGAGAGAGAGAGTCTAGAAATGCAGATTGAACAGGCTTACTTTTCTCGGTTCCCTAATAAATGCTGCTCAAGGGATGGTAAGGAAACCAAAATAGGCCATGTGCACAGACACAAAGGGAAGAGGAGGGGATGGCGGGCCATGACTGACTCATCCCTGTGAGGAAAACTGACACCAGAGTGGAGCCAGCAGTGGGAGACAGAAACAAGCTGACTCACACTGCAGAACTCTGGGGAGACTCAAGAAGGGAGCTTTGGGGTTCCTGGGAGAATGAGAATTTGAGGAGACATTTAAATAGAATGAGATGAGAGTGCATTATTTGCCATGGTTAGATACCTTTCTACACAAAACGGGAACATCCCCCAGTGTCCATCAAGGAGGCACACTGGGAAGGTCAACCCTGATAGCTCTCTGACTCAGAGCACAGCAGGCACAGCTGAGGGACTGTCCTGAGATAATGGGGTCATTAGTTAACCTACAAGCATTATGCACTCAAATTCAGCTCTACTGTGGTCAGTTGGTTGCCATATATATACATGTCAAGATTTTCAGTACCCAAATGCTACTATTGTTGAGGTCAAATATATCCCCCGAGGATTCACACTTTGAAGGCTTGGTCACCAGCTTTTGATGCACAAGGATGTGGTAGACTATTAAGAGATGAGACCCAATGACAGGAAGTTAGATCCCTAGGGGCATGCCCTTAAAGATGTCAAGACCTTAGTCCTACTGCTGCTACTATTACTCTTCCTCTTCCTCCTTTTCTTCCTCCTCCTCCCCTCCCCCCCCCCATACCTCCTCCTCCTCCTTTTTTTCCTTTCTTTTCTTCCTGGCTTCCATGTACCATGCATTTCCTGCCACAAGCTCAGAAGTCACAGGGCCTCCTGGACATTGAGTGAAACCTTTGGAATTATAAACCAAAGCAACCTTCCTCCTTATCAGTTTATTATCTCCGTTTGTCATGACGGTGAAACCTGACAACACGACAGTTATCTGCTCCAATACCGTTGTTCTTAGATGACAGTTACAAATACAATTTCAGGGTCTCTAGAACCAAGAGCAACTCTTCTCTCTGAGAGTTAGAAGAGTGCATGGCTGTGAACCATAGGAAAGGAGCCTGGCTCTCTGCAGACCAGCCATCTGGAAGCTGTGCCTTCTAGGTAGTATCTCGGGGCTCCCCACTGGCTCTTGGTTACTTAATAATACAGTGACTATAAGCACAATCCTGGAGTCATGTTGCTTGAGACCAAACTTAGCTCTGTCATTTGTCTGCTAAGACAACCTACTTCCCCATATGCTGGTTGCATTGTATAAAAGAGTTTAAAGAGTCTTGCACATCTTTGGTGCAAATACCAAGAATTTTCTTCCTCTTCCTCTTCCTCTTCCTTTTCCTCTTCCTCTTCCTCTTCCTCTTCCTCTTCCTCTTCCTCTTCCTCTTCCTCTTCCTCTTCTTCTTCTTCTTCTTCTTCTTCTTCTTCTTCTTCTTCTTCTTCTTCTTCTTCTTCTTCTTCTTCTTCTGTGCAAGCATTGCGTTTCTCTCTGTGACAGTTAGTTACTCTTGATCAGCAGCTTGACAGGACCTGGAGTCACTGAGGAGACATAGCTCTCACATACTCCTGGGAGGCTGTTTTTAGAAAGAATGAACTGAGCGGAGAAGATCCTTCTTGAGAATGGGCAGCACCTTCCAATGGGTGGCCCAATACTAAACGGGATAGGGACCGTACTTTTGCCTGCCTTCACTTGTTATGAGTGAGAATGTTTATCTCCGCCGCCTCCGCCGCCGATGCTGATGCTGATGATGTTAGTGCCATACTCTCCTGGCTCCAGATACCAGCTGCTTCTGCCTTCCTGTGTGGAACGTCATTGATGCTTAGGAACAAGGATTTCAGCATCAAACTTAGACTGCTGAGGCATCCACCTTCATGGCCTGAACAACTACAGAGGTTTCTGACTCTCCAGCAGATAGATGGCCATTGTTGGAAGGCCAAGTCCTTGTTACATAAAGGCAGTCTTTAGCACTTATATGTATATATTTATGTGTATGTACTTGTATGTGTATATAAATATATATATACACATATATATGTCTCTGTGTCTCTCTCTCTGTGTAGTGGTTTGAATATGTTTGGCCCAGGAGTGGCACTACGAGGAGGTGTATCCTTGTTGGAGTAGGTGTGGCTTTGTTGGAGGAAATATGTCACTGTGGGGATGGGCTTTGAGACCCTCCTCCTAGCCACATGGAAGTCAGTCTTCTAGATGCATTTGGAACAAGAGGTAGATCTATCAGCTTCTCCAATTCTATACCTGTGTGGAGACTGCCATACTTCCTGCCATAATGATAATGGACAGAAACTATGAACTATAAGATAGCCCCAATTAAATGTTGTCTTTTATAAGAGTTGCCATGGTCATGGTGTATCTTCATAGCAATGAAACCCTAAGATACACACTACACATACACACACACACACACACTCACACTCACACTCATTGAACATATATGTATTAATTGAATACACATATCAATCCCATTCCTGTGAGACCCCCAGGTAGAGTTTTAAGGGATTAATTCAACTAATATCACCATGTTAATTCTCTCATTATCATGAGCAAAATGTCTGCCAAAACAACAACAACTTACAATGGAAAAGATTTATCTTGGCTCATGGTCTCAGGGAAAATAGTCCCTTGCACAGGAGTGGCCCATTCCAGGCGAGATGAACTTGGCTCAGCTCCTCACATCCTGGTAGGCAGGAAGCAGAGAGCTCAGGTAGAACTAGAGCTGTACTGCTTTCGAGGCCCTCTCCCAACTACCCACTTCCGCTAGCTAGGCCATGGTCCGACCCTTCCAAAATAACACCATCAAAGACACTGGGTGGTCGGGCGCATGAGCCTGTGGGGGACATTTCACATTCAAGCTGTAACACCCTCAACAGAATTCTATGACTCAGAAAACTGTGACTCAGAGTGTGATCACTAGATTGTTTTTTAACCTAAACACTAGAGGCCCATGGTGGCTCCTAATGTCCTAGGAGGAGTGGTGGAGCTAAGAAAGCATAAATTTGAAATCATACTAATAGTAGTAAATGTGGACACCTCCACATGATCCCTCATTGATCACTACTGGAAAACAACTGGACCAGTTCATGGTTCCATATTGATCTCAGAACAGGAAGAGAAGAGGTATAAAAGGCAGCATGTGACCATTGGTGAATTATTTGAATATTGGCTGGGAATTAGGTAAGTCGTTTTATATAAAAGGGATTGTCCTTGATTTTAGAATACAGATTGTATTAGTCAGGGTTCTTGAAAAGAACAGAGCTCAGCACACGTACACACACACACACATACACACCCACCCACACACACACACCCCACAAGAGTGCACATGTAGGGGTTATGGGAGAGACAAGCATGGGAAAAAAGATTCACCAGGTTACGCTGGAGGAGATGGTCATATGAAACTGGGGATCAGGTAACCTGCTACATGGCAGAGCTTAGAAGAGAATAAATAATGGGATGGTTAAGTGATGAGCTAGTTGGGGGACAGAGCCAAGGCTTTTGGCCTAGACATTTACTCATACATAAGAAGTCTCAGTCATTGTTTCGGGGAGCATGACATAGGTGGCAAAGCCAGGTGAGGGCAAGCAGGCAAAAATCATTTCCTTTTATCTGGGCTGTCACCAGAGGTGCCAGCTACAGAGGGATAGGTTTTCCCCTCTTTGAATAATGTGATCAAGAATCCCTCATAGAAATACCAGCACTTGGAGTTTTAGTTGATTCTAAATGTAGTCAAGTTGACAAACAAGATTAACCCAGACAATGGAGTATTTAGAAGTAAAGGGAAGTGAACTCTGTAACTTACAACCAAGAAGTTGAAGGGGAAAATGAACATTAAGGTACAGTTTATCTAGGTGTGAGGAATGTTTAAGAATGAATGAACCCAGAGAAAGATAGGCTTTGTTGTGGCGTTTTCACATACACGTGTCTAATTGTGTTCTGATTCATCTCCCTACCTGTCTCATGCTCCCACCCTGCTCTGGCTGGTCCCTGTCCTTCCCCATATTGTCCATTGCCCTCTCTTTTTCCTCATCCCTTAAGACCTCTTCCTCCCCTCTCCTGACCCTCTTTCAGACTGTATCACACACATGTGCACACACACACACACACACACACACACACACACACACACACTTATGCAATGAGTCCAGTTCTCTGTAGATATGAGGTGACTAATTTATATGAGGGAAAATAAACAATTTTTCTTAAGTCCCAGAAACCAGGACTCACGTAGCATCATAATCTCTGTGAGGTTCAGGATCCTGTTCTCTCCTAGAGGGTGGCCGCCATCCGCGTGTCCTCCTGATCCTCATTGTCTTCACTGCGTTTCAATTAAGGAACTAACAAGGATTCTTTTTATAAAAAGTGACTTCAAGATGTTCACCAGTAACCTATGGAAATTCAACCTATAGTTGTGCTTGCCAAAAATATTACAGTAGTATTTGATTTTGTCCCCCTGGTCTTCCAGTTTGTTTAAATTGTGAACTTGATTATGCTTTTACTTCCACAGTATTTTTAAGTAAAGGCTAGTGAAGTATCATGACTCAGCAGGACAGGCTGAGCCTCGCCCAGATGTAAAATCCCCAAGCCCTACTGCCTTACAGAAGCAGAGATTGCAGCAAGAGAGATGGCTCAGGGAATACAGTGCTCTCTGGGCAAGCAGGATGGCCTGAGTTCACTCCCCAGCGTCCACGTGAAAAGGTGAATACACTATGACTCATGCCTGCTCTGCACCAAAGAGGGAGAGAGAGGATGCTCCCTGGAGCTCTCTGGATAGATGCCTGGACTGATTGGTAAGCTTCAGATTCACCGAGGGATGCTGTCTCGGAAAATAAGGTGAATGATGATTAGACAGCTGACCTGGCATTGATTACAAGATTTATTTCAATTTAGTAGGGTCATCTGTTCCACATCATCATTATTGAAACTGATGCAATCTCTTCTATCAGACAGGGAAGGAAACATGGCACACTGCCCACTGTTGTGTTGTTGTGCTGTTGTGTTGTTGTGCTCTCTCTCTCTCTCCCTCTCTCTCTCTCCCTTTCTCCCTCCCTCCGTTTCCTCCATCCCTCATTCCCTCACTCCCTCTCTCTCCTTGCTGTTTCTCTCTCTTTCTCTCCCCCCTTGTATGTGTATGTCTGTGTGTGTGTGTGTGTGTGTGTGCGCTCGCGTGCGCGATAGCCTCTTACTGAATCAGAAGCTCACTATTTTGTGTAGGCTGGCTGAATCACAGGCATGATAGCCTTGCCTTCATTTGTACGTGGGTGCTGATGATTTGACATCAGTGTCTTCTCAATCACTCTCGACCTTATACTTTTGAGACAGGGTCTCTTAGTGCTCACTGAAACATTAAGTCCAACCCTTTATCACCTCAGGAAAAAATGCCTGCCATCTTAGCCCAGCAAGCTCTCTCACCCACTTACTATCTCTCTGGCCCTGTGCCCATGGCTTCTTAACACTTCTAGCCAGGAGTGAGACATCCCACTTCTGATTATATTTTGTTAGCTAAAATTAGACAGCCACATGCCTAACCCAAGAAGTCAGGAAGTAAAACCCCACTCCAAACACAGAGTGAAGATGTCAGAACGTGGAGAACGCCTCTGACCTCCGGGCTCAGCACTTCAATAATGATGGTGAGCTTGGGACTTCCCACGTCAGCCTTGTGAGTTTGCTCTCAGCTGTTTTCAAAGCTAACAGATTTCTTGATTAATAGAATTAGCCAGCTGTGTTTTGTTATGATTCTAGGAAGGGTAATAGCAGATTGGACCAAGGGCTACTCAGCTACATCTGCTTGTGAATATCTGATGATAAAGTCAAGTTACCTTAGTGCTTCAAGGTCTCATTGGTGTCATCTGATGTGTGATCTTCGACCTGTGGGAGAAGTAGACAGGACTCTTGGGGAGTCTCCGGAACACAGTTAAGGAGGCCACAAAAACCTTTCTTTCTCAGTCATACACATTTGAGAACAGATTTTTCTCCATCCTTCAAGCAAGATGACGTATTACAACAGGCCAAATACAAAGAAAACATGAGAAACCAGGCATCCTTTTAAATCCAAAAGTTAGAGGTTTGCAATAGAAATTAGTTCTAAAAAATATTTTTGTAATATATAAAACATTTTATGCTAATCTATAACAAAATATTATTTTGCAGACATTAGAAAGTAAATATAATTTAAACATTTCTCTATTTTGATTAAATAATCTACATTAATCCTTAGTGTTTGGGTATCCTCACTATTTTTTTTTAAGATTTGTAATAATTATCCTCAATATTTTTTTAAAAATTTAAAAGGTTTGGGAACCATTTTCTCAGGTAATAACTTCTTTGGTCAATTCCAGCTTAATCTACCAAAGGAGAAAATAGAAGATAACATTATCTCTGCAGAGCTTACAAAGATAAGTGAGAAAAAAGCTTTGTGTATCACAGGATCATGGTGAAGACACACCCCATTGGTGGGAAGACAGTTTGACCATCTGTTTTGCAATACCAAATCAGTTGCATTTTTCTATTATAAGAAATATGTTCAGTTACTCTTCTGAATAATATTTGGCTACAACTAACTGCTGATTGGGATATATAATGAGGCAAATAGGAAAATAAGCAAATTTGTATTCTCCTCTGCCGAGAAGCACAGGTACCAGATACGGTGATTCCATAGGTCAACGGTGGCAACAGTGTCAACAGTGTGGAGACTTACTTTCTCCCCATCCATCACAGCATGTCAGCCTAGGAAGCTGGCTTCTCACCCCAGCCCTACTCCTGTTATCAAAAGTAGCCCTCCCAAAGGTACTTGATTCCTTGACATCCACACAGACTTGGAGTTTGTTCAGCCAGAGTGAGGGTGGTGGATAGCTATTGGATAGCTAAATAATAAGATCTTATTTTGCTGTTGCCACAGATGAGATACCTCATTGCGGTGACTAACACTACCACAAAACACTGGGCAAAATCCTCAGTGTTAGCAAGATGAAAGCTGCCTGTGGCTCAGAAGTCATTGAGAACCCAAAGCGTGCCTCAGAGCATCCCAGCGTGCAGTTATGTTTCCTTAAATGCTCATAGCGCATCACCATCAACTCCTAACATACATTATTCAACAATACACACTACCACACTTTTGTTTACTTAAGTCATTCTGCAGTTGTCACTGCTGACACAAACTCTTCCTTAAAACGTACTCCTTTCAGCTAAAAACTGGGAGTCATTTAATTATTTAAGGAATATAAATTTTATTCTAAACCCAAACAATTCTCTAGCTTAGGTCACTAATAAAAATCAGAAACAAACACAGAAATATATTATTCAATACAGCCTTGTTTTTTCTTTCCTGCAACAACCCACACACCGTCTGTCTCACCTACTAATATGAGCCAACCAGAAAAGGAACATATTTTCTATGATGATTTTTGCAATAATGTATAGATCATTTAGGAAATGTTCCTTGATCAGTTTCCTTCAGGCCTCAGCTTAAATCTCTTTGGGAATCTTCCCTGTCTACCCTGTATAGAATAAGGTAGTATCCTCTGGTTACTTCCTACCAAATCTTGTCTAATTCTGCCCATAGAACGCCTATGGATCTGTAATTGCTGGTGTGCATGTGAGTCCTTCCCATCTTCTCACTAGAGCAGCGATTCTCAGCCTGTGGGTCTTGACCCCTTTTGGGGAGTGACATATCAGATATCCTGCAAATCAGATGTTTACATTACAATTCATAACAGCATCAAAATTACGGATATGAAATGGCAGCGAAATAGTTTTATGGTTGGGGGTCACCACAGCATAATGAATTGTATTAAAGTGTTGCAGCATTAGGAAGGTTGAGAACCACTGGACTAGAGGGATGTGAGGACCAAGTGACATGTTGATTTCCTCCTGTACTATACATTCCACACGAACTTGGTGCCACACTCATCTTCGATGGTCAATAAGTATCTGGTAATTGAATCTACTTTTCTGAATTCTCTCTCATTGAAACGTCTTATGTTGTGTGCTGAAAACAAACTTTAAAATAGAAATATCGTGGTATGTATGCTGTTTTGGTTAAAAATCCTTAGTGACATTGGGTTTTAAATATTTGTACCATTAGTAGACATTTAAAAGAAAATATCAGATGTATCAAAACCAATAAAATATAGTTTCATACTGGGAAAGACAAGTTTCTTTTAATGTCTATGGGTAGATTTTTTTAAAGATACTGTGTTCTATTATAAGTAATTTATCCTGTATGGAAAATTAATCTGAGACTATCTAGAAGAAAAGCCTTCAAGAACCCACACTTATTTTTCTGTTCAAAACTGAACTTCTAAATGTTTTTGTCTTTGTAAACTTTGGGTTGTAACCCCCGCTCATGAGCAGTCTCTTTGTCTTAGAGATCTGAATGATACACACTTAACGATAACTACATTACAAAGCATTAGATAGTCCAGATCTTCAAATATTACTCCTTCTTGTAGTTATTAACTGAGTAAGAACTCCCATCCCCATCCCCCACCCCCATCCCCCCAAAAAGCCCAGGGAACCATGGCTGTTTCTGGTGGAAGTATTCCCATGCATGAGTGCGATTAGCACAGACTTGCTAAATCTCTCCCTGAGCCATCTGTGAGCACCTTCTTGCTTTAAAACAACACGCGCCAGCTCTGCTCAGTTCTGCATCAGTTTTTGTCCCAACTGTTATCTTCATCTTAAACCTGGGAACATTCTTCAGTGTCTAAGTGGTTTGTGAATGCCATCTTTAGTGAAGAATATGTGGTCCTCCAACTGAAAAAGGATCTTCATTAAATCAATTATCTCAAATGGAATGTTATTGCCATAAAATGCTGATCACAAAAATTCCATCTCATTTATAAAAGGGGAAGAAAAGGGAACATTTCGGTTGGACAAGTGAGTTTCAAACATTTTCACATGTTTAACCTCCTAGCAAGCTCCAGACTGATATAAATGCTGCTTTCATGAGGGTAGCCTTGGTGTGAGGTCCTGGGCTGGCAAGTCAGCAATAATGGAGACTTGATTGACAAGACTTGGCAGTGAATAATGAGCTGCTCAGATTGGAGACCAAGTTCTTTGCTGCAGACCCAATACCTCTACATGAAGGACTTGTCCTGATTACCATGACAAATCAGACAATTCACATAGAACCTCCAGACACTTGCTACAGTGAAGGCAGAACGCCCAGAGACCAGCGCAAACACAGTTATACTCTGAAACAAATACTGATGTCATCACAGGTGTTATAGCCATGTTCTCTACCAAAGATGCTAAACTCTGATCTTAAATTAAAAGGGTTAGCATGACCACACTCCTGAAGACCCAATAAGCAGCTGAAAGAGTCAGATGCAGATATTTGCAACCAACCAATGGACAGAAGCAGCTGACCCCTGTGGTTGAATTAGGGAAGACTGAAAGAAGCTGAGGAGAAGGGCAGTCCTGTAGGAGGACCAGAAGTCTCATTTAATCTGGATTACTGAGATCTCTCAAATACTGGACCACCAAAGAGGCAGCACATACCAGCTGATATGAGGCCCTCAACACGCATACAGTAGAGGACTGCCAGGTCTGTGTTCATTCAGAGATGATGCACCTAACCCTGGAGAGACTGGGGGTCCCAGGGAGATTAGAGGTCAGGGCGGTGGGGACATCCATGTGGAGACAGGGGTATGGGATGTGAAACAGTTGGAGGGTGGATGGGGGTTGGAAGGAATGATGTATGGAGTGTTAAAAAAAAGGGTTATTTTAGCTTTTATTCATGTGTATATTTGTGTGTATGGTCAGGTGCTTGAAGAGACCAGAAAGGAACCTAACTCCCTGGAGCTGGAGTTATAAGTGATTGTGAGGCACCAGTCAAAGGGAACTGGGTACTGGTACTCATGATCCTCCGGAAGAGCAACAAGTGCTCTAACCACTTGGCAACTCTCCAGCTCCCGAGACACGTGGTTTTTAAAAACTTGCAAACCTGCAATGTTTAAAACAGGTTTAATTGTCTAATTCATCAGTCACAACCTGAGAACTGAAAAGGAAGAACCTATCCTTTAAGGTTTATCATTTTTCATATAACTAAATTATATAATGATACAAGTTAACAACACTGAATTAATTCACAGAACTGTGCACCCCCTCACCGCAGTTCAGTTTTGCAACGTCCCAGTACCCTCATACACATTAGATGTAGGGATTTGTATTTGATTTCTCATAAGTTTTTTTTGGGAGAAACCATAATTATTAAATTAGAACAGAATACCAAAACTGTTATTAAATTTACTCAATTAGTGTTCAGATAGAAGTGAATAATTTGCCCAGCAAGACACACATTTTATATGTGCAATGTTCAAACAAAGTCTAGTTGTTTTATACAGGTGTCCATTCTTGCTTAACTGTACAGTCTTCATAAAGTCACTGAAGGGGTGAGTATGAACTGGCCTCTGATCACAAGCGAAGCTGGCACTGTCTGGAGGTGCACGGTGGCAAGCAGCAGTGAGGCATGGTGATGTCCCAGTCCTTCACATGTCTCTTCAGCTCCATTTCTAAGTGGGCAATAAGTCACATCCTGGGAGGTCATCTTGTCCCTTGGAAAGTGTAGTGCCACAGCAGGCCACAATCAAAGTGGCTGGTTAGTTCAGATTCTGTTTCTTTTTCTTGCTTGTATTTTCCAGACACTATTGATATTCAATCTGTGTATTGGTATGGTCTTGCTGTTGTCCTGGCTTCCTTCTTGGGGACCAACGTCTAGCATTTTGTCTCTGGGATATACTCCCTTCCTTGCTCATATTAGTCTTGTAGTAATAAAGAAACAAAACATGTTTGGCACACATATGTAAGGTAAATTTATAATTTTTCTCTAGTAGAACATAAAGCTTGGTGGCTTGGATGTATGGAAAAATATTGCTTCCTGATGTATGACAGTTTTTTCCTTCTACCATGCAGGCTCTGGGGATTGAACTCTGGTCGTCAGGCCTGGCAGCAGGCATCTTAACCTTAATCTTGTCAGCTGGCCATGATATTCCTAAAATCATTTTTGTCATCTGTCAAGGAAGGGCTTACTGTGTGCCAGACATGCCACAAGCATTTAATAAGCGTCATTACTCTGAGCCATGGAGAATAGCAATAGCCATCTTCACTGATTGCATTATCTGAAGAAAATCCTATCTCATCCTCTGGTAGTCACGTCATTGCAGCCCCCTAGGTAACAATTAAGTGGATTCTTTTCTTATGAAGTAACAGAGTGAATGGGAGAGGTACTACTAGGCTTACACTCAAGATTTTCAATCTCCAGTGTTTGAGGAAACTCATTTCCATTATTTAAAATGTCTTAGAAAGAAATTATAACATGTACAGGTCACATTTGCTTTGAAACAGAACATCTGAGGGGGGGCAGGTTTGATGAACCTCTACAGATAAACAAGGGGTAACTCCCAAGAGAAGAAACTAGTACAGGAAGAATAAATAATTTATCTCATATCATAACCTTCCAGAATTCATTATCATCATCATCTTCCCCAACCACAAAAGTATCGTCTAACTATGATCTATTGATATAATACCAAGTGATGGCAGATTTGTAGAGATGATACACCAGGGCTTACTGGAGAGAGATACTGACAAGAGTTTGAGAGAAAGTCAAGAGGCTGTGGGAAGGCACTGAAACCACATGACAACTGTCTCAGCCCCTCTTGGCTGTAACAATCAGGTTTTCATAGTTCATTTCTTCTTGCCCAAGATTTTCTATCCCCTTCAAGTAACAGGCAGATTGTGAACATAACTTTTCAATAACATTTTTTTAAACATACATTTATTATTGATCTATATTTCCACATACAGACACTTCGTTTGCTTCTTTGCTTGATGTTGTGGGGAGGGAGTGATTAAAGCTATTCTTTTTTCTTATATCATATCCAGTTTGTAGAACACAGGTTGCTGCAGAGCCAGCTACATTTGCTGAAGGCCAAAAAGCCAAGCCAAGTGTCAGGCAATTACCAGCCCTGGGCATTTTTGCAGAAATACACAAAAACGTGTAGAATCATTTAATTCCATCCCCTCCTAACCTCTTCACGTGGAAATTGGCTGCTTGGGCGCATGCTGTTTTTCTCCCAGACCGTGTGTCAGGGGGCTATTAACACTCGCTCCAGCAGCCGGTTCCCGGGCCATTTGGGATGTTGCACGCGTTCACACCCGCGCGCGGCCCGCGGCGCCTTCACGCGCTGCCGTTTTGTTTATGCGGAGCAGCGAGGGCGACCGGGGTGCGAAGGTCTGCTCTGCAAGGGCTAGATAAAGCCGGGCTGCGACACCGACGCGGTCGTCCTGCCATGGATACCACCGAGAGAGCGGAGAGCGCGCACAGCCCAGCACGTCCGCCCTCGCGCAGCCGCTGCCCGCCGCCCGCGCAGCCCCGGTACCTATCAGCCGGGATCCATCCCCGCGCATTCTCCACCCTCGCCCCGTGCCCGCAGCCCACGGAGCCCGAGGACCGCCTGGCCCCGGCTCGTCCCCGTTCGCCCTCTACCTCAGCCCTCGCCTTTTACCCGCCGCCCTTGCCTTTGCTCGAGCCCGGTGCCCTTACTAAGTCCGAGTTGAGTCCGGTGGCCCGGCTCACGTTCTTTGTGCGCGACTTGCGCTTGCCATCCTGCAGGTCCGAGGGCTTCTGGAGACCGTGGGTTCGAACTCCTGGAGAGAAAGAGAAGCGGACGGGGTCCCGTGCTGCAGAGGCGGTGAGTGACTGTGGCCCGCTGCGGTTCAGGCTGCAGAGCATCCCCACTCCCGACCCCCAATCCAGGCCTGGGGAGTAAGGGCCTGAGTGGCTTGCGCCCCCAATCTGCCCAGTGCTTAACACTGTGCCTGCCCTAGACCCTGTGGGTATGAACGCGTGCTGGGACATCCGTTGCGGTGATGTAGTCACTTGCAGCCAAGAGCTGGGTTGTGGAGAGGCTCAGGGTCACAGCCCCTACCTGAACCGGGAGGCGCTGGGTCTCACACCTTCCCAATTTCGACAATGAGATGCGTGGTGACTGCGATTACTCCTTTCCTTCCTAGTTGCCCAGTGGCCCAGGAATGGCAGAAGCTTCCGGGAAGCTTTTGCAATACCAACACCCCGTCAGGTGAGTGACAGGCCTTACTAGAAGACTCCTTCAACTCCAGCCCTAAGGGGGAAGGAGATGGGGCACGATCACGCAGCTGGTTTAATAGCTGGCGCCGTTACTTACTCTGTGTTCCCACTCTGAGGATTCTCTTACTCACAAAATTGGAAAAATACAGGACTCATCACATAAAAGAACTGTCAGTTGGTGGATAGTGAGTGAATGCTAATAGAATTGGCTAAAACGGGAGAAAGCAGACTGATTAGAAAAAAGAGATGTTTGGGGCTGAGGCTGTAGCTCGCTGACAGGGTGTTAACCTGCTCTGAAGGAGGTTCTGGCTTCTAAGAGGGGAGACATCTTATGCCCGAAAAGTTGTTTGGGTTTTTTTTATTTTATTATTTTTAATCCTAAAAGGGCAATGGAGAACTGGCTCCTCGGCATGCAGAGTGCATGCATTACTTTCTTGCAAACCAAAAGGAGGAACGAGATGGACAGTGGCAGGTTTGTAGCAGAACAAGCCTGACGTTTAAAATACCCAAGGCTGGCCCAGCTGGTCACTGTTTTTGTTTGGTTTCACTGGGTTTGTTCTTCTTGTTGTTGTTGTTCATTTTACTGGTTTTTTTTTCTGCTGAAAGCCAGCCTTTCTTATAAGATTCTTTGTAGCTTTTATTTGAGATAAAATATTTATGATTGTGCGGTATTAACTGCTGAAAGAAGGCCTGTGTGACTGTGTTAAAGAAAGCCTGGCCTGTGTCTATGTGTTTATAAGTGGCAACAATAGTTCATACATGTTACCTACCTATGCTAAAGTAATTGCGGGACACAGGGCAAGCAAATGATAAGTGGAATTGAGTTTACTGAGGTCACGTTTTATTTTTACGTGTCTGAGTATTTTGCCTGCATGCATATGTGTTTGTACCATGTGCATGCCTTGTATCCACAGAGGTTAGAAGAGGGAGTAGGATCCCCTGGAACTGGAGTTGCTAATGGTTATAAGCTGTTATGTGGATGCTGGGACTAGAACCCTGGTCCCAGGAAGAACAGCCACTATTCTGAACCACTAAGCCACTACATTTCTCTAGCCTTACTTTGATTAGTTTTGAAGTGAGGTCAGGGCATGAAATATGTTACTTTTAAAGGGTTGGGGAAAGCTTAGAAAGGGTGTGGTATAAGTTAGTTATGGTCACTATTGATGATGAGTCTCCAAGGGTCAGATGCGGAAAAGAGATATCTGGTATTGGGGCAGCGTGGTTCCTGATGGAGCTCCAGGGACCGGGAACTTGGATGTGTGTAGCTGCAGTGGTGTCTGCAAGGTAGTAAAAGGCCAGAGCTTATACATCTCCATACAGAGGTACAGAGTTTTGTCGAGAAACCCATGGGCTTTACTCTGTAGGATGTGTTGATGGTTATAGATTTTAGCCGTGAGAATGGTTTGATCAGATCAGTGTTTCATAAAATCAATAAGGGGCTGAAATAAAGACTCAAAGCAAAATTGGAAGTAGTTACAAATAAGATTCGAAGGAGAGCTTTTCAAGGACGTCAGAAAAGGAGGCAGGACTTAGTGGATGTAGGAAATACTTAGGAGACAAAGCAGGGCTTTACAATGTACTGGCAAGGTGGGTGAAGAACAGCTAAAAAGCCAGAATGCCTCCCAAATGTGTGGCTGCTGACCAGGTGAGTGCTGCTCTGTGAGGATGCAGGTGTGGGGAATGAGGAAAAGGATCTGAATCGTTATTCATTGCATTTCCTATGCTTTAGGGCATCCAAGCAGTGCAATTAGGGAGAGGGCTGTATGTAAGTCACAGAGACAGGCTGCACACCTTCACTGAAAGCACTGGTGTGAGTTCTGTGAGTTTGAAAGGCTGGGGAATCTCAGGCAGTGGGTGAGGTCATCCGGAGGAAGTGCAGACAGAAGTGGTGAGAGTTCTCAAGGAAGGCCCAGAGGAAGGGCAAGCTTCCACCTGGTAATGGAATACAGGAAGGCCTCAGAGGAGACTAAAGAATCATAACGGGGAACTCAGAGAAGAAGAACTGTCCACAGTGAGACATTCTGACCATTCGTTATGATACCAACTGAACATTGGGGTGAGGGGATTGGCAATTCCAACTACATATTAGAAAATACCTTGGTAATTTGGTAAACAATTGCTTTCACTACTGAATAATTTAGTTGTGGGGGTTTTTTAAAGTTATTTTTTTATTAATTTCTATCTTGACCTGTAATGTGTGTCTTATGCATTTTGTTCTGTGGTCACCTCTTTGTGGATAGGATGCATGGTTTATTTTGTTTGTTCGGTAGATTATGTTGGCACAAGAGCTCCCTGCCACATCTATTGCATGCATAATTGATAGCTACTTGTTTAAGTATCCAGATTATGTGCTTTTAATGTGTTTTACTAGAAATATATGTAAACTCTGTTGCCTCACTTTCTGAACACACTTTTAAAATTGAGCACACTGAACACGATATAATCTTTCCTTGGTTAGAGTCACTCAGTTATGTGTAGACAGAGTTCTTTGCCCTATACTAAAGTGACTTCAGGATAGTTGTTAACTCCGCCTTATCTATTTTTTCTCTTTATATGATAAACAAAATAAGGTCACTAGGCCAGATGAACAATGGTCAAATTTTAAAATTCTGAGATAATGATGCTTATACGCAAATTAATTGTATAAAACCTGTATCATTCATTCTCAATACATTGATATAGTGTTCCCAGATTGATTGGATGGGAGAGGAGATGAATTGGAAATAAAGGTTTGTGTTAGAGCAGCTTTCCCACCTAGCAAGTTGTGAAGGCATAGACCTTAAAGCTTACATATATATATATTATATTTTATATAAGCATATGGGCTGTATCTGTAACTAAGGGCTTCGTTTCTGCTGGACAGTGAGCAACTGAAACCTCTTTGTATAGTTGGCTATCGTCCACGTGTGTGATGGAATGGTGGGATTTATTTGCCTTCTAAAGAAATTTAGAGAGTGTAAGTCTAACTTTCTACATTTCATAAGAATGAACACGTAAATAGACATGAAATAAGATAAGTGTAGATTTTTCTGCTTATAGAGTGAGTCAGTTTTTAAATATCATTTTTATTTTAGCTAAAGATGGCGAAAAATCAACCATTTATTTGTACACTGGCAAGCAGACTCCATGGAAACTGTAACAGTAGCAGCTTTAAACTCTGTCTCCAAAATGTGTAAACTAATTATTAAGCAGAGAGAGCTTGTTGAAATCAATTGTTTGGTGACAATTAGGACCCCAAGTGTGAAAACATATGGCTAGTATGTTGTCTGCTTCTTTCAGACTATTCTGGCCCAAGTCCAAGTGTTATGACTACTTATATCAAGAAGCAGAAACTCTTCTGAAAAATTTCCCAATTCAAGCTACAATTTCGTTTTATGAAGATTCTGATAGTGAAGATGAAGCAGAGGGGCTGGCCTGTGAAAATCAATCTAATTAGTTACTTCTGGTGACAATTTGAATTTTGTATATAAGTGTACCATAAACTTTTAAAACTAATTTATTTGTATATACATTATTAATAAAACATTTTGTAATAATTACAGTATTTGGATTCCTCTTTGTCCCTACACTAGAATTAAATGTTGGGATTTTAAGATAGACATCATGTACAAATGTCCTGATTGTGTTATAAATATTTGTGGTTCACAAAGAATACTTCTGTTTTTTTTATTAAATCACAAATTTATCTTTAGTTATAATTTTTCAAGGAACTATTTGGTTTTTTAAAAGACCGGCTCTTGTAATGTCTGGTGTTTTCTGCTGATCTCAATCGGATGTTTAGTTACAGATGATATAATCTTGGCGGTTAGTGAGGAGAACTGGGTGCTGCTACTATTCTCACGGATATTAGTATTTGTTTGCTTGCTCATAGGGAAATACTTTAAGTAATTATAGTTGAGAAAGAAAAACAATCTTGGGTCACTTAAATCTTAAGGACTGTAATTAAGTATGGAGTAGTGTGACTCTCACTCTGATATTCTCCTGTTGTCTTTAATCTGGTGTTCAGTACTTTCTGTATATGTTGAAGGATTCCTATAATTTAAAAAAAAAAAAAAGCTTTAAATTTGAATGGTTTGTACGGAGTCTAAAAATGGTGAGAACATGAAGTTGCTCTCTTTTCTTTTGTCCTGGATAAAGCTAAGATTTGGAAGACATAAAATTCAACACTATCCACTTTCCTTTTGCTTTAGTTTCCCACTCACAATATTCTCATATAAACATCATCTTATGGGGAGTAAAATAAATCCTCAGTGACTGGTTTTTCTTACATAGGCATCACAGAAGAAAATTTATTCCATCCTTTAATGAGATGGACAATGGACTTGCATGGTTAGGGTGACACAGTAGATTATGCTCATGAAGTCCTTTTAGTTTTATATAATCATCTGCTCAGCAGTTCAGTTGCAAACAAACATATTTTTATTAATCTATAATCTGAGCTACTTGTGAGGATGAGGCAGGAGAACTGCAAGTTCAATGCTTGTTTGACAACATACCAAAAATATTTTCCTGCAGTATTCCAGAATAAAAATGGGTAGAGGTGGAGATGAGAGGTAATTAGCTAGCTAAGAAATGTCCCGTGCTTGAATGACTAAGCATATCCACAGACTTTCTCTCATAATATTAAACCACATTATCACAACTTTGACTCCCAGGGACTCTGGAAACTACATAGCTGGAGTAAATGATGTGTCCAGAGTCAGAAAAAATTAGTACCCCACAGAGAATGGATAAGGTTATTTAGAAGTACTCTCTGGGAAAATGTTCTCTTTCTATTGGATTCCACCCTGTGGATCTGTGTATTTTCCTAGAGACATGCAAAAAGAAAAGGCCAATGTATCACTAACATGGACCCACAGTGTTAGGAATTTCTCTTGTTAACAAATCAGGATAGTATAAGCTGGCTTGTCTTTTGTTACATGCCTACTAATATATACAGTATATGGTTTAGATATAGTCATTTATTTCTTACAGAAACCCAAGCCTATACAGACAAAATGTTCCTTTAATAAAAAGTAACGTGCATAGGCCATTAAATACAAGGATGACACCAAAACCAAATCACTCTACTTAGGAGTGAGCTACTTGTAGATTTCAGAGAAAGTGACAAGTTATGGGACGAGGAAGAATGTGTGAGTGTATGGATAGAGAAGGTCTTCTGGAAACGTCGTCTGGAAACGTCTTTTACTCGTTTTCCAGACTGGTTCCCCAAACGTGACGTTTTCTTAACCCGCAGCAGAGGCTGCTTGAGTTCGGCTTCTTAGCTCATGAAACTGTGAAGTCCTCTTTCCTAGAGCTTAGTATTTTACAGGAGAGGACTATTCAGCAGTCTGAACGTTTTGATAGTGTTGTTTTCTTTCATATTTCAATTGTTGTTTATCAAGAGACAGGCACTGGTCTTCTTGTTCTACCAGAAATAACCCTCGGCCTCTATCAGCACCAGGGCTAGGGAACAGCTTCACTCTCTGATCTTTCAGCAGAAAGCTGTCATTTCCTTGTGGTGCTGAAGTTTAGGACCAAAGAGTAACTGAGCATGCGCTGCCCTGCCCCCAACCCCTGCACAGCCACACCCTCCCAAGTCGGGCGACCCGGCTCGAAGAGCCAGAGCCTTTCCTCTGACTCCGCCCCTGCCCCGCCTCCCGTGAGCGTGGTTGCGTCACGACGCGGCTGACCCCTGGCGACCCCGGAAGTAGGTCGGGGGCTTGGCCTCGGCCGGGCCAAGGAGCCCGCACGGACGCTGGTGGGCGCTGGGGTCCCACCAGGGGAGCCTGTCCGGTGGCGGAGCCCGGATGCGGCCCGAGCCGGGGGCCCAGGATGCTGAACGTCCCTTCCCAGGCTTTCCCGGCCCCCGGCTCCCAGCAGCGCGTCTCCTCCCAGGGGCGCAGCAAGGTAAGTGGCGACGACGCCGTTCGTTCGTCTACTAACTCAAACGCCCTAAGTGTGTTCGAGCTGCTGAAGTTGGCCGCGGTAAGTCCACTCGACACCCCGCTTCCGGCGTGGTTGCTTTTCTGTCTCAAGCTGTCCTCTCCAGTCTTTTGTTCTTTTCGGTCAAAGATCCAGGCTGAGCAGTGGCGGTGGCTAGGGATGATTGGAGTCTGCAAACCTGCTATCAGATTTAGTGCCACCTCTCCAAGTCGCACCCCTCTGTGTATACGATAGCCAATGGTTCCAGCACTGCCTCATCTGTAGACACCCTTGGTTGATTTTGAATCTGGTACCGTGCTCTTGCCTATTTGTTGAATATGGTTACTGTCAGCAGCAGGTGGAAATACAGATATATAGTTACAAAATTCAGTACAAATTGTGTAGTGTATTCATTGCAAGGCGAATGCTGTTTGCTTATGTTATTTTGCTAGTTCCTTATTCTGTAACCACATCTTGATATTTTCTTTTGAGACTTCTGTCTTCTTGGGCTACTCGATTCTTTTCTCGAGTTTTATTTTATATGACTTTAAGACTTTCCATTCTTCTCCACTTAGATCTGAGGTTTTGCCCTTAGATCAGAAAAGGAATTGAGGTTTTCATTTATTTTTCAGAAATGTCTGTCCCCAGCTTTAATCATACATAGTTCTAAGATGTTTTGTGGGCTCACTGATGGCCATGTGTATCTGGAGTCCTTTTCCTTTGCCCATTGAATCTTCACAGTTACCCTGAAGCTGGGGACGTTTACTATCTTCATTCTGGGTAAAAAGAAATAGGTTGATGAAAGTCTGCCATCAGTCACGTAAGCTTGTGATTATGACATTTCCTTCATTGCTGTGTGTGCGCATCTGCTCACCAGCCATCAATTGGGTATCTTGCTCTCTCTTTAAGCTAAGTGCTTGGCTCTATAGTCTAAGGTTGCCCTTTGCAGAATGAGAATGTCAGTAACTGACTTTCTTCATTAAAATGGCTATGTTCTCAGCATTCATTTAAAGAAGAAAACTAGGCAAAGACACCAAGTTCCTTAGATGCGATAGCAGACGTGAGTTTTGTTGTCCCAAAAGAGGGCAAAGTAAGATCTTTGTGTAATTTAATAGGACCCTCAGGTAGGATTAATTTCTTTGTTATGAAATGAGACAATCTTGAACCCGTGAGAGGCAGAGTTAGGACTGCATAAAACAATGACACAGTCAGATAAAGTTTTCAAAAATGGAACTCAGCCAGATAGGCTGACTGTTAAATTGTTAAAAGTATAGAACTTTGAAGTAGGAAAGAGATGTCTTTCCAAGACCCACTACTTCATCTCAGTCACTTTCTGGCTCAGGTGTATGTATGCATGACCAGTTGTTGTTGTTGTTGTTGTCTTGTTCATAGGGCTGAGATGGTACTTTTCCATAGCACAGCATTGTTACACACTCAGCAGATATTACTTACCTTGCGCCCTTTATTCAAAGCTCACCAATTTGAATCTTACACAGAGACAGATTCCTTATGTAATAGCTGTTCAGTGTTTATTGAGAAACTGTAATGTCCTACATGTGCTAAGGCATTTGATCATGGGGTTCCCAGTTGATGGTCCTGTCTCGGGATGTTGTTATGAAACCTTGGCTTTACTGGAAACAGTATGTCATTTTGGGCAGGCTTTGAGGGTTTACAGCCTCACCCTATTTTCAGTTTGTTCTGTGTGCAGTTGCTATATGATTAATCAGCTTCCTGCTCTGAGTACCTGATGCCACACCTGTCTCGCCTTTATGGAATCCCCTTGTGGAACCATAAGCCAAAATAAACTCTTTGTTCTATAAGTTGACTTTGATCATGGTGTTTTATCATAGCAGCAAAAGGAAACTTAGACAGTTATGGTGTGTTGAAGGGTGGTCTCTGATACTAAGACAGTATGGTGTGTTGAAGGGTGGTCTCTGATACTAAGACAGTATGGTGTGTTGAAGGGTGGTCTCTGATACTAAGACAGTATGGTGTGTTGAAGGGTGGTCTCTGATTTCAAGGGACTCAGTCTCACAGGCAGCACAGATAAGAAAACAGACAATTATATTCCGTATGTCAGTAGGGTGTTAGCACCAAAAAAGAATTAGAGTTAGATTAGAGGAAAATACTATGAGCAAGTGCTTGACACCAGTGGGGAATCTGTGCCCATTAGGCCAGAGCATTTGATAGAAAGTTGTAGAAAGTTGAGGCTAAAACATGGAGCTAGTAATGCAAACTGTGACCAGAGGATCTGATTAACAGTTGAGGAATAAGGAGCCACTGTAGAAGAAAGATTTATGATTTGAGTTGCATTTCCAAAAGATTAATTGCCTTGGGGATTACTGAATGGGGAGAGAACCCAGTGATTTTCTCTGGGATAGGAATTGTTTTTCTCACTTTTTATTCTTTGGGAGGAATGGAGTCACCAAAAGAGTTTCACCAATGGTCAAAACAAGAAGGTTGAATTAGATGATGGAGTGTACCCCAGAGGTCCTGACCTATTTATTTTGGGATAAATGAATGCCTAAATTAGATATGACTCCAGAAAGTGCGTACGCAAGCTTCCTCGAGTGTGAGTGTGTCTGTAGTACCATTCTCCTCGTGCTTTGGAATGAGCTTCTTGGACAAGAGTGTCCCTCTGCAATACAGGTGCTTGAAATTTCATCCTAACAAATTAAAATGCTAGTGTACCCATGTTAATACACTTAGTACCACTGTAAGAGAATACCCGAGAGTGGATATGGATAAAGGACAGATTTATTTATTAGACGGGGAGTGTTCATATCTGGCCAAGGCCTTATTTATTGCTTTGTTAGAATGTGATGGAAGGCATCACAGGACAATAAAGAATACAAGAGAACTTCAGTTAATGTAAATTGAAAACAGTTTCAAAGCCATTTTTAATTTACATTAATTCTCAGTACTTAAACACTTCCCAGTATACCCCACCTTGAGAACAGGTTTATTAAGTGTGTTTTTTGGGGGGAGTACTTTCTGACCATCAATCTTTCACCTTAAAATCTTGAAAATGTATTTTGTAAAAGAAAACAGAACTCCAAATGTCCTGTTACTAAATCATGTAGGCGGGGTATATATTTTCTGCAAAGGGCACCATTATAAACACTGTAATCTTCCCCAGTTCATAACTTCAGGTCCCATCTTTCCTGTTATCTGCAGTCAACTGCATGAGTTGTCTTGTCCTGTGTCTAAGGTGCATGTACTACCCTGTAGCCATCTGTTTTGTTTCCAGATAGATAGTTGAAAATGGAAGTGCATGTCTTCAAGTAATGGTCCAAGTGTCGGACTAACAATAGTGGAAATTCTATCCAAAGAGAAGCCATGACATGCTTCCTGTGAGTGGAAATGTCAGAGTTCTTAGTAAGAAAAAAATCATGCCAAGGTCACTAATACCCACAGTAAAAACAAGTTTCCAAGAATTGTGAAGGGAAAAAAAAATGTATAGGGGTGATGTGGGAAGGTGTTTGGTGGTGGCCGTGGTTTCAGGCAATGTCTGAGACGCATTGACGCGTTTAGCTTATCTTAGTGGGATGTCTCTGTAGGTGAGCGGTCATCCCGGGGAGGGAGCTGTGGTTGATAGTTTCTACACACACTGTCAGCAGTCACACTGAAGACTAGCCGAGGGCTGGGCCAATTCCCCTCTCCCCTAGGCCTGGAAGTCCTCCATGTGGCTGCCCTGTGCTCATGTCCGCCCCACACCCTTCCACATGGTGTTTTCCTGTGCTTGATATACTTTATCAGTGGGTTTGTCGCAAACACTGTTGCACAGTAATTTCTGATTTTCTGTTTATATCGATAATTCAGAAAGGGATAATTTAGCCAATCTTTGGCATATCTTCTATCAAATCTCTTGATTGTTAAGGTCACAAATTTTGGTTCAAAATGGTATCAATAACATAATTAGTAACAGAGCTAGGACCCGGACATTCTAAATTCTGACTTTGGATTCAGTACTGTGTCTATTATTCCTTACTACCATTATGAAGAAAGTTTGTGAGACAGAATTGTGAAGTCCTATCTCATAGTCAGTATCTTAAATAGTATTTTTTTTAAGATTCTAGGCATCTGAATTTCCTGGACATCTTGAACTTGACGAAAGAGTCCCCTCCCTGTAATGAAAATAAAAAATAAATCAATTAAAGTTAATCAAAAGTAAAAACTTTGGCTAAAAGTTTTTTTTTTAAGTTAAAGAAAATAAAAGGGAAATTAAATTTTAGAAGTTTTTTTAAAGAAAGAAAAAGCCAGGCATAACAGCTTACTTCTGTAATCCTAGTTCTCAGGAGGATTGATGGCTGCCAGTTTTGTAACCAGCCTGAGCTGCTCCATGGCAGGAACTTCCCTGTTGAAAATGGCAGATAAAGTAAACTTCTAACGCAGTAGCTCAATTTCACAGCTTCACACACACGAGATGGGAGAATTTGTAGAATTCTTGGGTTGTAGTTTTATCATTTTACCCTTTATTTATTTATTTAGAGATGGGATCTTACTGTGTAAGATTTTTTTTTTTTTAAAGGCTAATAAAGGACGGAAGTAGTCCAAAGGCAAATGGACGGAGGAGGAGAGGGAAGCATCCAACTTAGAACCAGACATAGCTTTTGTTTTCCATTCTCTAGGTACCTTTAAAACAAGGCAGGAGTCTTATGGATTGGATCCGACTGACCAAGAGTGGAAAGGACTTAACAGGATTGAAGGGCAGGTTAATTGAAGTAACTGAAGAAGAACTTAAGAAGCACAACAAGAAAGAAGACTGTTGGATATGCATAAGAGGTAAGCGGCATTTACTAAACATCTCAGAAACGCCTGGGCTTTCAGACTTGGTAACAAAAATTGCCTCACTGGATCATAAATAATGTTGTTCTCACTTTGGACTGTATTTTTCCTTGTATAACCTTTTACATTTGATGCAGAAGACAGGGAACTAAAGGGATGGAAGTCTTTTGTAGCATTCTTATGTTGCATTCCCTTTGAAGGAAGCAGGTGTTTGCCAAGAAATTTAACACCAAGGTGATGCAGTTAAAACGTTCAGGGGCACCCAGTATATGGCATAACTGCCCATCCAGAGCCTTGTGATTGAATGCTCTTAGAAAAAAGGTCTCTGAGACTCTAAAGGGAACCATGTGTGTGTGTTGTATGCACCTATCCATATTTGTATGGATATGCATGTATATGCATGCATGTGCTTGTACACATGCACACTCATGAGAACACTGTTGCATGTGTGTCTGTGGAGACCAGAGGTTGCTGAGCTTTAGATTCAGTGAGAGACTGTCTTAAAGCATAATGAGGAGACAGCTGAGTTAACCTCTGGTGTCCACATACATGTGCACCTACATGCACCCGTGCATACACCCACACTCACACACATACACAAAGAATCAGTTTATTAGGAACACCATGTTGATGTGTGATAACAAAGCGTCAAAGCACATAACAGACAGTAGAAGAACCGAGGGACAGAGATAATTATCATTCAGAGTTGTAGATTTTAATCCCTTTCAGCAGTTGTTAGAACAAGATACGCATCTATAGACATAATGAAATTGATGGTGCAGTTTCTTTATTGAACACAAGATGGCAAAGTCATCATAGTCCTTAGACTAAGGCTTAGAGAAACTCCAGTATAGTTGAAAAATGGTGACTTACTCCATGTGTTTACCTTATGAATATATCTTTTCCTATTATGTATTTTGGGGCTAATATCATTAACAATGGTAAAAATTTTAAGTAAGTAAGAATGCTGTTCTATAATGGCATATAATACTGTTACATACATGATAGACATTAAATTCATTTATTAAATGTAGTCTAGAACTTTAATATTTGATTGAATGTTAAAACCAAAAATTAGTTTTTAATATGTTTACTTTTAATCACCTTAGTGCTTTCAGACTGTTTTGGGGTCTTGAAATAATTCCTAATCTTTTGACAATTATTGAGAACATTAGAAGGCTTTTGTTTGCATGATGTCTCTTAACGTTACCACTAATTAAAATTAAGAAATGTAAAAATATTTAAAATTAATTTATTAAAACTACTATATGTAGTACATAGTACCTATGTTTATGAAAATAACTTTTCTAAATGAAAAATTCAGGAATACATAATTTTTGATTTTAGTAAGTATCTCTAATATATAGCTTGAAAGATGACAGTTCATGTGTATTGTTGTGTGTTTATCTCCAGTGTCAAATCACATGTCTATGTAGCTTCTAGAAAACCCCACACTTATGAAAGAACAAGAATTTTAAACATAGTATTTTAGTTTTATTGGAAAACAATTTTCACCTTGCACCACCAGAAGCGTCTTTTTTGAGCTTCCTCTGGAGTCCTTGGGCTCTACCATGAGGCTCTGTAACTTATAGAATAGAATAAAAAAGAAATAAACATTTTCTAGTCAGTGAACATGTGACCCAAAACATGGGGATATTCTGTATGGTGAACATGGTGGTTCACATACATAGTTAACTACCTAGCCTGGGACACTGTGGCACCTTCACCAGGAAGATAGACAAACAGACATAGGTCTTTGGCACTAACCCATGGTGGGTCTAAGATGGGACTGTCTGAGGGCACCATCACATGGATCTGGGCTTGAAATTACAGTGGAGTGTGCTGCAGTTCTGAATCTAGACATATTTAGTGGGTGGTCTGTGTGATCTTTTCCATTTCTTTATGTTTTATGAGTAGAGACACTGTTCTAGACAATAAGTTTACTCATGGGTCAGCTTAATAAAGACCATGGCTGCTCTTATAGCAGAGAGCTGGCACTTTCACTGGCATTTAGGAAGTTTCTTTATCCAAGATCCTTTCCTGGAGGAATAGGAGTGTGCAGGTCTCAGGGTCCTCTTGACATAGCTCTGTGGAAACTAAGGATCAAGGAGCTGATGTGAGTGTTGCTTTTCTAGTTGCAGGTATTGATGTAAGTATTAAACTTCTTGTCTTAAGCAGCAAGACCCATGTTATTTAAGAGAGACCAAAAAACTGACAGGTTCATTAGCTAGCTCACAAGATCAGTGCAATTTTAGACATTGCAGCTCTCACTACTTTGAAAAAATGAACTCCTAAATGAAATGTTGGGAGAGAATTATCAGAATTTATATTTATAAGCCTTACAATTTGTAAGAAGTTCATTTGGACATCATTTCTCCTTGCTTTGATGCAGGGCTTGTTTACAATGTCAGCCCTTATATGGAGTACCATCCTGGTGGGGAGGATGAACTTATGAGAGCCGCAGGAGCGGATGGAACAGATCTTTTTAATGAGGTAAGTTGCTTCAGGTTATCAGAACATTGTATGCATGGATTTAGCAGTGAGACATCTGTAGGAAGAACATGCTTGCATTCATTTGAGATGGGTGGGCTTGAACTCTGAAATGTAGGCAGAGGTTCACAGGTGGCAGCTGTTTATGAGATTTCTCAGTTTACTTTATTAAAATTCTAGAGTTGGTTTCAGTACATGGCATGCACTGTCTCCTCTGCTGGGAAGACTTGAACTCATCTTGATTTCTTTTAGTAATGATGATAATTGGCTTACAGAAAAGACTGTCAGTGGGAGAAGGGACAGGTGGATCTGCTGTTACAAATTACTGTAGTTTTTAAAATTAAATTATTTTTTTTTTAGTTAGCATACAGCCTTCTTATTCTTTCTTCATAGGGAGACAGTTGTATATCCAATCTATATTCTCTGTGGCACCCATATATCTTGGAGAAAGTTAGATAATGGTGATTAATGAATAGGAAACTTATTTTTCCTAAATTAGTAGGAGAGGGTCTACATGGATTTCAAAAGATGCTTACATCAGTACCCTTTCCTCCAAATTGGCAAACGAACATTAGTTTCCTCACTATTTAAAAGTTCCATAGAATATGTTAATTACTATCAATTTTGTTAATGGTTATTCTGACATCGTAGTCGTTAGAAGTTTAGTAATTTGCCTTTGTTTCACATTTCATTTAGTATTTTAATGATAATGTTATATATTACTAGATTTTTACTATTTAAGATACCTACTTTTTACTACTTACTATTTAAGATACCTGAATCAGATTGGGGTATTTTATGGTTGGTTTGATCAAACATAATTTGATTTCTTCTTCTCCTGCTTTCTGTTATGTTGGTTTTTTTTTTCTTAATACTCTTTCTTTATTTCTGAGATTATAGGTAGTTATTTTTTTGATCAGGCTGTGAAAAATGTAATTTGTTTTGTGTTTAAAATACTTAGCTGTATCTGCTTTAATAGTGGGACATGTTTGCTCTGATGCGCTGATGTGAAGTCCCATTTGCTCATTGGTTGCATTAGCCTTCTCTTAATAAGAGTCTTCTTGCTTCTCTAAGACATGTTCCCTTTGCTGTGTGTTCCCAATGCAAACCAAGCCAGCTCATGCCTAACTTGTGTGCTGTTAACTTCTCTTGAATCTCCCTGTGTCGTCTGGTTGAGTGTACCTCTTCAGCAGAAGATTTCTCAATAAAAAAATAAAATCTCATAGTTTACATTCCTCAGCACTGAGTTTATATGGGCTGTGTGTGAGGAAGGTGGTGCTGTGCTTAACACATCGCTGCATTCCATGGCTTTAATGAGCCAGCAAAGTTTATTATTTATGACTATTACTAACTATAAATAGTTTTGTGTTTTAGAAGCTTCTGGTGTGTTCTAGAAACTTCTTCTAGAAACTGTCTTTCACTAGAAAGCTTTCCCTCTGCCCCATATTTGAGTTGAACAGAGAATGTATTGGTTCATGTCTTTATTGTCTTTGTTTCCAGTTTTGATTGCACTGCTGGCCCCTTATCTTATCATTCCACATAACTGATGGACTGAGATGGCCTGTTGGTCTTTCAACCCAGTCTCCTGTGATCACACTGCCATACCAGCTCTCTGTGTTTCCTGGTGCCAGTTCACAGAGAAAGGGATTGAGCTGCTAAGTAGTCTTTGTCTTTTCCCATCATGCCCAGATAGCTTTCTGTTCAGGTAACACAGCAAATATATTCACCTTCTTAAGGATGATTGTCTAAGCAACATCCTGCTATTCAGCTCTAAGTGGTCATACTAACAGTGAAATGAATGTAGTCATCTGACTGGTCTCTGAGACCCTGTGAAGAGTAAATACTCTCCTTTGAGCATACATAAGTAAGTGCCTGCCTGCTGTCTAGAGTCCTGTAGTTCACAAAAGCCCTAGCCCTTGCCTCCTTGGATCTCTGTCTTTTTATCTGTCTGCTTAAATAATCCAAGTTCTTACATGCCAAAGGCAGGCTTCACTTAGTACTGGGTGCATTGTGAGTAACTGCAAATAAAATGTCAGTTTCTATTAATAATAAGTACATGCCCATTTTGTAATGTATTTGCTATTTAGCATTATTTATTTCCTCAGGATTATTAAGATTCTGTTAACAATATTGTTTGACCATTTTTTTTTAAATACTTGAACAGTGTCTTATGACTGATGTTGAGTAATATAATTTATTTTCTTTTACTGATGAGTTTAAATTTTGTGTTCTTTCTAATCTTTTTCTAATTGAAAATTTAATTTTTTTAAGATTTTGCTAGTTTAAGCAGTGTTATGCTTCTAGCATAGTGATGTATACCTGTAATCCTGTAATCCTATCACTCAGGAGGTTGAGGCAGGAGGATGTCTGTGAGTTAGAGGGTAGCTTGGGTTACATTGTTCCAGACCAGCCTGAGTTCAGATTTTCTGTTTTATTATACAGGAAGAATATGACAGTAATTTTCAGACATTGTGAACACTAATGCATACTCCCAGTCTGTGATGCTTTTCATTGCATTGCAATTGGCAAAGAAAATTAAAAAAAAAAAAAAAATTACATTTGAGTGTTCTTTTGGAATTGTTGGGACCTCATAAACACCTGACAGTTGTGTGGACAACATGTTGAAAATACTGTTCTAAACAGTCTTTATCTCTTGCTGGCTAATGAATCTGCTTCAGAGCAGTGTATGAAGTTTTAGCTCTACTCATGGTAAAATGAGAACATTCTGTGGTCATGTTGCCTGTCGGCCCTTCATCTCCCATGCTAGGTTCATCGTTGGGTCAATTATGAATCCATGCTGAAAGAATGCCTGGTTGGCAGGATGGCTGTGAAGCCTGCTGTTCCAAAAGGTGAGTAAAGCAAGAGTGCCTTTTGAAAATACAATTGAATTCCAATGAGTAGGCATAAATACGCCACAGTACTTTCCCCAATTTTACTGGCCTTCTGTGTATCTGTTCTAAAGGTTTTATTCCACCTTTGGGCCTCCACATGCATGCACATACCTACCTACAGATGTAAGATCGTGTACACACACACACACACACACACACAAATGGAGAAAAGAAAACAAATTCTGTATGTCTTTCCCTTTTTAAAAAGTGATGTATTTTGTAGAAAGTTATAAGGAGTAAAAATTGCACAGACAGGAAACCTTTGTTTGCTTCCTGGTTTTTAGTAATCTCACATGCTGTCACGAAGCCAATTAGTGACAGTACTGGTTACAGATGGTGCCTGAATTGTTTTAGTCTTGAGGTTTTACATTTAATTTTTTAAAATTAATATTAGAGTAGGCACCTCACTCTGCTATTCCAGGCTGCAGTCAAACTCATGGTTCTTTTTCCTTAGCCTCTGAAAAGTTGGGACTGCAGGTGTGGCAGATGTATGGCGCCATGCTCAGTTTATAACTTAACTGTTTTGGTTGCTTTCACTGGACTCAAAAAAAAAAAACCAAAAAACAAAACCTGTAAGAAGTGATCCAGTACAGTGTTGCCTCTGCCTTGGTCCCCCGTGTATCTTGACTCTTCTTTGTCTCCTCACCGATGCAGTCTTACTCTTTGTTAAGCTTCTTTAAAGGCTAGCTCCCCTATCTGACAGCTGTTCCTGACCCTCTTTCATAAGAGCACCCTCTTGGAGTTTGAGTGGAATTGCAGAAGCAAGAATACTTCATATAGCTCCTTTCTGTGAAGGGATAGAGCCATTTCTGCTCAGTCATTCCTGACTCTGGCTCTCATTCAGAATGAAAGGTCTGTTCAAACAGAATCTTTGATGCTTAGTTCAGTGAATTTTATAATTCAAGGCTTTATTGCTGGAAGCTTCTCTCAGTAAACCGCTATGTAGGTCCTGGGATTTTAGGTCCACAAAAGAATGTCCATGGTCACAATAGAGGTAGAGAACAGGGGCTTGGATCTATAAAAGGCAAGAAGTTGGAACCAAGCCCCTGTTTATGGCCTGGACTGGTAGAACTATGTATTTAAAGGAAAGGTTTGTAACAGTAGAGGGAGATACTGAACTTTCAAGTCTTTTGCAACCTTTTTTATAAGGTGATGAAGGATAAGAAAGAATTTCATGCAAGAATCTGACATAGTGCTCATAGTAGTGAGGGTGCGCTTCTGACATAGTGCTCATAGTAGTGAGGGTGCGCTTCTGACATAGTGCTCATAGTAGTGAGGGTGCGCTTCTGACATAGTGCTCATAGTAGTGAGGGTGCGCTTCTGACATAGTTCTCATAGTAGTGAGGGTGTGCTTCTGACATAGTGCTCATAGTAGTGAGGGTGCGCTTCTGACATAGTGCTCATAGTAGTGAGGGTGCGCTTCCTGGTGCTCACTGAAGGCAATATTGTGGAACTTGGTTTTTATTACAAGAAACTCTTCATTGTACTTCCAGCTCAGCAAGGAGGTCAGCAACTCTTCAACTCAGATTTGTCTCCCTTAAGTGATAGTGGGGGATTTGTAAGAAGAGATGGGAAAAGCAAGTTGTTGATTGGTCAGAAAGGAGAGTTTGGGGTTCTTAATATAAGTATAGGAGGGCAATGCACCACTTCACAGATTACATAGGTGGTGGTGGTGGTCGCCTCCTTCTCCTCCTCCTCTTGCTCCTCCTCCTCCAGCTTCCATGTAGACCAGGCTTACCTCAAATTTGCAGCTATCCTTTAGGCTCTGCTTCCTAAGTGCTGGGGTTATAAGTGTACACCGCCACCATGCCTGCCTATGCAGGCTACCTTTATTTTATTTCATTGCAATCCTTGGGATTGAACCCAGGGCCTTGTGTATGCTAGACAAACATCCTATTACCACTCTGCAGCACTTGCTTGGTTATATTTGAGGGTAGTTAGTATTTCATCCATCAGGGATTATGAGCTCATATTAAAAGAGCATTGACTGGTGGGACTAGCTGCTTCTATGCACGTTCACTCTTGGAAGCCAGCCTTGAACCACGTTTGCATGGGTGCTGATAGCTTTTCCTGAAGCAGCTACTAAATAACATATTTAGTTATGTACCAGTGTTACCAGGCCTTTCCTAACCAACTTCAGTCTGACCTACCTGGGAATCCTGATAGGCCACTTAGCAGTTTGAAGCAAGGTTGGAGTTTAAGCATATCACCTTCATGATCCCAGAAACCTCAGACCAAGAGCTAGTCTCGCACTGCTGTTTCCCAGTGTACCTAGCAAATGCCCATGAGGATTTGTATCAGAAGAACATGAATTCAACCTGAAACCCTCTTCCTACCGACACAGGTCGGTTGTTAGGACACCCAAGGAAGTAAGTCAGAAATAAAGGGCAGTTGTGCTGTTGGGCTATGTTAGACCTCTCCAAAGTTGTGATAATCATGTCTTGAATTTTAGAGAAATGAGATTGAATTGAATACCTAAGTTTAAAATGGCACTATTAAAAGCAGCCATGCGGAACTGAGAATGAACCACTGAGAACTGCGTTTTAGAAAGGAAAAAATAGAAGCACATAAAATTAAAAGCTTGTCATATGAAGAGCTCAGTAGGTGAGACAGGGAAACTGCAGGGAACACGAGATCAAAGAGCAGAGCTTACACAGAATAAATATGGTGCATAGAGAACACATGCACAAGACATGGAATCTCCCTGCCTAAGGCTTGTAAGCAGACTTCTAGAAGGAAGTCACAGAGAGAGTGAGGGAGAGGCAGTGCATGAAGGTGATACAGGCTAGAACTTTTCAGAATTAATGAAAGGCAGATATCTAAAGTTTAGCAAGTTCAACAAACCCCAGACAAGACCAATAAACAGCATAACATGTAAAACATGGACTGTACACACCCAGAAGGTGAAGACTAGCCAGAGGAGACTCACCGACACAGCACGGCTCTCAGACAGCAGCTAGCTCGGTGCTGCCTACTGCAGCTGAACTCCCAACCAACAGCAGAGGCTAAAAGCAGAATGAATTGTGCTTTGAAAATGTTAAGGAAAAACAACTGTCGTCTTAAATCACTGTGTAGAAAAGTTAAAACAGATGTACACTAGACCATCAAAAGACCAAAGCCCCTCCCCTGGAGGGTAGAACCAGGATGAGGAGACGGAGATTTCAGCCCAAGCCCTAATCATAAAGGACTAAATTATAAACACTGCTCTTTTCCTCTGCTTGTTCAGGGAAGGCAGCATTTTTCTTAGGAAAAGAAGGTATGAGCTTTTAGAAACAAAATAAAAACCTCCTTTCCTATTCCATCTTTATTCCTGACACTGATAACTGAGGCAGCGTGATAATAGCTTTGGAAATAGCAGAGTTTTATAGACAGATTTGGGTCCAAGTCTCATCTCTGCTACTTAGACCTTGTTTTCTTAGGTACCAGTCATAGATGGTACCTAATGGTAATACTTTTCATTAATAAAATGAAGCATAATAATGAAATGGGAAAATAGTATATGAGTAAATGTGCTTGCCACACAAGTCCAGACTCCCAGAACCCAAGTAAAAGCTGCCCATGGTAGAGCAGCATCTGTAATCCCAGTAATCCCTAATAACTGGACTAACCTACAAGGAGATTCGAGGCAGGCAGGGAGGGACAAGAGCTAGGCTGACTAAGCTGCACCCAGATACACTGGTTTTACAGTAAGACCCATGCCCAAAGGTTGTCTCTGTCACCTACCTTTGTGCCATGACCACACATCAACAAGTACACACGTGGCAACTTTAATATTTCACACATTTACACTCATGGATGAGCATTGTAAAGATGTTGAGGAATTAACTGAAGCAAAATTTGCCAGCCACCTGGAATCTCAGCAACATGTGTGTGTGTGTCTGTGTGTGTGTGTGTGTGTCTGTGTGTGTGTGTGTGTGTCTGTGTCTGTGTGTGTGTCTGTGTGTGTATCTGTGTGTGTGTCTTTGTCTTTGTATGTGTCTGTGTGTGTGTCTGTGTGTGTGTGTGTCTGTGTACCACAAGCTTGAGGGATCCTTAGGCTAGTGTGAAGGGGAACCTCCCTACCTTGTGTCATCTTTCAGTTTGAAAATTTGGATGTTATTTTAGTTTATTCTTTAAGACTTTAAAAAACTCCAAACAACTTGCTGAGGGGATTAATGTGATCATAATTGTGTAGCACTTGTGTGGCTATTAAAATATATTAGACTTTTGTGAATTGGCTGCTGTCATTACAATTACACTTAAGATCCGACCCCCCCAGCTTTCCCCCTCCCCTTGCCCCCCACCATACTGAAGAACATAGTGCAGCTGACTGGCAGGGCAGTCTCTGACTAACTGAGCTCTTCCAGAAGAGAGGCTTTAGCCAACATTAGGAACATTTAGCCAACATTAGGAAAGGATGTCAGTTTTGTGTTTCATGGAGTCTTTCAAATGATGCAACTAGTTTTCAACAAATACTGACTTTCTTCTTAGGGAAACTAAAATGATGGAAATGTAAATGTGTTTAACATGGAAAAGAGTTTATATGACTCAGCTTTTTAAAACTTAGACTGGTATAATTGTGAAGGTAATTTAAATAATTTAAGAGGAAGCTTTCTTCATACTGGAATTTTCTTATATTAAAAAATGGCCAGCAAGGGAGTTACTTCTAAAAAAATCCAATAAGTTATGGCAGATTGAAGTCAGAGCACATTAGGCAAAATAGTCCTCTGATGTAATTTTTTTTTCCTAGAAACAAATTACCTAGAGTAAATTTTCAAAATCTATGAGTGCCTTGGGTAAAAACAGATTTTTTTTTTCATGACAAATGAAATGCATTAGACCATGGCTCTAAAGTACCCAGAGATGGCTTTAATTTGCAGCACTGTGAACTCGCTGTTTCTTTTCAGATAAAGCAGATAATCACAGCTGCAGTAGCCGTCACAGGTCACACTGATGGGGGACAGTTAGGACCAAGCAGTGGACGTCAGTGCTCCCTTACAGTGGTAAATGGGGTTCGTAGGCAACGAGAAGCAATAGGCATTTGAGGTATATCTTTTATCCTGCTTTAAGTCTTGTATGGTTTTAGGAAGTATTAAACAACAGCATTAGGAAGTATTAAACAACTTTTCAAGAAAAGTAGGGTGGGGTTTCAGGGGAGACAGATTACATCTTGGCTTTGCTGAGGAGCTGTGGGTCAGTTTAGGCCTTGGCCTCTTCTTGAGGAATGTAAATAAGAGTAAGAGTCCTTTTAGCTATAGGATTATTTTGATTAAGAGGGGGAAAGATGACTGTCTGGTTTTCTTAGTTATTATCACTGTGTGTTGGAGGACTGAATTAGAGGTGGTTATGGGAGTTTGGATTATCAGAAATTAGGAGACAAAACATTTGAAAGCTGAATATGTCACACACCTGTAACTGCAGCCCTTAGGAGGTTAGACAAAAGGACCACGCATTTAGGGATCCTGAGGCTAGTGGGAAGGGGAACACCACCTTGTAACATCTTTGACATTTTGAATATGTTATTTTAGTTGGTTATTCTTTAAAACTTTTTAAAGCTACTAACAACTTGCTGAGGGAATTATTATGACCATAATTGTGTAGCACTTCTGTGGTTATTAAAATATATTAAACTTTTATAAGTTGGTTGCTATCCTGAAAAATATACCTGAAAAATGTTTTCTGGTTTTTAACTCTAATAATTGTATCATATGTACATATGAAAATCTTAACATATTTGCTTCATTTTGGTGACTTTATGCTTATTATAGTATAGGTATAGTTACAGACTGACAGACTGATAATAGTCAGTGTTAATATTTGTATTTTATAGAATATAAGCAGTATATTACATTTTCTCTATACTAAGTTAGAATATGATATCTCAGACAAAGCTTGGGGTGTAAGTACTCTAGGATGTGTATGTGGCTCAGTTGTAGAACCTGTGCTATGCATTCTCAGAGTCCACAGATTGATTGCCAGCACTTGGGAGTAGGAGGTCAAGAAATAAATCTACCAAAATACTGGGAGGGAGATGCACAGATTGTGTGTATACACACACACACACACACACACACACACACACACACACCTACCTCTATCTGGAGCAATGGGCTGATGGTCTCCACTAGAGTGACTTACTTGAAAGAAAGGCCTTTGATGTCATGGCCCTATTTCTTTTTCTTTTTTTCTTTTTTGGACAGACAGATGGGTGGATGGATGCGGCAGAGCTCTCCAAGCCAAACTACTCAACCAACAACTTTATTTCTTTACTTTGGCCTTTTTATACATTCTTAGACAAAAAAATTATTTAGAAAATTACCTCATATATAAAATGTTACACAAAATGGGAGTTACAGAAAGATGTTTATATCAAGTTTAAAATAGACCATATGTGTTCATATATAATGAACATGTATAAAAGCCCCATTTCTATTCTTGGAATTTCTATTCTGTTCGTTTAACAATAACATAGTTAACCAATGAAAATGACTTGATGTTCTCTTTCATGTTATAGTATTCTTATCTGACTTTTTCCTTTCCAAATACAGACTGTCATGAAGGAAAGAGAGTCTTAAATGGTAAGTCATATAAGTTAATAATAAGAATTACTCATATTTACATGCTTATGTGTGATAGTGCTACACAGAATTGTCTGGGGTATTCAGACTTTTTTAAAATGCAAAAGCTGCTGTTGCTTAGCCAAGCTTAAGGGATTTACTAGAACATTATGGGCCCCTTATTTTACCTCTTCCTCTTAAAATAATTGCTTCCATGAAATCTCTGAGCCCAATGCATAACTGCTTATAGTGAGTAAAATAGGGCTAAGGTGGTCTCTTAGGCATGTGACAGATTTCAGTAGCTTATTACTCTAGGCTGCTCCTTGACTGAGCAGTACGGACATTCTCATGGTTGGCACTGCCCTTTTAGCATCCAAGTGTGCTGTGGTGGTCAATACTGATTCATGAAATGCATGGGGCTCTTCTGAATTATGTTATTGTACCTGTAGATTCAGATATTTTTTTCCCTCCCTTTTTACAAAACCAAGTTTTAGAAATAGAGTTAGCAAGCTAGGTTTGCAGTAGAATTACAATGTTTTTAAGAGAGAAAATCGTCTGTAATTTGCCATTTATGATGTTTGGAGTTGCTATGGTGTAAGACTGCAGTAAATGCAGGGCTGATCTTGGGCTCCATCTGATGGTTGACTCTCCTGTGATGCTACAGAAATAGTCGTCCTTCTTACCTACCACGTGTGGCCTTCTGTATCTTTACTTCTGGTGCACTCTATTTAACGTTTCAATTAAAGATAGCCTTAAATGTGAACCATCACGCTTCATTGTGGAGCTGATACATGTTGTGACTTGGATCCTGTATAGCAGAGAGGTGCATCTGTATCTGTTTTTGTGTATGTATCTATGTACATAGGTATAGATTTGTATTTTGTAACTGTCTCTACATTTGACTTAGCTAAGTCTATATGATAATTTTATATTTGCAAATGTAATATGCCTGCTTTTTGTACCATTATTCCAACAGCTGATTAAAATCCTGAGAGGGATAGATGAGTTGTGTTGTGCGATAGGGCCCAGGTCCCTTAAGCTGCCGTCATTTTGTCAGCTGCACTGTAGAGAGGGAGAGTGTTCTTTTGGACTGCCTTACTTCTTTACGCTGCTCTAGCTTGGCTTACCCTGTGCTCCCAGAGGCTATCATGTAAGATTTGTTTGATGGCTTCTCCTTGTACATGTTGAAATCAAGATAGATTTGTTAAGTTTGGCATTGCTCTCTTCTCATAAGCGGTATCTCTGTGCTGCTCTCTTGATTTTTAAGAGGTATCTGGAATTGATCTCCTTTGTGCTGTGGTAGGTTTCTCTCATTAGAACTGTAATGTGTATAAGGGTAGACAAAAAAGCCAGACCAAAGGACACCATGTCTTATGATCCCTTCTCTATGTAGTAAGTAGTGCCATTAATACATGTCCATCAGTTTAAATCTACTCTGGTGTCATAAGTCACAGTAATGGCTACCACTGGCAGAGAGTAAGCTTTTGGAAAACACATAAAGAAAATGCTGGTGACAAGGGTCTCTCTGCCTTATGAAAATGCATGTATTAATATGTCCTTTATGTATGTATGTATGTGTGTATGTATGTATATTTATTAAAATGGGTCAAGTGTGATGTAGATAAATTGCTGTTTGGTTTTTTTTTTTTTTTTTGAGAAGGCATGCTTCCTAAGAGCCAAGTGACAGACATACTGCCCAGAGATGTGACAGACACACTGCCCAGGGATGCGACAGACACACTGCCCAGGGAAGGCCTCAGTTCTCCAAGGTATGCTACTCTTAACATTTCAAAGTGATAGCAGTTCTACACAACCCCACAAACATAGGAAAGAGCCAAAGGGTTGGTTTACTGCTTCCTGCCAGTCAGTCTTGCTTAGGGCATGAACTGCAGTACCTCATTTATCAGATGCAGAGGCAGCGGGAACTGTTCCATAAACAGGTTTTAAGTAACCAAAGTAGGATTCATTTTGAATACTTTAAAACACTGCCTTTTTTTCCTGATAATAAAATATGTATTCAGGGTAGAAAGTTTAGAAAACATAGAAACAGGAAAACCAGTTGTAACCCCATTAACCATAGACCTGGCTGCCTAATACTGTGCTTTTTGACTTATGCACCACCTGTCCACACTATAATCAAATTACGGTTCCGGTCTTGCCTGTGAGCAGTATCTGTTGTTAGTATTCTGTGAAAGCATTTTTTATTTGCTCACATAACCATGCCACCTTTATCTTAGTATTCAATCTTTATATACCTATTTTGGTGGAGTTTTTTAAAAAATAAATTTTAATGGAAATACTTTAAAATGTTTTAAACACTAATTTTCCTGACCAAATGTTTGTTTATGGTGCCTTAAATGCACTCAGGCTTCTTTTTTGTTATTCTTTTCCCCTCCCGTGGTCTGTGCTAACAAAAGCACTTTGTTATACATAGGGTTAAATAAGTTTGTGGACAGTTTTGTTAAGGGACTAAGAATGCCACCATGTGGCTGTCTTTACATAGAGAATCAGTATTGACTTGATCAGCTTTACCTTAACTTTGATTACTTACAGCTATGATTGGTTCCAAACAGAGTCTTCAGTCACCATTGTTGTATACACCAAACAAAAGGTAAGCATCTATGGGAAACAAATAGTAAGGATTAGTCAGTTTATTTATATGAGTCCTTTTTCTACAATCTTTTTTTTTTTTTTTTTTTTTTTGGTTTTCTCGAGACAGGGTTTCTCTGTGTAGCCCTGGGTGTCCTGGAACTCACTTTGTAGACCAGGCTGGCCTTGAACTGAGAAATCCGCCTGCCTCTGCCTCCCAAGTGCTAGGATTAAAGGTGTGCGCCACCACTGCCCAGCTCTACAATCTTTTCTTATATTAACCAATTCATTCTTCACAACAACCTCAAGGCAGCAAGCACTGTTCTCTCCGTTTTACAAAGGATTAATTTGTTTAGAACTTAGGTATTCTGGCTCCTACCTGGCAGATATGCTGTGTAGTCTTTAAGCCTCTTAAATATTGTGTGTGCTTTCCAGTTAACTTCACTGTAACATGACATCTTCTGAGATTACAGAACTTACACTGCTGAGACTTAATATGCTTGAACTGTCCTGGCCTTCAGGTGCCCCTGTGTAACAAAGGCTAGGGAGCTCATTCACTTGTGGGGTCTTGGAATGGCACCTCTTCTATAGAAGGCACCATTAGCTGTTTTCAGCCACATAGTCCAATGCCTGCTGAGCTTCCACACTTGAGCCTTGTGGATCTAAAGGAAATCCCTGGAATTTTCAAGAATTCAAGCTACTTTTATAGAAGTGCAGAGCCTCATCAGAGCAGGGGCCTCCTCTCTACTGCAGTGGGGATTTGAACACTGTGTTGGAATGGCCACCCTCTTGACTGGTAACAGTTGAGTTGGCTCAACACGCCACTAGTCCTATGTGCCTTTTCCCTCTAGCTCTTGTTTCCTCACCCCACAGTCTAAAACTAAGAGGGCAGCCCCAGAGAAGCTGGGATCTGCTCTTCATTAATTCCTGTGGGGTTTGAAGTGCAGTGACCAAGGAAAGGGGAGACTACTAAAGGATGATGTAGTCAACACATGGTGTAAGTAGTGAGTACCACACACTTTCACTAAGTCTCCATAGAAATGAAAGCTGTCTAAAATGTCCCTGAGTAAACTTTTCATAGCTGATGTTAATAGGTTATGTGCTTCTCCAGCATCACACAGTAGTAGGAAAACCAAAATGAAAGTAGCTAAAGATTTTGATTTCTGGCTTATATTTTTATTTTTTGCTACATTGTTTCTCAAAAATAATATTCTTGAGTAACTAGCAGATGCTAGTTACTCAAGATCTACAGATAGTCTAAAACCAGATAGCCATGGTGGATACTGAACAGAGCACATGTCTGCTTAGTGCTAGTCCTACCTTTGTAGAATTACAACGATGTCCAGAGAAGGGTAGGAGTTGCCTTGGATGAGAAAGAAATGAGAACCAGGAGTAATATTTATGTTGCTGGAGATCTGTAAAGCAGTGCATGAAAATGTCACTCAGCACCCCACAAATGGGGTTGTTGGGGTCAGTCTCATGCTTTAATCTTTTTGTCTTTACTTCCTTTTAAGAATATCAGTTTAGACTCAATAATCGTTGACCTCCAGAATGACTCCTTGAGAGCAGAAGCAGTCATCCAGGATCATTCTTACCTTGTACATATTGGTGAGTACTGCATTCTTATTCATGAGAATAGCTTGCTTCCTTTCATTATGCAGCAGTCTGCTCTGCAGTCAAGAGTGCTGTAGTTTTTTATTTGCTATTGTTGCTTTGGGTTGTCATTTTTGATCCTTTTATAGTTACTGTTTTCCTTCATGCTAATAAAAATGAAAGCATGACCCCCTTTCCAAGTCTAGGCAATCAGAAGTCTAATGTGCTGTCCATTGCATGACAGATACCTGACTTCAAGCAATCAGATGTGGTCAGAATCCATCATAAAAGTCTCTCGTACTTGATATCTATAAATAAGTCCCTGGAAACCTTTGGTCACCATCAGAGCATTCCTTACTGGGGATGCCCCATCCTTGCCAGCTCTGTCACAGGATGTTAAAGGCAGAGACCAAACACCCCGGACTGCAAGTTCATATTGTGTCCCTCAGTTGCTGATCTCCTCACAGCCCAGAGATAAGCCTTGTTGATTTGGGGCTGTCAGAAGCAACGAGTCAGCACTGAAGTTTGGAACCAAATGTTGGATCCTGTTTCTCACTTATAATGAGTTTGAGTCTAGGACTTCCTTGTTTTCTTCTCTTATGACTATGATGTATTTCTAGTTAGAAAATAGATATGTCACACACACAAATATCCCCAAACAAGAGCAAATATATACTGTGTTTTAAAATGAATTGTTATTGTGTATCTGTGCTTGGTGTGTATGTGGAAGTGCCATAACAACATGTATGGAGGTTAGTTTTGTGGACTGGGTCCTCTCTTTTCTACTCTTACATGGATTCCAGGAAAGGAGGGAGCTCAGGTTGTCAGGCTTGTGTGGCAAGCAATATTTCAGGATATCTGATCATACTGTGACCCCCGAGACTGAACACTGGGAAAACCTGTCTTTGGTTATGATGTGGCTCAGCTCTGTCACACACGTTTAATCCAAGAGTGTTGCAGGATATTTGATCATACTATGAGACTGTGTATTGAAAAATCTGTTTGTAGTTGTGGTGTGGCTCAGACTTAGCACACACCTTTAATCCCAAACAATGAAGGTAAAGTTATTTGTAGTAGGAAGCACCTGTGTTTAAAAGTGATGCCTAATTGTGTGGTAGACAAAGTGACAAATCAAAGAAAGATTTGACAGGATAGGATATGCACAACTCTTGTGAGATGAAAGCTATGAGGGAGCAGTGCAGGGGGTGAGGCCATTTCACTGGAGAGTGTTACAGAGACAGGTTGAAGAGAGAGAGAACAAGCTAGACAAGGTGATGACAATGAGCCAGAGAATGAAAAGGAGCAAGAAAATTAGAACAGATTGCCAGAGTTAGTTTGAGGCCAAGCAGAGCAATTCAGGAAAAGCTGAGAGAAACCAGATTGAATCAGTCAGCATGGAAAGATATTTTGAGCCAGAATAGCTGAGTTGACCAGCCAGCCAGAGTCCCAGAAAGAGCTAGAAAGCAAGTGAATACAGAGACACTTGGCTACCCAAGATGATGAGTGTGACAAATGCGGGATTAGCCCTAAAGAAGTCATTTTTATTACCCCTCCTAAGGCTCAGGGAACCCTGTGGGAGGGGGAATAGAAGAAATTTAAGAACAAGGGGAGTGAAATTCCATTCTCTAATTGACATAACCCATGTAATTATGAACTCACAGCCACTGCAGTTACTTGGTTTGGATCTACACAACATAGGCCTTCTCAACAGGCATTCATGGGTGGGGGATGGAGGTGAGGGAGAGGTCTGTGGGACCCTATCCCTTGTTACTGAAGTATAGGTTTTATAGGTTTCTGATGGAATCTGGACAAGAGGGAGCCACTGTCTTGAGTTGCATGCACACTGGTGAGCCCACCAGGCTCTAGTGGATAGTTCACACAGATGACTATGATCCAACCCAGAGAGACACAAACAAGACAGACGTGAATGTGAGAAAGAGCTGAGTAGGGAGAGGACAGGTGGCCAAGGAAGAGAGGAGAGGGAGAGAAGGTAGGGCTACAAGCAAGCAGAGTACATTTATGTACATAACAAAATTAATAAAAAGTAAGCTCTTCCTGGATGCCAGTGCTATATTGTAAAGACTGAAGCACTGGAGAATTCAGATGCCAGATAATCATATTAATACACTGAGATTTAGAGAGAGTGGTAAAGCCACACCTTGCATTCTCCTTTTCTAGAATAGATGTTACTAAGTGCAAAGTCTGTCCCATGTTAACCATTATGTCTATAACACCTGACAGTGGTTGGTTGCTTATAGGTTGCCCCCCCCATTGTTTTGGGGGCACTGAATGGATGTTCAACTATAAGAAAGAGGCAGGGCAGCTAAGTTGACTGTCTGACCCATGTGAACAGGGCACAGACTGCACAGTGGGGCCTGAATCCCAGGGTCGCCTTGTCTTTCACCTGCTCTGCTCACTGTAGGATTGTCAGTGTGGAGAAAGTGGGTCACCAGCTTGTGGTGCTGAAATATTTACTCCTCAGTTAGAAAGAGATACGGGAAAATGGAAGGACTTTAAGTAGTTAGGAACATTCATTTTCTTTTAGTCTCTCATTTTTCTAGTCCTAAACATTTTGAAATAGTGCATTAAAAATGATCTTACAGGTGTGTAAGACTGATTTTTGTGAATTGAATTTTAGTGGTAATGATAAACTTTTTTTTTTTATATATAATCTCAGGGCTAAGCCATGAAGTTCAAGAAAAATTTTCTGGTAAGTACCAAAAATTATAAACAAATTATGCATATATAGATATAGATTTATAGACAAACACACACACACACTCATAGAAAGAAAGAAATCGAGGCCTTTATCTTATTTTCTTACATATTTATTTTCATGTCATAAAATACACTAATTTTAAAGTACACTCGGGTTTCTGGTTTTTTCCTATTTTCTTTTTCTTTGGTTGTTGTCTTTTTTAAAGATAGATTTATTTATTTATTTATTTATTTATTTATTTATTTATTTATTTATTTATTTATTTTATGTATGTGCGTACACTGTAGCTATACTGATGGTTGTGAGCCATCATGTGGTTACTGGGAATTTGAATTCAGGACCTCTGCTTGGTCCGGTAGGCCCCGCTTGCTCTAGTCGGCCCACTTGCTCCAGCCTAAAGATTTATTTATTATTATATCTAAGTACACTGTAGCTGTCGTCAGTCGTACCAGAAGAGGGCGTCAGATCTCATTATAGATGGTTGTGAGCCACCATGTGGTTGCTGGGATTTGAATTCAGGACCTTTGGAAGAGCAGTCAGTGCTCTTATCTACTAAGCCATCTCTCCAGCCCCTTCCTTGGTCTTCTTATCTCTTTAATTTTTTTCCCTCTTTTTCTTCCTTAGAAGTAGTCCTGTCTCCTTTCTGTGATTCACTCTGCCCTGTTCCTCACGTGCAGCATAGGCACACAGACAGGAACACTTTTCATAGACTCATGCAGTCATGTGGATGCCAGGTTCACAGTGTGGAAGAACAGAACAGACAGCGAGCTGCTGAGCAAACAGACAGTTTGTGTGTTACAACTTTAAAAGCATATCCACCTCATGAGACTTAAGTTAGGGCCTAGAAGTCCATGTTTATTATTGGCCTCACATGTGGAGCTGTTCTAGTCCCTGAGAAAGGAAGAAGAGCATCTAGAAGGCTTTCAGCTATCAGAGATTCTCATGGACTCCCATGGACTTCCTCGGTGCTGAGTCTTCTGAGTCTGTTGTTATAATTTTAGGCTCAGTGTTGTTCTGAATTCACATATATAGACTTCTGAGCTTTAATTAAAAATATTAAAGGGAAATACTTTGAATTTGGTTTTGTGGGTTCATTGAGTGTGACTTGGGTTCCAAGCTGTTGGCTAGATCTGTGTCCATGACTCTATCTGTGCCCCTTTGAATGCTACACATACAATATCTGACCTTGATAAGTTGGTTTGGAAGAAGCTAATCTGAATCTAAAATAAACTGATTTTTAACATCAGATAAAATAAAAATCAATTTTATTAAGTAAGCAAAATCTTATTTTTCTATTATCATCATCATTATGTAATAGCATACAGTATGACTTATGAAAAAGGTTGGTTTTAAAATAAAATCTCACATTTAATGTTAGTGAAACAAATAAAATTTCTCTTCATTTCAGTACGGGTTATTGAAAATGTTGGTAAAATAGAGATTGTCCTACAAAAGAAAGAAAGTGTTTCTTGGAAATGTCTTGGTGATTACCTTGAGAAACATGATTCCTTCATTCCAAAGAAAGATACAGGTATGCAGTACTCTTGTTCTTCGTGTTTTCTTTTAAAGGTTTTTGTTTGTTTGTTTGTTTGTTTGTTCATTCATTTGAGGGGTGTTTTGTGTGTGTGTGTGTGTGTGTGTGTGTGTGTGGCCTGCATGTGAAAGTCAAGGGACAGTTGCAGGAGCTGATTCTCTTCTGACTTTAAGTCATGGGAATCAAATTCAGGTTGTCAGGTTTGGCTGCAAGTGCCTTTAACCATTGAGCGACCCCACTGGTCCATCTTTTTAAAGAGTAACGGATAGAATTCCAGTGGTTTCTCTTTTCCCCCTCTGTGACCTGCCTGTCTCACAGTCTTGTTTGTCCTTTGTTTTGATGTTTCATACCAGATGCTGTCTTTGATATTTTTGGTTCTCAAGTGCATGCTCATGTTTCAGCTGATTAACAGCTGTTGCCTGTGTATTCCCTGTACAGTTGAATGTTTTCTCTAGGGAGAAGTCTGATACCAGGATTTGTGAGCCTCTAGAGGGAACAGTATTCTCTCTCGTAGTCTTTTGAAAGTTTTGTATGCAAAGAAAGCCGCAGTTCTCTAAATGTGGCTTAGCCTCATCCTTCTCTTTCCCCTGATTTTGTTTTTCATTGTTTTGTATTATATTTCTTTTCTTTCTCTAGAATCAGTCACTGAGAGTGAAAAGTGCTACTAAGAGGGTGAAGCCTGTTGCCCAGTGGCTACCTAGTGATTGAAAAGGCCTAGCCAGCCAGATACAAGCCTAGTCAAAATCAGTGATACTGAAAATGAAGGCTGGCCTCTGGAGATCAATGGTTGTCATTGAACTGTTTGTTTTTTTTTTTTTCCCCTGTAATTTTCTGAGGCATTATATGAGCTCTTTTATCCCTGCTACAAGTTTCTTTTAGTCCTGAGTCACCATTTAAAAAAGAAAGCTTGAATTTTAAAAAAGGAAGAAGGGAAGAGAGCGAGTGAAGGTGGGGGAAGGAAGGGGAGGGAAACCAAGCAGGAAAGCTTCAGCCATGTTCTTGCATGACACTGGAGCCGGATAAGGTGCACAGTAGATCCACTGCTTTGGAAATAGCCTCGTGTTTAGGTGTCCATTTTCTTTGACAAATGAGCAAAGGCAATTTCTGCTTCTGCCTTTCTTTTCCTTAAACCCTGATCTAAACTGTAATGGAGCTGAATTCTTATCTTACCAATGTATTCCTGACTTGCTGTCAGTCCACCTTGCACTAACAAGGCAACCACCATATGGTTCTTAGGTTTTTGTTATGTGTTAATTAAATTTATTGACATTTTAAGATTAGTATGTTTCCTAGGTAAAAGAATTTTAGTCTGAAAACAATCATGTAAGTTAAAAATCTATAGTACAGTGTGTTCTCATGCCAAATCTTCATGGGCATCAAAGATGGAGATGTAGTCAAACACAGGAATCAGAAGGAAAAGTATTCCCTTGTTTATCTTTAACTCAGTGCAGTTGTTAATAGTTTAAATTCTGTGGTACTTCTGACTGCATTTTATTCCTCAGAATGAAGATTATGAATGTATGCATGTATATGTATGTGAGCGTATATACATGGACACATGAACAATTTTATTTATGTAATCTCAAGTTTTATTGTTTTTTTCCTATAATAAAGATCTGTCAATAAACCCATAAAATTGGTATTAAACAAAAATATTTTTTAATCATGTCATATTTTTGACATGTCAACAGCAGTATGAGCCTTTAGATTAACCTATGCATGTGTGCACAAACACACATGCCTTAAATTCAGGTTGAACTATATGAAATTGCTGACATTTTCATATAGTTCATATAGTTTCATCAGGGCTTCTTAATGGCTGGCACACATGTACCATGGAGTGTGCACCTGTGAAGATACTTGCTAGAACATGGTGAGCAGTCTCTTCTCTCAAGCCTGGACCCTGGACCTCCTCCCCCAGCCCTTGCCTAAGCATCCATGGTTCCCTTCCCTTCCCTTCCCTTCCCTTCCCTTCCCTTCCCTTCCCTTCCCTTCCCTTCCCTTCCCTTCCCTCCCCTCCCCTCCCCTCCCCTCCCCTCCCCTCCCCTCCCCTCCCCTCCCCTCCCCTCCCCTCCCCTCCCCTCCCCTCCCCTCCCCCTCCCCTCCCCTCCCCTCCCCTCCCCTCCCCTCCCCTCCCCTCCCCTCCCCTCCCCTCCCCTCCCCTCCCCTCCCCTCCCCTCCCCTCCCCTCCCCTCCCCTCCCCTCCCCTCCCCTCCCCTCCCCTCCCCTCCCCCTCCCCTCCCCTCCCCTCCCCTCCCCTCCCCTCCCCTCCCCTCCCCTCCCCTCCCCTCCCTTCCCTTCCTCTTTCTTTCTTTCTTTCTTTTTCTTTTTCTTTTTCTTTTTCTTTTTCTTTTTCTTCTTTTTCTTTTTCTTCTTTTTCTTTTTCTTCTTTTTCTTTTTCTTTTTCTTTTTCTTCTTTTTCTTTTTCTTTTTCTTTTTCTTCTTTTTCTTTTTCTTCTTTTTCTTTTTCTTCTTTTTCTTTTTCTTTTTCTTTTTCTTTTTCTTTTTCTTTTTCTTCTTTTTCTTTTTCTTTGAGACAGGGTTTCTCTGTGCAGTCCTGGCTGTCCTGGAACTCACTCTGTAGATCAGGCTGGCCTCAAACTCAGAAATCTACCTGCCTCTGCCTCCAAAGTGCTGGGATTACAGGCAAGCGCCACCACTGCCCGGCTATGGTTTTCTACCACCTTGGAAACATTCATAGTTACTAGAAATGAATAAATTCTGTGACATGTTTCTCCCCATTTTACTGTCTATCTGTTGAGCTTAGCTGGTGAAAGCTATTCTTTGCAAGGTAACTTGGATATGCTTTTGTATCTTACTAGCCTGTTTCCCTTTCTATGAGAATTGCGTGAATATGAAATCAGCACAATACAAATTAATGAGGCAATATGTAAATTAGAAATCCCTATGATGTTACAGTGTGAAACAAGAGTTTTAAACAGTTAGGACTGAAAGGACTTAAACACTTTAGTGGTATTGGCATGGGAGGACATAGAAGGACTCAGATTCATGACAGTCTTGTTACAGAGTTCTACTTCTGAGGTTCTGTTAAATCAAGGCTTCAAGAAAGCACCCTCCCTCCTTGATTTATGGCCAGTATTTAAATATAAAGCCATAACTGAAGGAGTCAGTTCTCATCCATCCATTTGCAGTAGTAAAACACTTTAGTTGACTTTAGGAGTATTTTTAAGACCTGGTTTGTCACTGCCATTTAGAAAACCAGACAGGTATATATTTTTTAAACAATACTATTAAAGAGGAATAAATTTAATAATACTAATTTTTAAATCATATATGAAAAATTTCACTCTTGAACATTCTTTTTCATCATGTTTTACCCCGATGTGTTAAGGGTATGTGCCTATAAAACTTGCCATTCTTTGTGCTTAAAGATGCATTGTGATTAGATTCCTATTATTTGTGAGAGATTCGATGTGATATGCTGACACTATACTACTATAAGAAGTTAAATGAAGACTTTTCAAAATTAGTGGAAAAGCTGAATAATTAACAGCAGAATATATTCAGTAATTTAATTTTTTAAAAGTGTATATAAAGACTTCAGCCTTTGCTTCTTCAGTATGCAATAACATGCTAACAACCTCATGAACGAGTTATTTTATTCGTCTCCAAATTCTAATAAGCTTTTATGACACATGAATAGTTTGTTCTCGTATGTTCAGGACGATGTGCCCTGCAGTCAGGCTCACTTCTCATTGGTCACTTCCTTAGACACAGACTAGAAGGTGAAGCTGGCCTGACCACTGCTATAGAACAGGATGCGTTCTGAGAGGAGTGTCTTGTGCTGCATGCTGTGGGATATGGGTGTTTGGGGCATGGGCGTGTTTAGGTATTTCTAGCTATATTTAAATAGTTTGTGTTAGTATATCTTGAGTTATTTTCTATAAACTTGATTTTTATATGTGTAACAATTGGAAGTCCTACATTTGCTCAAGAAGTTCTTGTTAGGAATGAATGATCAAAGATTATAAGTTAGGAAATGAGGAAGTATTTAGGTAATTGGACAAAGAATGCTTTGGGACAGTGTGGTCAGGGTAGGATGAGGTCACAGATTGGAGGACAATCTGTAAATCTGTACCTTGTTATACTTGGGAAGTCACTAAGAACCTACTGCTCTGGTTGCAAGCATCTTGCGAAGCTCTGTCAAGTTGGAATAGCTAATAACTTCATGTTCCATCTCATGGCTCCCATCTTTGCCAACTGCCTTGTGACTTTAGACAAACTTTTAAACTTCCATTGGGCTCTGTTCCCAGCAGTGAAAATAAAATCGACCTAGTGGATTAAAAGTTTGTTAAGGGGTAGTGCAGACCCTTAGGACAAAGTTGCTTCTGTTTGTCCTCCATTGAAGACTTGCTGGTGTTTTCTGTTTTAGCTTTGTGAAATCCTATTTTAAAGAATGAAAAATATAACTTATTTTCAATGTTAGACAGAAAACATCCTCAGTTACCTTATTTGTAGTACTTCAGTGTTGCCTTGTGTATGCCAACATCCTATGCCTTCTGGAAGAAGTTAGGTCCTTGGAACAGAAAGAAGCTTTTGTTTTACCATCTTATATTAGCTTCAGCTGCACATTTTCTTAAGTCAGCATCGATTCTTATGAAGCCAGGAGCTTGATGGGTGAGAAACACTGTTGCCTCACAGACATAGTTTGTACCATTTGCTCTGCACTGCATCTCACTGCTCCACATCGCCACTCTCTTCATCCTGTCTGGCAGGCCCTACAGGACTACTACAAGTTAAAGTCTTAATTTCTTTTTTCAGTTGTAGGACCTATATCGAGGAAGTTCATGTGAAACTGTGCCTACTCTTTATAGGTTAAATGGGGAAATTATCTAAGTAGGGTTGAATGGCAAGCACACTATCCATGCTGTTCACATGGAAGTATGGAAGTCACAGTAACCCACATTCCCTAATGGGTTCCATACAGTTGAGGAAAGGTATACCCATGTGGCCAGTGCAGAAACTAGCAAGCCGAAGATGAATAGTTTCCACCAAACACTGTGTCCCTTAGGCCTGGGCAAGAAAGGAAGGCACCTGCCCCGGGGTTCCTCACTTGGGGAGCCCATAGGGCTATCTTCCGTTTAGTCATACCATTCCCACACGGCAGGAATGGACAAGGCTAACATGTGGGTACCTGAACTTTGCCTTTTGTTCTTCAACACCATTCTCCCAGGATCTGAAACCTCAGAATTACCTGCCCAATCATCCCAAATCTAGTTGTATCCAAAGAGTACCAGGGCCATTGATGGAAGAACTTGCATGAGCTTGAACATGCAGGTTCATGCATATATCTCTGTGTAAACCTACTTGGTGACAAGTGAAGATGAAGAAATAAAAGAGGGCAGACTTGGACTGTAGGCCTCTGCTGTCTCACTCTGTCATGCTTTGAGGAGTTAAAGAATGCTGACCTGGAGCCCACTGGACTTTATAAAGATGTATAAAAACTGTCTACTGCATGTGACAGTTTTTGTCTGATGTATAATTTTTGACTATTTAGACATACAGCATCTGAGCGAGCCTTTGGTTGTATTCTCTATTTGGGGTCCAAGAAAGGTTTAGAGCAGTGGACCTTCTTATAATGCCGTGACCCTTCAATACAGCTCCTTATGTTGTGGCCCAAACCATAAAATTATTTTCTTTGCTACTTCATAAGTAATTTCACTGCCATTATGAATAGTCTAAACAATTGTCTTCTGATCATCTAAGGTGTCCCTTATGAAGTAAGGGTCTTTCCAACCCCAAAGGGGTTGATACCCATAGGTTGAGAGCCACTGGTCTAGAGAAAGGGTTAAAGTGACAGTTTGAACGTTTACCTATTGGTGAGCTTTGTCATTTGAACCTGTCGTTAGTCCAGAACCAGTTAGGCCTTCCAGGATGACTTTAGCGTGATAGTCCTAGCTGTAACCAGACACAAGCATATTCCCTGGTGCTTCAGTGAGGTGACCATACACATGCGTACCTCCTGAGTTACCAGGGCAACAGGTAGAAAGATTGGATGACAGGGTCTTTGGGAGCCACAGGAAAATGAGGACTTGATTTAATTGTGGCCAAAATTATTTCTGAAAGTTGTATATAAATTGTAGTTTTCTATTAACCATTTATTGTTGGTTTGGGTAGCTTTTGCTTCCTATGATCTGGATTAAATCTTTCATACCAAGTTAAATGCTATTAGGTGAGAGAGAGGAGGGGAGAGGAATGTGTGATCAGTTCTATTTCTGTAAACTATTTTCTGAGAGAGGATATAAACTATGATCAGTCTTTAGGGGTAAACTATAGTCAAAAGATAACATATCAATGACAATGCTTTTACAATTCCGATAACAAGTTTTAATGTTAATTGTTTTGTGCAGTATAAAGTATTTTAGAAGCATGGTTATTATTTTCAGTATTTATAAAAATACTTGATTTCTTTTACTAAAATCAGTGTATGCCATGAACCTATTGCCTTCAGCTGTCACTTTATAAAAACGTATTTTTTAACAATTTACACAGTTAAGATGTTTATTATTCATGTACATGTACAATTCATATATACAAGCATAGACATAATGCACATTTTTCTTGTGTTGCTAAGCCTGTTCAACAGTGATAATATTGTTAAATTTCAAGTACTCAGCTTTCAAAACTGTTTTCACTGGGAAAAAAAAAACCTTAGAATGTTTATCAAATATTTTTCACATTAAATTAATTAAATATAAAGCCTAAAATAGAGTTACTTACAAAGTAAGTTTAAGAAGAAATTGGATGTAAGTGTCTTGAGACATGTTTTGTTAAACAGTTATGAAGAAATAATACTCATTTTATTAAACTATAATACTATTAGTTCTTTTTTCAAACATGTGTTTATATGTTTGTAACATATCTTAGAAAATGAACTAGAAAGTAGCCTTGTAAAATGTCGGTATTTTAGTGAAGTTGAAGTTGTGAAAGAGCAGAGGCGGAGTGTGGGCTTTCACTTAGTGACTTGCTCTGCCTTCCAGGCTTGTACTACAGACGCTGCCAGTTAATTTCTAAGGAAGATGTCACTCATGACACGAGACTTTTCTGTCTGATGCTGCCTCCAAGTACTCACCTTCAGGTGCCGGTTGGACAACACGTTTACCTCAAGCTCAGTGTCACAGGTAAGGGAAAGGAGGCCTGGGTGGGGCTGGGAGGCTGCTGGCCTTTCTGGGCACCTGGCTTTAATGTCAGGAAGCTTCTGGGTTTGTGGAGGCGAGCGAATGTCAGACTGTGTCTGCTGCAGAGTGAGCACATGGAGCAGCTTGCCTCAGGTGGAAAGGAGGAAGGCCCCAGAGAGTACACTAGACATAGACGTGTGCTCTCGGCATCTCCTAGGGGCTGCCACCGTTTGTGAGACTGAACCAGTACAATTCCGAACAAGTGGGGAACGGTACTTAGTTTCCTACCTATGCTACTGTTACACGAAGCTCCGAGCTATGTTCCTTGCTGTGTGAGGGCATTTCCCCATTATTTCATTCTATGTCATCTACTTGTTTAAATTGCCCCCGTTCTTACAGGCAGCCACCATGTTCTTGGCCTCTTGAAGCTGCAGAATCTTGACCTCAGCCTGTGTTTTAGTGCTCCATCTTATAGACTCCCTTCTGAGATTTGGTAGAGGTGGTGTTGTGTCGTGGCATTGTTAGTTATTTCTCTTGGTCTTCACTGCTACCAGATCCATGTGCGTGAACTGCAGTCTTCCTTAGCATAGTTTTTATCCAATGAGGTTTAAGTTCCATATGAGCTAATTAGAGCCATGTGTAAAATTTTGGTCTTTCAAATATTTGATGACTTTTTCCCTCTGGATTCTAGTAAAATCTGTATCATGTACTTAAAAAATAATACATCCCATACATAATACATAGTAGGATAATTGTTCCATTCATTCAGCTGCCAAAATAATAATTTTAGAACATCAAAACAATTCAAAATATGTATAATTAAAGGTGAGATGTCTCCTTTCCTTCTCTAGTGACCACATTGGTAACCACTTACTGTTGCTAAATATATGGCTTATAATTGGGGTTTTCTGTCTTTATTATTACATTTCCATGGAAAATTTTTGATGTCACTTTATTGTAGCCCATTACAAACCTCATACGCTTATCTAGATTCATTGTTATAGACCATACTTAATAAATAATAAAAAAGACTTTATATAATGGCTAACCATTGGTTTGTTAAAATTATAGCCTTGAGATATACGCAAGGTAAATAAAACATGGATGTAGACCATCTCATTAGAGATGTATGTACTAATGTTTTGTGCACACACTGATGGCATCCTAAGATTTGTATTTTTATCTTCTTTAAGAGCTTTTAAATGTTACACTTTGGGCTGGTGAGTTGGCTCAGTGGGTAAGAGCACCCGACTGCTCTTCCGAAGGTCCAGAGTTCAAATCCCAGCAACCACATGGTGGCTCACAACCATCCGCAACGAGATCTGGCGCCCTCTTCTGGAGTGTCTGAAGACAGCTACAGTGTACTTACATATAATAAATCTTTAAAAAAAATAAAAAATAAAATAAAATAAATGTTACACTTTTCTTTGTTTTGATCTTTTTTCCAGGTGCAGAAATAGTAAAGCCATATACACCCGTGTCTGATTCCTTACTCTCAGATTTTAAAGAACCAGTTCTTTCCCCAAATAAATACATCTACTTTTTGATCAAAATCTATCCTGCTGGACTCTTCACACCAGAGCTTGATCATCTTCAGATTGGTTAGTAATGTTGCATTTGTAGCCTTGTTTGTGTGATAGCTTGGATAGAGACCCTCTGTTATCCCTGTGTGGGAGTCTATTAAGTATGTCAACAGTGGAAGTCATCCTCTTTTTGTCTTGTGCTCCATGTCCTCCATCTTTATTATTTGCAGCATCTCTGTTCATCTGTGCCCTTCTCTGGACACTTGCTCATTCCCTGAATCCAGTCAGCCACATTTGATGTCGTCTTTCCTCCCATCCCCTGAAAGCAAGCCTTCATCCTTTCTGTTTTGCCTTCTAACCCGTCTCTCACACATGGCTCTACCTGGTGTCTTTCTCTTCATCTGCATTTTCCAGTAACTTCTCCAAGCTCCTCTGAAGATAGACTTACTTGTGTTACTCTCCAGTTTTGAAGGCTCTGACAGATCTGCTTTAGCTGTGCTGACCACTTCCCCCACACCACAAGGCTTACAAGGACCTGGTGGGCTCTCTAGCTTTTGTGCTCCTTGAAACTCTAGTTTGTTATCCTCACTCTTAGGTTCCTATCAGAACCTCATCTAGAATGCCTATCAGCCTTTCTTTTGCTGTATTCCTTCCTATAAAGACCCAATGAAATTGCACTTCAATTATGAAGCCCCCTTCTCCTCTGAGTCACCTAATAACAGCTACTCATGCTCTGTGATAAGGGTTGAAAGCACACAGCTTGTTTGTAAGACTGATTCAGGTAGAAGCTGTCTTGTTTGCCTTATTTCCAGGACCTAGCCTGACAGTTGGCACTTACTAGGCTATCAGGAAATGGACCTTGAAAGACTGAGTAACACATTATAATGTCTCTGAAGATTCAGAAACTTTCCTTCTTGTTTCCTTCTAGTCCTGTCTCTGTGTTTTCTCATTTTGATTTTTCTCTCTCTCTAATGGCAGAAATATCCTTCCTCTGTCTGCATCAGCATCAGCACACACTGGGGCAACAGGACAGCCTCTCTTTATGTTACTTCTGAAAGTTGACTTAGACATCTACCTATAGTGTAATTGTCCCCTAAAGTACCATTAGTTACAATCCTGTGGTGGAAAACATGGGAAATTACAAACACCCAAACGTATTAAAATACAGTGTTTGAAATAAGTTAAAAATAATGAACAGGTTTGTTTTTTTATTTTCCAAGTTGAATTGGAGACTTCTGAATGTGCCCTGGTGGCAGTGTTTTTATGAAAGAGGTGTGTCAGTCAGTCCCCACAGAAACTAGGCATGCATTTTACAACTGCTGCTTTCCTAGGAGTTAAACTCACAATGGCTCATCTTGTTTCCACTGGTCATCTTTTCAAATATCCCTAGAGAAGTTAATGACACTTGCCAGTGTAAGACTCTAAAATACATTTGTTTCCAGTTTCTCTCCTGGTAAGCTTGACCCTCTGGTTACTAACCAATGTGTAAGTAGTAATATCTATCTCTACCTACCTTGTGTTAACTACTCACTAGTCTGACATAGTTGGGTATCTGATGACTGCCTCTGCAGCCCCTCTCCTACTACAGAGATGATGGGGCAGTCCCAGGTCCACCCTGTCCCTCCCAGTGTTCTGTCCCTGTTTCCCATCTAGGTTTCTTGTTTCATTTATTTTCTGATTTTCTTTCTTTTCTTTCTTTCTTTAGGAGATTTTATTTCTGTAAGCGGTCCTGAAGGCAATTTTAAAGTATCCAAACTCCAGGAAGTAGAAGATCTCTTTCTATTGGCAGCTGGAACAGGATTCACACCAATGATCACTGTACTGAATTATGCTTTGTCTCACATGTCCAGTCTCAGGTATGTTCCCTTGTTTCTGGTTACTGTTATTGGGGAGGTTTTCAGTGCTGGGCATCCGTCATACATGGGCAGTTCACTGAGGTTGAGTACCTTCTCATGCTGCCCAACTGTCTGCCCTTCTACCTCCTCGCCCACTCAGAACTTAGTGCTTTGATCTCGTTTCAGGGTTTCATTATTTGCGTTACCTAAAAGCATTCAGCAGGTTCATTTCGAACATTCCCACAGGTGCATATTTTAAATGTAATAGTGACTTATATAATATGAACTTTCCTTTTTTTTTCCTTTTAAGGAAGGTGAAGTTGATGTTCTTCAATAAAACAGAGGACGATATAATCTGGAGATGTCAGCTAGAGAAGTTGGCATTAAGAGAAAAAAGGTATTGCATTGTTAACTCAAATGTAAGTGTTTGTACATAGTGTAATGAGGATAGCTGAAGCACACTTGAATGTCATGGAGCTTCTCAGGTCCTCTACCCGTGTGCTGTCCAGGAGAGGCATGTCTTCCATTGTTCAGCAGACTGGCTTCGTTTTTAGTTGATTGAGGTAATGCGTATTAATAGCCCTACTGCTGGTTTTCTTCTTACGCTGGTGTGACCAACAGAAAACAAATCTTGGCAAGAGGAACTCAGGGAGAAAGAGGAACACAGCAAGAGCTTATGTCATTAAAGAGAACAACAATGTAGCAGTCAGCTGACAGCAGTACAGATTCACAAGTATTGAGCAAAATGGGCTACCATACTTTCTAGAACATTTCTGTAGTCATCTATTTCTAAGATTGCCAGGACTTTCTAAGTTGCATAGAATGTCTGAGGCGATTACTTATGTTTATGTATGGACTGTCAGTAATAAAGGGGCTCTGCTCTGCTCTCTGTTTCTTCCCACATCCTGCCTCCTTCAATGAGTGGCTCATAAGTCAAGGCTGTGACGTGCTCATGCTTACCCTTGAAGCAGTACTGTTCTAACCTGGCTAAAGCCTCCACTTGGGCATATTTATTCTACTGAGACAGCTGAGAATGAGTTAAAGAAACCAAATTAGAAAGGGCAATTTGCAAATTCATCTGGAATAACAAAACACCTAGGATAGCAAAAACTCTTCTCAATGATAAAAGAACCTCTGATGGAATCACCATCTCCGACTCAAGCTGTACTACAGAGCACTGCATGGTACTGGTACAGCGACAGAGCACTGCATGGTACTGGTACAGCGACAGAGCACTGCATGGTACTAGTACAGCGACAGAGCACTGCATGGTACTGGTACAGCGACAGAGTACTGCATGGTACTGGTACAGCGACAGACAGATCAGTGGAATAGAATTGAAGACGCAGAAATGAACCCACACACCTATGGTCACTTGATCTTCGACAAGGGAGCTGAAACCATCCAGTGGAAAAAGACAGCATTTTCAACAAATGGTGCTGGCTCAACCAGCTATTATCATGTAGGGGAATACAAATTGATCCATTCTTATCTCCTTGTACAAAGCTCAAGTCTAAGTGGATCAAGGACCTCCACATAAAACTAGAGACACTAAAACTTATAGAGGTGAAAGTGGGGAAAAGCCTCGAAGATATGGGCACAGGGGAAAAAATTCCTGAACAGAACAGCAATGGCTTGTGCTGTAAGATGGAGAATCGACAAATGGGACCTCATAAAATTGCAAAGCTTCTGTAAGGCAAAAGACACTGTCAATAAAACAAAAAGGCCACCAACAGATTGGGAAAGGATTTTTACCAATCCTAAATAAGATAGGGAACTAATATCCAATATATGTAAAGAACTCAAGAAGGTGGATTCCAGAAAATCAAATAACCCCATTAAAAAATGGAGTACAGAGCTAAACAAAAAATTCTCAACTGAGGAATACCGAATGGCTAAAAAACACCTGAAAAAATGTTTAGCATCCTTAATCATCAGGGAAATGCAAATCAAAACAACCCTGAGATTCCACCTCACACCAGTCAGAATGGCTAAGATCAAAAATTCAGGTGACAGCAGATGCTGGTGAGGATGTGGAGAAAGAGGAACACTCCTCCATTGTTGGTGGGATTGCAAGCTTGTACAACCACTCTGGAAATCAGTCTGGCGGTTCCTCAGAAAATTGGATATAGTACTACCGAAAGATCCCGCAATACCTCTCCTGGGCATATATCCAGAAGATGTCCCAACCGGTAAGAAGTACATATGCTCCACTATGTTCATAGCAGCCTTATTTATAATAGCCAGAAGCTGGAAAGAACCCAGATGCCCCTCAACAGAGGAATGGATACAGAAAATGTGGTACATTTACACAGTGGAGTACTACTCGGCTATTGAAAACAATAAATTTATGGAATTCTTAGGCAAATGGATGGATCTCGAAGATATCATCCTGAGTGAGGTAACCCAATCACAAAAGAACACACATGATATGCACTCACTGATAAGTGGATATTAGCCCAGAAACTTGGAATACCAAAGATACAATCTGCAAAACACATGAAACTCAAGAAGAAGGAAGACCAAAGTGTGGATACTTCGTTCTTCCTTAGAATGGGGAACAAAACACCCATGGAAAGAGTTACAGAGACAAAGTTTGGAGCTGAGACGGAAGGAAAGACCATCCAGAGACTGCCCCCCCCCCTCAGGGATCCATCCCATAAACGTCCACCAAACCCAGACATTATTGCATATGCCAGCAAGATTTTGCTGACAGTACCCTCATATAGCTGTCTCATGTGAGGCTATGCCAGTGCCTGGCAAATACAGAAGTGGATGATCACAGTCATCTATTGGATGGAACACAGGGCCCCCAATGGAGGAGCTAGAGAAAGTACCCAAGGAACTAAAGGGGTCTGCAGCCCTATAGGAAGAACAACAATATGAACTAACCAGTACCTCCAGAGCTCATGTCTCTAGCTGCATGTGTGGCAGAGGATGGCCTAGTTGGCCATCACTGGGAGGAGAGGCCCTTGGTCTTACAAAGATTATATGCCCCAGTACAGGGGAATGCCAGGGCCGGGAAGCAGGAGTGAGATGGTTGGGGAGCAGGGCGGAGGGGGGTGGGAGTGGGAGTGGGGGGGAGGGTATAGGGGACTTTCAAGATAGCATTTGAAATGTAAATGAAGAAAATATCTAATAAAAGAAAAAAAAACAAAAAAAAAGAAAAAAATAAATACAGGTGGCCCAGCTCCAAGCTTTTGCAGTGTAGAACAGACTCTCGTTCCCATGTCCTCAGCTCTCATGACTCAGTGAGTAAGAGCCCCTGTAGCTGTTGCAGAGGACTCATGCATAATTCTGGTTCCAGGGTATCCAGTCTCTTCTGCTGACCTTCACAGGCACCAGACGTGCACATGGTAGATATATGTGCACACAGGAGAAACACTCAGTTATAGAAAATAAAAATAAATCTTAATTTTTTTAATTTAAAAAAGAAAGGCTTATTGCTTGAACTCTTCTTTAGAAATTGCTTACCACCAGAGGTCAGTGTCTTTATATTCAGGGTCAGACAGTAGTGCTTATTCTGCTTACTTTGTTTAACAGCTGAGAGGTTTGGGGAAGACTATGTAAACCTTTGGGAACTGGGAAGCCATCTCTGGGGTATTTAGAATGGGTTAAAGGCCCTCCCAAGGAGAGAATGGTTTGTCTTATTAGAGCTTTGGGTTTTTTCCTGCCATAACTACTCAGCGGCAGAGTGATCCTCAGCACAGTGCTGGTATGGCAGGCGTGCTGCTTTGACCACCTCTGTCCCTTTTCTGCCTGTCTGCACTTCCAACCCAAGGTGCTTATTTCTCCAAGGCTGCTTCAGCTTCCTCTGAAAGATGGCCTTCTATCTCATAGTCATTCTCTGTCTCTGTCTCTCCCCTCCCCCCTCCCCCTCCCCCCTCCCCCTCCCCCCTCCCCCTCCCCCTCAGTGGTGTTCTGGGAAAAAAAGAGAACAACAGTAGGCAAATAACAGAAGTAAATTAGCTGATTACTGTGTAGAACTGAAATCCAAGTAGAATTTTACTGTTTCTGCTGTAGTATGACCCCGCCCTCCCCATCAGTAGCAGAATGCAGTGGCTCTGGGTGTTCTGCTGTTACTTCCATAGTGTAAAGATTATCAGGAGTGAGGCAGTCCTGATGGCAGGTTAGTTTCTGGGCACCACTTTGGAATGTGTTTATAGTACAATTATTTCCTTCCCCTTCCAAACAGTCATCTTTGATGTCAATACTCTTCTTTAGAACAGTTGTTCTTAACATGTGGGTCTTGACCACTTTGGGAGTCAAATGACCCTTTTACAAGTGATCACCTAAGAGTATCCTGCATAATAGATATTTACATTATGGTTCATAACAGTAGCAAATTATAGTTATGAAGTAGCAATGAAAATAATTTATGGTTGGGGTCACTACAACTTGAGGAACTGCATTAAAGGGTCACAGCATTAGGAAGGTTGGGAAGCTGTGCTGTAGATAGAAGAGTGAATGGTACTCTATGAACGCCACTTGGTGTGATAGTTTTCCTTACAGTTTTGAAGTTACTACACGCTTACATAGAAAGTGTAGCAGAAAATAATGAACAAAATTGCTGAGGTATCTACTCTGCAAAGAACAATCAACTTTATAACCTAGACCTTTATACTCTGTCATATATGTGTATATATATATATATATATATATATATATATATATATATATGCACACACACACCCCTTTTTTATTTTTATTTTGAAGGCAATAGAGTCATCCTGACCCTACTTTTGGTAACTGTATCTTCTGCTTGGTGTATCTGATCATAGAATATATTCTGTCAACCTGGGTCTCCCCTGTCAATCATCTTTAGGGATGCTTCTGTTTGGAGATGGGTTTTATTGTTACATTTTTAAAGATTTATTTATTTTATATGTATGAGTGTTTTCCTTTTGTATATTCCACATGCATTGCCTAGAGCCCAGAGAGGCCAGAAGGCCAGAGGCCTAGATTCCCTAGGATTGGGGTTACAGATGGTTGTGAAGCACGATATAGGTGCTGGGAAAAGAGTGGAATCCTCTGTAAAAGCAGAAAGCAGTTCTGAACTGCTGGGCCATCTCTCCAGCCCCTGGAGGGTTGGTTGGTTGGTTGGGTTTTTGGGGTTTTTGGGGTTTTTGTTTTGTTTTGTTTGATGGTCACAATTGGAGAAGTAGGGACTACTGACATGTAGTTATTAAAGAATAGTGTCTTAGGGTTTTACTGCTGTGAGTAGACACCATGACTAAGGCAGCACTTCTAAGGACAACATTTAGTTGGAGCTGGCTTACAGGTTCAGAGATTCAGTCCATTATCGTCATGGTGGGAGCAGGGCAGCGTCTAGGCAGGCATGATGCAGGCAGAGCTGAGAGCTCTACATCTTCATCTGAAGGATGCTACTGGAAGACTGGCTTCTAGGAAGCTAGAACAAGGATCTTAAAGCCCAAGCCCACAGTGACACACCTACTCCAACAAGGCCAAACCTCCAAATAGTGCCTCTCTCTGGGCTAAGCATATACAAACCATCACAGCCAGGAGTGGCTCAAAATGCCAGAAGTGTGGTCTGGAAAGTCATGTATTGTACCATGATTTTTAATAATAGCAGTGTGTTCTGTCATGTGAACATACCATAGTTTATTTAACCAGCCCATGTTGTATGGCATGGTGGAAATTTTTTCTGTACTCCCCTAAGTCCTCAGGATAACAGTGCTGAAGAGTCACAGGTGAAGGTGTTCTTGGGCTGTGAAGACTTTGACAAGAGTCGTCCCGCACCCCCTCCCCCCTGCCCCCGGACCCCAGCCCAGCCAGCAACATCATTTGATATTGGTAATCCCCTTAGTTTTCCACTAGAATAGAGAAAGAAACGAATCCTGGCAGCTCAGGACTGGGTCACAAATGAAGAGGAGCATCAGCCTTACTGCATTGCTGTGCTGTCTGAAACCTGCTCCAGCACACCCGGCCAGTGATCCCATTCTTAGGAGAAGGGATGCAGGGCTTCCTGGAACAAGGGGAGTATGACCTGGATTTTAGGAAACAAATCAGCATTTCTGTGAACAGAAAAAGAAAGTAGTTAGATTCTTCAAGGCCAGAATGTTCTGGTACTTCAATGAAAAAGAATATTTTTCTGTATAACACATACAGAAAAACCAAAAGACTGGGACACCAAGGACTTTGAATTGCTAGTCTGTAGGCAATAGAGCCTAGGTTTTAGGAGAGTTATTATGGCTGTGATGTATCAGACAGATCTAAGATCTGAGAGTCCCACCTGAGGCTGTGGTAATAAAATAGGGAAGTGTTGTGGACAATTGTGAGAAACTGGAAGAGTTATGTTTTGAAAACAAGAGGGAAAAATTAGTTGCTAGATAGATGGATTCTGTACATGTTAGAGTGTACACTGTTTGTGTACTTTAAATTTTTTCAATAGATTTATTTATTCCTGGTGACTTTTTTTTATAGCCCTGGCAGTCCTGGAACTCACTTTGTAGACCAGGCTGGCCTCGGACTCAGAAATCCACCTGCCTCTGCCTCCCATGTGCTGGGATTAAAGGCATGTGCCACCACCACCTGGCTCTCCTGGTGACTTTTTAGTCCAATGTTAATCCCACCGGCTGAGAGAAAGACCACCACTGCAATCTTTTTTTTTTTTTTTTTTTTTTTTTTGGTTTTTCGAGACAGGGTTTCTCTGTGTAGCCCTGGCTGTCCTGGCACTCACTTTGTAGACCAGGCTGGCCTCGAACTCAGAAATCCGCCTGCCTCTGCCTCCCGAGTGCTGGGATTAAAGGCGTGCGCCACCACGCCCGGCCACCACTGCAATCTTAAGCCAAGTTTGAAGCAAGCTTTAATTTAATACTGGGAGGTTGGATCTCTGACCAGATCCATCTCTGGGTTCCCAGAAAGTGGCCACAAGTCATGTTTTTGCAGGGGCTTATAAAGGCAAAACCAACAATTCACCACATTTCTCAGGTCCAGTCTGGAGCAAGCATGCATCCGGACCTATTTCCTGCCTGTGTACCTCCAGCCCACATGTGGTCAGGCACATCCAGAGCATCTGGGTCCAACAGCACAAACGTGAACTTATGCTTAACTGCAAACTGAACTCAACCTGTCAGGGATATTCTTCCTGTTTTGGTTTCACGCCACATTCCCAAGGAGCAAGTGTAGGTCCCTACCCCATCCTTTTCTTTTCTCTCCTTGTCACTTTATATTTTGTGGGTTGTCATGTTGTGGAGACTGAAGGTGGACCCAGGGCCGCTCATAAGCTGTATATGAAGGGTGGAAGGAAAGGCTTCTGAGAGGTTCTAAGGCTCTGCCTCACACAACCAAGTGAATGAGTGCCATTCACAGGGGTACTACCAGGCTCTGGACACGGAGACTATAGATTTCCCTGATATGGAACTACAGGGATAAGAAGTCACACAGGCTTCTTAGCTATTTTCCCATGGTCAGAAATTTGTGGTGTAGATTTAAGCAGGGATTAAAATACCTGCCTCTGGAAATTGCACTTTCCTGAGACTCAAAGGTGGTTATTAATGCCAGTGTATCAAACAGCCACTGAGATCCCATGGAGTCCTCTTGCGAATGAGGTCAAGAAAACAAAACAAAAACCATAAAACAATCAAATCACTTCTCTATTCATAGCAAGCTAATCCTCGCATTGCCCTTACCCACAGCAAAACCAATCCTTGGTGAATTTGCATTCATGTGCGTGTGAATTTTTTACACACACATGAACCTATCCAGTCTTCATAAGCTGTCCTTTGGGAAAGGAGTCTTACTGACCTTGAAATGGGACAATAGTAGGTTTGAAATGACAGACTTTGAAAACTCTTTTCTTGTCCTAGATTTGATGTTGAATTTGTTCTCTCGGCACCTTCTCCAGAATGGAATGGCAAACAGGGACACGTGTCACGAGCTCTTCTCTCTGAATTTTTACAAAGAAGTTTAGAAAACTCTAGGGCCTTCCTTTGCATCTGCGGACCAACACCATTTACTGACGAGGGGATAAGGTGAGTGGCAGTGAGGAGCGGGGACCCTGCAGTGGAAGCTCACAGAGAGCACTTAGACAGCCTTTGGCTCTTCCTGCTGTGCTGTCACACACTGAAATCTGGTTGCTGTGAAACCAGAGCAGTAGTGGAGCTGCTGGTCTCACACGAGGGGCGGAGGTAGGTGCCTGGGTTGTGCTTAGCATTACTTGCAGCCAGCGAAGGAATCTGCCTGTGGCTGTCAAGAACATTACAAGATCAGTGCCGAAATCTTTTTGGAATGTTGGGCTCTCGGTCTCATGCTCACCACCTGCAATGTGAATGATGACGAATAAGCCATATTCCTTTCAGTGAGGTTCTCTGCTTTTATGCTCTGCAGCTGCAGAGGACTGGTAAGTAAAACACAGTGACCCCAAGTTAGGGAGCACGTCAAAGGAAGATGCCAGATTATGCTACATAAGCAAGCAAGACCCAAGGCCAGACTACACAATGAAACTACCGGATATGATCCCTTCAAATATTTGGTTAAATGTAGCACGTACTAGATTTCTAGATTAGAAACTCCTTAAATTTGTTTTGTATAAACCTTACATTTTACAGATATTTTGAGTTTAATTTTATTGTAAAATTTATTTTCAAAAACCCCGACTCCAAGTTATAAAGAAGCAATTGTCTTTTATTGGAAATCAAGGCTACGTGCCACACTGCTTTACACTGCTGGCTCACCTGCCTCAGGACATTTCTGGGCTGCAGTGATACTGTTAGGCAGTGGAAACTTCAAACCTTCAGCATGGAAAGACTGGCTACAGAGGGATCTGCACACCCATCCTAACAGAACTCCATTCCTCCCCAATGACTGGTGGTCAGCTGGAGCTGGGGCCAAGTCTTCTTCATTTTCATTCATTTGGTTCTGCATATCTGAGCCATACAGATGCAGATGGGAGCCACACAGTCTGCTCATTAAATAGTAGATTGTCATGACTGTAGGATTTTCGTATGCTGTAAAGCAACTGTAATCTCTATAGCTTGTTTCTCAATTTTGCCTCAAAACTAATCTTCCAATACTGAGCTTGCTTGACTGGGAAACTCAGCAGGGCTGTTAACCATTCCCCATGCCTTCCCGAGATTACCTCCCCTGAACAAGCTGATGGAGCTGCCTGTCAAGGTGACTCGACCCAGATCAGGATTTGCACTTCATAGCATCTCCCTTGTGGCTTCAGTTCAGACTCATTTCCTTGATTTCTTGTCATTGCCATCTTAACGGAATATGTCTTCCTTCTGTTCGAGACCAGGTCTCAATATGTATCCCTCAGACTTAGAGATCTGTCTGCCCCTACCTCCTGGGTGCTGTGGTTAAGGCATCATGCCCAGTTAATGTGCCTTTCATATCAAAAGTGACAAAAGGCTCTTATTTTATCATAGTTTTGTTCTGTAAAATAAAGACTTTTGCTACCCACATTACAAAGAACTCTGGAGTTAATCTCATGTCTGCTGCATGTTGCACAAGTCACTTCTCATCTCTTCCCCTTCCTCACCAAGCTCTGGACCAAGAATAAGTCATTTCCCTGGCACTGAACATTTGCACAGCTGCTGTCACTTCTGTGCAGCAGAGCATAGCTATACAGCCGTTATGTTGCTTGATGCATTGTAACTAGTCTAGAGGTAATTTAAAGTGTCTTGGGATATGCACACGCACAGGACACATACACTGCCATTCTATGAGGGTCACGAGGATCTGTAGACTTTGGTGTCCATGGTAGGCCTAGATCCAAGCCCTCTCGGTGCGAGCTAGATAACTAGCTGTAGTCCAAACGTACCCTCCTCATTGCATGAGCACTTGTCAGTTTGTATACTAAAGGTTTAGAAGCCTGTACTTTACAACCAAATGGCTGATAGTGATACTTGGATCTACTCATTCTGTGGATAAGTAGACTCAACTTCAGAGACTCACGCTGTCCTGTGATGAGACAGATGTGACTAAAATATAACTTGGAGTGTCATAGATAGTCAGGTACTGTCACCTAGGGGTGTGTTTTGAGGAGACCAGAACCAGTGATCATAAAGCACCTATGAAGTTATGAATGCAGACTGCATGGTTCCAGAGCTTTTTGTGATGTGCACACTGTAACCCCAGTATTCTGGATACAGAGGCAGGAAGATGGGGAGTTCCAGGACAGCCTGAGCTATATATACAAACAGAAGAAGAGCTAGGAATGTAGCTCAGTAGTAGAATGTCTGCTTCTCAAATATAGGACCCTGGGTTCATTCAAAACAACACACACAATCCAGTTAGAACAAGCTGGAGAAGGGCAGAGATAACTGGGTGTGTTAAAGATGAGTAGACTGTGGTTACAATGAAGCCCTTCCCTGGGGGAAATAGTATATATGTCTACAAAAGTAGGATGGGTCCCCACAGTGCCTGCTGTGTCCTACGGCTGTGCCACGTGAGCCCTTGCTGTGACTGTCTCTGCTCTGGACAGACAGCACTGAATGATCATCTTCAGCAGCCACCTCTATGGTTTCAGACTCTGTTTGTGTGATTTGCCAAGTGGAAGTGTATTTCAGCAGTGTGTTTTCCTACCCCTCACTTTAAACACTGATGAATAAAGGTGGGAAAATAAAGCATTTATTCTGCCTTCTTTCTGTATGAGCTGGTTGCTGGATAGCCATGTAACCACAGAGCAAGCTTTCTTTATAAAGTCCTTCAGTTGATCAGTAAAGAATGTTGGAAGTAGAATCTTAGATTTCATAGCTCACCAGTGGTTGCTAGCATCTAATAAGAGAGTCAGCCATGCATTATCATGTAGTAGTAACACTCTGTATGAAGTAGACAGAGAATTAAATCTATATGTGATAAAGCCCTCGACTCCATATATTGAATTGTGTGTGAGGAATAGAGGTCACAGGGCCATGCTATTGAAGAATGCCATAGGAATTCAGCAGAGAGGATTGTGGAATAGTCCACAATAAAAACATTACAGGTTTTAGCAGATATACTACAGAACATGGCAGAGGTGGGAGCAAAAGGGAGAGAAGGATCTAGCAATCAGATGTAACCAAGGGAGTGTCTGCCACTTACAAGGAGTGCATCTCCTTATAATTATCCAATTTATAATTGGATCTTAAATCATTTAAAATTAGTGGCATTTGTGAAACTGTTAAAGAAAATTGAACACTGACTACATAGCTGATGCTGTTTTGTCATTAAGTTTCTGGTGTGGTCATTGTGTTCTTAACAAACATGACTTGAGGAAATGAGGAGGGTGTGCTGGCGAGCTTTGACCTCATGGCTCTATTTGTAAACATTTTCCCTAAAGTCATACATGTTTTGTTTTTCAGGTTGCTGCATGATCTTAACTTTTCTGATGATGAGATTCACGGATTCACCGCTTAAGAAAAAGCTGCCATTGTCTTTTATTCAACTAGTTTATATTTGTGATTGCCTAGGAGTTTTTAAATGAGTTTTTGTACGTACGGAAGGCTTTGCTTTCTGGAATGAAGTCATGTGTCTTCAGTACAAGTAACTTCTTGGTTTAATTTTGTACCATGACTTATCTTACTGCTGACCCTGACCTGGAGGGTCAGTCATGGCAGCAGGTGCATATGGGAGCCTTTTGTTATGAACTGCAAGTTTCCTGACCACTGAAATTGTATCACTGTTCTGCAGTCAACACTTGTATTTTATGACATAGTAAACTAAGCAATCATTTTGGTCACTTTTTATGCTGCAAGATATCTTCTGAGCAATATGTATTAAATATTCCACTGCACTGTTCACTCAGGAATTGATGGTGTATGTCCTTAGTAGTCTTAAAACCTGGAAGCTGTAACTATTGGTAGTCCAGTTTCGTGAACTGGACAGAGAGAATAAAACTATACTTCCATACTTTTTACTCCCTGTGGTGGACGTGTGGCTGAAGGTAACAAATACAGTGGTTGTCTTAAAGAGAGTTTTATTTACATACTATTTTTTGAGTTTCACTTTATAGTTTTCGTTGGACTGAAATTGGCTATGTATACCAGTCTGGCCTAAAATTCTTGCTTCTGCTTTTGGGGGCTGTGATTACAGGTGTGTGCTACCATACTTGAGCTTAAAGGAGTTTTTAAAGACACCAGCAGAGTTCAATTTCCCCTCCCCAGAGGGTGGAAGAAGAAAACTGACTGTGTAAGATATTCTTTTATGTGCACCAGCCCACAAACACAGACAGTAAAGAAATATAATCTCTAAAATGTTTACGATACCAATAAAAAATATTAGAAGTTCTTCACACTTGCAGAGTGTGACTAGGTTTAAGGAGCTTAAAATAGCACTGACAACTATCACGCCAGACCAAAGTGTTTTAGCAAAGATTGAAGTGTGGCATCCAGCCCATGGCCTGAGGTAATAATCCTCCTGCAGACCTGTCCACCCCAGCTGGGAAGAGAGGGACACTCTGTCCTGAAGGTTCCTTTCCAGGCTGGCTGCTTCCCTAGCAGCTGGCAGATCAGTGGGGAGCTCTGGCAGCCTTCAAATCCCTTTAAACCTAGAGTTCAGCAGAGCTTCCTGAGCTTTTCTGAAGGACATGTTAATTGCATAGGTTGCGGGGAGCACTCACAGGATTACTGTGTCCTAATCCATCCACAGCAGTGTTTACACAGAGTGGGGAGGAGTCCGTGAATGGTTTTGTAAATAACGGCCACATCTGAATGAATGGCCCTGCCTTAGCACTTCCCAAAGGACCAGCATGCAGCTTCTGAAGCTCTGCTGTCAAAGGGCTGCTTGAACACCCAGTATTCCTGGGTCTCCCTTTTCTGAGGCAGGACTCTAGCTGCACTCTGATGCTCACAGGGACTTCAGCTACATGCTCCCCTGCCATCTTTTCCACTGGGAAGAGGTGTGTCTTTTTAATTATTTTCATTAATTCATTGGCAATATGTTGATTAACTTACATGAGTAGCTTTCTTTTTTGTCCTTTGAAGCCTTTTTCTTTCTCCTTCAGTACTGTTCCAGTTACTTCAAACAAAAAGCTTCCCTCTATCCTTATATCTCTTCTTGGCTCCTCTTTTGTATTTGAAAGCAAAAGAAAACCCAGAAGCACCCTTAATTTAATTTAATTTAATTTGGATAATTTGTAGTCTAATTTGAGAATTGGTCCAGGGTCAGACTTTGATGACTATTATAGATTTTTGCCTACTTGTTTATTGGATAATTTGTTCTTCAGGTGCTTTTTAATATATATATTATATTCTAGACATTCACTGTTTTATAAAACTATAAAGGAGAAGGAATATGTTTGGTGGGTGTATAGTCAGGTGTGGGGGAAGTATTTATTCATAAAGCCAAATGGTGGAAACAAACCAAATATTCATCTGTGGATGTACTGATAAAAAGATAATATATGTATAATGAAACATATTTAGCCATAAAAAGGAATGAAGTATTAGATGAGCCTTAAAACATGCTGAGTGTAGGGTTAAAAAAAAACAAAAAACCAAAAACCCCAACTTTTACAACTTGCCACTTTTATGATTCTCTTACATGAAACTTTAGGAAGGCATATTTATAGAGATGGAAGGGTATTATGGCTGTTATGGCGTACAGGAGCAGAAGATGAAAGGTATCAGGTTGTTTTGGTTTTGATGCAAGTTTTCAAAAGTTGACATATTTGTGAATATGTGCTCAATTTTAAGTAGACAAATTGAATGGTATGAGAACCGTGTCTCAAAAACTGTTTCTCACTAAACTAGAAAGAAAGAGTGGACAAAACTTAAGCTTTCTTAAAGAGAAAGTGGAGAAAGTCTTTAAGATCTAAAGGTCAAAGAAGTAAACACTGAAGACAGTGAAGAATGTTTACCAGAGAGTGACAGTCATTTAAAAACAATAAGTACTAAAAACTATATACTACAAGAAAAAAACTTCCTTAAATTGACAACCATAATACTGCAGCGAATGTTGAGGGCGCAACATCAAGGTAACTTCAGTAGAATGACGAAACCTGGAAAGCTTTACTCATCTGGGGAAATAAAACTAAACCGAAAGCTGTGACTCGAGGCAAAAGAAACAGGATCATTGTCAGGCTTTTCCGTAGCTGGAGCTCTGTGGAAGAGTGTTCACCTAGCCCGGACAGACATCGCTTGGGTTTGATCCCAGCACCACACACCCACACAGGAAGACAGCCACAGAAAACAGCTTTTGAAGAAGGAGAATGTACCTGTCAGAACCACCGGAAAACACTTTTTGCTGGAGAAGCTGAAGTGAGGGAAGCATGACTTAACCCTGTTTCCTGAAGCCTCCCCTACGGCATCTCCCAGAGGACAGCATCAGATAAGACTAAGACATCCATACACAGGGGTGAGTGCATCAGCCCTGGAGGACAGATGAGACCGGTGAAAGAAGAGAGACTCCAGCCAAGGCAGGGTAGCCTAACGATGAGTGTGGGGGCCTGGAGCTAGGGATGTAGTTCCATTGGTAGAGTGCCAGCCTGGCAGATACAGAACCTGGGTTCTGTCTTCAGCGGCATAGAATCAGCATGTGTGGTGACACACATCTGTGGTCTCAGCTGAGAACATCGAGCTCCTTTGCTCCACAGAGCTGGAGGCCAGTTTGGACTAGACATCTCATTCTGTCACACAGGGAAGGAATGATGCCTTTAAAAAGAAACTGCCGGCCATCCCTGTGGTAGTTGTTTTGATACTGTGATTTTTGAGCATGTGGAATGAAGTAAATTAGGTTTTAAAAATATCTTTTAGTCTCGGCCTCTATTCCCCATAATACCTTTGTATTGAAGTAGATTAAAACTAGTTCTCTCCCATCAAATTATTGTGCAACTTTGCAAATTTTTATTAAGAATCTGAGAAGACTGTAATCAAGGATTACAGTACTGCTTTACTCAAACTTGATGTGCGTGTGCGTGTGTGTGTGTGTGTGTGCGTGCGTGCGTGCATGTGCACGTTCATGCTCACGCAGGTAGATGTGTGCATGGAGCTAGGAGGATAACTTGCAGGAGTCTGTCTCACCTTTCAACATGTGGGGCTGTGGTTTGAACTCAGGCTTGGTGGCAAGTGCCTCTACCCACTGGATTATCTCTCTAGCCTGACACTGGCTCTTGGGGAGAATCACTTGTTCACCTAAGGATTGTTAACTCCCAAAACAAGTATGTATGGACCAAGGGGAGATTATCAGGGCAAAGAGCCTCTATATATACAGGGGTCTCTAAGAGAGGCTCTGTAGGGCAGGAGCAGAGCATCCTGGCTTCCAGTGTATGTGCCTTCAGCTTTAACCAGTGTCAGAGACCTGAGAGAAAATGTTCAAAAAGAATCTAAGCATTTGAACTAAGTGGGATACATCAATAATTCCAGCTTTGGGAGGCCCATGAGTACAAGGCCATCTTGAAATTGATAGTGAGTTTCAGGCCAGCCTGGGCTACACAGACCTTGCCTAAGATGCTGCCGCTGCCGCTGCTGATGACGATGGTGCTGGTGATAGTGATGATTTGTGCTGAACTAAATAAAACCAAAGCATTGCAGTTGGTTTTAATGCCAACTTGCTACAAATTAGAATCTCCTGAGTTGACCTCTCACTGGAAGACCTGTCCTGATGCCTTCAACTCATGGCCAAGGCCCTCTCAGGGTGGGTAGCACCTTTCAGCAGTCCAGCTTGTCCCTGGTGTTGAATTATTTGCCCTGTTGCTGCAGTGAGGCTTTATTCTAATGTCAGAACCAGTGTGTCAAAACTCAAGATCATTGGCTCTCCAGGAACCTTCCAGGCTTTCAGTGCCAGACTGAGACTGCTGACACACTCAGCCTTATGGGCTGAGTGGCTGCCAGGCACTTGGCCTTCTCTGCAGTGACAGGCAGCTGCAGTAGGACAACTCCAGTGCTGGGGACCAGCTTCAAGGACCAAGCAGCTGCTGGCCTCTCAGGTATAACTCAGATGTTATTTAACTTAAACTGACTTAGTTTTTCATCTCGTGTGTGTGTGTGTGTGTGTGTGTGTGTGTGTGTGTGTGTGTGTGTATGTGTGTGTCCGTCCCATTGGTTCTGTTCCTTTAAAGAACCTCAACTAATATACCAAGTAAGTTCTGGAAATGGGGTCAGGAGGCTTGCGTGTGGATCTCCAAGTGCTACTCTGAGAAGGCATTAGACCAATTTTCAAATAAAGAACAGGCACAGTAGCAGTTCACATACTGCATCTGTTCCTAAGGACCAGTCTGGGCTAATAGATCCTCTTTCAAAACTAAATAAACTTAAAAGCCCTATATAGAATTTACCCAAACTCTACTGTCCAGACAGACTCCTCTTTCCCCTGTTCTTGAGGCCGGCTCTGCTAAATTACTTAGTTCATAAATCACCAGTGTAACTGCCTGACAGGAAAAGTATCGATCTCAGCACAAAGGAGATGTATTTGCCCCGGAGGGACAAGGAGGAAATGGCAGGGAGTAAACCTTATGGCTAGCTTTAGGAATGTAATTTAAAGGTTCTTAGAAAGGCAGGGGGAATGGGAGAGAAGGCATTAGCAACATGGAAGTTTGGGAGTGGCCCAACAATTGAGCTGTTTAAGGCATATTTAAGGGGAATCCAGAACTTCAGAACATTGGGGTGGGTAGTGAGTCGTACTGCCGCCACTGTGGAAATTAGAGCAAATTAATCAACTGCTGCAACAGTCACTATATTCAGGATTTATCTAGCTCTTAAAGATAAGACCATACTTAAACTTTCTGGCAGAATACATAAGAACTTTTGCAGAAACAGTTACTTAGAGAAAAATAGAAGCAATACAAATTAAACAACAAAATGATACACAAGTGCAAAAAGAGCATGCATGCATGCACTCACGAAGGGACAGCATATTTCACTCACTTACTTTGTAGCCCAGGCTGCATTCAGATGCTCCATCTTCATGCCCTGATGTCCAGAAGGCTGAGATTGCAGGTGTGTATCGCATTAGGAAAGTGTATCTTCTCACAAACCAGAGCTTCATAGCAAATTCAGTTTGATTATCTATGACCTAAAATGAATTTGCTAAAATGGCTCCTGGTAGCTTGGTGGCTTTAATACAGTAGACAGGATACCAACCATAGCTCGTGCTCATATAGTGCAAACTCAATAGCAAGCCATAAAGTCCAACCATTGAACTCTTATATGAACCAAAATGGCAAACTTTGTGCATTCAGATGATTCAGTTTTGTGAATTTGTATCCCATATGTTCTTTATCCTTTAATAAAGACATTTTAGAGGGGTTAAGCAGGTGGCTAATGACACAAACAGGGTTATGAACACGTAGACATTTTCATGTGGTTTAGTGAAATACAGGCAAAATAGTAGAAGTTATAGTTCTCAGCACCGAAGCAAATGAAAACCCTGCAGCTTTGTGTGCGCTTGGCTCTGAAGGAGGAACAGACCACGTCAATTCTGGACTCTGTCTGTTATTTTGGAATAAATGGGGACTTGGAAGTGAGCCTGTGAAAGATCTAGATATTTTGTCCCCATCATAGACAGAGTTGTGCTCTGATTTTAGATGCTGTTAGTTGAGACTGCTGGTCTTCCTATGGGGTCGCCCTCCTCCTCAGCTTCTTCCAGTCTTTCCCTAATTCAACTACAGGAGTCCCCAGCTTCTGTCCATTGATTGGGTGTAAGTATCTGCATCTGGCTCTTTCTGCTGCTTGTTTGGCCTCTTGGAGGGCCACCATGCTCAGCTCCTGTCTGTAAGCACACCATAACGTCAGTGATAGTGTCAGGCCTTAGAGCCTCCCCTTGAGCTGGATCCCAATTTAGCTTTAAGAAGCTAACATTCAAAAAGAACAAACAATGGCCGAGAAGCACTTAAAGAAATGTGCAAAGTCCTTAGTCATCAGGGAAATGCAAATCAAAATGACTCTGAGATTCTACCGTACACCAATCAGAATGGCTAAGATCAAAAACTCAGGTGACAGCATGTGTTGTCCAGAATGTGGAGAAGGAGGAACACTCCTCCATTGCTGGTGGGATTGCAAACTGGTACAACCACTCTGGAAATCAATCTGGAGGTTCCTCAGAAAATTGGAAATAGATCTACCAGAAGGCCCAGCTATATCACTCATGGGCATATACCCAAAGGTACCCCACCATGCCACAGGGGAACAAGCTCCATTATGTTCATAGCGGCCTTATCTGTGACAGCAAGAAGCTGGAAACAACCCAGAAGTCCCACAACAGAGGAATGGGTACAGAAAATGTGGTGCATTTACACAATGGAGTACTACTCAGCCATTAAGAATTTGACCTGCCCTCTTTCCCATCTGCACTGATATCTTTCAAGGTTTAGCTACGTGAGTGGTTTTTGAAGACTGGATCGCTGGCTTTGTCAGTACTTTTCAGTTTTACTCTCTTTCCTTTGCTGTTATTCTCTACCAACTGTGGCTGCTCAAAGGACTCCTGTTCTCCCAGAGAAGGATAGGAGACGGAGAAAGGATGTATATTTGAATTAAGATTAAGTTAAGGGAGCTGGCCAGTGGTGGCGCACTCCTTTAATCCCAGCACTTGGGAGGCAAAGGCAGGTGGATTTCTGAATTCAAGGCCAGCCTGGTCTACAGAGTGAGTTCCAGGACAGCCAGGGCTACACAGAGAAACCCTGTCTTGAAAAACAAAATCAAAAACAAAAACAAAAACAAAAACAAAACAGCAACAACAAAAGATTAAGCTAAGGAAAACAGGCTGTCACTTCCTCTGAGAAGGGCTAAACTCAAGCTGTTTTGTTATTTTTCGATTTTTTTTTCTCATTTTAGTTTACTTTCTCTGTGTGGGCTTTTTGCCTGTGTGCATTTCAGTGTGCTGTGTCCATATGGTATCCACAGAGGCCAGAAGAGGGTGTCAGATCCCCTGGGACTGGAGTTAGAGGTCATTGGGAGCTGCCCTCTGGAAGAACATCCAGTGCTCTAAACCTCTGAGCTGTCTCTCCTACCCCTCAAGAGGATGGTTTTCAATTTTCTTTTGTGCTGTTTGGAAAGCCCTATAAACTATGTTCTAGGGGAATGTCTTAAGGAAATATTGCTTTTTTATTGCATAGCAAATTTCTATGCAACATCAGGGGCAAGAGGAAAAGGACTTTCTGTTTTCTTTAAATGCTCTGACTTACCTTGTGGATGCTACATCACGGCAGAGCAGGTGAAGGAGAAGAGAAGAAAGCTGAGTCATTTCTGGAGTAAATCACTTTTGGAAGGTAGAGGGGCTCGTTTTGCATCTACCACCCTCCTTAACTGTTCCCTAACAAGCCATTATGTGCTATTGGCACATCTCACACAAGTGAGAGCAGGGTTTCTCGGTCTCCAGCGTCTGCAAAGCACAAGCAGACTGGAAGGATTTAGGAGTGTTTTGTCTTTACCATCACCCACCAATTTGGTCCCTTTAGTGACCAAACTCTGAGCTGTGTGTCTCTATACCTGTGTTAACCTCTCTGTTTTAATCAAGAATAAGGTTAAAATGGGTGATACACTTGTATGAAAATGTCTTTGTGAAGCCCATGCCCAGGTACAACACCAATTCTATTTTAAAAGAAGTCCCTGGGTCAACCGGGCACATAAATAAGTAGAGCAGCAGTTTAGGTGCAAGATAATAAATATTATAATAAATAAATACCCACAAAGAGGGCTGTGGGGGTAAACAGAACTGCACTCCGCATGTCTGCCAAGACCCCTGCAGGAGGAGTCGAAGCTTGGCTTATGAGGCAAATGGAAAACTTTCAGAACATGCTGGAATGGGTGAGGGAAGCTTGGCCAGAGGGGAAAGATCCTGGTTACATTTCTGTGACGGTAGTGAAGCCAGGCCCATGCATGAACCAGAGTTCTCATTTGTGAGAACACTTTGGGGCAGGAGAGGATGGGAAGGAACGCCATGGTGAGTATTTTAATTAGATGTCAGTGGTGCTCTTCAGCATAAAGATGCACAGCCAACTCTTAGCTCTTACCTCCGTGCAAAGTCTCCTAGCATCCCTCAGTCAGACCTGTTGCCAGCAGTAGCACCTGCTCTCTCCTCTGCCTGGCCTCTTGCCCACCTGTGCTCACAAAGCAGTGATTTTGATTTCTCTCCACATCTAAACCATTTCCTTGGCTGACCTTTCCTCTTCATCATTTCTAGACAGGAACCCCAACTGGGATAGAGCAGGAGGCTGGAGATGGAGCTGGGCTGAGTGAGTCAGAAAAAGGACAGGCTTGAGGGCAGAGGTTCTCAGCCTCCTCAATGCTGCAGCCCTTCAGTGCAGTTCCTTATGTTGTGGTGACCTCCAAACACAAAATTATTTCCATTGCTACTTTCTAACTGTACTTTTGTTACTGTTATGAATCTTACTGTAAATATCCGTGTGTTTTTCAGAATTGTCTTAGATGACTCCTGTAAAAGCGTCATTCAGCTCTCAAGAGCCGAGATTGAGAACCACAACTCTAGGACATGAAAGCTTGCTAGCTGATTAGCTCAGCGACCTGCCAGATGCTGAGTGCTTCGAAGCAGGAAGCCTACACATTCTACCGAAGGAACGTCCTATTTCAAAAGTAGCTTCTAGGCTAGTACCCTAGGACAAGAAAAACCCTATGCATATGGTGAGACCGGCTCCTTCATTCTCTGTGACTCTGAGGCACTTTGGCTGCAGTGGCAGACAGGTGATGTCGTCTCAAAAGCACCGGAGAGCTGAATGAAGCCTGCGCTGCAAACCATTTATCACCTATGCCCCACTAGTCCCCACAGCTGCCCTGTATTAGCAATGCAATTCACACTCTATGTGCAGGTGCCTTGAGAGGCTGCCTAGGCTTCTGTGCTCAGGTGAGGCTAGCAGTCAGAGCTCACAGCAGACCCTTGGACTTGAGAGCCCACACTGCTTCCCCTACCCACGGCTGTGCCTCCTGAGTAACTGAGGGAAGCCTTAGAAGACTGAGGAGATGCAGGAAAGCTGGCCCTCTAAGGTCTGCCCCACCTACTAATGGGCTCTGTCAGGGGCAAATGCCTTTGAAATGAAAACTTACTCTCCAGCTGTTTGATGACTATGAGAAGTCGGTCCCTCTGGCTTCCCAGTTCCTGGGCCGTGTGACATTAGGACGTGTATTTGGCCTGCTCTGAGGATGTCCTAACTGTTCTCATCTGGAAGGCAGAGAGTGACTGTGAGAGCCACCTGTCAGGTAGGAGAGGCTTCTGAAGGTAGTGAGGAAATGGTTCTCTGAGTCGGGGAAGGTGGGATGGGGTGGGAGGTCAGTTTAGATTATGAGCATTGAGAAATATTTCTAGCAGGGTTAATATTTGAGATGACCTTTGTCAGAATGAAGGGTTTTGATTGTCAGAGCTTCGGGAAAACTATGGAGCCTAGAGGGGTCTGGTGAACGATTTGGTGCTGTGAATGAAGAATCTCTCCCCCCCTCCCCTCTCTCTCTTCTCTCTCTCCTCTCTGTGTCTGTCTCTCTCCTCTCTCTTCTCTTTCTCTCTGTGTCTCTGTCTCTCTCTGTGTGTCTCTCTGTCTCTGCCTGCCTCCCTGTCTGTCTCTCCCTTCCTTTCATCCTCCCTGTCCTTCCTACAGTCTTTCACTGATTGCATTCTTCTGGATAAACCTAATTCAGACCCCAGCTGTTTCCAAGAGCTTTGAGATAACAAATCAACCACATTCCGTAGGAAACTTTTGCTTTACATCTTGTAGACTTAAGCAATTCCTTAATTTGGGGGTGGGAGGGGCAACAAATAGAATTAAGAATATCTATGTTTATTTCTTTCCACTGGGGAACTTTACAGCAAGGACATCAAGAGATTAGAAGTACAGGTTGGGATGTGTAGCTCAGTGGACACACTGCTTCCCGGCACGCACAATGTCCTGAGCTCAACCTTAGTACATGTGTGTGACCCTAGCACTTGTGATGTGGAAGCAGAAAGGCCAGAATTTAAAGGTCATCTTCAGTGACCCAGCAGCTGCATCCAGATAATCGGTTTCAGAAAAGAAGAGTCAACAACAGATTCAGCAGCGCCGGTACACAAGAATCCGGAAATGAGATTTTTTTTTCCCCTCTGAAATTGACACTAATAAGCACAGGCACAGATGTACCTCTGCCCTGAGACTTAGTCATGTGTCGTGGAAGAATGAGATGGCATTTCAGAAGGAAGCAGGGATCTTGCTGCGTGCCAGGGTAACAGCGGGCTGGATCCTGTGGTGAGATGTTCACAGCAGGGTTTGGTGAGGGAATAGGGAAAGGTGGAGAGTAAGAGATGGCCATTGTCATCATTGTCATCTGTCAAGGTCAGGACTCTTAAAAGTTCAACCTCACTCTGTCTCCCAGACGACCCTCACCCCCCCACACACACACACCCATAAATAATATCTTTCTCTCTCTGTCTCTCTCTGTCTCTCTCTGTCTCTCTCTGTCTCTCTCTCTGTCTCTCTCTGTCTGTCTCTCTGTCTCTGTCTCTGTCTTTGTCTCTGTCTCTCTCTCTCTTCCTGTGTGTATGTGTGAGTCTCTCTCTCACACACACTTACACAGACACATTCACAGTTTTTAATTTCCACATGACCTAGGACAGACCTCCCCACAGGGCCGGAGTCCGATTTTCCCGTCTGTGATATGACAGGGCTGAATCAGTACATCTCTCTCCTTGCTTCAGCTCTGGCCTTTCTATTCCTCTATAATTGCTTTACTCAAATTGTCTCTGTGATTTGCAAGAGAATTCAGTGATATGCCAGTGGACTATTATTGGTTCTTTCAGAAGATTAAATTACAACAGTCATGCTTGGGCATTCATATCTGCCTTTGCAAGTTCTGATCAGTATGGGTAAGTTCTCCCTCCTCCCCCAAAGACTCGCAGACAAGCTTATCCCATCTGCCTGCTCCTGCTCACCCTTACTATAGCACACCATAGTGCAACCTGTCTTTGTGTGGACATGACATTAGGGGATGAGGACCGTATGCACGCTAACCTTTGGGAATAGGTTCTACTCCTTCTGTAAACAAACAAAAGGCTTTTAAATCCTATCAACAATATAAATAAAAGTCACACGATACACAGAAGTAGAAATGGATAAACAATTTTCACTCAGAGATGACCATGTTTAAGATGACAGTGATAATTTCTAACATATGTCCTATATTAGTTACTCATATATATTTAATTTTGTGCAGTAATATTACAAGATTTACTCCATGTGGTGTTACAACATATAAGATGATTCTTTTATAATTTATAAAGTGTCTATTTTAAATGTTTACTTAAATTTATTTTAGAGAATTAATGTGAAATAATTTTTTAAAACTTTGTATTGAATCTTCGTGAATTTCACATCATGTACCTCACCCGATCCCATTCATCTCTCCATCCCTTCATTTCCTCCCTCTCTTCTTGCAACCTCCGTCCTCCCCAAAAAGAAAAAGAAAATCTCAGTGTGGGAGCTGTAGTATGTCACGGTGTGTCCTACAGAATGCCCTGTGTCTACTCATCTTTAGTTGCAAATGTTCATTGCAATGAGTCCTTGCTCTCTTCTTCTTCTTCTTCTTCCATTTAGGAATTGTTGTCATAAAAAGGTAGATTGGAAGATTAACTTGCTACTTCTAACGTTGTATTTGGGGGTGAGGAGGTATCCCTTTGGCACTGGCAAGGGCCTGAGCTCAAGCCCCAGAATCCACTTTTTTTTTTTTTTCAAGGCAGGGTTTCTCTGTGTAACCCTGGCTGTCCTAGAGCTCACTCTGTAGACCAGGCTGGCCTTGAACTCAGCAATCTGCCTGCCTCTGCATCCCAAGTGCTGGGATTAAAGACATGCTGCCATCACTTTTAAGAAGCCATTCATGATGCTATGCTCTTGTGATCCCAGCACTGGGAAATGGAAACAGACAGATACCTGAGGCTTGCCGGTCATCTAGCCTAGCCTGGATGGAGTGTCCCAGGCTCTAAGACCTCCCTCTCTCTTAAAAAGATGAGTGGACAATACCCAAGGAACACATACCCAATGCTCTCATCTGGTCTCTGTATGCAGTCGCATATGTGATATTTCACCACACATATGTACAAAATGTGAAATGTACGAAGGAGTGATTTTTAGTATATATGAATAAGGAGAAGGTGATGTTGTATTTATTAACATGAAATAAATTGAATAAACTGATAGATGTATCGTCACCTTACCTATTTACCATTTTTGTTTTGAAAACAGTTGAAACTTACTCTGAACAATTTCCATGTGTGTGTGTGTGTGTGTGTGTGTGTGTGTGCGCGCGAGCGCGCGAGTTCAGAGGTCTATGTGTATGAGTACACACAGGCGTATGTGCATGTCCACATATACTCTCATAAAGGCCAAAGGTCAACAGTGGGTGTAATTCTCTATTGCTCTTCATCTCAATTTTGTCATCCAGTGGCCCCCACTTAACTGAGAACTTGCCATTCTGGCGAGACCAGGGAGCCCTGGGAGCTGCCCGTCTCTGCTCTCCTAGTGCTGTGGTTCTAGGCATGCACTGCCACACTCAGCTTTCACATGGTGCTGGGGATCTAAACTCAGGCCAGAATGTATGTGATGCTGGCGCTAACTTTACCCACCACCCTGTGTGGTCCATACATTAAAAACCAACTCATTCTACCCGCCGTTGGGCACTCTGACCATCACCCGAGCCTTCTCCCCATGCCCGGTCTCTGGAGATCAGCACTCTATTCTCTGCTCTATGTTTTGTTTGACATTCTCTATATAAGTAAGTACAGATGTGTTCATGCCTGGCTTATTTCTATTATGATAATGTTCTCTGCCCCTCTCCACCTTGTCACAAGTGACAGAATTTCATCCAATGTGTATAACTACTGTATTGTTTGCATCCACTTATTTACAGTGGGCACCGAGTTGGATTGTGTAATTCAGCAGTTATGAATGATGCGGAGATGAGCCTGAGAGTCAAGAAATCTCTTCAGTAACAAGATGTTAAACCTTTTAGGTACATGCTAAGCTGTGGGATTGCTGGATCCTAGGGTGGGTTTATTTTTAGTCTTGAGGACTTTCCACGATGGCTGAAGTAGTCAGCAGCCAGCTAATAGTATAGATCCTCACCCTCTGGCAGCTATGAGACAGTAATTCCTTGGAGTTTTAATCCATATTTCCAGTGTGTTTGTCTTTTGGGAGACTTTTTAAAATCTCTTGGTCATTTGTATATATTCTTTTGAAAATGTTCTACTGAGAGTCCTGTCCATTTTTTTTACATTGAAGTAATTTTTTGTTTGTTTGTTTTTTTGTTTTCAAGACAGGGTTTCTCTGTATAGCCCTGGATGTCCTGGAACTTATTTTGTAGACCAGGATGGCTCGAACTCAGAAATCCAACCGCCTCTGCCTCCCATGTGCTGGGATTAAAGGTGTATGGCACCACTGCCCAGCTTGAGTTAATTTTTTAAAAAACAGTTTAGTCCTTAAATGTCCCCCCAAAGGCATGGAGTAAAGGCTTGGTCTCCAAGTCAGCACCATTTAGAGGCAGTGAAACTTGTATGCGACACCCATTAGGCACCTGTCTTAGGGGGGTTTTTGCCTGTACAAAACATCATGACCAAGATGCAAGTTGAGAAGGAAAGGATTTATTCAGTTTACACTTCCACATTGCTGTTCATCACCAAAGGAAAACAGGACAGGAACTCACACAGGGCAGGAACTTGGAGTCAGGAGCTGATGCAGAGGCCATGGAGGGGTGCTGGTTACTGGCTTGCTTCCCCTGGTTTGCTCAGCTTGCTTTCTTATAGAACCCCAGGACTACCAGCCCAGGGATGGCACCACCAACAATGCCCTTCCTCCTTGATCACTAATTGAGAAAATGTCTTACAGTTGGATCTCATGGAGACATTTCCTCAAGGGAGGCTCCTTTCTCTGTGGTAACTCCAGCTTGTGTAAAGTTGACACACAAAACCAGCCAGTACAGCACCCTAATGGGAGGTGTGCAGGTCATGGAAGCCTTGTCCCCAAGATTTGTGGGACACACCCTTCCCCCCCTTATTTTGGATCCTATCCCTGTGTGAGAGATTTTTCTCTACTACACACTACAACTAGGCTGTGTGACTCCAGGTCTAAGCAATAGGGCCAATTAATTAGGGATTAAAACCTCAGAAATCAGGGGAAATATGAGCCTTTGTCTTTCTCATCTGATTGTCTTCGTCACAGTGTCAGAACACTGACTACCACACTTGCTATTGACTTGCTCTGGCGCCTTGTTTATCTTCCTTATTAACATAAGGATTCATGGCTTAGAAACACTTCTTCCAGTCTTCACTCTCTTGCTCCCTTTGCTAAATAAAGTCTTTTTATTCTGATGCAATTCCGTTTGCTTAGTTTTTTCTTGTTTTCTATACTTTAGGAATCAACTCAAAAAATAAAACAAAACAAATTTTTGGTTGGAACCCCTGCTCCTCCCCTGCACAAGCTAGAAACTCGTTTACTCTTCCCTCCCCGTCCTCCCCCCCCCCAAAAGAAAACTCGAGGCTAACATGTCATTCCTCCTGTTCTCCATGTTTCTGATTACCCACCCATGAGTGTCTGCCAAGGGGCCTTAGCTTCTTTACCTTATATGGGCATAATCCCAGCCCCTAGCTCATACATCATCACCCTGCACCCCAGACCCATAAAACCCCTTGGCTTTAGCCCTGCCATGTGACTTCCCCGACCTCCACCTCTGAGATCAGTGAAGTTACCAGAGAGCGGCCTTTAAATAAACCTACCTTTTAACTTCTGATTTGACTTCAGTTGCTTCCTTTCCTCAGCAGAGAAACCTATCAACAAACAAACAACAGTAGAAGAAAAGGAAGACAGAGAGAATTGCCTTGGACCAATGTCACATAATTTCTCTTTGTTTTCTTGTAGCAGATGATGGTTTCTGGTCTGTGAAGCCTTTAGTTCATTTGGAGTTAATGTTTTTAATATAGTGATGGTAATAAGGTTGCAGTTTCATTCCCAGTGTATGAATATTGAGCCCCCCAGCTCTGCTTATTGAAGGAACTGCCCTTTTGTTGCAAAGTGGTGGCCAATCTTTCTTCTGAGATATCCCTTCTTCTTTGGGATTCTAACATATAGTGAAGACCAGATGAGGCATCTAAAATTGTGAACTGAACCACTATTGAATTCTTGGTTGTTTCCTTGGGAGACAGGCATTTCAGGGCTAGTCATACCACAGCCTGCCAGCCACTCTAACAGATTCCCAATATATAGAGTTGTTCTATATGTTCTGTTCTGCTAGAGAACCATGACTAATATACACTGGACATCACAACTCCCCACAGTTTGATTTCTCATGAATGCTGAAGTGCATGATAACTGGCAAAACAGCATTTTCTAACTTACAAGAAGAAAAAAAATCCTCACCAAAATACAAATGAGACGAAGAAGTAGTAGAAGCCATGTTCCCACTTTTAAGATTATAAGACGACGGCAAAGGATGATGCAGTTTGCCATGTTGGGTCTTATGCAGATAAACATTTTCAGATAATTTTAAATATGTTATGGCCAATTATTATTATCATTATTATTATTATTACCGTTATTATTGGGAGGGGAAACATGGTCAAACTGAATTATATGAAAAAATTAATTAAAAAGATATGTATGTTGAACAGCTAGCAATATACATGAAGAATAAGTGAGCACTTGGATTCTTTACTTAAAGGAACGAATTTTGCTATATACTTGTTAAATGATAAGTGAAAAAGAGACTTTCAGCACGCACTGTGTCAGGAGCCATGTCTAGTTAGATACATCATTCCTGACATGGCACTGGGTTGCCTGCAGCCTATGTGTGGTCCCCTCCCACATACCTTTTGTTCTGCCCATCTTGACCTTCTACATCTGATCTTCCCAGACTCTGCTTTGGTCCATGGTATGGCCCATCATGCCTTGAGGAAGTAGCATGAGGTAAAAGAAAGAAAGGAGGCTCATGGCTACTGCTCCCTACATGGGTGAACTTAAGGAAGGGTCTGAAGCTGTCTGGGTTATTATTGAGAACCATGCCAGGGCGTCTTAGGACAGTGCTTAGAATCGTACCTGCACATAGCAATGTCCTTATGAATGTCCATTTAATTCATAGATAAATTAGCAGAGCCCAGCTGGCTGACCTTTAGAAGCCTTTCAGACCCAGGGTAGGTTGGAGTCCAAGGCTGTAGCCTCTCTGCCAGGAACTGACTATGCCAGTGAGCAGCCCCTGGAACTGAATGGCAACCTGTCAGCTTCATCCTTCCCTACCGAGTCTAGCCTGCCTGCATCTTGACACAGTAAGCCGACCTAGAAAACAATGTCTTCCATACCTGCATGAACAAAACAAATACCTTACAAACAATTATTTGGCAATTGGGAGACTAAAAAAAAAATTATCCTCCCGAGGGCAATATTAACAAAAACAAAACTGAGAAAGGTTAAACAAAAACAAAAACAAGGTAATACTGGGACTAAACATCTCTGAATTACACTGTAAGTCATGTACTGCTGGGTAATTTACCCTGCCTAAGATGACCAAAACGAATCCTTGCAGCCTCTTACACCCTCTCCTCGGGCACTGTGAGGGCTGTGTGACTGGGCTGTCTGTTGTTGGTCTATAATCTTGGGCTAACAGCTGTATAAGAGATGCAGGTGATCATTACACATTTGAGCTGGTCACATTATCTCAGCAGACATTTCAGATCGTTTCTAATTTGGTTAATTGCAAACCTTTCTCTTTCCCCTTGAAGCGACAGAACCTGGAGTACAGAGGTGCTTAATCTCTTATGGGATGTTAATGAGGAGAATGCGCTTCTTCAGAGCAGGGAATAAAGGAACAATCATCTTATATAAGCACCAGCAGCCCAGGGAATCGCCAGAATTATTGTGCCCTAGAGATAGGGTCCAGCCACTGCGGGGCGAAAAAAAAAAATCAATAAGTCTCATATGTGGGTTTTCAATATATTTTGTGCACCACTGACTCAAAAGCTACTAAGAATGGGTAACCATTAGCAAGACTGGGAAAGGATTACTGCATTTGCCAATGGATGGTGTACTGAGCAGTCCGCACAGCTAAGCAACTGACTGCCTCTCTGCCTGACTTCTCTCTACTGACTTACTGGTAGAGTAAGTACACAGAAGGCACTCAGTAATTTGTATATGGAGGGGCATGCTGCTGAGAGGAGTCTCTGGGGGCAAAGCAAAGAACCAATGAGTTTACCAACCAGGAGCATGGGTGGCTGGATTAGCAGAGCTATCAGGGTCAGAGTTTGGACTATGGCAAGCTCTGGTGGACACTCATCCCGTGTCCAACATCTTTTACTTATTGGCAAGCGTGGCTTGGAGTGTTAGGACAAGCCTGATGATCTTAGAGAGAGTGGTCATGAGACAGTTGGGATCCCAGGAACACAAGTGTTAGAAAAGCTGGCAGCAATGACAATCCTACTTTGTATGACATCATCTTAACAATGTGTCCTTCTAAGGAGCACATGTGTATACTACAGAGAGGACACACATGCACGGAACACATGAAGAAGCCAGTAACTATTAGCAGCACTCCACCACAGAACTGCACTGAAGGCCTTCACACAGCACCTCAGCTACTTTTGATTGAAAAAAAATGAGGCTTTTTAGCTCAATATAACAATGAAACTACTGTACTGAAGAAACAAACATAACCGTAGCCCTCTTCAAAGCTATAGAATGGTACTCGTTACCATAAAGAGACTCGTTTCCTAACATAAGTACATCTCGTGGGCACAATAACAGGATGCTTCTTCAGTCATAGTGAATAGACACAGAGCAGAGGTTCACACAGCAGGACTGCCCACACATAAGGCTTCTCATCTGAATGATGAAGGATGCTGATTACAGACAGCAGAAATGTCAAGAGAATTTCCTTGGCCGCTTTAGATGTCAAGAGTCCAGATACAATGCGTATTGGATCAAAGAGAGTGCTTTGGGCTGCGTTGCATGTGTTGAACTTTAACTCACACGCCTTTTACTCTACAACTTTTGCACAACATTTAAAGTTTAGATACACACATACTTGAAACCACAATAGGGGTTTAAATGTGCTAAAAATTCATCTTACAATAGTTGTTTACAAAGACTCTGATGGAGGCAGAGGTGTTTCAAGAACCTTGACTTAGAAAGCAATTTTTGAAACAACCAGAGGCCTGACAGAAATCAAAAGAAAACATAAACAACTTCCTCCCCCGCCCCCGGTTCCACTACGTGCGTTGATACAGCTTACTCTAACTAGATCCATTGTTCCAAGAAGTACCTAATCCAGAGAGACAGCAGATCTTAGAAAATATGGCTGACCACCTGAGAGGCTGAGGCTGAGCTCCAGGACAAATGGCCTTTAACCCCTCCTTGTAGAGCCGGAGGCTGAGGAAATGAGAGGGAAGGGAGAGCTGTTGCCGCTGTTGATTTGTATTTTACATGCCTTCTGTGATTGGCAGCTCTTGATTTAAGGCACACCTTGATGATCCAACCCTGTGTCCCTTTGCTGAGTTTGTGGTCCAAGCAGTGTGAGCCAGAGCTTTCCAGACCTGTGTCTGCCCATTCTTAGAAGCCATGTCAGGCATCACCTTTCATAAAGTTCCGAAGCAAAGCCCTGTAGCTCTCCAAATGCTCCTACGATGAGCATTTGTAAACTCTTCATTTCTGCAACTGCTCCTTTTAATCTATGAGATAGATAGACAACAGATAGCCCGGCTTTACCTCCCTCAGGGCTCACTGGGAGCTCAGATAAAGGACATGAGTCCAGATGACTGCAGGTTTCCCTCTTCCCAGTTCTCACTGGGAGGATCCCTGAGAGGGATGTTCGCACCAGTCACTACCCATCTGTCCTTGTGAGGCAGTGGGTGTGTCATGTGCACACAGCTCCTATTGGAAATGGAGATCACTTTGTCTTTCCAAGGCTCCAGGGGAGCCTAGTTACTAAATAATAAAAGAGGAAAAGTCATTTACATTTTCAGTTACAGGCAGTACTGGGGATTTTCAGAGTGTGTGTCTTCTCGCAGAAGTGGTAGGAGCCATAGTTCACTAAATTAAGGTGCTATCAGGCTGCTGTTTATTTTCTTCAGTCACCTTGGCAGACAGTAGAAAACAAGAAATCTCATTCAAATCCTCTCCTTCCCCCACAGTCCTGCTCCAAATAGCTTGGCAGCAAAGGAGAGGTTCATTTCCTTTGTTTCGCAGGCAGGGAGGTAGCCTGAAGATTAAACTTCGAGTCAGTTTGACAAAAAGACACCACCAGACTGACTATATCATTAGTTATCATTAGATACTATGTTCTTATATTTACACAGCCCCCGTATCTTATGGAACTCCAGCTAAATTATCTGCTTCATGTGAGACTTCCTTCCCAGTCTTCCGTCTCTCTGGACCTCCCATGTTATTCTATACATGCCATTTACATATGTATCTAAGCTATGGACACTTATGACATAACTATCTTCAGGAAAGGACCTGTTGCCTCAGCTACAGGAGTCTTGTCAAGCTTACCACTAGAGGGCAGCCCCTGCCAGAGGCTGACTGACTGGCTTAGCATTACTGTCCACGTGTTCCAGTCCCACAGGAAGTAACCCTGTGTGGTCCTGATTTATTTTCCTCATAACCAGGGTTGTTCCTTGGCTGTCTGACACCACTCTCTTGGAGCCTGCCTCCTAGTTGAATCAGACTGTGATCATTTTCGCTCACTATGTAGCCTTGGCAGGCCTAAAGCTCACTATGTGGCCCAGGCTGGCCTGGAACCCTCAGAGATACTCTTTGCTCTGGCTCTAAAGTGCTGGGATCAAAGATGACTGCCATCATATCTGGTGATATTTCTATTTTCTATTATTGCAGACACATCAAAGTATTACTTTTATTCTCGTTTTTTGAGTGTTACATGAACAGTTCTCCTCATTGCTAAATAGCCTTTAAAAATCACCTTTTTAAATTTTTAACTAGGCTGGTAGAATAAATAGGGCTTTTTATGTGCAAAGCCCTATGTTCAAATCACATTATTATAAATAAATAAATTTGAAAGTAAATTGATGTAGCCGCTTTATACAGTGTTTACAAAAATGTAATAGAAAGCTACCCATAATCCTCTATAAAACAGTTGATTTCATGTGTGTGTATGTGTGTGTGTGTTGTCTTCAAGTCTGTTTTGTTCCTACCGAATATTTTTTATGATTGAAATCACAATGTTTGAGGGGTGTCCTTTTCACATTCTTTAACAATGACTTATTTTTATGTTCTCACTTGGGTCAGAGAGGATTAAAGATATCCTGATAAATAATATAAATTCAATAAAACATCAGCTAGACAGCAGCTGGGGCCTCCTGTTCCTCCCTGACTTTCATAGACATGTGCCAAACGTTTGCTCACGTGGGAAATGAGGCTCCAGAGCCATCTGAGATTGGAAACGTTTCTACCTGACATAACTTACTGTTTTCCCATCCCAGCTCCTTGTGCCAGTCTGGAGACAAGCACAACACTTGATGGGCATATGTACAACCTACAAAATACATAAAAGAAAAAAATGACCCACTTAAATGCAACCCTTTGTGACCTCCCTGTAGTAGTGCTCTGGAGACCCTGCCCTTCATCCTCTCAGCCTTCCCTCATCTGCTGATGAACAGACCAAGTCTTCTCCTTCATCATGCAATAGCAGTTCCACACGTGTTCAGACCTCTGGGTGAGTCTATTCTACTATATCTATATATCTATCTCTCTATATATACAATATTACACATATGTTATACATATATGTATACAACATATGTATTTTATATATTGTATACATATTCTACATTTACATATATGTTATATATACATACAGCACATAAGTGTTATATGCATATGTATATGAATATTGTATATGAATATTTTCTGAACAAGAACAGGTTCCATTCTATAAGGGGCACTCTGCTTTCAGTGATTGGGAAAAGAACAATATTTTGATCCTGACATTAAAATAAGGGGGTATAGAAACTAGCTGGAGGTGGGTGCTAGGAGGGAGGCCAGCACAGAGTGGTATCATGGCGCTTCTGGACTTTAAGTATGGCTGTGGAGTGAGAGGAGCTGAGATCTACAACATCGCCGAAGGTGAGAACCACAGTTCCTGTTGTGCAGTTCCCACACCCGTGCTGAAGATTCAGGAGTGACTGATTACACGTTCATACGATTGGATGTTATATATTTATAAGTCAAATTATCTTGGGCTCTCTTTAGCTCCCTTAATACCCAGGCATGGTCCACTTTTGTATCTGACCTAACTTCTTTATGATCACCACGAGGAACCTTGTGGAATGTTTTAATAGATCACTAGCTCCCACCGCCCCCAAACCTAAGGATGTCACAGGACAGCATCTGAGTCCTACAGCAGAGACATCAGGACTTCGCTAAAGCTCGGCTACCTGATGTTTCCACCAACATGTTTGCAAGCTCGTGAATGTATGATGTCCTTTTGTTCTGTAACTATGAAAACTTCATGATTGTTGCTGTATTAGAACATAGAATTTGAAGCTGGGCGGTGGTGGCGCACACCTTTAATCCCAGCACTTGGGAGGCAGAGGCAGGCGGATTTCTGAGTTCGAGGCCAGCCTGGTCTACAAAGTGAGTTCCAGGACAGCCAGGGCTATACAGAGAAGCCCTGTCTTGGAAAACAACAACAACATAGAATTTGGAACAAATATTTAAGTTTGTATTTCTCACCATAGCCACTCATGTTTGGCTCCAGAATACACCATTTCTTATTCCCTTTGAGGGGAGAACAACAATCAGTATATCTTAATAATTTAGGAGTTGTTGGAAGAGCAGAACAGAACAGCCAAGGAAGGAAAATGGGTCCTTTAGAGATTACATCGAATCAAAAAGTTCCTATATGCCGAAGGAGATAACAGATCCAGTGAACTGACAACTACTAGATAGGATCTTTGCTAGCTACACATCTAACAAAAGACAACTATTCAAAATATATAAGGAAAAAAATGCCGGGCGATGGTGCTGCATGCCTTTAATCCCGGTACTCGGGAGGCAGAGGTAGGTGGATTTCTGAGTTCGAGGCCAGCCTGGTCTACAGAGTGAGTTCCAGGACAGCCAGGGCTACACAGGGAAACCCTGTCTCGAAAAAACAAACAAACAAAAAACCCCAAAACACAAAAAACAAAAACAAACAACTAAAAACCCCAAAATATATAAGGAACCTAAAAGAACAACTACCAAGAAACCAATCAGTCAGTCAGTCAGTCAGTCAGTCAGTCAGTGAGTCAGTCAATCAATGGGCCAGTGAGATAAACAGTTCTCAAAAGATGAGATACTAATGGCCAATAAACATATGAAGACACTGTCAACACCCTTAGCTCTTAGGCAAACGGAACATAAAATAACATTGAGAATCCATCTCATCCCAGGTAGAATTGCTACACATCTTGGTGTAGCTGTGTGGCAAAGTCCAGCCACTATGAAAATCAGTGCACCTCAAAAACTAAACATAAGATCACCATATGGCCCAGTGCTAACATCCTGGATACTTACCTGAAGACTCTCCATTGAGATACATCAGAAATACTTGCACATCTGTGTTCACCGTGGACCTGTTTAAAACAGCCAGGTTGTAGAATTAGCCAGTCTGCCAACCGATGCATAGTGACAACGTGATGCAGTCAGAATGGAGCTACACTCAGTCATAAAGCAGGACAAGAGTCGGTTGTTTGTAGGAAGGCAGACACAGGGGAGAGCATTGTATAAGTGAATTAACTCAGTGTCAGAAAGGTAAATATTGTATTTTTTCTCATTTGCTCATTTTAGATTTTTATCTATATAAATAAAATAGTTTGTGTATAGCATATGAAAACATAAGCCAGATTGTGGCAATGCACGAAAATAAGGGAACTGGGGAGAAGGGAAAGATGGGAACAGGTAGATGTGGCCAAAATACAAGATGTACTTGTGTGAAAATGTTTCATGAACCCATGACTATTGATGAGAAGTGGACCTTTCTCCGGGGCTTGATGGAGGGATGATTCATACCTCAGAGCTCCGAGCCTTCCACCTCCATCCCACAGGGGAACTCACGTCATATCTGACATTGCAGCCATGGCTCCAGTCTCCCTACCCCACGTCTCCATTTAAATCACTGTGCACAAGTAAACACCAATACAAATATTCTTAAAAGGATCCCCAGATCTATGAATCCAGAACAGTTAGGAATAGAGGACTTGCTGTGAAATGGAATCAACAACATGGGAAGGAGAGTGGGTTTGAACAGGAAGGTCGGTGTGGGGGGAGGAATCCCACTGAGATTGTTTGCAACTGGAGTTGGAGAGTGTATGAACAAATCATAAGGCTGATTATCCAGGCTGACCCGGCCACTGACTATCTGAACATATGTGAAGAACCAGAGAAGATGATGTCATTGTCAAAATCCATTCAAAGAGAAGGGGGTCGAGGAGGAGTGGGGAGATGGATTTGTAAAGAAAGACTCTGTGAATTCTGGAGTGTCCATGGTTAGGGCTTTGTGTTATTTTGTCTGACTGAATGTAGCATTCTTTTTTTTAAAGAGGGGAAGGCATCTTGCTGGGGATGAAAAATGATTTTCTGTAGCTTGCTGCTGCGAACTCGGTTACCATAACAACCGATTTCTTCAGCCAGGAGGGAGGATTTGACTGTGCAGACGATCTACATGGGACTGTTGTGATTTCCAAGGGCAATCTTTACAGCCTTGTCAGCAGAGCTCCTGTGGTTGTGATTGTAATTGCAGGGCAGGTTACATTCTAGTTTAAGATCTCTAAAGGGCTTCTCCATTATTGACTCCTAGTAACCATACTGTTTCTGACCCATTATCAACAGCAAAGATCTGCAGGGTGTTTATCCTATGGTGGCTGTGGTTAGTTCATCTTTCCCTTTGAGTTCTGTTTATGGTAAGAGTTAATGGCTCCCTTTAGGGTTTAAGTCAAACTAAGAGACTCACAGTGCCCTATGGCCAGCTATTATTGCACTCTGTACGGTGCTCCAAGGGTCTCCATATTCTCCCAGTGGAAAAATATCTCCAGCAATCACTGATGGGAAGTGAACATTTCACAGAGGCTTAGTAGGTGAGGTGGTTCAGAGCTCAGAGCTAAGCACCTTTCCCCTCCCTCCCACACAGACACCATTGCCTCAAGTGACTCATTGGATCCAGGACTGAGTCTTCTTTCCCTCCACTCCGACCACCTTCCTTCTGCCTTTACTCCTTCTAAGTCTCCATCTTAGAAGACAGAATTACAGGCCATGATGAAGACCCCTCCATCTGGGGCTCCCTACAGAATCTGTCTTTTAAAAGTCCCAGTAAAGACAAGTCCCAGAGATCATCATGTTGCAGATGGTAGTGGCTTCATCTGTGCTGTACAAACAAAATATTTGCTAGGATATTCCTTTCTTAGATGATAGAGGATATGTGTGTATTTAATGAATTATTTCAGGCCTCTGCATGTCTGGTTTAAAGCCAGGTTTTATTGGTCTTTCATATGGAACACCTCTCCAGCTTCAGGCCCTGAAAAACCTGAGTATGGTTTTCACATCAGGATCATAAGTGCCGTGAAGGTAAGAGTCTTCCGGGGCTTTATTCTCATCTCGTTGTAAGATTGTCTTTGCTGGGAACAGCTCTAACTACTCTGTCACCTGCCAGTAAGATGATTGTTTGGCTTAGTCCTCCCTCCATTCGACTGTGGTATTCAGACTTGAACGATGATCTTCCAAACTAAATTAATCATTTCTGGAAAAGTATTTGCATAAAGAGAGATTGTAGAGGAGGAAATAGACAGGAAGAACTGATACATCTTCCATCTTCCACATCTTCCACTAGACCAGTGGTTCTCAAATTTGAGTCGTGACCCCTGGCAAACGTCTATCTCCAAAAAAATATTTACATTATGGTTCATAACAGCAGGGAAATTGCAGTTATGAAGTAGCAATGAAATCATTTATATGGTTGGGGGTCACTACAATGTAAGGAAGTATATTAAAGGGTAACAGCATTAGGAGGGTTGAGAAAAACTACACTAGATCTTATGTCCTGAAAGTTAGACCACCATCCAATAGGATCGCAGATTGAGACCCAACCCTTCAACATGTGGTTTTCGTAGGTGCTGAGCATCCAACTGACAGACCCCAGTAGTTATACATGTTTGAATGTGCCTGTGGCAGGGTTATATTTTGATGCATTTCTGTGAAAATCGAGAAAACCATTAGACTCAGAACCCGAGACTGTTTAGGCTAAAGGAACCCTTCCGCTCCTCTTACTGCTTTTAAAAGAAGGACAGTGACTAAATTGGGACTTGCATTTTTAAATATTTTGGCACAATGAGAATTTTCCTCCAAAATTGCTTATCTTGAGCTGAGATTGGCCTTTCAAAAAGGTCTACATATGTTATGTTTAAACCTTGATGAGTTTAGAGATAATTACATGTCTCCCATCAATCTGCTCACTACCTCCAAGGGTTTTCGCCCATTATTTAAAATGTCCTTATTATTTTTGTGCATGTGACATGAATAATTAAGATCTGACCATTTAGCAGAATTATAAATATAGAAAAGAGTACTATTAGCTGTAGACACTTCGGTGCACAGAAGACCTCTGGGGCCAATTCATCTTGTGCGACTGAAGCTTTGTCCCCTGTAGCTGTCATCTCCACATTTCTCTCTCCCTCCCCACACCTCTTAACAGGTATCACTTTGCTTCCGCGAGTCAATTAAATTTGTTCTATACCTCCCATCACAAAGTTCTTGTTGCCGGGCGTGGTGGCGCACGCCTTTAATCCCAGCACTCGGGAGGCAGAGGCAGGCGGATTTCTGAGTTCGAGGCCAGCCTGGTCTACAAAGTGAGTGCCAGGACAGCCAGGGCTACACAGAGAAACCCTGTCTCAAAAAACCAAAAAAAAAAAAAAAAAAACAAAAAACAAAGTTCTTGTTTTCTCATCTTAGTTTCATTTGTAATGTTAACAAATGGTGGGATGGATTACCTTCTTTTTAAAGATTGAAATCATATTTCATGAAATGTTTTTTCTCTACCTGTTGTCTGTCAATGGACATTTAGGTTGCTTCTATGTTATCTTAGTCCATTTTAACTGCTATAACAAAACACCAAACTGGGTAATTTATAAACAATAGAAGTTTATTTCTCACAGTTCTAAGGGCGTGGGGGGGGGGGGGTGGAGGGGAGGTAGTTAGGTGGACTTACCAGATCTGGCATCTAGTGAGGACTGCTCTTTGCTTCCAAGATTGTGCCCCATGGCTGTATCCTCTGGGGAAGAAGCAGAGACAGACAGCTGGATACACTGTCTTCATGAAGTGGAAGAGGCAGAAGATAAAAGGAGAGGAAGGCAGCTCTCATGCATTGATTGCTTCCATAAAGTCACAAATCCCACTTGTGGGAGCCCCATTCTCATGGCCTGATGAAATCTTAAAGACGCTGTCTCTTAATACCATCTCATCGACTGATTTTCAACATCTGCATTTTAGAGCAGACCTGCTCACTGGATTCCAACACTCTTAGCTTTTGCACACAGTGCTATATGAACAGAGCCCCCCTTTTTGAAGAAGATCAATGAATGAATCAGGGCTCTATATCTTTAAAATATTTGGCACAATTGTAAAAGAAGGAAGTATTTCAGTTCCTTTGGGAATGTGTGCCCAGAACAGGATTATCTCCACATTCTTAGTCATTAACAGGTAGAGTTTTAGTGCATTTGAGATGTCTGACATGGGAGCTTGCACACTGGTAAAGCAGGGAGGAAAGCAGTATGCTGCCGTCTAATAAGGGGAATGGCTGAGGAATGAGAACTCAGGACGTGAAGGGGAAGGTGCATGTGTGCTTGTGCTTGTGTGTGTGTGTGGGGGGGGGGGCTGGGGAAGAGAAAGGAAAACAGGAAGGACCAAATACCTAGTTAGGGTAGGAAGGTAGCAAGAGATCAGTGCAATCCAAACCAAGAAAGTGAACAGCCATGAAGGGAAGCAGAATGTTGAGTAGCAGATGGACCATTGACTAGGATTGCCTTTTGAGACTATAGTCTTCTCCAGATACAGCGTGTTAGCAAGTTTCTTATTCAGAGCTGAAAACTCTCCCCTTTTGTGAGTGAGGAGGGAGGCTTTAGTGGATTGAGTTCTTTGCTGTGTTGCCATAGTTATGAAGGAATGGCAGGTGCAGCCCAGCTCAGCCTGACTCTGACGATGCCCCTGGTCTGCTGCCACCTCCCTCACACAGGTGCAGAATAAACTGCACTAAAAGAGCACAGGTGTGACTAGGTGACTCAGTGTCCCAATAAATCCTAATTAAAGCAAATGAACTGGTAGCCCAAGGGATTCAGGTGTTAGAACAAGGCTTCGGAGATAAAATATGAACCCCAAATTTGAATTTGTAGATGGAAATGGCAAATGAAGCATAAGATAAAATATCTTTTTCTGACATGGGAGGAACTCAGTATCCTAAATCAAGGTTTCATACAGAGATGCCACTTCATTTAGTTTATGATTGGAGATGCATAGGGTGGTGGTGGTGAGGAGGAGGAGGAAGAAGAGGAAGAGGAGGTAGGAACATTTCAAGGTTTTTGTTGTTCCTTTTACTTCTTAATGACATAAGCCAAAGTACTAAGATAAATGAGCCATGAAGCCAGTTTGGAAGTTTTGAATATAAATGTAATCAGAAAACACCCACACACACCATCACTTTCAAGCAAGCATGTCAGATAGCCGAGGGAGCTATAATGTCAAAGCTGCTGACACTGTACTTCTGAGATAGACGAGTCCTATGTGTTTAGGACCTAGTCAGTCCACTCCAAGGCTTGCAGTGGATTCTATTCCTGAAGAAATACACACAGTTGAACTTCTGAGCTTGACGCTGTGGACGACTCCCTTAATTAGCAGGGCTTCTTCCCTTACCTTGTCTGGGGAATTCTAAGCCCCCACACATGCCTCTGTCTGAGAAATGTCACGTAGCCTCAATTAGATAATAGGATCCATTTTCTTTCTCCTGATAAAACCTGTTCAACCAGCACCAGAGATTCCTGAAATGCTTCCCCATGCTAACGAGGCCATTCCAGGTACCCTAAACCCCCAGCCAATGATCTTTGTCCATCCTGGATATCCCTACTCTCAGTCCCCAAAATTTTATAAGCCTTCAGTCACCCTAAGTAAAGTTGATCTGCCTACTGATGGTTGGTCCCTTTGTGGTTCATTCAAAGTAGGTACTCTCAGGACTTCCGAATCCCCTCCCCCTTGCCGTCCCTGCGCCCACTGTCTTCATGGGTTATATCAGCCTGCATGATCCACGAGAGCAGGGAGACCCATAGGGCTTTTTAAAAATTTTATGTGTATGACTGTTTTGCTTGCATGTGTGTGCATATTTGCTAGATCCCTGAGAACTGGTGTTGCTGATAGTCGAGAACCACCATGTGGGTGCTGGGTATCGAACCTGAGTCTTCTGCAAAGGCCATGAGTGCTCTTAATGGCTGAGCTCCAGCTCCCTGGTTGAGCAGACTCTTACTTGTTCTGCTTCCTCACAGTGTTTGGATTATAGACAGAAGGAGCGCCCTGGAACTCCTCACTCCCCACTCTGTATATACACTCTGCATGAAGTGAATGTAGCTGGAGACCAGGTACTAAGCAAGTTATGGGTCCCCTTGCCATATAGGCTTCAACGCATAAAAGGACAACATTGGCATCTGTCAGAATTTAATGGGGGTACCAAACCTGTATTGCAGTAGAACAGGGACATAATCCGATGACAGGAGAAGGCTCAAACAGAAATTGCGCTATGTTCCAGGAGGGTCTCAAGGCATCTTGAAGAGGTTATGACCTACTGGGTTTCAAGGGTGAAGAGATGCTTTCTAGAGAGACAAGGTAAGAGATGTTCCAGGAAGTGAGGCCAGCATTAGCTCGGCATGAGACAAATTTACAGTGGGTTTGAAAAATAAGAAGCCACAGCAGGCCAAGCTTTAGGTGCCTCGTGGGGAAGAAGGCAGAAACTGTGGATTGCTTAATCCACAACAATTTAATATATATGAGTAAGCAGAAAACAACTTGTATTTCTGTCACCTGTCACCCCACCTTCTTCTGAGCTATATAAAGGACCTACTCCACTTACCTCTCAAGGCTTATTCTCAGGCCTTTTGATGCTGGCTTTGTAGCATTCCACTGAGGTTCTGATAACTTTGTTTACTCCCAACCACGAAATTCCTTTTAAATAACATCTCTCATTCTTCACTAAGCAACACATGTATAACTCAAGCATAAACCCCGGTAGTATCAACTCTACCCCGCCTGCCACTGGGCTCTTTCATACTGTACCTTTCCAAAGAGAAATGCTTCTGGGGGTTTCCTGCTTGCTGCTGTAGAATGGTTTGCATATAAAAGCCAATTCAGAGGGGGGAGGGGATGGCTTGCTGGGTAAGACCCGAGTTTGGATCCCCAGCACCATGTAAAAGCTGAGCATGGCATGTGAGCCCCAGCTCATGCCCAGAACCTCAGCACTAGGAGAGCAGAGACAGAAAGTTCCCAGGGCTTCCTGGCCAAACAGCCTCTCCAGAATGGCACGTTCTAGGTAAAGTCAGGGACACCGAGGCACATAATGGAGATGAATAGCAATAGAGAAACACATCCACTGTCGACTTTTGGCCTTTATAAGAATATGTGTGGATATACACATATGCCTGTGTGTACACATGCACATACATCCCTACATACACACAAGGCACTTTTAAACTTGTGTTCTTTTTCTTTTCTTCTCTTTCTTCCTTCCTGTGTTTCTTTCTTTTCTTCTCTCTCTCTCTCTCTCTCTCTCTCTCTCTCTCTCTCTCTCTCTCTCTCTCTCTCTCTTTCTTTTCTTTCTTTCTCAGTCCTACCTGTACCACCTAAGTGCTGGGATTAAAGGCATGTGCCAGGATCCTTGGCTTTTGTTTTGGGTACAGTGCCCTTAATCACTGAGCTATCTCTGTAGGCCACAGTATCCCACTGTGTAGGACAATACAGTCATTTGTTTAATCGCTCTCCCAGCCTCCCAGCTCTGCAGATGAGCGCTTAAGAGTGTGCACAGGTGTTCGCAATTACAGTTCACACCCAGGCACGTGTCTTTTTTTTTTTTTTTTGATTTTTAATATTTTTATTACATATTTTCCTCAATTACATTTCCAATGCTATCCCAAAAGTCCCCCATAGCGCCCCCCACTTCCCTACCCACCCATTCCCATTCTTTTGGCCCTGGCGTTCCCCTATATTGGGGCATATAAAGTTTGCAAGTCCAATGGGCCTCTCTTTCCATTGATGGCCGACCAGGCACGTGTCTTGAAGCTAAATTTTGGAAGGGGAATTTCCACTTCAAGTGATATATGCATTTGTAGTTTTGGTTGATAATGCCAAATGCATTCTCTGCTGCACTGCTCTGAGAACTCCTGTTTTCTCACACACTCACCAGCAGAGTAGGGGGACACGATATGATGTTTCCAGTCACATGACGAGTCTGGCATGCAGGCAAACTCTCAGTCTGCATTTCTACTACTGTGTGCGAATACGAACAATTGTTTATATATTTAAGAGACCGTAAACACAAAAAGGCACCCTGCTTAGCGTGCCTTATTTGTATGTGCACCTACTTTTCTATGAAATATTTATAACCTTTGTCTAATCTCGTGTGTCTTTCTGACATCTTGTGAGCTTCATATATATTTTATATTTATGCTGCTTTTTTTTTTGGCAATCAGCGTTCATTCTTACCTCGCCGCCCACCCCCACCCCCCATTGTGGGAGTTGGAAGGCAGCAATAATTGTTTACAAGCCTTCCTTTCCTCTAGATGCATTTTACATTGTGTGAGTTAAACAGTGCATATGAAGCAAAAACAAACAGCAAAAAAAGATGAACATGTTGTTTCCACTCTCTTCCAACATATTGAATTGATGAGCGGGCTCAGCTCTGAGTCTGGAATCTCTGCAGAATTCCCCAGGTTCCTCTGCCAACCATGCCCCTCAGGATCAAGAGGTACTGTGATAGTCATTGCAATTTCCTGGTAGGCAACAACGATAAACACCCCTGAAGTGTGTCTGCAGATCCCGTAAGGGAGTGTAAGATTCAGAAAGCTTGTGTATGCAGGTGAAGTTCCTCTCTGTAGCATCAGCATAACAGAGTGGTGGAATAAAGGAACCTATTTATAAGATAAAATACCAGGAAATAACCATAATCATGTAAAACCTGAATGGTGATAAACCCCTGCAGAAGGGAAGGCAAGTCTTTAGATAGGGGAAAGCCATCTTCTGTGGTTTTGAGGGTTTTTTGTTTTTTTGGGGTTTTGTTTGTTTGTTTGTTTTTATGTTTGTTTCTTTATCACATGCATGTGCACATGAATGTGTCATGGGTGCTTCTCTGGAGATCTCAGGACAACTTCTAGGAACTGATGCATGCTTTCCACCCTATGGGCTTCAGAAAATGGTACTCAGGTCATCAGGCTTGGCAGCAACTACTGCTGTACCCTGAGCAGTCAATTTTCTTTAGTTTGTTTTACATTATAGAGAATTCATGAGATACTTAGTAGGTTTACTGGGTTTCATGGTTATTTTTATTATATAGACTGACAGTGCCCTCAGAAGTTCACTTCACTAGAGTCAGACCTATGCTTCCTTCCTAAATAATGATAAACAGGCTATTTCCGTATCCTTGCCTAACTCCCTCTCCCACAACCTCCATGTTGGCCGGCAATGTATTATGCATTTTCCATTTTCCAGTCTTTAACTGTATCCTTGTTGTGGAAACAGTATAGTTTGTTGTCCTTACACCTTCTGTCCTTCCCAGCTTCCTTCTCCAAATCTCAGATAGTTAAATCAACAGCTTATTTCCAGGCACACAACATTCTCAATTTCTTCATTGCCTGGGCTTGCAGTCACCACTGTTTTCTTTCTGATGTGTGTAGTAAGTTGTTTGTTTGTTTGTTTTGTTTTGTTTTTGTTGCCTACTGAGTAATTACAGCTTTGTTCTGGACTCACTCTATTCATCTCATTGTTTTTTTATTGTTTATTTTAATGATTTTTGGTAGTGGGTACATGTACAGAGTCTCCTGTACATCAGATTGGACTCACGCTCTCCCTGCTGTGGAGGATGGCCTTGAACCTTGGTCCTTATGTTTTAGCCTCCCGAGTGCCTGGACTCCAATCCTGTAGCAGGACATCAGTTTTACCTTTTCTTCCTTCAGATCACTGCTTCATTTCCTTCCGTCTTTGCCATCTCTTTCTTAAATTCTCCTAGTTTTATGAATTTCCTTTTTAAAATGTTATGGCCTGGATCACAGGGCTCCCAATGGAGAAGCTAGAGAAAGTACCCAAGGAGCTAAAGGGATCTGCAACCCTATAGTTGGAACAACATGATGAACTAACCAGTACCCCGGAGCTCTTGTCTCTAGCTGCATATGTATCGAAAGATGGCCTAGTCGGCCATCACTGGAAAGAGAGGCCCATTGGACTTGCAAACTTTATATGCCCCAATATAGGGGAATGCCAGGGCCAAAAGAATGGGAATGGGTGGGTAGGGAAGTGGGGGGGGTATGGGGGACTTTTGGGATAGCATTGGAAATGTAATTGAGGAAAATACGTAATTAAAAAAAAAAAAGAAAAAGAAACAGGTAAAAAAAAAAATGTTATGGCCTGAACATGAAATGTCTCCCCACAGACTCACATGTTGAATGCTTGGTCCCTCTAAGTGAGACCACTGAACTACACCACTCTGTGGGTAGAAAGAAAGGTTTATTTTGGAAAATTCACAACTGCTGTTGCTATCTCTCAGGAGGCACACACACACACACACACACACACACACACACACACACACAGAGAGAGAGAGAGAGAGAGAGAGAGAGAGAGAGAGAGAGAGAGAGAGAGCCTTGCCAGCTTTAAAGAGACCAGGTAGCTGCCTGGGCAGAAGTCTGCCTTGGAGTTAAAGTAGATACTGGGGAGTTTCACTGGCCAGAAAAGGCTGGCAGCTAGTGTTGGGGCTCTGGTATGTGCTCATAGGGAGCGAGATGCCCCATGTATGTACAGGAGATAGTTGGCTGTCAGGGGAAGTGACAAACAGAAACCTACTCCACAAGTTTCTGAGAAATGTTGATTTTAGCCTTTTGTTTATCTGCCTGCAATTCTTCAGTTCACTCTGTCTGGAGTCCAACCTGAGAAGAGTCCAGAATGTCATTTTGGGGTCTGGGTGCCCACTTTTGATAAGTGGTAGAAACTTTATAAAATGGGGGTTGACCATAGGTCAATAGGACAATAGGTCATTGGGGAGAGGGATGCTCTTTAAGGTTATAAGTATTCTCTGGTCCCTGCTCCCTTTCTAGCGATCTGTCTGCCATGAGATAAATAACATCTGCCTCGTGTCTCACCACTGCACTTCCTCTCAATGCAGAATCGGGACCAGTGGAGTCAGGGGTGCTGGCCTGAGCCCTCTGAAAACACGAGCCCAAACAAGCCCTTTCATCTTTAAGTTGTTTTTTCCAAGGAATGTTGTGTTTTGTATTTTGTCAAAGGGAAGCAAAATCTGACTAATAGAGTTTGAGAATTCTTTGGCTACTTTTTATATTTCATGAAGTAGCTTCATATCCTTGTTCATTCTCTACATTTACTAAGTTAAGTTCCATTTTACCTAAACCTTCCCTTAGAACACTAATATAAAAACACAGATGAAGAATCACTAGCAGGTGCAGGAACTACTGTGAACCTGGCAAGGGATTCTGTGTATGAGTTTGGATCTGTTGAGAAGATGCTTAGGGTTCCCAGGGTAAAACTGTTCTCTCCTGCTACACGAGCTCCTTCCTACAAGTGCAAAAGCTAGTAGGTCAGACCTCACGGTAATGAAGCAGACAGAATTTACATCTGCTACTGGCTTATTTTTAATGAGTTTCTTTTCTTTCTCTATTTTTGTTCTCCACCCAGCTCACATCATCCCAGTCTTGAGCTTAGAATGGGAGCATGGAACACACATAAACTCATGATATTACAGAAATAAAGCATGAGATCATTTTGTAATCACATGGAACTGGGAACAGAATTTTGTTCAATTTGTGGTGATTTCTGTGGCCGGATCTTTAGACTCTGCCCTGGCAAAAAGAGGAAATAGGAAGAATAAATTTCCCTGAAAGTAATTCGCCCATTGCATTTTCTTTCTTCTGAGATGCACAAAACAAGACACTGGCATTTCAGGGTATCTGGAATGAGATAACAGTCTTTGATCTTTCTGAGACTTTTAGGGTCACTCACTATTCATCAGGTTAAGTCAAATTACCAACCAGCTAAAAGGAAACAATTGGTATGACCTGACATTGTAAAACTGTGTGGCTCAGGACAAGTAGGGTCATTCTGATCAATAACAGAGCCAGACATTGCTACCACAAAGAACATTGCAATAGTCCCTATTTTCAAGCTTCTATAATTGCTGTAAAGTATTCTTCTCTGTTGCCCACTAGACATATCTCTGAGACTCTCTACTTCTTTTGTATTTTTGTGGCTTTCTCAAAAGATACACAAATCCTTTGAATCACAGCATCAAAACTCCTGATGACATTTTTGGCCTCCTTTTTGTTCTGAGAGCCTCACATTCCATTCTAATGGGACATGTGGAGCCCTAGGGCTTAGAAAAACTACTTTAAAAAAATACATATGCCCATAAATGAACATTTCTGTCAGGGTAAGAAAATGCCACTATTACAGCCCAAGGGGATTCTGATGACCACATTAGACAACATCAAAAGAACTATGGACATTTTTCATCTGTAGTCTCCATGAACTATTAATATAAGGCCTTCTAGATCATAAATGCTTAAAGGCTATATAACCAATTGCAGTGTGGCAGTTAATTCAATAGTCAACTGATGAGCTCTAGAACCACCTGGAAGACAAGCCTCTAGGTATGCCTGGGAGGGGTATCTTGGTTACAATGTTTGATGCAGGAAGACTAGCCTACTGTGGGCAGCAGCATTCCCTAGCCAGCTGAGACCCTGGCTTGTACACAGCTGTTCATTGCTCTTCTTCCTGTCTGCAGATGCAATGAGACCTGCTGCTTTAATTTCCTACTGCCTCCACTACATTGCCACAATGGACTGCACACTTGAACTGTGCACCAAAACACACTGTTTCTCTCAAAAGTAGCTTCTGTCACAATAACAGAAAAAGTAACAAAGGCATGTGGTTTTGGTTTTCTTTCCTAACCTTTATCCTGGATGAATACTGGGGTTGAAAAAAGTATTGGCTCGAATATTTACCCAAACTTCTGATTTCTTGAGCTGAACATAAAAAGCAAGGTGCTCTTGTTGAGATCAGTTCTCTCCAAAACCCTTACTAACTTGGTGCTGAATGAAGCTAAGCACGCAGAGCACAGGTCTAATCCAGGTATAAGCATCTCCTAGCCGCTCCACTTGTCCAGTTTGACTCATTCCAGTTAGGAAGGGACCACCATCCTCAGCCATGTACAGAGAGGTAAATGAAATGACAGAAAGAAATGATAGTCCCTTCTCCCCAAGAAGAATAAGCTGGTCCATTATGCCTACGTAATACAATCTTCAAAGACTATAAGATTGGTCACTATACAAGCTACTGCCTTCTACTCACCAAAAGATTGTGCTGACTTACATAGAGCAGCCAGGAGCGACCTATGTGTTCCAGTGGCTCTTTTCTTCACTCTTTGCACTCAATTAACTTCTGCCTCTGGATCTCTGGTGTGTCCCTCTGTGATACATTGTCTACAGAATTGCCAAAGCCCTCCAGGAAATTGTCTGGAAATCACAATTCAATATCCCAGTGTCCAGTATTGTGTGTCTGAATAACCTCCGAAAATGAGGAGTGGTCAGATTGGATAAGGAATGCCTGTAAAAGGTACTGCTGTGTCAGGGCGTTGTGGTGTTCAATACCATCCATCCTAGAAGTACAATGTAGAATATTTGTTCATTTATAATTGTACCTGTAATTACCTCTTTATTGGCAGCCTTCCTGTAAAAGCTTGGTGAGGTGGACATTGAACTCACCTTGTTTATATATACATAAAAACAAGTCCGGGACATACGGACAGTAATGTTCATTATGATACATACTGTCACCATTTAGTATAGATGGGATACATCGCTCTTCTTGGATCTGTCCAAGGTACTCAGGATTAGTGTTAACTTCGGGGTTTCCACTACCTGCTTTATCATATTCTTCACCTACAGGAAGAGGCTCCAGTGTTCTTCATGGCAGTATAAGCCTGACACACAGAAGGAGTTCATGAGATGGATTAATGAATAAATCATCCCAGAAAAAATATTTAGTACTCAGTAGGCAACATGAATTCATGAACTTAGGCACAGGAAAAAGAACAAGGAAACAGATGGGACCTTCCAGTCAGACTCAGCCCAGGAAGGGAGGACAGAGATGGCGGGACCTTTGTAAGTCTTTGCAGGATAGTGAGCTCCAAGAAGTGGTTGCCCACATGCTCCCTACCATCTTGTCTCGTGCATATATATCTGCCCATTTTCTCCTGCAGAGCCCCCAAAATACATCCAGGATATAACATGTGTACTTGTTGTTGTTGTTACAGAAATAGTATTTTAAAACAGAGAAGGAATTGAATGCATTTAAGTCTTGTGAATAAGGGAGATGGCTCAATGTTTAAAGCCCTTGCCATATAAATGTGAGGACCAGAATTTGGATCCCCAGAACAAATATAAATGCCAGGTGTGTCAGGTGACATGCCTGTAGTTCCAGCACTGGGAAGGTGGAGAAAGAAGATGCCAAGGGCAAGCTCAGAGCTATATCAGCAAGCTCTGGATTCAACTGAAAGCCCTTTGTCCACAAATAAGGTGGGTAGCTGAGGAAGACTGCCAACATCAGTGTTGGGCCTCCACATGTACACGTGCATGTGCATGTGACTGCATACATGCAAGTACCCATTTACACACGGGCACACCACACATATGTATATATGAGAGAAATATGGTAAGACAGGAGAGTGAACCAGTACACAGGAATTGTGCTGGAGTTGAATCAAGTAGGTTGGATGACTGGGCAAGTTCCAACTCTCTGTGCTCAGTTTCCTGCAAAATGTTGAAACTAATGAATGATAGTATCTGACTAACTTCAAATGGTAGTTTGAACAAATTAATCTTTTTAAGGCACTTACAACAAATGCCACATAAATGTGCATCAAATTTAAACAATTGTCTTCAGGAGAAAGAAAATAAAGATGTTATGATGCGTGTCATCCACCAAGGTCTCTTATTTTGTTGCAAATAAGCATGCTATATTGTATAACGTTTGGGGGGGTATGCAGAAGTCTACTGCCTCCATCTGAGATTTACAGAAGTCTGATTTATTTGTCTGGTAGAGAAGGAACCTTCTCCCCACCAGAGAGACATCTGAAAAGAAACCTGCAATTGATTACTCGTGGATGGCTAATTTTTATCACAGCATTGGTGGAAGATCCATTAAGGACTGGAAGAATTTATTCTCCAAACTGCATGGTCAGCCATTTGTTGTCTTCTGAAGCTGGGGGGGGGGGCAGGGGGGTTGCTGGAGAAGTGAGAACTGCTTTTCTAACAACCTAATTGTAATCTATAGGCACAAATGGCTCAATTTGGCTTATGAGTTAAATGTTTTCAACTGTTCCAGGGAGGGAAATGACAACTCATTCGTTTTCTCTTCTCCATTTTACAAACAACGGTTTCTGGTGGGTGCAGCACCCCTATGTGTGCATTCATATTCTGGAATAAACAGACTTCATGCTTCTTATGGATTCATTTGAGTTGCACAGGAGAAAACACAAGAGATCAGTGTGTGTGGGGCTACCTTCCTTTTGTCACAAGGATATACTTTGTGACCTTTGTTTTCTTCTTATAAAGGAAGTACCTTGCTGAGTCTGAACCAGGAAGGAATTAACATAACATGAGAGGAAATGAGCACAAAACCACAGCAATTGGAGTCTGAGAATAAAAACAGATTCTATTAACCAAGTGGTCAGGGTGGTAAGAGTCACAGTTGCAGTGGGTACCTGATCCACATGCCACCCAGAAAGCAGAATTCCTGGCTGGATATCCTGGTTGGTTAGCTTTTCCTCAGGCCTTCCATCCTGTTTTTATCAGAGACACTCCTGCCCAGATGTTCTCTGATGATACAAGCTTTGCATCCTTTGAGGAGACTGGGAGAAATATTTGCAGTGAAGCTCTTTGTGTTGAGTGCGAGGGAACTCTAAGTAGAATGTCACTAGACAGGTCTCATTCCTAGGTCCTCTTAATAATTATCTAGACGACTTCATCTTTGAGAAGCAAGCTCTGAGTCCTCTCACACTTATGGCAGACATGGGACATATGGGACATCAGTGGGGCATTTGACACTTCAGTGGGACACATGGGACTTCAGGAGAAAACCTACTTTAGTCTATGGACCTCCCAGCCTGGCATTTACACCTGAATGCTCATTCCCATGCTTCACCAGACTCCTGACTGCTCAGCAGAGAAGGGCTGAAAAAATCACAGTAAAGCGAATTAGAAATTTCATCTTGTGATGAGTTCTACACATGATTTCCAAGAGACTGTGTACTCAAGAGGCACACGGAAACAGAGAAAAGCCCAACAGATGAGCCAGTCAGCCCAGGGATCCAGGGGTGTTTGACCCATGCTAACTCACAGAAACACAGAAGGCATCAAAACAATGTGCACAGCTCAGTGGACAGTTTGAGTCTTAAAATGTTTGAATTTTTGACTGGGCTAACTGTATAACTTCCTGAATGATGACAAGAATCCTTCTCCTAGAATTCACAGATTCCAGGTTTATCCATTAAAAGCAATCCAAGACAGTCTGGTGAGCATAGCTCAAGTTTTCTGGGAACCTCTCCACAACAGCAATGCCATTTGTCCTTCAGCTGGAATCTGTTACCAGCATCGTGACACAGAGATTAAAGCAGGCTGTCCTGGTCTTAGTTACTTACATCTCTGTTTCTGTGATAAAACACCATGACCAAGGAAACTTATAAAACGAAGTGTTTAATTTGGAACTTACTGTTCTAGAGGGTAAGTCCATGACCATCATGGTAGGGCACATGGCAGCAGACAGGCAAACATGACAGGGGGAGCAATAGCTAAAAGCTCACATCTTGAGACACAACTGTGCATGAGGCAGAGAAAGACATACTAAACCTCACATCGAAACCCCAGTGATGCACCTCCACCAACAAGGCCACACCTCCTAATCCTTCCCAAACAGTTCAACCAACCTGGGAACAAGTATTCAAATATATGAGCCTACAAGATCAATCCCATTCAAACCACCGCATCATGTTTTGCTTGATTTCTCTTAAAACAAAGCTCTGGGGTCTCCAAACAGCCAGAATGTCTTGTGAGAAGACACACTTCTTCTACTTCAAGTTGTACGTGACTTTCTCAACCGGTGAGAACTTGAAGACAGTATGCTGTCATCTTTTCATTAACTTCTCTCTGAACAGAAACCTGCCCGAGAGCTGTCACAGAGACATGCATCACATCCCCTTTCTTAATGTCCCAGTGCTGAGAATGTCCTTAGTGTTGTAAGATGACTCATTGGCATAGTACAGTCTCATAATTATCATGAAGGCCTGGTGAGGTATTGGAAGACTAAGGAACAGAATTAAGCAGAAAATGCTGAAATGTAATGGAAAAACAACAAAAACCTACACGATTCTCAAATGTTTTGGAAGACAAAAACCAGACCTTTGCTTCCCTAAGGCATCAGTTCTGCACAATCTACCTAACATTTCTGTAGCCAATATGCACAGCCTTGTCTAACTTTTCTTGCTCCTTTGATGGCACAATAAATACTTGTTCCAGATCACAGCTACTGGGGAGGTGCTCTCTGGGCCACCTTGCAGGATTTTCTCTCACTCATGTGAAACCTACTAAAGCCACCGAACACTTCTCCCCAGGTCCTCAGCCTTCACGTGTTGGATGCAGTCACTGCCTTTCCCTGCCCACAGATTTCTTGTGTCTAGACTAAATGAAATGTTCCACATTCATAAACTAACTATATGTCTGGTTAATAAGATAGGGATGTATTGTTAAACGAATAAAACTTATACTAGTATTGTCTTCTACCATTGTTGGCAGGCACAGAAATGCTGACAGGTATAAGATAACCATGAAGGGACAGAGAGAATAACTACTTGTCATGGTTTCTCTGCTGATGAGATGAATCAACGGACGCTGAATCAGAAGTCTAAAGGCAGGTGTATTGAGAGACAGCTCTCAGGTGAGACCCCTGATCTCACAGGTGGAGCTCAGTGAAGTCACATGCCCGGGCTAAAGCAAGTAGGAAATTTATGGGTTTGGGGCTCAGGGTGATGACAAGTGAACTAGGCACCTGTGAAATTATGCCCGTATTAGGTAAAAAGATTAAGCCTCTGGGCAGGCATTTGTTGGTGAATAGCTGGAAACACTGAGACAGGGAGAGATGATGTGTTAGCTCAGATTTTCTCCCTTTAGGCAGGGTTGGGAAAGAAGAGCAAACAGGCTTCTTAGCTTGCGCAGGGGATGAGCAGGGGTTCCAACCAAACACTTTGTATTTTGTCGAGTCCAGCATTATATAAGACAGATGCCATCTTAGCAATGCTTATGGTAGAAGACTCTGGCATCTTCCTAAAGCTTTACCAAGAAGGAGCTCAGTGAACTGTGGGACACACTCAGTGAGATATTAGCACTACTAAAAGGGTTTGTTTGCCTGGCATTAGCGTTGCACACCTACAATCCCTGAGGCAGGAGAGTTGACAGTTTGAGTCCAGCTTAAGCTACTTAGCATGACAGCTGCACTGTCTAGGCGCTGTGGAAATGGCCTTGTCGCACACTTGTCTTAGACTAATGAGAATGCTGCCTGTCATTGATGATGTGGCAGTGAAGGACAGGTGCTATCTTCTTCTATTATATGTTGATGCTCTCTTTAAAGTAGTAAACAATTATTTTGTCTGTATATTTAATGTTTCTGAGATTTTTGTGCACATATTTATGCAACATGTATATATCTACATCTATATAGAGAATGTGTCATCTCACCATTATCCATCCTCTTCAGCAAAGCCTGCTGGCATGCAGAAAAGAACTGGGGCTTAAACACACACGACGCAACACCCATCTATCTAATCACCCATGTCAGCTAGAGTCGTTGAAACTTCCATTTTGGAACAGTTCCGGTGCATCTTATAATTGACTGTGTTGCAATTTAAAGACTAATATGAAGGGAAGAGCCAGGAGAAGCCAGCCTGCTTGCCATTTGCTGTCAGAAAGTAGAGGAGCCCAGAGCTAATAAACCGAAGCGTCCTCATTACTATGTGACAGTAAATATCCAAACACAATCTTAGAAACGCACTCCAAAAAAATCCTCCCTCTCTTCCCCTCCCCCTCTCTCCCTGACCCTGAGTGTGTGCATATGTGTATTAAATGTATTCTATGTGTGTATTAAATATATTCTATTTGTGTGTGTGTGTATGTATGTGTGTGTGTATGTGTGTGTGTGTATGTGTGTGTGTATGTGTGTGTGTATGTGTGTGTATGTGTGTGTGTATGTGTGTGTGTATGTGCATGTGTGTGTATGTGTGTGTGTATGTGTGTGTATGTGCATGTGTGTGTATGTGTGTGTGTGTATGTGTGTGTGTATGTGTGTGTGTGTATTAAATATTCTTTGAAAGCTCCCAAAGCTCCATCTTCCAGACCGAATGCCACACACGAACTGAAAGATGTTAGCTGCTTTGTCTGCCTGGTGCCACACTCTGTGGGTGGACGTCTGTGAGGATGTCTAGAGGAGGAACAGTAGGACTAGATGCAAAATGCTTAGTTTGAGTCAACGCTCAAGCATCAGACAGGAAGGACTGGGCTTCACAGGGCCTGCGTGTAAGAGCCTGCTGGATTATATCTTGTCCAGCTGTGTGAACCACAGAATAAAAAGAAACAGCTTTCAAGTAAAAGCTAAGAATACAGATTTGGGGATGATTGTGCTAATTTGAAAAGACTCACAGAAAACCGAGGCTAAGCAAATTAAACCGAATTTTGGACAAAAATGGTAAGGAAAATATTATAATAAGCAATAACCTTCAAATTCGATTGGGAAAACTGGGAACTACTGCACTACTGCAGGGAGAGTGTGGGAGGGGCTTGATTGACAGGAGGGCGCTGAGCACGTGCTTCTCACAGCCTAGCTTGGGCTTCTGGGATGCTCGCCCTCCTGCTTGGCTTCTGAAAGTCCATAGACAGCAGGAGGAAACTGTCCTTGAGGAGTGACAGTTTGTTCCCTTGGGTAACTTTTGCTGGCATCCTATGCAGATGTGTGTTTCTGCCTTTGGTTTAGCTAGATGATAGATTATCCTAGTCTAAAATGAAAACAGTCCAGTCAGAGTAGTAAATGTATCATTTTATGCATTTTAAGATCTGAGAGCCATAGCAGTTTTTCTGTCTCACTCCTTCCTTTCGTTGGCTCTTGCCTTGCTGTTGAACACATTGGAATGTAGCCAGGTTTCCTGGGCCAGACATATTAAGTGTTTGTGGTGGATCCTCAGAGACCGGTCTTGGATTACTGCTTCCTCCTGGGCTGGCTGGTCCTAATCACCTGGAAAACAAACCATGCCACCTCAAGTCTCCAGCCAACAGCGAGTCTCTGATTCTGGCATCCTAAGAGCTGCGAGCTGTTCCCTGCCAGCAGCGGGGAGGGGAGCAGAGCACATCTCATGCCGTTTCCTCTCTGCTTCCTTTCCTTATCTTCTCCCTACCTCTGCAGTGAAGCCTCTGGATCTGCTCCAGGTTCATTCTGTCTCCAGACTGTGCTTGTTTACTCGGATGCTTAGGTACATCCCTGATGGGCTTCATTGCTGGTTTCTGTTCTTCTTAATAGATGGTATCATCTTAAGCAAATGGAAAGGAACAAACTAGATGCTTTCTTTCATATCTGCCTCATCAATGAGAAAAAGTTCCTTATCTCCAGAAGGGCGCTACATAATACCCACCCTGAATGAATAAATAAGTGGATGTTCAATTCTTCCCACAGCATTTTCTTGATTTATTTTCTTATCCTTTCATCTAGTATATTTTTAAAATTTATTTTTATTTATATGAGTACATTGTAGCTGTCTTCAAACATATACCAGAAGAGTGTCCCATTACAGACGGTTGTGAGCCACCATGTGGTTACTGGGAATTGAACTCAGGACCTCTGGAAGAGCAGTCAGCACTCTTAACTGCTGAGCCATCTCTCCAGCCCCTTGTCTAGTATCTTAATTCAGCAATTATTTTCTCCCTCGACTCTGTCTTCAAGTTCCTTCTTCCATTGCAAAGAGATGCTATCCATCTTTAAAAATGTTTGTCTCTAACCTGAAGAGAAAAACAAACAACAAAAACCAAACAAAATATCCAAACAAATAAAGGCTAAGCAAGAGCATCATAGCTGGACACTTTGCATCTCATTAATTGACTCTGTGTTGGCTGTACCTACTGTGTGTGTCTCCAGCATGGCTACTGGTACCCAGTTGGGCTAATGAGCCAACAAACACAAAGAGCTCCAACTATGACCATACATCAAGGCTAGTAGTTTAGTGTCTTTATTGGAAAGCCTGCCATTGGTCTTTCTAGTAAGACAACTTAGCTTTGATGACCAGCCCTCCGTATCTCATGGCTTTCCTTAGACCTGTGGTACTGGTCCTCCTCTTTCTTTCCAGCTTCCTAGTAAGGGCACCCTGTGATCAAATGACCAGTTTCTTACCAGCCACAGTCTAGCTCCAATTCCTATCATGTGACCCCCTCTGCTAAGGCTCATGGCTATGATTGTCATCGTAGATCCTTGCCCTTAGACATTGTTACCCACCTCTCCCTACATTCTACCCCCTTTTGCTCACCTCCTATTTCCCTAGCTGCTCCTTCACCTCCTATTTCCCTAGCTGCTCCTTCCAATATCAGCCTCCCTCTCGCTTTCGTTTCCAAGAACCAGTTTCACTAATGCCTTGCTTCAACTACTCCATCTTCCCATTGTTGTGTAGGCTTAGGTTTTCCAAAGCCTGCTTTAATTCGGGTTCTTAAATGCTTCAACTTCCCTTCTAGCCCACCAACCAGAGTAGCAAAGAAAGAAGGTTAGTAGAAAGGGGTTTGTGGACCTGTTTAGAAGTAGTTCTTTGGAACGATTCCAATCTTTATTGTCAGGACATCAGCAGTCCAGTCAATAGCAAACACCAAACAGGAGCCAGTAGCAGCGGCTAGGGTCTAACAGGAACTGCAAGGCTCCATCAAATTTGAATGAGTCAATGGAAGTAACAATTGTCAGCTGGAATACCATGAGAAGCTCTTTGGTGCATTGATCTCTACAAAGTGAAGACCAGCAGAGACCGGTGAAGACCGGTGAAGTGTTGCAAGGTGTAGTAATGCAAGAGCATCCATTCACTGTCTGTGACGTTGATATTCTTTCAAAACATCACACACCCTCTCAAGCATCCACTCCAGCAAAACATCATATGCCTTCTCACGTGTCTGCTTCAGCAAAGCATCCTCTTACAAGACAGCTTCCAGAAAAAACATCATGGGACCCAACTGAGTTTCCAAAGAAACCAGAGATTTCTACTTCATTCCTGCATCTCAAGTTGTATTCAGATTTCCATTCCCATATTCCCACAACTGGGTTTTAGGGGCACATGAGCAATGTAAGGGCAGAAGAGGAGTCCATGCCCACACAGGGCATTCCCTTGAGAGTTAAAGCTATTTGGCTGTCATCTTAAGTTTCTTAAATGCATTTATCCTTGAGTTTTAAATTGATGTAATTTGTCTATTGGGTCTGACTATAACAAAATACCACAGTCTGGGTAACTTTAAGAAGAGAAATTTATCTCTGCATGGAAACTAGAAGTTTCCTCAGTGGGCCACAGACAGAGCTCTGTTTCAGATAGCACCTCTTGACTTTGGATGGCCAGTCTATTCCTGTCACATGGTCATCCTTCTACGCTCATATCCACCCACTGTTTCTCTGTGTATTAATTTGCTCTTCTCATGAGAACATTGGTTGCATGGATTAAGACTGAAGGACATGGCCTCATCCAACTTAATCAGCTCTTTAAAGGCCCCATTTCCAAACAGTCTCAAGCACTGGGGATCAGGATGTATGACTCTGGGATGACATAACTTAGCAGGGAATGAAGTCAGATGGAGCAGTGGAAGACTCAAGCACTCTAGGCTCACTGTCTCAGCAAACTGTGGTCTTACTCCCTGCTCCCTCCCCACGACGTGCTCATGGCTGTCAGCTCCCTGACTCTGGGCCTGCTAGCTGGCTAGCAGTGCCCTCCATTCCCACTTAGGGAGTATCGGTGAGAGGCTGGAGGGCCCTGCCATTCTTGTTTAGGGACAGCAGTACTGCTTCATGTTTGGAGGCATCTGGCAGGGCTGAGCCTTGTGTCCTTCCAACATCCAGGCGCCCTGCATATTCTGATTGATGGTCCACAGATCAAGTTTCAAGAAAGGAACCTGATGTCCCCAGCTTCTGGCCCTGGGCCATTTAGCCTTTTGGAAAAGTTGAATAAAGCCCTGGAGCTTCTCCTCTGAGATGACATGTGCAGATATGATGACTTTTCACACATGTTCAAGGATGATGGAGTTCATGAAAGTGTTTCCTAGACCTCTGGGAGCTGGGCCCACTGGGCTTGCTGGGAGCATCTGCTGTTGCTCTCAACAACCCTGTCCTCCACCCCGCATCTTCCACCTCTGCCCCATGCCCAGCAATCAAAGCCAGCCTCCAAGTTTATCACACTCATCCAGGCCCTGTGGATTGCTCCTCCTCAGGCTTCTGCAGTTTCCCTCAGTCAGTGCTGCAGGCTTTTATAACTCTGTCTTCTCAGCGAATCCTTACTGTCAGCCCCTTTCCAAACACTGTGGGTGAAACAAAGAGATTCCTTCAGGCTCTCTCTCTCTCTGTGAGCCTCTTTTGTGAAGTTCAGAATATTGGGTTTTGATTACTTCTTTCCTCGCTCTTCTTTCCCTTTTATTGGGTTTTGAGGATAAGATCTGTGAGCCAGGCATTGCAATTTTCCTGGCAGCTGTTACAAAGCAGAGGCAAATAATTGCAAATATCTGTAGAAGGAACAAACAAACGAATGATTAGACAAGAGGAAGTATGAGTTCCTGATGACGATAATTTCTACATTCGGAGTGCAAATTCCAGCTGTGCCACTGAGTGGAATTGTGACATTAGGGAAATGACGCCCACACCTTAGTTTTCCAATCACAGAATGGGGCAAACAGATATCGCCTCAAGACAAACTGATGTCAACCTTTATGAATGGGCAACATCCATTTATGACAGGACAATCTTGATGACTGGGCAAAGATACATGGAACTTAGCCTTGCCACCAGCTTTCCTTGAATTGGAAAAAACTTTGCAGGTCAGTTTGCTGCTTGTAATAAAAGCATACCCATTAAACGCCCACAGGAGGCAAAAATGTGGTCTCCTACAGAAGCTGTGGAACAGGTCTCCGGGAGGGGTCAGGGTATGCACACCGAACTCTAAAGTAGAAACGGAGAAGTGCTATGAGAGAGGTTTCAGCTTTCAGGTTGAGAGTTCACTGACAGCGGTGGGGAGGTGACCCTGGGTGAAGTGTTTGTGTGAGCTTGTGGACCTGAGCTTGGATCCAGGAGCATGTGTCTGTATTTCTGCTCTTACAGTAAGAGAGGGCGAAGTGCAGGTCTGTAGACCAATGACCCCCGAAAGATCCTGTCTCAAAGAAGGTAGGAGGTGAGATCAGATGCCCGAGGCTGTCCCTCTCCTTTCTGCACACTCACTGTAGCACGCATGAGGTTGCAGTCACACAGGGACATGCACACTCCTATGCTTGCACTTATGGTTCCAGGCAGAGCAGTGAGGAAGAGTCTCTAGAAGATCTGGTGCTTGAGATGGAGCTGGAGGGAAAGGAGGAAAGACGTTAGTGACTCTGAAGAAAGACGAAGATAGGTACCAGTAGTGACAGACTGCTAGAGACACTTAGGAGGGATATCTGAGCTTCGCTATCCTCCTGATGTTGCTTTCTGGGAGGCTGCAGTTTTGACTTCTGAAACTCATGGTTAGCCACCTGTCTTTGCCCCCCCCCCCCCCCAGCACAGTGCTCTTGGACTATCCATCTTGTACAGTCCTAGCCCTCTAACTCAGGAAAGATTCCCCCCTGCTGTCCATAACTAAGGTGGAGATTGACCTGTTTCAGTAGTTGGCACTCAGCGGTGGCAGCTCCGTCCTGTCACTGCTCTGTGTAGTGTCACCAGGCTCTGACAGTGGTAGAGGTTCCATTGCTTGGGCGACAGATCACATCCCCAGAAACAGAATTCTGCAAAGGCAGTAAGTCAATGTACAGTCTTGTGAACCATGGACCGCTCTCACTACAGATGTTAAAGTGTATCATTTAGAATCAAGGCACCTGCCAATGAGGCAGGAGAACGTACAGAGATGCTATAAAAACAGTGAACCTACTTAAAAACAAAAACAAAAACAAAAACAAAAAAACTATGGATCAGCTTTCTCAGATATCATTTCCAGGGATCCTTTTCTGGCAGGGCCTTCCCATGCAGTTCTCTCAGCATCCCTCTGCGTTTCCCTCTTGGGTTTCTTTCTGTAGCTATCCTGGAACTCTTTCTGTGGACCAGACTAGCCTCGAATTCAAAGAGTGCTGGAATTAAAGGTATTGCACCATTGCTGCTCAGTTTATGTTTTCTTATTTATAAAACCAATATGGCCGAGGACCTTCTCATGTGGCACTTGAGATTCTCTCTCTCTCTCTCTCTCTCTCTCTCTCTCTCTCTCTCTCTCTCTCTCTCTCTCTCTCTCTCTCGCACACAAGCGCGCGCGCGCGCGCGCGCGCATACACACACACACACACACACACACACACACACACTAAGGGACATCTCAGAGACTGGCTCTAAGGCTGTGTTCTTTCCCCATACACAAGCCTGGTTGTTCTCTCACCTCCTTGTTACAGAGTAAGTCTAACACTGAACCCCCCACCCCCACCCCACTGCCCTATTTTCCTTTTGTATTTTTGCCCACACTTTACTCAAATAGCCCTAGTTGTATTTATTGGCAATATTTATTGTCTGTCTCTTTACTAGATACATCCTTTTGGAAAGCTGGTGTTTGGCACCAGATACAGATTGGATGAAGAAACAGATGAAGAACTTCGTCTGTCTGTCTGGGAGCATGGCTGTTAACTTGAAGCCTGCCTCCAGCCCCCTGCTAACTCTTTGGGGTCAGTCTGAAGGGTGTTTGATGCATCCAAAAAACCAAGATAGTAATTGAAGTAGTGCATTCTGTAGGATTCTACCCTCGCTGAACTTGAACGCAAGGCTGAGAATAACTGGCGAGCCTCTCTGTTTATGTGGCCCCATTTCATCTTGATCAGCACATGAGAGCTTGTACCCAAAGCTGGCCCTAAGAGACCCACTACAGAGCCGGAGAGGATAAAGTGTCCCTGGACATCTTTTCTCTCCTTTGCTCGTCGCAGGTTCTTACACACACTGGGTGGTGGTGGTGGTGGTGGTTCATGTGGCTCCCTAAGGTTGGGAAGGCGTCTCAGGAGCTCAGCCACAGCCTCTGTGCCCAGTGCCGCCTCCGCCGCTAGGTCGCGAGCGCGCGTCTCCACCGCACCGCGGCGCAGGGAGCGACTTGAACAGCTCCGTTCACTGGCGGCGGCGGCATGGCGGTGGTGAGGCTCGAGCACGGGAGGAGCTGAACCGTGTAAAGCCTGCGGTAACCCAGGACAGGACAGGACAAGGTGAGGGGCTAGCCTGGGGTCCGGGTGCTTTTCAGTCTGCATGCGTGTTGGGATTGGAGTGGGTGAAGATGAGAAGGGTGGGAAAGAGTTATATCGGGGTTCAGACCTAGAATAGCTTGCTGGTCTTTTGAAGGGCTCCTAAGTTCGAAGCCTGCTTTGCTGCTGAGATCACCCCTTCCGGCCGGAGAAGTCAGGAAATCCTGCATATAGCTCCGCGGGCTGAGCTGAGCATCCAGGGGGCGCAGAGCACCACGGACCCAGCCACACCCTCTGCTGCAGGTGAGAAACTTTCCCGCCGCCGCCAGGGTCTGCGGGTCTCCGCAGCGCCTCCACAGAGCTCCAGGGTCTGGGGAACCTGCACCTCCAGACCAAGGGTGTGGTCCCCCGGCCCCAGGATGCGCGCCCCCTGCAGTGAGTCTGTTTCTCTGGATTAACCTGCGTTGATAGGTTTGTTCAGATTAGAGAGCCAGCGGGTGGTGGGTCACTTTACCCGTGAGGCTGCAGTTGCAAGGTCCCTGCTACGTTCTTCTCTGCCCCGTTCTATGTACTGAACCGGGGAAGGCCTTCTGAGAGCAAGTGTGACAGAAAACTGTTCTGATGGATGCTTCGGTTCCCAGAGCGCTTTAGATGACATGGAGCCCCGGTTATTGTACTCGATTTAACCTGGCAACGATGAAGCAATCGGAAATGTTTTGAGAGCAAAAGAAGCTTGGAAGAAGGTGTCCCTGGCGATCCAGGGAAGAGAGAGAAAGGAACTGTCATACATAAATTATTCCTTAAGGAACTGTCCCCTCCCCCAAGTAAGTAGTAGTATTTCCAGTATACAGGTGAAAAAGATGAGAGAGCTAAGTATATATATTTTTTAACCCGACTCCACAAGCTAACCGTGGGGGCGGAGAGAGATCTGAAAACTAACGCTGCGATTCCAGGCGGGGAGCACAGCAGCATAAACAGGTACCAGAGAATGGCCTGGGATACGAGGATCCATCCAATCAGACCGGCTCTGATGTTTATGGCATGGTGGCAGTACTGACCTGACGGGGTAAGGGAGTGAGGCGGGGATAACTAGCTCCTTCCGGAAGGCAGAGGCCAGCCCAAAGTACTTGGAGAAGTCTTGAAGTCCGAAAGGGGCAGTTTGAAATCTGAGTAGCCAGCACCCTGGAACAGTGAAAGCGTTTTAGAGTCACCTTGCACAGCTGTGAGGGAGGGAAATAGAGCCAGGAGACTTTTCAAAAGATGAAAACAGTCTCCCAGAACAAACGCTTTTAAAAGATGGCTCAGGACTACCCAGGAAAGCATTCCCAGAGGGAATTTATGGCTATCTGGGCTGTGGATGAGGGCTTGCTATCTCCACACTTCTACAAACGTGAGTGATGAGTCATTGAGGTAATGATGCTAGCCTCGTAGGTGGCAACCAGCATTTTGAAAACATGCGGCTCAATAGAATAGACTTGTGTGTGCGCTCTGTGTGCATGTGCATCCCCGCGCGTGTTATTTCCCTGTCGTTCATCCTGCTCTCCTAGCCTCCCCTCTAGGCTGACCCGCCTCTGCTCACCCAGGGTCTTCTTTTTACTTTGCAAATGACATCGGTTTCACATTCTCCTAGTTTCTATTGGCTAGCTGATGCTGGGGGATTTGACCACTCAGAAGCCAGTGAAATCTGAATGTTTGGGATTTGGAAGATCTGTAGAGCGACTCTCTGAGTTGCTTCCTCATCTGTGGTCTGTCTCCTTTAGTCTCAGGCTAAAGTGACCGTTATCCCCATACAGCAGAGGACCTACAGATACATCGGAGTCACCAACCCTACCGTGGTAGACAATATAAAGTGCATCTGGCTTTGTAGAATCTTGCTTGGCAACCTCCTGCTATACCAAACAACAGGCCAGGCTAAGGTGGGGTGGGGGAGGGGCGGGGGCAAAGTGAGTAAGTAGGGCTCTGTCTCTGTGCCTTTTCCTTCTTGGTACAGCTTACTCTGACAGAGATATATGGTGGTGGGAGGCACTGATTAAAGCTGCAGTGACTACAGATCTGAGGGGAACTGTATCTGCAAAAGATACTAATCCTAGAATTTTGGGCACACAAGTCAGGTTGAAGCGCTAGCTCTACATCAAGGTTCAGAGACAGTTTTAAAATAGAGGACACAGGGCTGGAGAGATGACTAGGTGGTTAAGAGCACTGGCTGCCCTTCCAAAGGACCTGGGTTCAGTTCCCAGCATCCAAACTGTCCATAATGCCAGTCCTAGAGGATCTGACAGTTCTTCTGGCTTCCCTGGGCACTGCACACACGTAGTTAGTAGAGTAGAGTACTTGCCAGATAAGTGTGATGCCTGAACTCAGGTCCCTAGCATGCACATTAAAAATGCCAGATGCTGCGGCTGTAATTTAGCTGTTACAGAGGGAGAGACAGGGAGGGGGCTTGCTGGCCCGCTAGCCTTTAGAAATCACTGAGCTTCAGACTTGAGAAAGATTCTGTGTCAAAAAGGTGGAGTGCAATAGAAGAAGTCTCTTGCTTCCCCACACAAGCATACACACACACACACACACACACACACACACACACACACAGAGAGAGAGAGAGAGAGAGAGAGAGAGAGAGAGTCAGATGAATTGCATAGATTTGTAAATTCCATTGCTTAAGAAACTGAAGTACAGGGATATAGTTGAGGCCATTGTGGGCTACACAGTGGGTCCTTGTCTCAAAGAGTTGGGGGTGGAGGCAGAGGTAGGAAGAGGAGAGAAAAGGAGAGAAGAGAAGAGAAGAGGAGGGGAGGGGAGGGGAGGGGAGGGGAGGGGAGGGGAGGGGAGGGGAAGAGAGGAGAGGAGAGGAGAGGAGAGGAGAGGAGAGGAGAGGAGAGGAGAGGAGAGGAGAGGAGAGGAGAGGAGAGAAGAAGAGAAGAGAGGAGAAGAGAGGAGATTACAGCATAGTTCCTCCCTGATGAGCTACATTCGTGGGGTGGACATCCTGGGGTTTCAGTAGTCTGCCAGCTAGGTGAGGCCTAGAGACAGCCTTGCATGTCACTGCTAAAGACATGCCATTCCTTATGTACATTTGTGAGGAGCTTTTCGGGTGTCAGGAAGAATGAGGAGACAGATGCAGAGGAGTGAGGTCCGTGTGCATAGTTACAGAACCAAGAGACAGGAGATCTGAAGTTAGAGCTCTGCACATAACCAGCATCACCTATTCCTTCCCTGTGGTGTAGGATCAGAGGAGCCCAGGTTCGACTCCACTCCATGTTCAATTCTGAGCAGCACCTACTTAGGGCATTGGGGCAACTTCAAAGAGTCTAGAGGAAGGAGGCTCGCGACAGGATCTGGAGGAACAGACAGTAATAACCTGGCAAAGAAGAGCCATGTGGGGCTGGTGGGGATGTGTTTTCCTTAGGAGGTAGAGCACAGTTGAGGTTTCATTTGGGGGAAATTAGAATTAGCACCCATCTAAGATGATGCTGATACACAGTCTAGGCGCCTCGGGTCTGGATCAAGTTCATTTTCTCTGCCAGGCAAAACCTGAAGCATAATAGGTGGCTGCAGGGAAATCTGAGAAATGTCCTGCCTCCTGCCCACTCAGGGTTGGTCAGTTGGAAGACAGGAGAGTTGACTGGTTAATAAGTGTTGAGTGACTTGTCCTGATCTAGCCTTGAACTTGTTGAACCAGTCCATCAGCAGGGAGGCTGCGGGTGGGACACAAAAGCTGCCAGGCTTTTGTCTTAAGTCAGGAGGTTGAGGAAACTTACCACCTTCCTTAGCTAGCCATGGTCCTGCTTCCTGCCTAAACAGGAAGTCCGTCCAACTCCTAGGCTCGCAATGCTGTTATTTCTTTTTGATTTATGCAAAAAATGTTTTTTGGTTTAAGGTACAAAGTGACTTTTTTTCTTTCTCTACTGGAGTATGAAATATATTTATTCCTACTAGAAAGAAAGAGAAAGCATGTGAGGTGTTAACTGTTGCCCCCCCCTTCCTTGTGAACATGCTTGTTCAGTCTGTGATAATGCTGCTTAGATGTGAGGCGAAAAAGCAGAGGTTGAGAATCTCTTTGTGAGATGCTCACACTGTGCAAGTTAAACGTGGGTTTAATTGTGGCTTCTGCTTCTGCTACCAAGACCTATATCATTACTTCCCCGACTAGAGGATGTCACTAAAATGGCATTGCCCGTCAGGTAATGACTGGCTTACATGCTTCACATAATCATCTCCTCAAAGGTGCGTCTGCTCTCCTCACCCATGCCCCTGGTCACAACAAAACTACTGTCATGGGAAGCAGAGGTGGCTGAGAGTGCCCACAGGTGGATCAAGAGACATGAGGTGATACGTAAGAGGACATGACCATAAACCTTTCCCATCTTTCCCTGAAACAAATACATTAACACAATTCCACAGAAAAAGCAGACATTCAAGATGAAGCTCTGGGCAGCATTATACAAGCTTGGGTCATATTTATGCCAGTATTTTCAAATTTCTACACATCCTAATGGTGCAAGAGAGTTAACCTGTATCCCTGGGAGTCTGAAGCTGAGCTCGGGTTACCAAAAGCAAGATGACAGTCTCCATGGACATCACATAGAAATTTACATCTACTATCTGCAGTTAACTATCATAGAAAGCAGGCCACCGCCGGACATGGTGGCACATGCCTTTAATCCCAGCACTTGGGAGGCAGAGGCAGGCAGATTTCCGAGTTCAAGACCAGCCTGGTCTACAGAGTGAGTTCCAGGACAGCCAGGGCTACACAGAGAGACCCTGACTCAAACAAACAAACAAACAAACAAACAAACAGACAAACAAACAAACAAACACGAAAGAAAGAAAGAAAGAAAGAAAGAAAGAAAGAAAGAAAGAAAGAAAGAAAGAAAGAAAGAAAGAAAGAAAGAAAAAAGAAAGAAAGAAAGAAAGAAAGAAAGAAAGAAAGAAAGAAAGAAAGAAAGAAAGGAAGGAAGAAAGGAAGAAAGGAAGAAAGGAAGAAAGGAAGAAAGGAAGAAAGGAAGAAAGAAAGCAGGCCACCAAGTCTGAGTCAAAGTGACACCCAAAGATGAGCTATATATGCTTGGAGACTCGGGGACCCTCAGAGAAGAGGTGGCAAGCACTACTTTGCATCCCTTATTTTGCAAGGCCCCATCTTGCTCCCTCCTGACCAGGTCTTTCCTGCAAGATGAAGCACAGTGTCGACTTCTTATTTTTACAAGACCTGATCCTTCCCCCTTGTCAACAGCACAGTTCGCCTCTGGGCTGTAGATGTAGTGTGTGCCGCTTGGAGATGGATACCACTAAAGAAATATAAAGTAAGCTATTTTTGACAAGTCACCTTGCAAGTGATTTAAAATTCAGTCTATTCCACTTACCAATGTTTGAAACAATGTGCCAAATGTTTCAAAAACTCTAATAATTAAAACTTAACAGAGTGCTTCCCCAGGGCCACACAAATGCCCTGTGTTTAAAGTTTTATTTCACCTGGCCATAGTGTTTTAGAACTACAGCTATATAAATCAGCACAAGTATTGGGTAAGCACCAGGCTGATCTCTTGAGAGCTGAATTGTGCTGACCCTGTTAGCTAGTTGTTGTTGTTGTTGTTGTTGGTGGTGGTGGTGGTGGTGGTGGTGGTACAATAAAACACTATGACCAAAAGCAACTTGAAGAAGAAAGTTTATTTGGGCTTACAGTTCCAGAAAGATAAGAATCAATTATGAGAGGGAGCCAAGTGCTAGACATGGTGGCTGGAGTTCCATCTTTTTTTTTTTTTAATTTATTTTTTTCTTATCTTAGGAGTTCCACCTTTAACAGAAGACATGAAGTAGAGAGAGCAAACTCGCAGCTGAGTGAGGTAGTATATAACCAAGTGACACATACCTTTTAGTAAAACCATACCTGCCAGATCTCCCCAGTGAAAATGTAAACTGGAGACCAAGTGTTCAAATACCTGCCTCTATGGTGGACATTCCTCACTCATACACTACCACACTCTCATGAGTAAGAAATTCAAGTACTTCATCATGGACTTTGAGGGAAGGAAAGCGATCCCATGTGCTAAGGTAGTTGGACAGGTTACCATGGTAGAGTAGAGGTGGTGCATTGCCCCTGTTGTGTGACAAAACTCTTCCCAGGGAGATGGAACACATACACCTACTCACCCTAGATGGGGGCCCACAAAGTATGGGTACCATTTTATTGGGGTTACTTACAGCAGCAGAAATAAGTCAAAGAGAGCTGCATCCTCAAGTCCTACCCCAGCATGGGTGACAGCTCACAAAGCTGGGGGCCTGGAGCACACTGCGCAGCCCGCAGGCAGCTCAGCAGGTTCCAGTGTCCTTTCCACACAACCCTGCTCTAAACCTCTTCAAGGCAGCTCAGGTGTTTTCTGCTTCTTCCAGTCTCTGCAGCTTAGCTTTCTAGGGTCTAAGGGTGACTCCTAGCTTTTATTGTTTACTCTGGAAAGCAGGGAGGGAAGCTGGTGACTCTGGTGAGTTTCAGGGACTTCCTCCTGAAGCTATTTTGAGTTGTTTAGCTTTCTGTTTAAGGAGCTTCCCTGTAAAATGAAATATTTCAATCCCGGAGAAGGAAACTTTTCATGTCAACCCCATTCTCTAGAGAAGGGAAGACCAGAGTCTGGAGAGCTGGGAAATAGAAGAAAATGGGCAGAAGCTTTGAGGACCATCTTTGTGTTCAGCTTGGGTTCCTATACCATACCGAGACTACTTTCTTTCTTTTAAAAATTATTTTTATTTTATGTACATTGATATTTTGCCTACATGTATGTCTGTGTGAGGGAGTTGGAGCCTCCGGAATTAGAGTTACAGACAGTTGTGAGCTGACGTATGGTTGCTAGGAATTGACCCTGGGTCCTCTGATAAAGCAGCCAGTGCTCTTTACCACTGAACCGTTTCTCCAGCCCTGAGACTCTTTTCTTAAAGATACTTTTGCATCTGTTTTCTATGTCATCATGCTGTCATGATGCTCTTTACTACTGGGGTGTGTGTGTATGTGTGTGTGTGTCTGTCTGTCTGTCTGCCTGTGTCTGCAATGCCTCTGTGTGTGTGTGTCTGTCTGTCTGTGTCTGAATATGCCTGTGTGTGTGTGTCTGTGTCTGCATATGCCTGTGTGTGTCTGTGTGTCTGTCTGTGTCTGCATATGCCTGTCTGTCTGTCTGTCTGTCTGTCTTCCTCTGTGTGCCTGAGTGCATGTGTGTCTGTGTGTCTGAGGGCTGAAGGTCAGCAGGGGTGAGAACAATCCCAAATATAAGCCTGAAATCTAGAGTGTACAGGCCTGGACTTTTTAATCTCCACTAAGTCTCTCATGGTGAAGCTTACAGTGTTTTGATTTGAACTTTCTCCTACTAATTTTAACTTGCTTAGAGCAGGCACTCCTTAGAACATTCTTGTGGGAACTTCATGTACCTGTTGAAGGTGGCATGGAAGAGGGTGGATTAATGACAGATTGGAGATAGCTTTCTTTTCAAAAGTATATTTATTGTTTCATTGCCATAAGAATAATTGGGATAAAGTAAGTCAGGAATAATGGACTTTCAAATTCAGTTTAATTCAGTTAAATGACAGTTTCGTTTCAAATGGCAGTTTAATTCATCAAATAGAACAGTTTTTTCCTCAAATTAATTTAGCATGTACATGAGTTTGCTTGCACTATAAAATATCACAGGCGGGGGTGGGGGGAGCTTAAACAACGGACATGCATGGTCCACTGAGGACCTTAAGGGAAGGCCCTGTCACAGGCCTCTGTCCATGGCTCTCTGATGGTTGTCCTTCTGCTGTCTGCTCACAATTAGTCCCTCTGTGTGTGTACCCTTGTGTGTTCCCGTCTCTTTCAGGGCTATCTATCAGATGGCCTCTATTCAACCAACACGGTTTCCAATGTAGTCACATTCAAGTGTCAGCAGTTAGGGCTTTGATGCACAAATGATAAGGTCTGTAAGTGTCATATCTGATTATTACATATATCTGTCTTTCCATGTCTATCTCTTTCATCAGTTATCTGCTCAGCATCATCTATCAACTTACTGTTAATCACTACCGTCTATCTATTATGTATCCACTGTACACACACAAGTGTGTAGATGCTCACATACATACCCATAACTTTTGAAAATAGATGCACATGAAGAGTTAATGACATGTGTAAGAAGCAAGTTAGTATTTTGTCATAGACTATTCATCTAGAAGGAATTTCACCAAACCCCTCTAAGTCCTTTACATCTGTTCTCAGCACAGGTGTGCACTTAAAGCCATACATAGGAGGCTATCACATGGATGCAGTAGTAGCTTGAAAATAAAGAATTTAAGAATCCATATGTGTTTCCAGAATGGATCTGAACAGTCTCCAGCTGTTCATGATTCTCCCAGATGGAAAAAGGGGATCTTCAAAGACTCCCCAACCCCAAGCTGTGGATAGAAGCAAGACTGTGTGCATGTGGCCGGGAGGATATACAAGGTACCTGGTTGGCTCAGTATTGTCCTCCATTCCCTAAGCTCCTCTTGCTTTGGAAGGCCCTTTACCCCTCCCCCAGAGTCCTCAAGCCCTCCCCCAGAGCCCTCAAGCCCTCTCCCAGAGCCCTCAAGCCCTCCCCAAGAACCCTCAACCCCTCCCCCAGAGCATTCAACCCCTCCCCCAGAGCACTCAACCCCTCCCCCAGAGCACTCAACCCCTCCCCCAGAGCACTGATTGAGAAGCACTTCTTACCAATACTATTATATTTATTTGAAAAAAAAAAAATTTTTTTTTCTTTAAGGAGGAACGGACTTAGTCTAGCTCACAGTTCAAGGTCATGCCTTCCATCCTGGAGGGGAAGGCTTGGCTACAGGAGCCAAAGGTCACATTGCTTTGTCAGCAGCCAGGAAGCAGAGCGAACAGGGAATTGAGTCAGCTGTGTTAAAGAATACACACACACACACACACACACACACACACACACACAGAGAGAGAGAGAGAGAGAGAGAGAGAGAGAGAGAGAGAGAATGAGAGAGAGAGAGGTGTATGGGGGGGGAGAGATGGTAGAGATAGGCTGTCTGTCTTTGGTCCACTTCTTCCACCAAGGCTCCATTTCCTAAAGATTCTTCTCAAATAATGTCATGAGCTGGGCAGGAGCCTATGGGAGGGGCTGGAGCCCTGTGCCTCTGACACCTTAGTGCACCTCAGGACTACGCCTCAGCACCTCCCGAGGAGGCCTCTCCAAAGGCAGCTTCCGTGGTTTATGTTCGGTGTAACCCCCGTGTGTGCGTGGCATCCCCGTGCTGTGCACCGGACGTCTCTAATAGGACGAAGGCTTATTGTTTACTCTCATGTTCAGGGTAGAAAGTATAACTTTGTAAAGCATCAACATCATGAGATCCCATAGCGCAAACAGCATGTCTATGACCCAGGCCTACACATGGTGTGTGTGTGTGTGTGTGTGTGTGTGTGTAGGTCAGAGGACAACTTAGTGGGGTTCTCTTCTTTTACCTTTATGTGGGTTCTAGGAATTGAACTCAGGTTTGTGCACCAAGTGCTTTAACCATTTAGCCATCTTACCCATGCCCTTAGTCTGTTCTCGATATCAGCACAAAATATCTTAGATTTAGAAACAATAGACATGTATTGCTCACAGTTCTGGAGGATGGGAAATTCAATGTGAAGACATCAACACACTTGGTGTCTGGCAGGGACTCTCAGCCTCATAGACCATGCTTCCTTGCTGTATCTTCATACAATGGGGACAGGCAGTACACTTGGCAACTTCTCTTAGGCTACCAATCCCCCTCATGGAGATTGAACCCTAAAGTTAGGTAATTGTGACCTAATTACCCCATAAAAGGTCTACAAACTCTTACTATGACCCAAGGTCCAACACATGAGTTGGGGGAAACCAATGTTCAAAACATGACTTGTAGGTGACTGGAACTCTGGCAGTGAGAAAAGTAGGAAAGGCCCTTGTCTGATGGCTTACAGAAGGAGCCAGGGGGAGGGAGAAGGTCAGGGGAGGACTTGCTAGTTCAGTGGTATCATAACCTTTCTTGTGGTATTCTGGAAAGGACTGTTACCATCTCCATAGCTCAAGGACAGTTATGTCCTGATACCTAGAATTTAGTTGAGAATATTTTCTGGACTGAACTAGGGAGAATTACAGAGCCAGGAGACACTACCTCAAAGCATTACGGTGTGGCCTATCTACTACCATTAAGGAGCACCAAGTCTAATTAGTGGAGGGATTTCAAGTCCTTTTTGAGGCACTGGTTGTTAGAGGAAAGGATGCCCGCATGTTAATCAATTAACTCTCTCCATTTAATGTGCTTGTTTAGTACCTATCTGGGTATAATTTTAAGCTCCATTTGTTATTTGCAGGTTATTATATTGATCTGAATGTGGATCTTCAGGGGGACGTCATTCATCTCAGGGACATACTTTTTACTCTGTGGTGTGCTCTGAAACCAGTTTCAGCTGAACCCTGGCAAGCAGGGGCAGAGCCTAAGGTAGGCTCTGAAACCCTGATTGCTGTCAGTCACAGTGTAAAGTGTTTTCTGTGAAACAGCAGGAGATGCCATAAAACTTGGCAGTGTAGCTCAGTGGTTCTTAACCTGAGAGTTCTGACCCCTTTGGGGTCAAATGACCGTTTCATAGGGGTCGCTTAAGACCATTGGAAAACATGGTTATTTGTATTAACATGGAAATGAAGGTTATCTAACTGGCCTCTTGGTGTGAGCATCTTCATGGTAGAAGGATGGAGATAACGAGCCCTTTTTCTTGGTTTGATCCATCAGGGAAGTTGCATGTTTGGGAGATAGGGAGCCTTGCTTGCTCTTAAGAAAGAAAGGAATGCCTGGGAGGAGCAAGGGGAGCTAGTTTGGGGGCTGAAAGAGTCAGAGGTGCTAATGGCAAAGTGTTACAGTGTGGGAGGGAGAAGGGATGGTTTGCACTGCATGCACAGAAAGGTGTCTGGAGCCTGCTAGTCACTGTTTCTCACCATGGGTTGCTCTGGAACTACCTGGATGCACCTGAAAATCTAACCCCTTAACCCCTTTTCCAGGGAGCTTTAAGGTGTCGTCCTAATTGTTGTCACTGCCTTCGTTGGCAACCATGCTTTCAGCGGCTTAAAAGAACAATTTGTCTCTCTGCCACCCCGGGAGGCTTGTTTGGGATATGTTTTCCCGTCAGCAAGGTTATTTTTAAGGACTCTAATGATATGGGGGCAATCTGACCTACATTAAATACGTAGAGCAGCAGGGCACCCAGGTGCCCTGTTTGTACATTCAGAGAGCACTACCAGCTTTTAGCTCCCTGGTGTGAGTCCTGGTGTCAGGGTGTCACTACCCCGAACCAGCCAGCTTTGCAGACAGACAGTCTCTAGAGAATGAGAGTCCCAGACAGACAGGGTAGCAACTTCCAAACAGCCGACAGGTCCGGCTTCCTTTCAGCCTAGCTCAGAGACAGCCCTGGGCATCTATAGCAGGCAAATTAAAATGTTGTGCGTTACCTGTCTTCTACTTGCTAGTCCTCCCGTCCTAAACATCTATCCTGGGACATGGATGGAAAAGCGTTGCATGCTGGACCTTTCCTAAGGTACCAGATGGTTTTTTTAAAGATGAGACCACAGGTTCTGACATCAAGTTTACCTTTGGGAGTCAAAAGCAAAAGGGAAACCAACAGTGAAAACAAGACACCTCTTCTTCCCCTCCTTTTTCCCCCCTGACAACTTCTAAAACTGTAGCTGGCTGGCTGGGAAGGGGCACCCGGCTTCTCCTTCTGCCTTACTGCAGAACCGCAGGGCTGGATCTGGTATCATACACCACCTGCTTTGTCCTGCTAGGTCTCTGCTTTTCTCCTATTGTAAATTCTTTCTTTTAGGACCGTAGCTCATGGAAGTAACAGGGTTGGCTGGTCTATCCCTAAATAGCTTATTTAGGCTAAAGCCAACAGTGTACAGGAGAGAAAACGCACTCGTGCAAAGATGTTGTCTGCAGTGGGCTTTCTGACACCAGACAGCTTGCAGCCTGGGGCCCTGTGAGAGGACCAGGTGGCTGCTTTTCCTGTTGGTCTCTGCTGTGTGCTGCTGCTGGGCTGCCAAGCTGTGGGGAGGGCAGCTGTGTGTTTGAGCTGTTCAGGTTAGAAGGGAGGACCTACATTCTCCACTTTTACTTTCTTTGTTTCATGTCCTTATCATTATCTTCTTGTCTCCCACCACTCTGTTTTTTTCCTTGGCTGCAGTTTCAATTTGCAGTGATCAAAGGATGCCGCGTAGTAGTGGCCTTAAAAAGAAATGGTCATTATGGTATTTCTAAGTTGGTAAGTCAGTCGAGTAGCAGGAGCCCTGAGATGTAAAGGCTGAGTATTGCAGCCTTTAAACTAATGGCCATCATTTCAGGGTTTTTTTTTTTTCCCACATTATAAACACTTTCTCTCCTTTTCTTCTTTTTTGCAGCTCTGGAGATTTGAGTCCAGGGCTTTCACACATGGCAGGCGATTACAAAGCAACATCCCATATATGTTACCTTTAAGTTTCTTCCTTTGCCTAGAACACATAGATTGGTTAACCACAGGGTAAGTTTGGTAGGAACTAGCTGGCCAAGGAGTTGGTGATATCCAGAGAATAACACAGTGGCTTTTTTGTCCCAGAAGGGTTCTTAGCTAACAGTAACAGTTTATGCTATTTATTAATCTTACCCTGAATCTTCACTACAGAGAGAGAGAGAGAGAGAGAGAGAGAGAGAGAGAGAGAGAGAGAGAGAGAGAGAGAGAGAATTTCCATTGTGACTTAAACAACTACTTTCCTGATTCATACAGTACCCTCTCAGGGCCTCTTTACAAGGAATCTGATCCTGCTATATTCTGCTGGCCTTGGAAGCTTCCTGGAACTTTGGTGCAAGCCTCCACGACCCTGTTTCTCTTTTCTTTCCCAAGCCTGTCAAGTCCATCCTGTGGAAGATGCTGCCATGTCCTGCTAACTCCAGATGTTGTCTGACTTCTCTTTAGTTGCAATAACCTGTTTAATAATGCAGCCGTGCTGGCCACCCAGCCTACAATTTTGTCTGCATTCACCCGCCTTACCTTGCCAAACTGCACATTTTCATACCGTGCTTGTTAGGTAGAGAAGAGGAGTTGATGACTGAAACACTGGGCATGTGAGAGAGACAGTGGCCTCAGGAGACAGCTTCCATATTGAATTTCTGAGAAAACACAGACTTGCTTGTGTCTCTAGGAAGGAGCCCAGGTCCTAGAGTGAGCCATCCGGAGGCCCTCATCACTGGGGACATAGAGAATGGTTGAGTTTTATAATCTTTCCCAGGGGAGTCCATGGCTTAAAGGCGAACCTGACATAACTCAGGGTCAAGGACTCCAGAGATGGAGGAAAATGACACTGCTCTGTCATTGCTACTGTCTGTTAGGGACCAGGGCTTCAGGGAGGTCAGGTCTCGTTGGGTTTGTGTTTTCCTGCCGAGACCTGTATGTTTCAATGTTCCCTGGAGACTGACAGGGCCTGATTTCTTTAGGCTGTGAGATCTGGCCTCTTAGCATAACCAGAGTCTTAAAGAAACAAGCCGTAATCCAACATTGCCATATTTTGTTGTAATTGTTTACAAATATATAAAATGACTTGAGAGGACAGGAGGGGATGCAGGATATGGAGTTTATGGAAGTGAGGTGTAGACTCAAGTCTGAGTGCTTTAAGCTAAACAAGGACACAGATATGGGAGATTAGGCTTCCCACCCTTTATCCCATGTTTAATTGGTTGTCCATCTCTGGGTTATAGCCCAGTATCTGTGCTCACGAGTCCAAGTCGCATAATTGACAGCATTCTGGATGGATCACTTGGCAGAACGGAGGGAGAGGCTGTGGGTTTGTGAATAAAAACATATTTAAGGAGTAACCTGGTGTAGATGAAGAGCTGTGAAACTTTTGGATTCAATTTGTTAAGAAGAGGGAGGGAAGTGGGTGGGGCGGCACTCAGAAGGGTGTAGTTTTGACATCTGAAGGTGGGTTAAGGGAGGCTGTCGGAAAGTCCTCAGAGGGTGAAGGTAAGTCTTAAAAGAAGTGGATTTTTATATATGTCTCTGGAGCTAATTTCAGTGTGCAGTTTTAGACACAATAATGCCAAGAGAAGGTAATGGATTGACTATTAAAAAGCTAATTAGCCCTAGATAATTTGAGCTTGGGACTTATAACTTCTTTCCTCTCTACACTTACACATGTCCGTGGTTGAAGGGCTACCGGGGCAGGGGCAGCTTGCTAAATCCCACCCCAGATGTAGCTTTCAGAGTCCTGTGGTTAAGAGCTTAACTTCTACTTGATAATGATGAGGTTGAATAATCAGGAAGACAGGCTAAGAGGAGGGAGAAATAGCTATCAGAGGCTCAAGAAAGGAATTTCCGAGTGTATGGATCTATTAGCCCCTGCGATCTGGTCTGAACCTTTCGGTTTTGTCCTTTGTGCTTGAAGTTAACACTTTCATATGTGACATACTGAAATTAAAATAATTAAAATACTGTATTTGAAAGACGTGAAGGTGGTGGCTGAGAGAAAGGTATTTGAAGTTGAATTTAAAGACTGTGATTGGGGTAGTGATTATCCAGCAGGTAGTTTTACCCAAAAGGAAAACACATACAATACATTATAGGCTGGTCGGTGTTAATCCTAGCACTTCGGAGGCAGAGGCAGGCAGATTTCTGAGGTCGAGGCCAGCCTGGTCTACAAAGTGAGTTCCAGGACAGCCAGAGCTATACAGAGCAACCCTGCCTCCAAAAACCAACCAACCAAAACAACAACAACAACAAAAATGTTATAAATGTGAGAATGAACAGGCCAATATTTATAAAAATCAATAGTTGTGTTTTTTTTTTATTTTTGTTTTGACATTTGGATATAGGGTAGGCACAAAGAACAGACAGTTTTAAACACACCCCAATCTGCCAGCTGTTCATGTAGCCATTCTGATTGAGCACAATCTCTTTGGTCAGTGTTTGTAAATATTACCAGCACCAAACCAAAGTAGCTGTGGATCATTGAACACATATCCATCCGCACTGTTTCATCTCCCACATACCTCATGTAGCTTACTCAGACCTAGGAGCTCACTCAGGCTTCCCAGCTTCATCCCCAGCCATCTTAACTTAGGGCAGGGTCTGAGCTCACAGAGAGTCCTTTAAGAAACGTCTTGTGGCATCCTTGGGACACTTTTTTTTTCTTACTATTTTTTTTTTCAATTTCTCTTATTTGTTAAATCATGAGACGTAGAAACATTAACAACTTAATTTGCCAACCTATTAAACAAAGATTTTTCCCTTTGAAATTAGGTAGCAAGAGCTATAAGAGCAATGTTAATCAGCCTTGAATCATGAATTGCTTTGTTATGAAGTAGAAAAGCTAGCTAGTTATTGGTCATTTTTGAAATCCTGAAAACTACTTTTTTTTAACAAAAAAAATTACACTAAATCAAAACACAGGATATTTTGATAAGGCACAAAATATGTGAAGCATATTATAAGAAAAATAAGTTATTAGAGACAATTTGGGAAGTTGGAAATGGCTGTTTGTAAGCATGCATGGTTGGCCTTGGCCTGGTGACTGGGAACTGTACAGCTGTCTGGCGGGAGCCTGGGCCAGTCAGGACAGCACACAGCTCCAGAAACAGAAAACAGTGGGGAGGGGGAGGTTTCCATCAGAAAGAATCAGGCCCCTGAAAGTCAGCCTCGACCCTACCTTGGAGTCAGCCGACCCCACCTTGGGGTCAGTCAGCCTGGCGGAAGGTAGCTGGTAGCAGCCAAAGCTGTAGTGACAGAGAAGGTAGAAGTAACCAGAGAGTATAGTGACAGTTTGGGGAGGGGGGACTGTGTTTGGAACTACCATTCTGGGTGAAGAGAGATATCCCAAAGTGGGGGGGAAGAGAGAGACAGAGACAGAGATAGACAGACAGAAAGACACACACACACACTATATCTAGGATTTTTCTGGCTGCTATTGCACACTCTCAGGCCTCTCAGCAGTCCGATGCTTAACAACCACAAGGCCAGGTTTATGTCCTGCTGTGTGGCAGCAGCTTTCCGCATCTGTTATTCTTCTTGGTTCTGTGACAGAAAACCTAAGGAAACAAAGTAAGGGCAGACAGCTTTATTCTGACTCAGAGTCTGAGGGTAGAAAAGGCACCGTGACTTATATCTTGGGTATCCTAAGTTTCTGGGCTAATATCCACTTATCAGTGAGTACATATTGTGTGAGTTCCTTTGTGATTGGGTTACCTCACTCAGGATGATGCCCTCCAGGTCCATCGATTTGCCTAGGAATTTCATAAATTCATTCTTTTTAATAGCTGAGTAGTACTTCATTGTGTAAATGTACCACATTTTCTGTATCCATTCCTCTGTTGAGGGGCATCTGGGTTCTTTCCAGCTTCTGGCTATTATAAATAAGGCTGCTATGAACATAGTGGAGCATGTGTCCTTCTTACCAGTTGGAACATCTTCTGGATATATGCCCAGGAGAGGTATTGCGGGATCCTCCGGTAGTACTATGTCCAATTTTCTGAGGAACTGCCAGACTGATTTCCAGAGTGGTTGTACAAGCTTGCAATCCCACCAACAATGGAGGAGTGTTCCTCTTTCTTCACATCCTCGCCAGCATCTGCTGTCACCTGAATTTTTGATCTTAGCCATTCTGACTGGTGTTAGGATACCCAAGATATAAGATACAATTTGCTAAACACATGAAACTCAAGAAGAACGAAGACCAAAGTGTGGACACTTTGCCCCTTCTTAGAATTGGGAACAAAACACTCATGGAAGGAGTTACAGAGACAAAGTTTGGAGCTGTGAGGAAAGGATGGACCATCTAGAGACTGCCATATCTGGGGATCCATCCCATAATCAGCTTCCAAACACTGACACCATTGCACACACTAGTAAGATTTTGCTGAAAGGACCCAGATATAGCTATCTCTTGTGAGACTATGCTGGGGCCTAGCAAACACAGAAGTGGATGCTCACAGTCAGCTATTGGATGGATCACAGAGCCCCCAATGGAGGAGCTAGAGAAAGTACCCAAGGAGCTAAAGGGATCTGCAGCCCTATAGGTGCAACAACATTATGAATTAACCAGTACCCCAGAGCTCTTGACTCTAGCTGCATATGTATCAAAAGATGGCCTAGTCGGCCATCACTGGAAAGAGAGGCCCATTGGACTTGCAAACTTTATATGCCCCAGTACAGGGGAATGCCAGGGCCAAAAAGTGGGAGTGGGTGGGTAGGAGAGTGGGGTGGGGGAGGGTATGGGGGGACTTTTGGGATAGCATTGGAAATGTAAATGAGGAAAATACCTAATAAAAATATTAAAAAAAAAAGAAAAAAAAAAGGCACCGTGGTGGGAGCATGAGGCACCTGCTCACACTGCATCCACAGCTAGGGAGCAGGGACAGAGCCATGATGGAGCCTGGTTCTCTCTCTCTCTCTCTCTCTCTCTCTCTCTCTCTCTCTCTCTCTCTCTCTCTCTCTCTCTCTCTCTCTTATTCAGTCTGTAACCCCACCCATGGCCCGACATCACCTAATTGTGGATGGGTCATCCCTCCTCACTTAAGCCCGTCTGAAAAATATCTTCATAGATATACCCAGAATTGGGTTTCCATGGTGATTCTAAATCCAGTCAAGTTGATCAGATTAACCACCACATGTGGTAATGGTTTTACATTACTTTAAACTGACAGGGGATGGGTAATTGGACATTTAGCTTATGTGAAGGTCAGCGGTCCTTTTGGTTTGTGTAGCCTTTTTTCCTATGTAAGCACTGACATCTCTATGTCTGTCTGTCTACCTTTAGGGGAGCGACTTAATTCCCCACCCTGGCAGGTATCTGTGGGCCCCAGCACCTTTTTGGACATTGTGGAATTAGATGCTTTGTGAAGGGCTCCCTCACCGGCCTTGCCATTTCCTTTGCTAGACAGATTACATTCCTGAAGCTAGCCACCAAGGTCTGTTTCCCTATTTGCCTATTTCCTCATGCCTGTCTAAAACTCCAAGGTCCAGCTATCAAAACAACAAGGTCTACAAGTTCATCATTTGGCCATACTGGCTATCAGATTCAATCAGGACTTACCAATTCATCCTAGGGCAGCCTCCCCCTTTACCTTGTTAAAAACCACTCCTGCAGAGACACTGGCTGCTGTCTTTGCCTGATCCAGAGGCAGCCCCCAGCGTGTCCCCTCCAGAGTAATGACTCTCCTTTGCTGAGGATTTGGTGTTTGAGTGAGGCCTCAACACCGTGGGTCCCAGGTTGAGGGATTGGGAGAGAGGAGTCAATGAAAGGAGCGACAGTAGCCTTGGGGCAGAATGGTGGTAATGGTTTTGCTTAGCTGTCCCCATGGCTGTCCCCTAAAGTTGGCTGTGGATGACTCTAAGATCCTGGCAGGCAGCCCAAGGTAAGCTCCAGAGAGTTATTTTAAAGACAGACATGCAGTGGTGGAGATTGCTCAGGGAGTCTTGATTTTGATTGGTGTTTTATCCAAAATTTCTCCTAAATGATTCCCCTTTATCTTTTGTTTGCAGGGTTCTGGTCTATGTAACTCTTGTGACTCTGCCCTAACAGGGAGTCTCGCTTACATTAGATGTAATTACACATGGAAATTACACATAGGCTGCACAGTCCATAATTATCCCAGGCACACACTCTAACGTCTCCCAAAGAAGACATTTAAAATAACCCAATAAACAAACAAACAAACAAAAAAAGGTATTTGGGGAATCCTGTGAGCATGGTTTCCTCTGGGAGTAAGCAAAGGCGAGGGGTGGGCCTCTCCTGAGGGTCTTCCCCCATCGGGCAGTTGCCATTGCTCATGTCCTCATCTTACCCCATTCTCTGACATCTGGGTTTTTACATCGGCATTGCTACAGTGTGCCCATGACAGACAGTCTGGCATTTTAGTTCTGATGCTGATGTTACGCATTCCACAACAGGACTAGGTGTCGAGGCGGATGTACAGTCTCAGAGGTTCCGATGTAGTCTCTTCTTTCTCTTCCCCTGTCCATCTCCCAGGAATTCACATTGATTGCATGGCAAGCATTCAGTACAGTCCACAGCACACATGAAGACAGAGTATCTGATGTAATACATACTGTAGACTAGTGGGGAATGGAAGAAAATATAGGCTACGTGGTATGAGGCATGGGTGGGCAGCTGGTGACCCAGTGGTAAGAGCTCAGGGTTTTTTTGACCCGAACGCTTGAATGTATCCAAGATCAGTCGGGGTAGCTGCAAATCTGTGAATGGACTGACAAGTTCTGCGCTTGCCTTTCTCCATGTGTACAGGATGGAGATGTCTGCCCAGAGGCTGGCTTCTAACAGGACATCCCCACAGTCACCATCGAACTCTGACTACACCTGGGAATACGAGTACTATGAGATCGGACCAGTTTCCTTTGAAGGACTGAAGGCTCATAAATGTAAGGCTTGCACTGCTCCTCGAGGTGACTGTCATTTGTTTGTGACTGTGGAGTCACAGGGGTGTGACTGCTTTTCCTAACGTCCTATCTTCTTACAGAATACTCTTCTATCTCTAAATACAAAGCACCCCTTTGACATAGGCCGGTTTCTGTGCGATGGTATGAGATGGGGGCATTGGCAATTCTGATTTACAAAGGTCTTAAAGCAACACCTGCTTGGTGGAAGAGTGTGAAGATGTGTATTAGCGTTAGGAAGAGGGTTTATTTATTTTTTTTTCTGTTGGTTTTGTTTGTTTGCTTGTTTGTTTGGCATTAACTATTCCAGGTCCTGCCAGGCACTGGATCTGCCTATCTAATCCCAGCATTTGGGAGGCAGAGGCAGGCAAATCTCTGAGTTTGAGGCCAGCCTGGTCTACAGAGCCTAGTTCCAGGACAGGCAAGGCTACACAGAGAAACCCTGTCTCAGAAAAACAAACAAACAAACAAAAACACACAAAAAAATCAATATAAAAATAACAATAACAAATAAAAAACAAACAAAAGAAAAGAAAACCTCTCACAAAACAATAAAGATGTGTGTAGAAATAGGGTCTAGAGCCATTCCATGAAGATTCTTCATTTGTAATAGCCAGTAATACCATTTACAAACCCCCAGGAAGGAAGAAGAGAGACCGGGTTTTATTCACAGCACCCACATGACTGCTCACAACCATCTGTAACTCCAGCTCCTAAGGATTCAATATCTTCTTCTTTCCTTTGTGGGCACTCTACACAGATGGTGCACATATATACATGTAGGCTAAACACCAGTGCACATAACATAAAAATAAATAGTCAAAAGCATTTCAAAAATCCTGTTGAAATTCTGGATTTATGAAGAGCAGTGCTAAACACTGGATAGCACAGTCATGCTTCCCTCCCTCCTTCCCTCCCCTGTTGGCAGCAACGATACATTACAGTCATACGCAGCAGCACCCATTTGCTGCAGGAAGGGATCTCTACATTTGTTCCTTAAGCAAAGCCCCTAGCTGAATCATATATCCATCGCACTTGCAGTAATGGTGAAATGCTTTTCTCCTTCCTTTGTTGACATCTGCTCAGTATTTATGGGGATGAAGAGAGAGGGCACGAACCTCTTAGGATATGCTGTCATGAATTATGTGATGAAGGGTCTTGCGGTCTGAGTATGAAATCACCCTCCTAAACTCAGTACGTTCTTTAATCTGTTGTTTTAATGGGATAAACTCTAGGGAAGGACACTTGTGTGTTCTGAATTTTGGCAGAGGACAGAAAGACTGGCAGAGAGCCATGCCATTCTCTGTAATGTGAGCCTTTCCATCAGGGCTGTGTCCGCCTGCTCCTGCCTCTTTCCCTTGGTCTGATGATTTCCATTGGTATCCAGAGATAATCAAGGCAGCTCTCTTTTGACCATTTCCTTTTTGTTATAGAAATGATTATTATTGTTTGAAAAAAGAACTTCCTTTAAAAATGAAGGCAGAGCTATGGCACATTGCATACTTAATTTAATGACTGTAATGTTAATGAGAATGCTTTTGTCTCAACACTAACATCGTGGAAATATTAAAAAGTCCAGATAAGTACTCACTGTTCCAGAGTTAGAAATCTGACCAAGGTGAAGGCTCTAGGCACAGGAACCTGACAGTGTGTGAGGCTGAGAGGGGACGGAACATAAATACATTAAATAGACATGCACCCTCCATATACAGGAAAGTAAAAGGCCCCAGCAACATCAACCATGGGAATGTGAACAGCCGTACATTCTTCCGCTTTATAATTGTTATTTTTATTTGATGTGTATTAGTGTTTTATCTGCTCACATGTCCATACACCATGTGTGCCTAGTGACCACAGAGACCAGAGGAGGGCATCAAGTCATGTGTGACCAGAGTTACAGACAAATGTGAGCCATCATCATACCGGTGCTGGGAAGTGAAACCTGGTTCTTCTGCAAGAACGAGAGCTCTTAACTGCTGAGCCATCTCTCCAGCTCCTGCACTTCCACTTTAAAAAAGCTGTAACCCTTGCCTTTAATATGACACGCTGCTTTACTGGTGGCCTACCTGGGTGGTAGAGTTAGTTTGGCAAATAGAATGGCAACAGAACATTTTCAAAAGAAATGTATATTGTAGGCAAGTCTGACCATTGTGGGTAACTCCCCGTACTTGTACACGTTTGGCAAGGGCCTCCTCAGATGAAGTTCTTCAACCTACAGAAGTCATGGTTGCTACTTAGAGTGGAAATTATCCATTTATGACTTCAGCATATTTCCTAGGCACCTATGATATATGGCATCATATTAAGTGCGGGAGAAACAGCAGTGAAATGAAAATTCAAAGTCACCTCCTCTGACAGTTTGAATTTGTGGCGGCTATCCATGGAAGGCCTTACTGGAAAGGAGAGATCTGAGGGAAAGATCTGGAGGAACTGTGAGATTGACCCCGTGTCTGAGGGAAGAACATGGCAGGAAGTGTCTCATGGCTGGAACAAGCTGGAACGTGCAAGGAAACAGAGATCATCCTAGAACCAGGGGAGTGAATTCCATACAGAGTGGCAGGAACCAAGTGTAGAGATGCCAGGCCTGTAGGATGCCCATGAAGGGTAGTGGCAGTTTCTGCTCCTGAGTTCTATAGTTAATCTCAGCATCCCCTTCCTTCCCCTCCGTCTACTCCCTGCTTAGAAAGAAGGAAGCCAGCTGGGGACCAGTCCACCGTTCCCATGAAAGCTAAAAGCTGCTGTTGTAGATAGATTCTGAACAAAGAGACTGGGTACTGAGGCCTCTCTGGGAAATAAGCTTTTAATTATAGTAGCAATCCCAGGCAAATGCTTATTATACACAAACACCCAATACGGTAAAATGGGGCCTTTGAGCCAGGTAGTGGTGGCACATGCCTTTAATCCCAGCTTGGGAGGCAGAGGCAGGCGGATTTCTGAGTTCAAGGCAAGCCTGGTCTACAGAGTGAGTTCCAGGACAGCCAGAGCTATACAGAGAAACCCTGCCTTGAAAAAAAACATAAATAAATAAGTAAGTAAGTAAGTAAGTAAATAAATAAATAAATAAATAAATAAATAAATATTGGGGCTGGTGAGATGACTCAGCAGATAAGAGCAAGCACTGACTGCTCTTCCAAAGGTACTGAGTTCAAATCCCAGCAACCACATGGTGGCTCACAACCATCCGTAACAAAATCTGATGCCGTCTTCTGGAGTGTCTGAAGACAGCTACAGTGTACTTACATATAATAAATAAATAAATAAATAAATAAATAAATAAATAAATAAATATTTTTTAAAAATGGGGCCTTTGACATGAATTTTGTTTTCTGTTTCTTATATGCTCTAAAATATCATTTTATTGGTCATTTTAAATCCTTAAGGTGGGATTCAAAAGACAGCCTGAATGTGGAAGAAGAGAAGGGTGCTCTAAGATGATGTATCAGGGTCTCACAGAAGCATTTCAGTAGAGATGACACCACACGGCAGCCTCTCAGCTCTTCCTTTCAAGTCTTTGGGGAGGTTTATTAAGCAAGGAGGGGCTTGCAGGGGAGCCCTTCTCAATAAACAGATCTGGAAATGCCATTCCTCATGATAGGACTGTATTCTAACCCTGGTACTGAAACGTGACACTGGCAGATAGATTTAGAGTTGGCTTTTCCTATAAAGCAGTTGTTACAATACAGTGTGTAGACTCAGAGATAGCACATGCCCAGATAAAATTGAGATTTATAACTTCAAGTCAGCTGTACTTGGATACATGTGTTTTAGGTGATTTCTCCACAAATGCTTTCCCCTGCTGAGCCATCTTGAAGATCCCCACCACCACGCCCCCCTTATTTCTATGGCTTATTTCCATTATATTAGAAGACAAGGCCTAAAGAAGTTCCTGTTTCTTTAACACTGGAATTAAGATATTAAGAATGAGACATTAATATTTGCCTATCCAGAGTGCTAAATATATGATCTCTAATGTCTATCTGTCTGTGTCTAGTCAGTAGTATATGTAATAGACAAGTATGAATTATTCAGAGTAGATTGTCAATTTTACTTTAAAAATGTGCTGCATATATACATATTGATAAGTTATTTCTTCACCAGTGGAATGAGCCAATTTAAGTCAGATTAGAGTCTTTTGGGAGACCACTCTTGGGTGAGTTCATTGGCCTCAAGGAACAAGGCCAGGAAAGTTGCTGTGTGGGGAGGAAGAGAAAGAAAAAGGGTGAGGGAGTGGATGGAGAGGGAGGAAGAAGAGAGAGGGGAGAGAGAGAGGAGAGGGAGAAGGAGGAGAGGGAGGAACAGGAGGGGGAAGAGGGGAAGGGAGAGGAGGGGAGGAAGAGGGGAAGGGAAGAAGAGGGGAGGGGAGGGGAGGGGAGGGGAGGGGAGGGAAGAGGAGAGGAGGGGAGAGGAGAGGAGAGGAGAGGAGAGCAAGGGAGCTCAAAATGTTTGGATTATAATAGGAAAGAGCCTCTGGGGGAGGGGAGTCCCAGCCACCGGGCTGGAGAGTTCAGTGCAGAGGAAGGAGGGTGAGTAAGATGCCAGGTAGGGACTAAAGGGGAACCTGGAGACCAGGTCCACCTCAGTATGTTAAATATGCCCCAGCTGTTTGTCTGGGCTTCCTAAGAAAACTGGGATGCTGGTCCATTTCTGGGAGAACTTGTTTAACTGTCATACAGGATTTAACCAGCATCCCAATTACAATTATTCTTTGCATTTAAGCACATTCACTGTGCAATCTTTGATCATTAAAAAAAAAACAAAACTTCTATTAATACTCACTGTATTCTTGGGTGGGTAAACCTTTTAAAAGTCTAGGTAAGAAAATCAGGTCGAAATGCAGACTGACTCAGTGCTGTGGCCCCTTAACAATGTGTGACCCTACTGTGTGTACTCTGCAACTGACTAATCCTTTTGCCCCAGCCACATACAGAGGCTGTTCAGCTTTGACTTACAGTGGAATATATCCCGATAAACCTACTATAAATTGGAAATATGGAAGTTGAAAATGGTTTAACTTACCTAACCTAGTAAACACCTGACCTAGCTGAGTATCACGGGGTAGTATCGCTGTTCCTTCGGTAACAGAGTGGCCCTTTAGAAGAGGCAGCCTGCTGCCGCTGTTCTTTATCTAAAGACAGCATCATACCTATGGTATCTTGCAAGCCTGGGAAAAAGATTAAAGTTGAAAGTTTAAAGTACAGGTTTTTGGGGGTTCATATTGCTTTCAAACCTCCTGTAATGGAAAAACTCTTTAAGTTAGAAAACCATCTACACCCCCGACTACTGCTCAAGACAAGATCAAGGAAAGAGCCATTCAGGGGGGGGGGGGGGGGGAAGATGGGAATGCTCTGATTTAAAGGAGGGACAGTTATGTGAAGCAAGCGTGGACCAAAGTGCTGAGAAAGTCTGCCCAAGTGTTGGGATGAGGAAGCTGTAGCCAGCAGCTAAAGCAACACATGGGGACATGATGTCCCTCGACAAAATGGGATTTAGAGTAGGTGTGAATTAGGAGACAAGGATGGCCACTGGTAATGATCAAAGCCAGCCCTGCAGGATACCTTCTCAGCCTCTGGCACCAAGTAAAGTGCCCTGGGTGGCACATTTCATCCGCCAGCCTCCATGTCAGAGCTGGCATAAAGCAGCTTGTGGGGAGGGGGGCTGGGAGGAGGCGGGGAGCAGAAGGTATTCACTCATTAGTGGTGGTCAGGAGGCTATCTATACGGACTTTTCCAAAAGGTGACCTAGACCTAAATTGTGTCAACATGAACATGAATGAAATGGAGTAAATTCAATCAATTTTAATTGAATTTACTGTCTCTGATTTAAAAAAAGAATTAATCCAAGGCAGCAAGGTCGAAGATTGAAGCGAGGAATGTCATCCGTTACACACTCATCGCGATGTTTCTTTAGCACATCTGCAAAGCTCAGAATCCTGAAATGTGTAAGTTAACTCCAACTCCGTGAAACACTAACGTCGCCTTACCTGTCTTGCAGATTCCATTGTGATTGGATTCTGGGTTGGTCTCGCGGTCTTTGTGATTTTCATGTTTTTTGTGCTGACTTTGCTGACGAAGACAGGTGCCCCACACCAAGAGTAAGTCTGGGCTGCTCTGTGCTTCAGGGCGAACTAGAACCACCCTGAACCAGTTCTGGGTGGGCTGATCCAGCGGCTGGGGAGGTGGGCGGAGCACCTGTGCTGGGGCTGGGCCGACCCAGGGTAAGGGAAAGTGGGCGGGGCGTGGATTGCTACCCAGATGCAGGTGTTGTTAGGAGAATCCTGCTTTTTGCCCTCGTGAAATCAAGCGTTTTGGTTCTTTCCAGCCATCTTTATGCTAATCCTAGATCTGATTTTTATATTGAAGTTAAGATGTAACAGCTTTTTCCGAAAAATGTTTCTATGGGAGAAATTGCATGCAAACGCTGATGTGTTTGCAGAGTTGAGCCTGGCAGCAAAATTCTCAGCTATAACAAAGATCCCAGCAAGAGGGAACTGTTTACCCCATCATGCAAGTGTGCTTGAGATGTCAGGAGCTAGAGAAATACTTTAAATACAAACAAATAAAAAAAGATGAGGGGCACTTTTCATAGATTGTTCTAGGAAATCCAAACGTGTGGTGTGGTTTTTAATAGTAAGAAAAAGCAAAAAGAAAAAAAAAAAAAAAAAAAAAAAACAAACAAACCAAAAAACAAAACCCAAATACGTTGGTGCGATGGCTCAGTGGTTAAGCGCACTGACTGCTCTTCCAGAAGGCCCTGCTTTGATTCCCAGCACCTACATGGCTGCTGTCAACCATCTGTAACTCTAGTTCCAGAGGCTCTGATGCCTTCCTCTGGCCTCATTGGGCAGTGGGCATATTAGATACATACAAGTTGGTGAAACATTGTACAGATACCTAGCTAGGCCATGATATCTAGCCATTTGGCTAAACACTACTCTAGGCGTTTCTGTACATGTATTTTTTTTTTTTTAGATGAAGTTAATACATCTACATACTTTAAGGTAGGTGGGCTTCATTCACAGAGCTGAGTGTCTTTCTAGAATAACACTGACAGTCCAGACAAGGACTCCTCCCTGAAGCTATAGCCTTTGAGCTTATAGAGAATGAATGAGCCAGTTTTGGAATGAAATTTCTCTATACACATACACAAGGGGCAGGGTACTGGGAAGAAATGGGGGAGGGGCAGAGGAGGGGAGAGTAGAGGTGTTTGCATTTTGTTGTTGTTGTTGTTTTTGGAGATCCCTGTCTACTCTCCTTAAGGAGTCACTCTGAACAATGCTCAATGACAGAGCAGGGCTTCCTGGGACCCTGCATGCTTCTGACAAAGTGACGGGGGAGTGTCCTTCACTTTCAGGAAGGTAGTGGATCAAGTCTCAGAGACATCGCTTCAATACTGCTTCACAGGGTCTGGGACCATGTTAAGATTTGGCTGGGAAGGTCTCATGAATATAAGCTGGGTGAGAGGACAGAGCAGTCACTGGGCTTGTTAGTAGAGCTCCACAGAGGCCAAGAGTCATACTCAAGTGATGTGACTTTCAGGGTTGGTAAGGGACAGAGGTGGCTTCCATTAGAGCAGGGGTTCTCGACCTGTGGGTCTCAACCCTTTTGGGGGTCTAAGTACCCCTTCCCAGGGGTAGCATATCAGATATTTACAATTCATAACAGTGCCACCACTACAGTTTTGAAGTAGCAATGTGTTGCGGCCCGCCCGCGGTCCACAACACGAACGGTTCACTGAGAATGGCAGTTCTCTGCAAAGAGAGGAATCTAGACGGGGCGGAAGAAACAATGGAGTCAAGACAAGACTCTGATTAAGACTCAATTTAATATTTCCAGACACTTAGTTTATAAAGGAAGGGGGAGGGAACCCAATTTCCCGCCAAGTAACTCAGGGTCCAGTAGCAGGACGAACACGTGTGTGCCTCCAGGCAGCAAGGGCAGGTTCCAGCAGTGGGCGTGGCAGGACGAATGAGCCGGTAGCTCCACCCTTGAGCAGGCAGGTTCCAGGCTGGGGGGAAGGGAGGCCACATTTCCCCCCATTAGATAACAAAACAAAAATAAAAAAGGGGGTGGCCTGTGGCAGAAAAATTATCTATGTTCAATAGTTCTGCCTGAGTTCCTAGGGCTAAAGAAAAAACCTATTTCCGTGGGATTCCTTAACTATTTTAATGGTAAACTGTATCTGGCTGAGACTGTCTTAAAAGCACTGACTGAATAGCAGCACTGGGCTGTAGGCTCTGACTTTATAATGCTAATTAGTGCTGAATAGGTAGCTACCTGTTTGCCTTTTAAGTAGGGCGTTGGAACCCTGGCTGAGTTTAGCTAAATGATTTTTGGAATAACACTGAGCTGATAATTATCTACAATTTTGGGTGAAAGGCAGGGGGACAGGGAGAAGGGGTTAAGACTGGCTGGCTCCTAGTACAAGGCCAATTGGCTTTTTTATTTTTTGGGTGGGAGGCAGTGAAGGGCCTGCTCTTACAACAGCAAGGTCTCCAATCTCTCTCCCCCCTATTAATTAAGTTTAAATAGGCAATGCTTAACAGAGGTGATCAAATGATTTTCTCATCCGTAGATGAGTGGGCCTTTAACCTTGACTTGGGTGGACATTAGCCTGATTCTTCTCGTGAGCATTGTAACGACTCACATCTGTGGCTCTTGGTATTTTTTGGGGAGGGGAGGCAGAGCCTTAAGTATTTTTGGTTTTTAGCTGGAATCGGATACCAACCTCCGTCAAATCAGGTGTGTTGCACAGGGAACTCAGAAACGGTCAAACTGGACCTTCCCTCCGCAGTAATCTCTTGCGCCAAGCGGTACCCATACCGTATTCATATGATTATGAATTAGTATCGCAATTTTGAGTTATTGCGAGGTCTCTATATGAGACTTGTCAACCTCAGATTTAGCAAGGCCTAGACAAGAATTATGTCAGTATTAACACCATTAATTTTGGTTAAAATAGGAGCTGAAAGTCTTTCCTCTTCATCTCTGTTATTCTCAGTAGCCTGAGGAACTAAGGACACCTTGCAGTAACAGCAAGGGTGAAAAGCCAGAGGCTAGCTAAGGGACTAAGCCTATATCTATCAAAATAAGAACTAATCTTTGTAAATATATATGAAATTTTTACTTCTCTAGCTCTCCTGGTAAATCTAAATCTTATCTTAGACTGAAAAGCCACATGCTGGGATGTCCCTGGAAGGGAGATTAGCAGAACCACCTGTTTGCTCGTAGGGGCGGGGCGGAGAACCGGAGAATGTAGATTGACCTGCTTGAGAGAAGGAAGAATACTAAACAATGAGAGTGTAGCAATGTAAATTTTCTGTTTGGAGAAGTCAAGGTACTTTATTTAGATGCAAATTGTAAAGCTAAAGTTAATCTCTGGCCTTTTGTAGGGGAATTGGCTCAGAGGAAACAGTGTTTTTTGAGAGCTTCCACTCCCAGCTCAAGAGGAATTTTAGTCTTTAGAATGATACTTATGAGGAGAGACAGAATCTGTGTTTACCTGACGAATTAATCTCTCTGGTAGCCACCGTGTTTCATTTTTATCTCGTGAAAAAACACAAACCGAGCCTTTACCCCAGATTAGAACTGGATCTGGACTCTTCCATTTATTAGTCAGGGCGTCCTTCCATTTTACCAATGTATAAGAATTAGAAGTAACTGGGTGCCAGTGGCGTTCCGCTGCAGACTGACCTTTAATGTCAGTTTGCAAAAAGTTTAGGACAAATAAGGTAAAGGCAAGATGAGCCTTTTGTGACCTTGGGGGAAATGCTCTGAATTAACTTTGCTAGGTAATTTAGAATATAGGAATCTCTAATAATTGAACTGAATATTAGACCAGTCTAAGATTGAGTTAGAATGGCTGGTCACACTGAAGAAGAGTGAAAAATCATTATGACTCTATTAAATGACTAATTTTACTAAGTCTGAATATACAGTCTCTGATGTACTATTGTCATAAAGTTAAAAGGCTAGAAGCTAGTCTAAACTGGAAAAATGACAAGCAAGGATGGATCTAAAACATGAATTTAATCCTTTAGTCCTTTTAATCAGGACACTGAGTTAACTTACCTGTCAGCTCAGCACACGAATTACCAATATGTTTCTGTAGAGTTTTGTGGAGAGAACCTGTTTTTCCCTTTCTTAATAAGGTAGCTGTTTTAGGATCAATCTATAAGCCAATAAGTAGGCCCTTTTAAGATACTAAAAAGCATTTATTAAATTTGACATTTTAATTTCAAATTTTGAAAATAAAGGTATGTTTTAAATAGTGTGCATGGAAATGCACTAAATAGTATATATGGGGATACAATTTCTCTCTTTTGTCTTTTAAGAGGTTAAAGTTTAAAATTTTACAATATCTAACCTTTTGAATTAATAACTTTTTGGACAAAACATTTTAAATATTTGGCTGTAAAGGGGCAGTGACTAATTGCACTTTTAATTATTTTTCTTAAGGAACGGTTGTAACTAGAAGGCTAGAAAAGTTATTAAGAGTCACACGTGTATAATTTATTTATTAACTAAAAATATGTATAAGCAATTATAAATTTGAGAATTAATAGTATCTAAGGGACGAACAATTTTAAGTAATTATGAGCTCAGAGATATAGCATTGACTATTAATATATAAATTAAGGTTTGATTGTTCAGCATTTTAAAACACCATCTACAGCACACAACCAGATTATTTGTGCTGGAATAGGGGCAACTGTGTGTCTTAAGACTCTGCTCCACAGCAGCTAGTTGGGCCCACGTGGGCTAACGATTGGCTGGGAGGATGAGAAAAATGACTTTACAATAATGTTTTTTCTGGCCAAAGAATTGTCTTCGGCACAACTAATTTTTAATTACCAATTAACAACAATTATAAAAGCTTTCTTTATTTTTTGTAAAACCTTTTGCAGCAAACCAAAACACCAAATAACAAAAGGATACTGTCTCTGAATCTTTTGGGTGAGAGCAAGGATTTAAGGTAAACTTCCCTTGAGAAGCATTAGTTAATAAAATACTTTCCACTTAGGAAACAATATATACTGAAAGATTAAAACTTTTGGCTTCTTGTAAAGAAGCAGAAACAATAAACATTTTTCTTACATAATGTAAAGCTATATTAGCCATACATAGAGGCAAAATTTTCTAGTGATTACCAGTTTACTAGAAGCAAAAATCTTTGAATTTAAGCATTATTTTAAACATCTGAATAGATCTGTAACACTGTTAAAAAGAAATTTTCTTGAACACAGGGAAAAACTTTTTTAGGCATTGTTTGCAAAACAAAAGAAAGGGCCACAAGCCGCTCTGGGACTGCCCAGAGCCCTGTATTGACTCAAAGGTAAAATACTTTTTAATCTGAGCATTAATCTTAAATTTGCAATCAAACTGCAAGCTGCAGTCAATGGAACAATGGCAGTTTTAACCATAATTTTTAAGTTTTTGTGCAAGGTTAGGATAATACCTACAACTTTGGGAAAGCAAAACCTATGTTTAAAACAATTTATCACTGTTAAAATCAATATTAGAAGCATTACTATCATATTACGAAGTTTGGATATCAATTAATACCTATGAATACCTATTAAAGCAAGCTTTAACGCTTTAATAAAGAGGCATTGCTTTATATCTTATCTTAAATTTTACTATTTAGGATAGGAACCACATTAATCATTATCTAAACTAGAAATATCTAAAGAGACTCAGCCTCTGAAGCTTAATCTCAAACTTTAACTCGCTTCAGGGCCTCACCAACTTTTTCCCAGGTTCCACAATCTATCGTTTCTTCTTCTTTGAACCATGGACAACAGCTATCTATCTTATCTAAAAAATTTCTTACTAATTGTACTTCAAGCCTTACTCCTTTTTCCTTAAGCAACTCCTGAAAACTAAACACAATCGCCTGATCCATGATTTTGAACCCTTCTTTCTTCCACCTAAGCAGTTTTCTAAAAAACTGCGGCACACCGCCTGTCTCTGTATCTAGTTCCGATTAACGAAACTGCTGACCCCAAGCAGAAACAGTGTTGGGTCAGCACTGCTTCAAACTTGTTCGTATGAAATTTTTTAGGCTAGCGCTAGCATGTGTACCTGTCCGTTGCTCCGATGCTCCTCCGATACGAAGATTCTTTCCTTTCTTGTGGAGCTCCACACAGCAGTCGTTTCTCTTAACATCCCTCTGCCATTCTTCAGGTCCCAGTTCTGGCGCCAACTGTTGCGGCCCGCCCGCGGTCCACAACACGAACGGTTCACTGAGAATGGCAGTTCTCTGCAAAGAGAGGAATCTAGACGGGGCGGAAGAAACAATGGAGTCAAGACAAGACTCTGATTAAGACTCAATTTAATATTTCCAGACACTCAGTTTATAAAGAAAGGGGGAGGGAACCCAATTTCCCGCCAAGTAACTCAGGGTCCAGTAGCAGGACGAACACGTGTGTGCCTCCAGGCAGCAAGGGCAGGTTCCAGCAGTGGGCGTGGCAGGACGAATGAGCCGGTAGCTCCACCCTTGAGCAGGCAGGTTCCAGGCTGGGGGGAAGGAAGGCCACAGCAATGAGATAATTTTAAGGTTGGGGTCACCACAACATGAGGAACTGCATTAAAGGGTCACAGCATTAGGAAGGTTGAGAACCAGTGCTGTAGAGCATTGCAGCCCCCACCCTCGGCCCTCTTGGTTCTGCTGACAGCATGCAAGGGGATTCCCCCTTTTCTGTTCTTTAGATGGGGAGTAGAACCTGCCCTTTCCTTCTGTGACTCATTGGTCAGAACTAGCTCTGCCCACCTGATCTTAGGGCTGGGAATGGTGGTCAGCTTCCTGTCTAGAAGAGAACCAGGTGTCTATGGGCTCAAGAAAGCAAGGGTTTGGAGGCAGAGATCCAGGTCTAAAGCTGGGATCTTCTTTCTTAAAAGCTTTAGGCTGGAGAAGCAGCTTTGACAGTAATTATTTTTCCTGTGGAGTATTTGTGTATGTGTTTGTGTAGTGGGAAAGCTCTTATCTGGGTGCCGTACAGGCAGTGAAAAGCCATTTTGTCCTTCCTGTCTGCAGGGGAGACTGAGGCGTGTCTTGGTGGAACATTACAGCCCATTAGCACACATCTGTCAGAGAGAGGTCTTAGAGTCTTAGATTCATTTTCATGTTAGATATTTTGGATTTCTTTAAAAAAAAATCCCAAGCCTTGGAGATCCATGACAAATGGCTTTTTTTTTTTTTTTTTTTTTTTGGTAGCCATTGCTAAATGTCCTATAACCTGTTAAGGGTAGTTTTTATTTAAGGGTGAATACAGGCTTGCTTATGACCTTATAAAGCTGGAAATGACATTTTGCCTCAAATTGTAATTTAGCAGGATATAGCATTCACTACAGATGGGGGTGTGCAGCTCGAGCAGACAGCAGGAGAATGTCAGCGCTAGGAATTATTGGTGCTGCCTGCCCCCCCAGGTCTGGCAGGCAGGGTGCAGATGTGAGCGGTTGCTAAGGAACCCTGAGCTCCCCAGACACCGATGACCACTGTCAACAGGTAGAAAAGCTGGGTTGGGTCCAACCCATAAACCTCTGCTGAACTGCCTTGGTTTTTAACCATCAATTAGGAGGTTTCACTAAGTGCATAGTGAGTTCCTGCTTGCCTGGAGCCATGCTGAGAGGAGACCTGAAGAGTTGGAGTTTCCCCTGCCCACACAGCCTAACATCTCCCTGCCAATCACCAAAACCTGTTAACTACGGAAGGGCTTTCATAGAAATGTGTGCTTGATGCCTCTATCAGGTTGATTTACAAGTGTGTATGAACTCTCTGTGAGTGGTAGTGGTTATTTTCACACAGAATTTCATTCTGGGGATGACTTTTCTCAGCTTGTAAGAGCTTGTAAGAGCCCTGTGGCTGCTAGAAATGACAGGTACCCTCATTCAGCTCAGCCCCTCCCCCTGCCCTCACGTGAGTAGATGTGGAGGATAGTCAGTGTGCAGTGACCCAGACTGAGGGGAACAAACCCTCAGGGACTGATTCGGGGCATAACCTGTATTGTGCTCTGCAGGTAGAGGTGTGTGTGTGTGTGTGTGTGTGTGTGTGTGTGTGTGTGTAGGGGTCTGTCTGCCTGACTACTTGGTTTTCTGTCACAAGAAGATGTATCTGGGGATGGCTGTGTGTCTCCTGGCAGTCAGGGTTTTGGACAAGCCAGTAGAGAACATCTTGCTGTGTTCAGTGTTTCATATGGCATCCACTGAGACCCATGTCTTCACAAGACCCTTCAAAGGATGCACATATTTATCAGTGTGCACATCTGTGTAGGGGAATGAATGGCTAGAGGAAAATAGCTCCTACAGAAGGCAGAGAAAAACATGATCTAGGAATGAAACCAGAAAAGATGGCAGGAGTGGAGGGGGTCAACAGACACCTTCCTGTTGCTAGATTATAGTCCTGCCATGGAGACACTGACCACATGCTGGTGGACTGACACCTCAGACAGAGGTGCAAAGGGGGTAATCAGGTCCTCTGTAGTTAGACTGTGAAGTGATTGAGAGGATGGGTGAGGGAGGACAGAGGATATGAGGCACAGGCAGGAAATCAGGCTGGGGTGTGAGTAGGATGGGGGTGGGGCATGGGGAGTACAGACAGTCACTGCACAGGCTAGAGGACTGGACCGGCTCTTCTGGGAGATGCTGTCTATCGTGGTGCTGATAACCCTGGGAGAATAGAGATGGTGCAGCCTGCGGTGAGAAAAAGCCAAAGATCAGAGCAGTCTTGATCTAGCCTGGGCAACAGGATGTTGGAGATGATTAGTGAAATCCAAATTAAAAATAGCGAATATACATTCTCAAGTCAAAACGAGAAACTAGGTTCAGGTTTCTAGCAGGATGAACAGGCTTATTTCTCAGACTTAGGATGACGTGGGAGGACTTCTAAACACTCAAGCCAGATCTTGGCTGCAGAGCACACAGTAGGTACAAACTGTCAGAAACAGGGAAAGGTGCTAGGATTCTGGGGGATAACGGTTTCTGGTAAGTAGTCTTTGAGCGCTCTCTCTTCATGATGGTACCAACCATTAGCCCACTCTTTCAAGGTTCTAGCTCCCGAATCTTGGGGCTTCTGGTTTTAGATATGATTTTTGCGAAGGTGGAATTTAAGATGTGAGAGTCTTGTAATTATCTATTTCAGAGGTTTAGCCAGAGCCACAGGAGAGTCGGCTGGTTTCAAACATCTTTTTGTTTTTGTTTTTTGTTTTTTTCAAGATAGGGTTTCTCTGTGTAGCCCTGGCTGTCCTGGAACTCACTCTGTAGACCAGGCTGGCCTTGAACTCAGAAATCCGCCTGCCTCTGCCTCCCAAGTGCTAGGATTAAAGGTGTGCGCCACCACCGCCCGGCTCAAACATCTTTTTAACTGCTATTTAACTGCTATTATAGATATTGGGATCTTTAGTTTTCCCTAAGACATCCAAGTTTGAGAATTTAAAGGTACACTGGACTTCCTCTGTCATGAGAGCATAGAGCTGTGTAGTGATACCCAGGGCATCACAGGTGCACATTTTATAAATCCTAGCAATAATGCATGTGTTTCTTTCCTGAACATTGAAGGTAGGATTCAGCTGCAAGCTCTCCACAGCCTGTTAGCATCTTTTGACCGGTACTATGTTAACTACCTAAGAGCATTCTCAGTTATGACTCTGTGAGGGCCAAGCTGCTTTAAGACCCTCTAGCATGCCTCTGTGAATTGAGGCCTACAAGGTGTATGTGGCTGAAGACTGCTATGTATGTGGCCCACAATATGGTAAACTTACTTAAAACATGTTTTTTTAACTTGAAAGTTTTTAACATTGTGTGTGTGCGCGTGCACATGTGCCATATGTGTACAGGTGCCCACAGAGGCCAGAAGAAGGGATCTGGAGTCACAGGTAGCTCTAAGCACTCATGTTCTTCAGAAGAACAGTCAGTGCTTGCTTTTGGCTGCTATATGATCTCTCTCACCTGTAACCCAAGGTTCTTTCGCACAAACTTTGTAGACTGCAGTGCTGTGTGGTAATGTTGGACACAACGGCAAGGTCTTCATTACCTTCCTTGAGGCCACTCTCACTAGTACTTAGCAGGAAGATAACCCAGCACTATCATGGTATCTGAGCCTATGCAACCACCTGGGCTGGCCAGTTGTGGGAGGTGCAGAGTACCAAATGGTCTGTGCTTGCCAAGCACCCTGGGGAGGAAGCCCTGCGGCAGATGACTGAGCAGCTCAGAAGAGGGAGCAGAGACAAGGTGGTTTCCTGTAGCTAAATACAGGCAGAGGAGAGACCTGCATGGAACTGATTTGTTGGACTTCCCATATCACTGTCTTTGGAGTCTACACTTCCTGCCAGTCATCCCTCCGTTCAGGTGCATCTGCTTCTAGTTTTGGGCCTTAGCTGACCACGTCTTTGAATTTATTTCCAGCATGTAGGATCCACAGAAGAGGCATCTTGCCAGGACACGATTTGCTTTAATTTCAGATCTCTTTATGACTGATGTGTTCATTCGTTCACTCGTCCAACAGAAACATGCTAAGTGACGAGCATACACCTACTGTTGTTCTTGGCACTGGGAACACAGGCAAGAAGCATACAGTTCTGGTCCTGGAGCGCTTGCCACCTGAAGCAGGTGGCAGAAAAGTGGAGAAATGGGCTTAAGACAGAGAGGAAGACAAACGAGGGGAAGCTCCCAGTGTCCCTGCAGAGCACCTAGCCTGGATTGAAAGTGTTGCAGAAGGTTTCTCGTAGAGATGGGGCCCAGAGGAAAGAAGTGGCTAGGCTGATCCTGACAGGACTGTAGCTCTGTGCTGTATGAGGGAGGGGCTTGTGAGGTTGAACATTACCATAGCAACGATCATGGGGATTCTGTGAAAATGCTGATTACTGAGTCTGATCTCCAGAGAGTCTAAAGGTTTGCACGACAGGACTTTGTTCAGAGACTTGACTTTGATGCAAGGCTGGGAGATGGTCTAGTTTAAAGCGATAGCCATGCAAGTTTGAGGACCTGAATTTTGGATCTTGGAAACTCACATAAAAACCAGTATATGGTGATGTGATTGTAATCCCAATAATGGGGGAGGTGGAGGCAGGGGGATTCCCTGGTTCTTGCTGGACAGCAAGTCTAAGCTGAATCTGTGAGCTCCAGATTCAGTGAAAGATCCTGTTTCCCAAGAGGTATAAAATAGAGCAAAAACGACAAATACTGAAGAAGACACTGAGTGTGGACTTCTGGGCTCCACATACACCTGCACACACATCCACGCACCCAGACACATGCAGCACATACGCATGAGCATGAAATAAAAGACTAAAAACTGATTTCAATCCAGGAGATCCAAGAACCACTGGAGTGCTCACAGGATGCTGGGGGTTCTGCACCCTATCTGCCTTCAGGAAAATCCAGCGGCTTCCATCTGGAGGTCTGTGTTGAGAAGTGATGTACCTCACTGCTGGTGCTGGTCTTCATAACCTAAGAGACACCAAGTAGATGCTTTCTGGGACTCTCCTGGCCTGGCCTCCACACAGGACAGCACGAGGCTGTAGGCGTGTAAGCTGGCAGATCTGTGACCTCTCCTTTTTTTCTTTACAGCAATGCGGAGTCCTCAGAGAAGAGGTTCCGGATGAACAGCTTTGTGTCAGACTTTGGGAAGCCACTGGAGTCAGACAAGGTGTTTTCTCGTCAGGGCAACGAGGAGTCCAGGTCTCTGTTCCACTGTTACATCAATGAAGTAGAACACTTGGACAGGGTTAAAGTTTGCCACCAAACAACAGCCATCGACAGTGATGTCCACCTCCAGGAAGCCATCAGAAGCAGTGGGAGGCCTGAGGAGGAGCTAGCCAGGTTCATGAAGTTTGACATCCCCAACTTTGTGAACACAGAGCAGAGCTCCTTTGGGGAGGATGACCTTCTGATTTCGGAAGCACCTGTTCTTCTAGAAAACAAGCCAGTTTCCCAGACATCATGTATAGACCTGGACTGAGAGACACTTGTGCCTTACTGAGGATGTGTTCTGTCTCTGTACAGCAAGAAACTGCAAGCTACCCACACTCGTGTGTATGTGTGTGTGTGTGTGTGAGTGTGTGTGGAGAGAGAGAGAGAGAGAGAGAGAGAGAGAGAGAGAGAGAGAGAGAGAGAGAGAGAGGAGGAGGAGAGAGGAGGTGAGGGAGAGGGGAGAGGATGAGGCTTAAAGTTTAAGGCCTAGGCTAGGACTGGGATGTGATAGAGGGGCAGAATTTGGAGATGGAAGGCACCATTTTGGGGGAGATGATATTTTTCTTTTTTGGATTAAAACAATGCATTGACAGTATTAAGGCTTCTTTATTGAAACAATTAGCCACATATGCAATTGAGCCCCCGCCTGGGTGAGGGTTAGGTCACTGCAGTCTGATCTAGCCCTTTCCCACCATTCTCTGCCTGTAACAAGTTGCTTTACCTCTCTGGACTGCCATGGTTTTACACGTAAGGTGGCCTGTCCGGAGTAGATGACCTATCCCAGCTCTAGAATTTTTGTGGCTTTCAGACTTAGCATCTAAGACATGCTAAGAAACACATAAGCAGTAGATAATAGAACATGGCACCCTGGCTTTCAGGGCAGGTTCTCCAGGGCTTGGTACCCTCCCTTTGCTCAGCCCTTCACAGAGTCACTCTTTAGTTAGGGAAACCTTTATCAGGAGCCCAGGAGCCTCACATGCACTGTGGACAGTGTCTCTGCTGAGTTTTGCTGCAGCAGTTTATGTGATGAACTCCACCCACCCCGGCTTTAAACTGGGGCAGCTTTGACTCCAGTGAGTACCAGCCTAAACTGTTTCACAAGCATCTATGCTCTCAAAATCTAGTAGGGTAGATTGTCATCTGGCTGATGTGGGTCCCTTCTCCGTGTCTCCGAGTTTGCATCCTGTGCTCGCGCTTCTGAACTCTTTGGCTTCAGAACAAGAAGACGCTCCTTGCCATGGTCTGCGTGGCAGATGTGTGGGTGTCAGCTGCCTGGCTTGGAGCTGAGAGGGTCAGTGGGTTGTTTGTGCCACAGTAGCAGATGTTCAGGATGGTGATGATAATGTGAGCAACGTGATGTTCATTTCGTGGAGGAAGCAACCCTTTGCTGGTGTCAGAAAGAACTCAGCCTTGCACACAGAGAGTTGTGTGCATGAGCAGCTGCTAATCGATGGGTGGCATCTACTTTACGAATTTGTTCACCCTTTGTCTTGCTTAAGTTGCATAATAAATGCATTTGATTGCACAGGAATTTTCTCTGCTTTGATTTTCACACAGGCAAGTTTCCATTCCTCTAAAAAGCTATCCTATGCTGTGCCTATATGTCTCCTTGATTTCTGAGAGTGTGTGTGTGCTGACGGTGTCTCAGAGCCACACAGGCGATTCATTTGGGAACAAGTCCACCCAAGGAAATCCCTTTCCCATAATGTCTTCAAAAGGAAGTATGACTCTTTAAGAGACTAACATGAAGTAGTAGAGCAGAACATGAACTAGTTACTATAGTATCATTAAAGCCACTTTGAGTTCTTACAGATAGAGACATGCTTCCTTCATGTATATTTTTACCCAATGCAACAATATTGATCTTACTAATCTGCACGAGTATTAGCGTAATTCTTTCAACTATATATAAATATGCATTTATATATAAATAAATCATGAACTACTTCTTAATTATTCATGAAAACTATTCAAGAGATACCATATTGTGAAGTTAATTAGCCAGAAGAAGACTTGGAGTCCTAAAGAGAAGAATGTCCCTGAGTGTATCACAATTTTAAGTACTGAATGTTAAGGATCATGAAAAACCGAATACTTTACAACCTCTTACTAGTGAAGAGGCTAGGCTCTCTCAGTCCCCTAAATGCTTCCAGCAGACACAAGATTTCTGAGCAAGACCAAGAACTTCTGTTCAGCCAGTCCAGCAGGCTACAGGTGCATCACAGGGATGTTGGTTCTGAGTTAATTTTCCATTGCTGCTAGATCAGGCAGACCATGTCTTTAAATAATATGAACTTCTTGTCATCCTAGTACACAAGTCTAAAACCATTCCCAGATAGCTAAAAACAAAGTATTAATGTGGCTGTGTTCCATCTAGAAAAGTTCTGGTTTGGATGTGCCATATCCTCCCAGGGCTTCTGGGTTGGGGACTTGGTCCCCAGCATAGCAATGACCAGAGGTGGCAAGAATCCCAGAAGAATCTAATCCATGATTGGATCAAAAGGGCTCTGAGCTCATTATGGATTAGTTAATGGGTTCCTAGTTTAATGGACTAACAGAAGTGACAGAAGCATAGAGGTAGAGAACCATGTTGTTGGCATGCTTTGGGAAGCTGGGTCTTGTTGCTGGCCCTGCTGTGCCCTGGTCACCATGAGGTGAGCAGTCTCCTTCTCTATACACTCTTGCTGTCATGCTGTACTTCCACAGGCCCAGAAAGGATGCACCAAATGACCATGGATATGAGGTCTCCAAAACCACGAGCCCAAATACACTTTTCCTTAATTTCTTTCAGAGAAAGCTAACATAGGAGGCTCTGGAAAAATCTGTTTTCTTGCCTTCATCAGTTTCTACAGTGGCTCAATCTGTGGATCATGACCTCATTTTGCTTTCTGCCTCTGCCAGAAAGCTTTCTGCCTCTGCCCTGTGTCCTCCTTGCCAAGACTCTGGTGGTTACTTTGGATTACCGAGGATAACTCATGTCAGGTCTCTTCCTGATCTCATCTGCCAAAGTCCCCTTTGTCATGAAAGGTAACACAGAACGGGTTTCCAGAGATGAGATATGGTCATATTGAGAGCCAGCAGCCTTTCTTCCCTGTCTTCCTTGGCCCAGCTCATCCTCCATGTAAAATAAAGTTATCTCAAAATGCTAGCGTTGCAATTCATTACAGTATCAACTCCAAGCTGCATATTGTCATTATTTTAGCCATCTAAGCCAGATGTTAGTGAGTCTTGGGAAAAGTCATCTCCATCTACAGACCTATAGAACTAAAAGGCTTTTTTTGTCCCTTGATATTACAAGTCTAAGATACAGAATATAAAATTCCTGTTTGTGGGTCACAAGGGACCAAAAAATTTCTAAACCCAAGGGTGGCAATTCCACTAGGTTTCAAGGCTGTAGCTTGTGGTGATATTCCCTCCTCACCTAAGAATTAACCTAGCCTGATGCCAAGCTTCCAAGATCAGACAAAACTGGGCACATTCATGGTAGCACAGCAGTGGACTCTATATTCTAAGCCTAGTACTCTACTTTTGGATTGGTCCTTTGTCGTTCAGTGGGTGAATGTGGCATTAGCTGAGTATTTACCAGTCTGTTTCTCCATGAAGAATTACCTTGTCTCTTTTCCACTTTGGCTTATTCAAGACAGCCAATTCCCTATAGAGAGAATAGCTTGTGTATTGTATAGATGCATCACCTGTCAATTAAAAAGCTATGGCCTATGGTTTAGACAGGAATGGAAGGTGGGACATCTGGGAGAAAAATGAATTCTGGCCTAGAGCCATGCACGGGAAGATCTGTTGGAGAAGTGAGGAGATGGAGGCATGGTACCTGAACACAGGTAACCAGGCATGTGGCAGAATGTCGGTTAAAATAAATGGGTTACCTAGGTTATGATCTAGTCAGAGTAAAGCTTAGCCATTAGGCCAAGGTATTTGTAAATGTATTTGGAGTCTGAGTCGTGTTTCTGGGAGCATGGGGCTGGGAGGAAGAACCGGACCTAACTTCAATTTCCTGCATGTTAGGGGCACAACATATTTAGCATGGTTTAGCTCACTGTTCAACGTATCTGTCTTTATTGCTACTACTGAAATTTCAGGAACAATGGGATATTGTTTGGGTATTGTTAAATACTCAAACTCTAACCAGCCTGTGATGATGACGGTGTGTGCAGGGCCACCGCCTCTCCTCACTGTACTCTTGAGGGAGGCTGATCCTTAACAATATCCATAGCATCTGCCTACAAGACAGCCAATTCCCTATAGGTAGTGGTCCCTGCCTCCGAGTTACTGTCTTTCTTCTTAGCCCTGGTTTGGCCCTTCCTTGGGAGCAGCTGCAGGTGTGCCCCTGCCCTTGGAAGCCTGCTGCTGTTTGGAAGTTTGGTTATCTTTCCCAGTGAGGTGAAGCACGGGCATGTGCTGAAGCTGCCTTTGTGGAGCTTAGACTATTTACACTGACGACTAGCACACGGGGTTCCATCACTGCATGAGAGTCAGGCTTCTCGCCTTGCTCTGTGACACTCACCTGGGTGATGACTTCTCCTGTGAGCATAAAGCCAGGCTCACGTATGAGCGCTTCTCTTGTCTTCCTTTCTACTCTCCCTCCTTCTGGGGAGATTGTGAGAAGCCTATGTATTTGTATCACGTCACTAATCCTTAGAAAGCATCATGATTACTTACAGGCTGCTCTATTACGTGCCAGAAGAGAAAAGCACCCGCAGAACCTGCTCTAAATACAATCTATGTTAATGGCTTGAAAAACCCACAGCATTTGGATTTTAAATCCAGAAAGGCATGCCTGTGATGGCAGCACTTGGGAGGCTGAGGTAGGAAGCACGCCAGGAGTTCAAGGCCATCGTGGATCACACAGTAAGATGCTGCTTCACAAAACCCAAATCTCAGATAGAGAAAGTTTAGTTAATGTAAATGTATAAAATGCTATGGCAGAGTTGTCACTGCCTTGAAGCCACTTACTTCTGGGGCACTTTTGCAATGAGTTTTCTCTTCAGAGTCGTGAAACTATTAGAGTTAGGAAATTATTAGGAGGCTTGAAGGTCATCCAGGATGACCTAATCGAGTGCCTATCTTCCATGTTCTGGGCTAACAGCAAGGCAAGGACTATAATTGCTTATTATAATTTGCAACACTAAAGGGCAGAGAATAATTACAGTGCCACTTCTTAAAACTTAAAATACCGTATAGGACAGTGGAGGCAACAAGGACTTTGCCAAGGCTCTTCCTGGCATAACGGCACTATTTTTACACATTCATATATATATTTTAATTCTTTCTAACACGCCCTATCAGTATTACTTTTGGTCAGAAGAAGAGAATCTGCATTGTTTCTCAGGCACTGAATGGAGACATGGTGCTATGAACTGATAGGGTGATTATTTGGAATTAATCCAAATGGACCTGTCAGTTATCAAGCTGAAAAAAAATGACCCACCGGAAGTTGTCTATTTAAAAACCTCATAAAGCCCACCTAAATATGTAGGCTGGCATAGTGGTCTCCTGCACCCTTGCCATATGTTAATAGCTAACTGACAATTACATGGTAACATCCCTTAAACGTCTCCAATTTTCTTGATTGATCCATGTTTCAGTCAAACAAACTGTTAGGAGCCCATTCTAACTCTTCAAAATGCAAAGTCAGTTTTAGACAGGATCTCATCTAGTCCAGCGCTGGGATTTGAACCAGGGAGGGCTTTGTGCATACCAGACAAACACTCTGTTGACTGAGCTACATCCTCAGCCTTTTGTGGATGTATATCAGTATGTTTGGTGTGGTACAACTCACTGTTCCTTCATATGTCATATGCTTTTTTTTCCCCTTTCAATATTAATCCCTTCGATTCTAGCTGTATAGATTAGAAAACCCACACCTTGTAGGTTTGTGGATCACCTCTAGGAGCTTGCTAGGACTGAAATCCAAGTTACAGGGGTAGAAGCTACCATGGTTGGTGGCTCTCTGCCTCAAGTTAAAGGAGCACTGTCTGGCTCAGCACCTGCCATACCTAGAAGACCTCACCTAGGAAAGGCCATTAATATTTCAGTCAATGCAAGGCTAATCCCATTCACTAAGACCCTGAAAAGCTGACCCACTTTTGAATAGAGAGCTCAAAAAGTTAGGGATGTAGCTCAGTCACAGAGTGTGTGTCTAGTATGTGCAAAGCCCTGGGTTCAAACAGCAGCATCAGATTAGATGAGATCCTGTCTCAAACCCATCACTATCACCACCAAGCACTCTTCTGAAAGCCATTTGGGTGATATACAGCCTTAGCACTAAGGAGACTAAGGCAGGAGGATTTCAAGTTTGAGTTAAACCTGGGTCATGCAGCAAGACTGTCTCAAAACAAAAAAGGGCCCTTGCCTGGCATATATGGCGCCCTGGGTCATGCAGCAAGACTGTCTCAAAACAAAAAAGGGCCCTTGCCTGGCATATATGGCGTCCTGGATCATTTTCCTTGTATTGTCAAAAAGGAAGAAAGCTCACTGGAACCCAGCAGCTCCACTCTCAGCTCTGTCACAGCCTTCACTCCATGTCATTCCAAGCTGGAGGGTCACATTCTTCCCAAGCAGCACCCCATCCTATTACTGTTACTAGGAAACCACGTTCCATGCTTGTCACCAGTCCCTCACCCTCTTAGGCCATCTCAGTCTCCAAACCCATCTGCATCAGTAAAGCTCGGATGCCTCTACCCAACATGACAGTTATACCCTTACCACACAGGGAGCACACAGGGCTTTTTGAACCCCATCTCTTCATCTGTGTTAGGCCACACCATCTCTCTTGCACACCCTCTAAACAGCTGCAGCAGCCCCAGCTCACAAGGCTAGAATGTTTAAGGTAGACAAGGCTGGCATGATGGCAACAGCTCCTGGATACACTCATTTCCATTCCTCAAGGCAAAGATGTTTGTGCAGGGCACCCATTGAAGACACAGAGACAATGCATTTGGATTCGGCTGAACCTAGTCAACACTGAGCTGTTCTGCAAGGTTCCCTTGTGTTTTAGAACCAGCTTTGTTCCTTTAATGGCTCATATGTCAACTCAGTCAAAAGGATAAAGGGGGGTGGAAACTATGGAGTCAGAGGCAAGTATACTGATAAACACAAAACTCCTAAATAATAAAATAAATTATTTGTATTACAACTTTGAAATGTTGTACATGGAAAAAAACCTCTCAGAAAGAAAACACATGATAAAATGTCGGCATTAGGACGATTACACTTCTATTTAACAGGGGATTTACTTCACAGCCTTTGCTCATGAGTTCACTAAGACTTGCCCACCTGTTCCTTAGGAAACATTCTACTTTGCAAGTATTATTTCAGGACTGCATTTGCTGGCACGGGCAGTTGGAATGTCATCTAACTCAAGATGTGCTACTGATGTAAAACATACTGTAAAGGCTTAGTTCACAGTTTCGTTTTGCATTTTAAACTAAAAGTTAAACCTCACTGTGCAGCCCTCGTCGTACGCTCTGTTGCTCAGGCATCTTCATATCACTGCTTCTTTCTTCCACACAGGTCCAGGAGCACCCAGTGCAGGCATCAAGTGCCTCTCCACACACAGCTTCATCTCCAGAGAGACACGGAAACAAACTGGCAGCAGCTTTCATGTACAGAAATCACACACACGCCTCATCTACTTTTATAAATGGGATTATAAAATAAACTAGCTACTTTTAAGCACATTTTAATTTTTTTCTAATGGACATATTTCCTTTTCAACAGAAAAGGAAAAACTTTGTGTATTGCTTGTATCTGATTGTCGTTTACTAGACCTGCCCTCCAGTAACAGACATGTCAAACTCTGCCATTACTTGTTACTTTCTATCAGGTGCAAAAGGCCCCAGAGAACTTGCTGTTTCGCTGAATGGAAGCTACAACTGTCATCTAAACTGAGGACATTACACTCAGCTGACAGCTGATGAGACTTGCTGGAAGTGGGTGTGGCCACATGGGCCAAGATGGCGCCCTGGCCCATTGCCAGGCCCTGTGAAACCTATGTTTACTGCCTTGCCCGAACATGCGCAATGAAACTGCATGCGTAAGCTTGCCTGCCAAGTTAGATTATTCCTCATGATCTGGATCTGTCAGCCTATCTGTGACCAACCTGAGCTTGTGCCTGGAGCATGTGTGATTCTGATTGGATGAGGTGGTGTGGAGCGAGATGAGATCAGTTGCCGCTACTGTATAAATATAGCCCTTGCCCTAAGTAAGAAAAGCCCCAAGTAAAGCGAAAAAAGCTGCTGCAGAAGCTGCGTGAACCCGTCTTGGTGTCTGTGTAGTTCTTGTCTCTGCGGGGTCAGAGACTTCGGAAAGTGGTGGCCCGTATGGGGAACTCATCGTGTTGGTAAGCATAAGTAAGTAAAAAAAGCACAGGCCTGTCAGGTTCCCCGGAAAAAAGGGGATGGAGCACTAAGGTTCTCAGGAATAGAGACGAAGGGAATTTCAGCAACATGGGTTCAACTGCGTCTAAAATGAAAGTAAAAATGGCATACAGGGAAATTTTGGTAAGCAGCAGTAAGTAAAGAAAGCCAGCTAAGTCTTAAGGGTATAAAGGTGGGGCTAGGAGCTTTTGGTGAACAACCTGATATAAAACAGATTGAGGTACTTGCCTCCACTAATTGGCTTCAGGTTGTCATGAGAAATCCTATGATATACCCCAGAATTACCCGGACTGAGCCAATCTCAGGGGCTGTTAATGTATTTACTGATGGATCCAAAGGTGGCATGGGAGTAGTTTATGTTGAAGGAAATCAACCCCAAGCTCATGTATTTCCCTGTCCATCTGCACAAGCTGTTGTTGGAGCAGTTAGTATTTGCTTCCTGCATTACTCATATGTCAGGAATGTGTGTAACCTCTGTTCAGTATCAGAATTTTTCCAGAGCTGCAAATCTGTTGCGTGCAATTGGTGCGATGCTGCTAGGAAATTGGAGTCATGATCTCGACACAAAGATGAAGGAATTGCGAGCATTCATTGTTGCCATGAACAACACCTGTGTGGAGATTGCAACTGCAAAGCAATGGCTGGAGATCATCCAGGGAAAGAATCATGTGGGATTCTTTAAAAAATTGGGGAGGGATGGCCTTTTGGGTGCTCCTGCTGACTGTTGTGTGTGGAGGAATGCTTTGGTGGATGCCATGTATGCGAAGGCAGCACAGAGGTGATAAACGAGCCTTAGTGCAGGCTATGGCAGCCTTGGAAGCAGGAACATCCCCCCAATGTTGGCTCAACATGCTGGATCAGTAATCAATGACGGGTAAGACCCTCATGTGCGCATACCAACCTAAGACAGGATGGCGAAAGTGAGTTTTGTCACTCCTATGACGGGTAAGGATGTGGCACAGATTGGGGCAACCTAAGACAGATGCTGATCCCAGAGCTACTAATAAAACAAAAAGGGGGAGGTGCGGGAAGTGGGTGCGGCCGCATGGGCCAAGATGGCGCCCTGGCCCATTGCCAGGCCCCGTGAAACCCACATGTTTTACTGCCTTGCCCAAACATTCACAGTGAAACTGCATGCGTAAGCTGCCTGCCAAGTTAGATTATTCCTCTTGATCCGGATCTGTCAGCCTATCTGTGATGGATCTGAGCTCGTGCCTGGAGCGTGTGTGATTCTGATTGGATGAGGTGGTGTGGAGCGAGATGAGGTCAGTTGCCGTTACTGTAAAAATATAGCCCTTGCCCTAAGTAAAAAAAGCTGCAAGTAAAAAGGAAGCTGCAGCTGCGTGAACCCCTCTTGGTGTCTGTGCAGGTCGGAGACTGTGGTGGAGACTGTCCTCAGCACGAGGCTCTCACCCATCCATCTGCTTCATGAGAAAGAGCTGATTTCCAGTCTGACAGAAAATGCAAAATAATTTAATCTACAGTGTGGTTGAGGGTGTGCGCGCTCCTCTTCCACTGTAGCCTGGGAGCGAGCCCTTTCACAGTAACCTTGCTAGTCGCAGTCTTCTGACATCACGGAGCCTGCTCATAACTCATCTCAAATGTTAAATGGTTTTCAGTAAGATAAATCCACATGCATGTTCTCTCCTGTTGGCTCATGGCAGTTTATTCTGATATGTTACTCTGGTGGTGGTCACGCATGGCCGTGTGGTGCCTGTCCCAACAGCAGCAGGTTTTTATCTGTCTTACAATGTGGTCACTCAGATCCAAGTTCCGACTAAAACTCTGCTGTGTTCTCTTCGCCTGCGAGAGCCACGGGGACCACCACCCCTTGTCGGTGCAGCTCCCTCAGAACGTCCAGTATGGAGTCCAGCTCTGTGCGGAACTTGTCCAGCTCCCGATTCTTTAACTGTGCAAGTCTTTTCCATTTCTCAACTTCCTTGTTTTGCTCTGTTTCTACTACTTGGCGTGTCTGCTGTATTATCTGAAAATATGAAAATTCAAATTAATGTTCCAAGTCACAGTAGAAATGAGGAACATTTAATAGTGTTAAAGACCAGGACATTAAATACTACCTAGGATCCTCAGGGCCTCTTGGGAAAGACTCAGACCAACCATGAAGCTTAATGTAATTTTTTTGTCTCCAACGGTTTATGTAAATCTCTCACTATCTGTTATGGGTTGAATGTCTCACCATCTCTCAAAAGCACGATGTAGCTCTAACCCTTGGTGTGGCTGAATTTGGAGTGAGGAAATAAGTTGGGCCTTAAGAAGATAATGAAGGGGTGGGTGCTGGAGAGGTAGCTCAGTGGTTAGAGCACTGGCTGTTCTTTCAGAGGTCCAGTCTCAGCACATGGCAGCTCACAGCCATTTATAACAACTGTAGTCCCGTGGGAGCTCATGTTTCTTCCAGAGTGCAGACATATATGAAGACAAAACATACATATATATAAAATACATTAAAAAAAAAGACAATGGGAACACCGGAGGAAACTTTTGGTGGATGGAAAAGCCACAGCTAGGCAAGGTGCTGCAGTAGTGCACGCACCCCTGCTTTACCCGCAAGGCGCTGCAGTAAGTCACACATGCACCCCTGCTTTACCCGCAAGGCGCTGCAGTAAGTCACACACACACCCCTGCTTTACCTGTTGGAGCTCCTGCTCTCTCTGCCTATGCCTCATCTCCATCTGCTTGATCTTCCTTTCTAAGCCCATGAAATGCTTCATCTCTGGTGTGTGGTTTTCTTTGGCTTCTTTCAATTCTTCCAAGAGTTTTGTAATCTAAAATTAAAGTAGGAATTAAAAAGCCACAATCACAAGGAAACAATTATTTTCAAATAGATAATCTTGAAAATCAAGAATATTTGTATTATATTTTTCAAGTGGCACCTTAGATTTATCTAGAAATTAATAGCTTCCATTCTCATATCCAAGAAGTAAAGGGTAATTCTAGCTGTGCTTACCTTCCATTCTAATTGGTTCCAGATGGGGTCTACTTTTCTCTCATTACTGTTATGGGGTTCAAGTGAGCTGGGTGCTATCTTCAGCTTTAATGTGTTAGTCACTGCTTTGTGGTTAACATACAGTGCAGTCAGGCAGCTCTGCAGTGTTCAATGCACAGAAAGAACTTGGTAATTTTATTTCTAATTTTCTGATGACCCCTATATCACTTTATAATGTTGGTAATTTGCTCCACAGATAGAGATCTGCTTGCCAGAAGAGAATGGCAGGGGTGGTGGTGGTGCATACATGTGCATGTGTGTGTATGTTAGTTGACTGCTTCCTCAGGACCCCTGGATGCAGACAGACGAATGCACAGTCCTTGCCTTCATGGGGTTAGTCATTGCAGCACCTGTATTTTCTCACCATAAAGAAAATGAAGCTATTGTTTTTAGTACTAGGAATAAAATGGAGGGAGTTTGAGAGATTTTATGGGGAAGCAATTAACTGCATTTTTCCTAACATATAGTAGGAAGTTCTATCAGAAATCTGGTTTCACTCATTGCTATAGCAAAGGGAATAATAAGAAAACAAAGATAGATAGATTGACACATTCAATCATGTTTTACACAAAATACCTATTATCTAATAATAACAATACCACTCCCTCCATCTTCCCTAAATTAGTAAGAAAAAGAGTGAGCACAAATGCATATTAAATCAGAGGCAACCTAAGTGTCCTGATGATGTCACAGTTACCATAGAAACAGGTGGTCCCGAACCACGATGGTCTGAGGAAGCACAGGGAGGGGCTCATGCTGGGCACATACATGGTTATACACTATACAATGACTACTAAAAATTATTTAGGAAAAACATGCACGCATGATGACTGAACATAAAGCTGATGGAGTTATATATAGAATGGATGGTCAAATATTCCAATTTTGTAAACTTATTTTTGGGAGTCTATGGGAGCTTCATGTATCCCAATGTTTACCTCTGAGCTACATCACTAGTTTCTCACCAACTTTTTATGGTTGGAAAATGAGTTTTCATCCTAAGTCATCATCATCTTATGCAATACAATATACCTGTAGCCCATGCCTGGTCTTTGGAAGCCAAAAGTCAATGAGAATTCTAACGAAGACAAGAATCTGCAGGGTGGGAGAACTGCTCAGAGGTGGGTGTCAGAATTCTTTCAGCGGATGCCACTGACTGGAATCTTAAAGAACACGGCTGACAATCCACTGCATATTAGTGCTAGACCTTCCAGACAGCAGCCTCAGCTTATTACATTTATACCTGCTTACTGTCTGAGCCACAAAATTAAGGTTCACACGAGACTTTCCTTTGTCCTCAGAATTTCTAGAACCTCGATTTTTCTACTACTGATGGGTTCCGTGCTAGCATTTCTTTCTGTATGCTGGCTACTAACAATGGTAAAATTATTTCATTTTATTGGCATAAATTTCATCTTTATAATGGGAAAAAACAGTGCTCACACCTTGGGTATGATTAGCATCAAGTAAACTAATCCATGTTCTTAGCACAGTTCCTTCAGACTGAACAATACATACTTGTTTCTATTATTATTGTCAGTCTGTTTAATGGAGTGAGAAATAGCCAATGGAGCTGTACCAACAGCAACATCTGTCTAATATACTCTTAGGTAAAGACAGGCTTTTAAATTTAAAAATCACATTTGTTCACAAATAACTGCACCTCCAGTCTGTACCCCTGTGGGAATAGAAAAGGGGGTAACAACAGTGGGGATATAGGTGATTTTTATAGCTTCTAATTACTAGCATCTAATATTAGCATCTACTGAATATTTAACCTATGCTCAGTAGCCATAAAATAATGTTAACCAAAGTCTCAGCTGTATCAATAATTAATAGTTACTCTACTTCAGGGTGAGGGTACTTCACCCAGACTGTGTCACTGGAGGTAGAGTTATGGATTGCTGTGAGCCACCATGTGGTTGCTGGGATTTGAACTGAGGTCTAGAAGAACAGCCAGTGTTCTTAACTGCTGGGTCATCTCTCTAGAGCCTGCAGGCTTATTTTTATATCCTACAACTTTACTGAACTCTTTTAAATCACTTTAACATTTTTTTAAGCGTTCACCACAAATATTTCTATCTACTGGGATTTCTTTTAAGTCCTGGTAATTTGTCTTGGAAAATTCAGAATTTTAGAATTTTTCATCTTTACTTTTAACAGATTGATTGTAATATGCCCTAGTGAAGGCATTTGCTGTTGCTGAATCCAGTTGGGGGGCAGGGTCCTTTGATCTCTTAGAAGATTTGGGAAACAGCTAAATATTTTAATCAAACAGACTTTTAATGCTTGCGTCTTTTCCTTCTGCAGCTCCCACCATGCAAACCTTGGTTCACGAAATGGTTTTCCACTGGTTCCATAGACTACCTCCTCTTTCATTTACAGTCTCTTATTTCTTCGGTAAAATTTTCATTCATATTTGGAATTGTTCTCATTTTCGTTCTACTTTCCTATATTCTCTTGCATGAATTTCCTTACAGTCATTAGTTTGAATTATTTTTAGTTCATTTAGTTTTGAATTATAAATAAAAATATTTATAATTATAAGTGTCTTTCAAATGGGAATTCTGGAAAATCATGTTTCTTTAGAGGTATACTATTTCATGTCTCTTAGGTTCTGGTATTGGTGCCACTGAACCCAATGTGGTTGTCTTCCTCAATTTTGGGGAGTAGCTTTTATAGGAAAGTCTCTTCTTTTCCTCCGATGTGATATGGGGTAGATGACTTGGGTTCTGCTGTAGATGGTCTTACAGTGCAATCTCTGTGGTTTCCTCAGCAGTGACTGTGTCAGCACCGCCCATGAGCACCTCCACTGTCTAGACTGCAGATTCAGGAAAGTAGCTGTAAGTTCTGTGAGGGCTTGCGTCTGTGCTGTTCATGGTCCTGAGCTGCACAACATGGTTGGCGATGTTCTCAGGTCCCAGGGAAAAAGTGCTGGTGGGGTTGGCCCTTGTGGTGGTAGTCACAGTCCTAATAAATGGAACACGGATGGGAATGTGGCCCGGTCCAGAGCTTGGGACGCACATGCTGTCTATAGAAAGCCCCTTCAGACCCCTGGCATTAGCACCCTAAGTGGGGGAGGTAAGTTCCCAAGGACACTGAGGGTATTTGCTTCAACTATATTTTGAAATCTACTAAGTCACAGCTTTCTGATGGTCCTGGTATTTTTACAAATATAAACTAGCAAAAGATCTAATAGAATTGACTACTGTTTAAGGATGTACAGTGTACCTTCATTTGTGGCTATGAAAAATGACAGGGATTTAATTTTTCCCTGAGCACCTGGAATACAAAGTAAACTACATGAATGCACTGCTTTCAGATGCTGGGCAACAGCTCACAGAACTGTGACTCCTGAGAGGAGCAGGGAAGCTGAGCTCTGTCACTGCCTAGTTTATCATGGCAATAGTTCAGCTTAGATAATTCCTGGAGTTTAGAGATGGAACAGTTCATTTCCCCTTCAAATTGAGATGGAATGCTTCAGATATTAGCAACGCTACAGCAGCTCGGGGAAATGATCTCCATAAGCAGCAGCAGGCATCCACCCTCAGAGCATACCACATCTCTGTCAGCAGACAGTGGCTGATGGAGTCCTGGAGGGACAAGGCTCTAACACACACTGCAGCTGTTTAGCTTTCGGTGTGTCCTCCCTAGTTCATGAGTGGGCAGAAGTTGTTAGCAAAGGAGTGGGTGGGTTATTTTGGAAATAGGCTATTAAAAAAGTATGTTTGGCCCTCTCCTGCCCTTCTATCTTCTACCACAGGACATGTAGTCTAAAGGCTCCATGAGCTACTGGCATGATGTTCTTGTATGTTTGTACTAACAATGCTTTTTGATAAATTATCAATCCTCAGGATGGTTTTATAACAACAGAAAACAGTAAAATAATATCTTCTATTTTCAAGTATCTTGGCTACTCTTAAACTAAGAACTGCCTTGATCATCACTGTGCCAATAAATTAACAAGATAGACTAACAGGAAGGAAAGTTGGTCAAAACTGACCTTGCTTTTCTGGCCCTGCAAACATAAGCAAATATTTCCTGCCATTATGTTCTTAAAACTTTACTTCGATTTGGTGAGGTCTTATAAGCTTAAAGATAATGGCTAACAAGATTCTGTGTGCTTCTTGAGGAATGAAATGTAAGCATGCACACACACACACGCACACACACACTTACACATTTTTAAATTTCCTAGAATCAAAGGGTTCTTCAACCAGTGAGCAGTGGTGGTTTTCCAGAGAAGCCTATGCCTAATAATATCGCACCTGATGACACAGCATGATGACGGTCAGTGCTGCAGGAAGCCAAATCCTAACATGTGCCTCTTTGACAGGTTTCTCAGTGGATGATAATCACGATAACCACTACATAGCAAACAGAAAAGCTCTCTTCTGTTTAAGGTAGCACCTTTTATTGGCAACAGCTTGCTCCTATCAGCTCAGCGAAGAAGACAGCAGATGAGTCTGAAATCAAACCTCACTCTGAAAGTTTTCTTCCATTTCTTCCTTCCTACTGTGCCCCACCTCTGAAATCCAGTGGCTTTGCTGTGTCCTGCTGTGTCCACACAGGTTTACCTGCTGAAGGCAGTGCTCTAAGCCACTGCGTAAGCACTTTCTACTGGTTTCTCCTGCTTGCTCAGCACTGTGAGTGCCAATCAACTTGTTTGCTTTTCTTGAATCTAATTAATCTGTTGTTTGTTAGAGGAGCATGTCCCAGCTAAGCACTCACAGAACTCATGGACATTATTTTCCTTGACAGTTTCTAGAGACTCAGACAAGGCTTCCTGGGAAACCTAACTCTTCCTGGAACCTGTGGTTGGGATCCTAGGGAAGCCGGCAGCAGCCAGTATAACATACAAATTCTTATTAAAACCAATTTTCCCTATCTACCTATCCATCCATCCATCCATCCATCCATCCATCCATCCATCCATCCATCCACCCTTTCCATCCATCCCCCCCTCCATCTATCCCTTTCTCTCTCTTGATTTTTGAAAAAGGCCTCCCTCTCTATGTAGCCTGGGATGGCCTCAGTCTACAGAGTGCTAAGCTTACAGGCATGAGCCACATGGGTGGATTCTCAGATGACAGGGGAGACAGTCTTTCATTGTCCCTTCCTTTATAAATTCTGATTGTCAGAAGGAAAACAAAATGTAAAACACACTTCTTTGATATTTGTTACATGTGGCTTGTGGCTGTGGATCTTGAGGCTCTTGTGGTTCTTGAGCCACAGTTTAGTTTATTATTATTATTTTTTTATTATTGCCCTCTGCTGGAGGAGACTCACAAGGCAGAGGTCACCCTAGGTCTTATAAGCCTTGCTACTCAAGTCAGGGTAAAGGACTGGGGAGGGCCAGGCGTGGTGGCGCACGCCTTTAATCCCAGCACTCGGGAGGCAGAGGCAGGCGGATTTCTGAGTTCGAGGCCAGCCTGGGCTACAGAGTGAGTTCCAGTTCCAGGACAGCCACGACTACACAGAGAAACCCTGTCTCGAAAAGCCAAAAAAAAAAAAAAAAAAAAAAAAAAAAGGACTGGGGAATTAACAAGTTTTACAAACGGATACATTTCTCCTTTTTATTCTCTTGTTCTGATAGCTTGGCTTTTGGGACTAGTGAGAATACTGGTTTCTGTCAGATAGAGGGACATGTTAGCTTGTGTCAGGCAGTTCATGAGAGGGAATAGGGATACATTGACAAACAGCATTCTGTTTGTTGGGTTTGGGCCTACACTGGGGCCTTTAGCTTCTCAGTCTTTGTTGCTAGGTTGGTGCTGCTGAAGTCGCACCCAGGGACAGCTGTGACTGCATTTGTAGGTCTGTCTGGAGTCTGCCTACTTTCCACAGTAACTTGAAACAAGTCACCATAAACACCACCATTCTTAGCAGCCACGTAGTAACAGGTCTTTGATGTCCCTGGCTTTTGGGGAAGGAACTCTGGATCTTGAGGGGGTGGCTTTGTTAGCAGTTTTGCTTGGGGACCCTATACTATGCATAGTAAAGCTACAAGACTTACCGATTTAAGTCTAATGGGGGTTACTGTGTAAGCCATATTAAAACAGGTTTGGGTTTTCATTTCTAAACTGATTACATTTTAGAAAGCAGACTTTATATTAAGTTATTAATGAATTTTATATATGTGACAAAGACTTCTAGGTTATGTTAATATGTGCATTTTTTGAAGAAAAAAATCTATACATAAATATGAACATAACTGATATCCATAAGAAAATTTATTTAATCCAGTATTTTGGCTATTTCTTACCTGTTTCTGTAGGATTTCTTCTCGAACTTGAGAAACTGCAAGGGACTCCTGTTTACCCTGCAGCTCATTAACTTGACCTTGGAAATGTTTTAGAAGTACCTAGGGAATTAGGACAAGTGGAGTTAGTCTCCAGCAGCCATACAACCCCGAATGCGCCTGACCTCATCTGATCTTGGAAACTGAGCAGGGTTGGAGAATTATTTGGCTAATAAGGCTCCTCCTTGAATACTATGTAGATCATATAAGAAAGCCAACTCAGGACTGAAAAAACGCCTTAGGAGTAAACCTCTGTACGGTGTAAGCTTTGGAAATGCACAGGATTAGCTTCCTACTTTGTGAATAAGTAGGATTTTAGTTTTTTCTTAACTAAAAGGTTATTAACTCAGGATAAGAGTTATAATATCTGTGAACTAAAAATGTCAAGTTCATAATTTAGATAAAGGAACTGGACTCCATGAGCAGACCTCCATCAAAGATTCCAAGACTGTGGGGAGGCCCAGCTCTCTTCTCTGGGACACTCGACCTTCACTGTTATAATGAGGGGATGGTACCAACTTCCATGGAACTGTTTTACAGTATTATACCTATCATCTCAGGAAAATACATGTGGTTACTCTCTCACTGTCCCAGACTGTCTCTGCAAATCACCTTGGTGCAATGCCAGCTGCCTTCTGACACCTAGAGAGGACCTGCAGGGCTACCTGGAGTGCTACTTTGAAAAATACTTTAGGAAAGCATTTAAATTATGTCTCAGCGCATTAGGAGAACTGCCCTGACTCCCTTGCACTTCATCCCCTCAGTGCTTCCACATGGTCCTCCTTGTAATGGGGCATTTCCCAAAAGGTTTGTCCTTATTTAAATTTCCCCAATGAATTGATGAAGGTTTTTTGTTTTATTTTGTGTGTGTGTTTCTTTGGGTACGAAGGAAGGTAGGAAGTGGTTACAGGTGGGAGAGATGGCCGGAAGGCATGGACTTTTTGAAGCCTCCCGTAAGCTTGTCTTATCAACAAAGAAGCCTTGAGGAAGGCTGAGGAGCAGAAGGAACTCTTAGCTCCATTCGCCATGCTTATGTCTCCCTTCTTAGACACTGTTTTAAACTCTGCTGTATGAAGTTCTATTTCTAGCCTAACAGTACAGAAAACAGTCCCCTGGCAGCTCTTTTCAGATATTCCAAGTCCTTGTCATCCAAGCAGGAGGACAGCGCTCTCAGGAAATGCTGATGATTTGACAGTTTTCCCTATCTCAGCTGTTGAAGCTGTGCCTCCTATGGGCTGCAGCTGTGTGTCTCTGTTCAGTACTTTATCCCTAGTGCCTCACTGGCTGGAGTTATTATTTATTCTATGATGAATGGTAACGAGCAGGAAGAGTGCATTTGGAACTTTGGGACTTGGGGTGGAGGGAGGGAGGTCAACAGGCAAGCCCAAGTGATACGGTCCTAGTCAGCTAGACATACCTCAGTCACCTCTGACCACACACTAGAGGAAGATCTGAAAAATATAGGGGCCAGTCTGTATAAACACTTATTTAGAGGGCATAATTTTAAGGTAAAATGTTAAATAGATAGTAATAGTATCCCTTCTATATGTATAAAAATTAAGTCAATAATTATTTTCCATTTGTATCATCAGCCTGAAAAAAATACAAAGTAAGGACATTTCTACAATAAATCATATTCTGTCAACAGTCTTACAAATACACCATTAAAGTCTTAGACAGACCAGTTACCTCTTGAGTTGCGATTTTGCGATTCAGTTCAGCTACTTTGGAAGAGGAGTTTTCTATTGCATTTTGGCAAAGGAGTTTCTCTATTTCCCTCTCATGAGATGCTTTGAGGGACGCAATGTGTGCTGCAGCGTCGTCCTTGACCCTATGGAACAAACACAAGACAGCATGTGCAGTGGCTCTCACTCATGTAACACAGGGAGCCAGAACATTATCCAAGGCCTGGAAGCAGCAGCAGAAGGGAGTTAGTATTTGCTGCACACCAGGTGTGTTCAACAGGATGCTTCGAGCTTCTCCAATCACTCACAGGCAAGCATTTTCTAGGTTTTGTATGAGTAGTCGGGTTTAGGAAAAGTGACACCCAGAGGCCACACTGAGGATGCAGTTCTGTCCAGCATAAGATAAAGTCAGGCCTAAATGGAGTTTAATATTGGGCCTTCCACTTTCCCCTCCATCTGGAGCTATGTTCTCCAAGGAACTCGTATGTTCCAATCCACCTGCCTGAATTTCAAGCAAATACTTAGTCATTTTGTCTTTTAAGGTACACCCAGATTTCAGGAACACTCAGATTTCTTACTTGGGTTCTTACCTGGATAACCACAGCAATTACCCTTAAAATCCTCAGTGGTTTTTATTGGCAGCTCACAAATATTTGGGCATGCAAATGACTACATGAATAGTGTCATGTTGTGAGAATACAAACATTTTATGGCAATTCTCATTATTTACTTAATTCGTATTGTATTGTGATAATTCATTTGTCTCACTGACAAAGTACATGCATCCCAGGACAGTTAAATAAGTGTTGAGGTGACAAGTCACTGCGGCTAAGAACTAGAATGACAGACAAGCACCAGTTGCTTAGTTGCTATGTCTCTAAGGAAGCAGTATAGTTAATGTTCTAGGAAAAGGAAAAACCAAAACACTGATAATAACTAGTTATAGTAAAGAAGAATTTCAACCCAGGTCTAGGAAGACTTCTCATATTGGAGAAACAGACTAATAACATTAGCAAAAACTTAATGACAACTTTCCTATAAAAAACCTTATATGGCAAACCTGAATTTCAAATTGTTTCTAGGAAAGACTGCTAGTCTCCCCCAATTCCTTTAAATTAAGTTCAGTACTGGAGAAACTGGGCTTATTATGTAGCTATCATGGTGACTCAGTCACCAATACTGCTGTCAATCAATCAATAAGTATCATGGCTGCTGTTTCCATGATCATCCTGCTTGAATGAATCCAGGAAGCTGTATGCATGCAAAAGCAATGCCATCTTCCATCTGTTCTTTGGGAGCTACAAGGCTGGTGATAGTTAATGCTTATGTAGGAGTTGTGGGTGGGGGGTAAGCAATCTTCTGAGATTTGCCAAGAAATGTTTTGTGGAGGAAGCAGAATTCCAAACACAACTGAGCAAGAGAAACAAAGAAACATGGCAAGTTAGGCCCAGAGACTGATAGGAGAGTGGCCATGGAATCTGAGAAACTAAGCAGAGAAAGTTGGTACTGAAATTTAAGGAAGTTGGGAGTTACTGAAGGGCACAGTGACCAGATGACTATGAGGACATTTAAGGAATATTTTTATTTGTTATTATTACTATTATTATTAATTTTTAAAGCAAGATGATTGGAAGAGAAATGAAGGATGATGGGGTAGGGAAGTATGATGTACTGTTTAGTATAGAAAGGAAGGTGGTACAGGTGGGAACATTTATAGGCATCTAGCATCTTCTAGACAGTAAACTCAAGCAATAAGGAGGTAAAACTGACTGGCAGTTGGAATCAGTTGCCAGCAGGCAGGGAAGCAGGGCTGTGGGGAGGATGAGCATTGAGTAAAAGACAGGAATCCTGCTGGTTGCCCTGGAGACACGGACTGGGCTGGCATAGGGTGTCAGGTCATCAGAATCTGCTGTTTCATCCAGTAGGAAAATTACTACACAGGAAGTCCTCTATCTCCACATACTACTGCACATACAACAGAATAAATAGGCCAGCCTCATGTATCCCAAGCTGGTCTCAACTTGCTTCACAGCTGAGAATGACTTGGGACTTCTGAGCCTCCTGCTTCTATGAAGTGCTTGACCGCAAGGATGCATGTATGCACTACACACCCTGTTTCTGTAGAGCTGAGACCAAACTCAGGCTTCCACAGATAAGTGGTAAGCATTCTAGCAGGCAATCAACTGCAGTTTCTTAAAATGTAGTTTTGAATTTGTTTCAAGGTGAGCTATTATAGACAAAATATGCCTCATAATTAAAAAAACAACCCAGCTCCTTTTGGTTCCCATGCATCTATGAACAATTTAACCTTTACCTTTTCATGGAGTTTTCAAGTTGGCATACTGCTGCCTCAGATTCCATCTTCAGCTTACTTCTCTCTAAAATCAAGCCCTCCAGCTCACTTCTCAATCTGTAGTTTTCTTGTAAGACCTCGGAAACATGAGAGTCAGTAAAGGTGTGTGGGTGATACAGTTTGCCATCCAGGGTTTCAGGGAAAGCATTCCCATGTCCTCTATTTGAGTCTTTCTTCAGTCTTTTGGCAGCCGTCTCCTCTCTGCTCCGGGGGATCTGCCTGGACAGCATCATCCTTCTCTCCTTCTGGAGCCTCTCCACGGTCTTTGTAAGGTCTTGTATCTCTCTCCCCTTTGCTGCCAGTTCTTCATTGAGTCTCGCCAGTTTTGCCCTGGCCTGTGCCTGCTCTACCTGGAACTCTATGGACTGGAGGCCCTGATCTCCTTTGTCATTCTTCTTGTGTACTAAGTCAGCATTTTGATGTTTGAGAACATCTATTTCAGCTTCCAGCTTTCTTACAGTAATCTGATGGGCTTCCTTTATGTCCCCAAGTTCTGTCTCAAGGGCCTTCAGCCTGGATGAGCTGTTATGCTGGCTCTGCGGAGCTTCCTTCTGCCTGTGGGCAAGCAGCTGTTCCTGCTCCTCCAGCCGCTGTTCGTACTGAATCTGAGGAAAGAGTTCAGACCCTATTAAAACCCTGTTAAACACATCATTACTTAGTGAAGCCCCATGTTTCACTGTATTCCTATGAATCCTATGTCAAAACACTCACATATTCTTATGTGTTCAACTTTCTTTGAAAATCAGATGTACTGAGGTTTTATTCTTTGATGGGTGTAACTATATCATTTAAAATTGATTCATATATATGAGGTAACGTATGCTTATAAAGTCCTCAAATGTTTTAAATCTTAAAATGAGTTTGAGAGACAGGTGTTGTGGCCCAGGTCTGCAACCCCAGAACTTGAAAGGTAGAGGCAGGAGGACTGGGAGTTTATCTGTTGAGGCTACACAGTGAACTCAAGGCCAGCTTGAGATATGTGAGACCTTATGTTAAAAAGAAAACACCAGTTGAGCCTTCTTAAAGTAATAGTATTGACACTTTATCAATGTTAAACTAATTGTTAATGTTAACCTGTGCTGCTGCTCCTCCTCCATCAAGCTATCATACTCTGAGGATAAACCTAGAAAGCAGCTGGAGGTATTGAGGTGTTTGAGAAACAGTTGTTTTCCACTTGTTTTGTGTTGTTGAGAGAGGCTCATGCTGGCCTTGAACTTGTGATTGATCCTCTTGCTTCTACCTCCTAAGAACAATACATCTTCAAAACAGGAAGTATAACAGCTTAGAATCTTTATACTGGCCCTTTTAAGCAAAATGAAATATGAATAATCAAGTTTATTCTATTTGAGTCAGGTACGAATGTTTGCTCATTATGAGTATTTGCTAATCTAAAACTTCATACTAGGCACTGGCTTTGTTCTCTTGACCTTTAGCTGTGCTTTCAAGCAGATAACGGTCTGGGGGAGGAAAGCAGCCCAACAGCTGCCATGCCCGTGACACTGGCAGTAAAGACACAGGGCAGGGCAGAGGCTGCAGATGCCTGCAGACCTGAGAAGATGGGAAGGCTGCATGGAGACAGCGCATTGACATTTGTCTTCATGGATGAGTCAAAAACGGGCTAAGCAGATACAGGGCTATCTAGGAACAGGAGGGTTCACAAAGGTTATTGAATTTTAGTCTACCAAAAATCAGAAATGAGAGCAGGAAGTGGCAGGCAGTGTGAGGAAGGGCAGGAGAGGAATGGGGTAGGGGACTGTAAGGGAAGAAAAGTTAGTGTATGTAGATTTATAGACTTCACACTAGAGTCCCTATGTGTTCAGTGAACTTTAAACAGTAATTATAATCATTCAGTTGAGTGTTTGTGTGGTATATACCTAGGTACATATGGTTAATTGATTAAAGTATTTATTAAATATCTAGATACTTAATGTAATCACACAGAAGTTGCTTAAGGGGCAGCAACAAACATGGAAGTACATGGTGTAGCTGTGGCTCAGTGGTAGAGGACCTGTCTAGTACACACAAAACCCTTAATGTACCCCAGAATGACTACTTAAAGAATGTGCGTGTGAGGGTATGTGCACATGCATATAGATATATGTGTGTGTGAGGGTATGTGCACATGTATATAGACTGATATGTGTGTGTGAGGGTATGTGCACATGTATATAGACAGATATGTGTGTGTGTACGGGAGGATATGTGCACATGTATATAGATAGATATGTGTGTGTGGGAGGGTACGGGCACATGCATATAGACAGAGATATGAGATGGGGCAAGAGGAACTTTGATAGAGCTGGGGTAAATGCTTACACAAAATACAAGAAGGAACTAATCAGAGCTGGATGCACCAGGCTTACAAAGCAGCAGTAAAGGAATTTAAAGTCTGAAGCCCACACACCTAGGGGAAGCTGCTCTCTCACAGCAGCGCCTGCCTTAGTCAAGTGGGCTGCAGAAGAAAAGAGCAGCTGATACGCCATGTCCTGTTTCATCCTTGGTCTGTTTTGGCATTTCAGTTTTGATTCATTTTTCTTCCACAGAAGAATGGAAAAATCTAGAAAGTAAGAATCTCCTAGGCAAAGATGCTCTTTAGTAGCCCATCCCCCCTCTATCTCCTTACCCATACCCATGACTAGATAAACTATAGTGGAGATATGTTAATTACAATAGGGTCTTCTCTCCTTTGCTTCTGAACATACAGCTGAGCATGAAACTACTTTTCCTGACTTGTTTTCTTCTGACTCTAATACCAACAGGGGTATCTCGTGCTTGACTGGCCCGTCTAATACCAACAGGGGTATCTCGTGCTTGACTGGCCCGTCTAATACCAACAGGGGTATCTCGTGCCTGACTAGCCCGTCTAATACCAACAGGGGTATCTTGTGCTTGACTAGCCCGTCTGGAACACAAAGGAGTTGATGGTGGAGCTCAAGAAGACCCACCTGATGGACTTAGATTCTTTTATATGGAATCACCCTGGCAAGGATTCTCAGAGCACTTTGCTAAAGTGAGGGCTGGGACCTCCCTGCTCCCATACTCGCTCCATCTCTGCTACCTTACACATACCTTCATTTTCTGAAACTGCTGTTCCATGGTGCGAAGGCTTTTCTTGGCTTCTTCATCTTTGCCCTCCAGATCAGCTTCTAGCTTTTTTATCCTTCTCTCCATAAACTCCACTGTATTTCTATCTACCGGATCACCAGCTGCCGAGGCAGCCAGTATCAAAGCAGGCAGAGAGTTGGGATACCTTCTCTTCAGAATCCCTTCCATTTCTTTAACCTAGGAAAGTGCATTAAACATACGTAAGCTAACACATATACATTTAAAGGTAAAGCAGTTTAATAAGCTTAGATAACGCTACACCAGTCATGCTAAGGATGTTTACAGCTTACTTCCATGCTGAATCAAAGGCGCAGGATGCAGTCATTTCAAAAGATTACCTTCTATTTTTTTTATTAGATATTGTCTTTATATACATTTCAAATGCTATCCTGAAAGATCCCTAGAAGATTACCCTCTAATATCTAACCTACTCAGCTCACAGTGATCAGCTTGGTCATTTGAAGCACATCTTCAGACTCTACCTGTAACTGCAGCTTGGTATTCCAGGTGCCAGTGCCTATGCCTGCTTTAAAATGTATTATGGCCATGGCATCCTATAAACTATACATTAAACCCAGCAGTCTTTGTTTAAACATTTCCCTAGCTCATTAACATGCAATAATGCATATCTGAGACACAGTATAGCACATGGTTAAGGGCATGCCTGGTTAGACTGTGATTCCCCCATTAATCTGGAGTACTTGTTCTTCCCACTGGCCCCTTTGTGTGACAGCATTCCTAATACGTATTGGCTGAAAACGTACAGATCTCCGCAGAGACAGCAATGCACGTCACAGACACAGAGCTTCCTAAGCACCCTGCCAAGGACACTTAATAGTACCCTTTAAAAGAAGTACATGTATGAGTGTTTTCCTGAGTACCACATGCATGCAGGGGCCCACATGGGTCAGAAGAATGTACTGTATCCTCTGAGGCTAGAGTTATAGACTGTTGTAACTAGCATAGGATGCTGGGAATTGAATCTGGGTCCTTTGCAAAAAGCAGCAGTGCTCTGAACCACAGAGCCATCTCTCACTCCCCAAAAATGACCTCTTAAAGTCTTCATAAAAGATGTAAAAACCAATGACATATTTTAAGGTTTTAAGACTGTTTTGTAAGACAGTGTTGTGTCCCAGCACACAGAAACTACAGCTTGGTATTCTGTGCCTGCTTTAAAATGGCATCATAGCCATGGCATCCTATAAACTATATATTAAACCAGGTCTTTGGTCAAATGCTTCCCTAGCCCATGAGCATGCAGGAAAACATATCTGAGACACAGTATAGCATAGTGCTTAGGTCATGTGTGATAAGACTGTTCCCCAGTAGAGGACCTGCTCAATCCAAATGTCTTGCTTTATGAGTTAAACAAAGATGTCACCAATATTAACTCACAGGATTTGTACAGGGAGGTCCAATTTACTTCGACCTTGATAAGCTTTTGCAGAGTACCAGCACAGAGTGAACACTGGTAAATGTTGGCTATCTTACATGTTTGTAGAAAAAAAAAAAGACTACCTTTCTTAATTGCTGGGGCTCAAAATCCTGTTTGTAGACAACCCATAGTAGAAATTTCAGAACATACTATCTACAAGGCCAGCATTGAGCATTTCTCTGCCTGCACTCATGGCACACGACCAACCGAGACCTATCAAGGCACACATTACAAATGTATTTCCCTTGGACAATTTTCAGAGGCATCTCCTCTGCTAATAATATAGTTATATTTGAGTAAATTATTAAGCAGGAGAGCAGATATATATATGTCACATATATTAAAAAGAGAATTAGATTAAAATATTTTACATATTTTAATGTTAATATGTTAAAACAAGTAAATTTATTTTAGTATTAAAAATGTCGTATCATGAAATAATGCATTTTTGGAGGAAAGTTAAATTCTATTTGTACTTTCTTTAATTTTGGGTTAAAATTTTATTCTTTGGTCAATGATACCAATGACTGGTACACAAAGCCAATTTTAAAAAGGTCTCACTGACAAACTATGAAATAGTCCATTAAATAAAAGTATGAATAGAAACAATGTAAAATTTTCCTTATAAAGTATATCCAATTAACTTCATTCTTATGTTCTATTTAGAAAATGCATTTTATTTACACCAAATCTATTTCAGTAATGGCTCCAAAATGATTTTAACTATATTGTGATATACTCTGAGTATATAACATATTTAGGTATAAAATCATTACAAAAGAAATGCTCAGGAGTGCACATGTAGCAAACCTCACTAAAAGTATTTCTAATGAGTAGTTTATGAGGCTAAGACACATAATCAATAAATGTTCAGTGAAAGAATGTTATTTTTATAAAGAGTGTGTTTCTGGCCAACATGGAGCACCACTTGGGGATGAGGGGGGGTGGAGAGGGGGAGAGAGAGAGAGAGAGAGGGAGAATATGAATGAATGAATGTGAATATGTATACACCTGTGCTTGCAATCAGAAGTCGATGGAGGTCAACCTTGAGTGCTGTTCTCAGGAGTGGTCTTATGAGATGATTTTTATAGGGTTTTTACTAGAGCAAGGCTTTGTGGACTGGGCCTGTTGGCTAGCTGTCCAGTGAACCCCAGGTTTACTTCTGTTTCTACTTCCTCCAGAGTTGGGAGGACAAGCGCATGCTACTATGCCCGACATTTTCTGGAGGTCCTAAGGACTGGACTCGGCTTCACGCTCTCATGGCACGCACTTTGGTGACTGAGCCCTCTCCCCAGCCCATTAGACACATGGTAAGCATCCCATTTCTTTACTCTCACACATCCACACTGACATGACCTCTCTTAAAAGAGATCATCCAGTGGCTTGCTCCTTTGTCTCTGTCCCCTCACAGTTCTGGACAGCTGCTTCTGCACTTGTCAAGGTAACCATTAAGCCTGAAGACACCGAGTACAATGCTGCACCACACTCACTACAGACTATCTCTAGCTCTTCAAGTCACTGTTGTCCTAGCCTTTTCTTGGCCCTGTAGTGAAATTACTAAGTCATACCTCTTAATACCAGAAAGGTCCTGGGAAAGTAACAAAGTTGAATTTTTACTTAGTTGTCCTCCTTATAAAACCAGTTGACTCTGTGATGACCTCACAGTCTTAGATCTGTGATGAAATAATAGCTGTCTGTCTAAGAATCAGGAGATTACACAATTCCTATTCTCTCATCAAAGCTGGAAAATTGTACTTTAATATTTAGCTATAAATATAAATGCTATATAGAATGCTTTAAAAACAGAAGGAAAATTGACTGTATTACACCTCAAAAACTACTTCAGTTAAACAAGTTCTTCATTTTAAGATGCTTTGCAGTGAGATTTGAATAGTCTTGCTACACAGACCGTGAGATGAGTATCTGTGATGCCCAGCATGAGCAAGTGTCTCAGGCTGACAGCCAGGGGACTGGGACACTGGACTGTCTTGGTGCAGAGTGGTTTCTTTGTAATACTGCCTAAGTTAGCAACATTGCCAATTCTAAAATCTTCGTACTCCCTTCTCACCTATTTTTTCTTGGGGGGGGGTTGGGTGGAGGAGTTCAAGATATGGACTACTTCTGTTCTTAAAAAAAGAGAAAGAAAGGATTTTGCAATGTTGCCTGAGCTTAATTCCTGGATTTAAGTGATTTTACTGCTCTGGTCTTCCAAATAGCAGGAAATAAACTCAATGCCCAACACTTCCAATTTCTGCTTCCTTCTTTCTAGACCTTTACTAGCTAGAAGGCAGAAGGATCTCTCATCAATAGGTTTCCATCTTCTGACTGAGAGATTCAGTCTAACATTCTGCAGGCTAAGCCCCTGGGCTATGCAACACACTTTAAGGATTTCATAAATAATTATATCTTGTGGGAAATCCTGAAACATAGCATTGTATATAGTAAAAGCGCTTCAGTAATTTTTTTCACATTTTTAACACTTACCTGCCGCTCCAGATCCTGAATTCTTTTGGCATCAAGAGCTCTTTCCTTTGAGCGCAGCCTCTGCTGAGTAGCTGGGCTCCCAGACTCAGTTTTCAGTTTTTCAATCTGTCCACAAAGGAAGAATGTGGTGAAGGGTAAGAAGTGCATTTACAACAACAGGAAAGCACCGAAAGTGTGCAGAGATGGGATATAATGTTAACTCACTCACTAACTCCCTGACAGACACTGATGAAGCTATTCCTTTTCCAACTGTCTGAGGTACAGCACTGGCTGCAGAAAATGTGGGCAAACAAGAGAAGCTGGGCCCGTGCACTTGTACAAACAGATGGTTGGTAAGCTAACCAAGTAGACCAACAAGGTATTCACCTGATAGAGAGCTAAGCTCTAGCAACAAAACACTACTTACTGAAAGCCAGAGCAGGGTAGGGCTGCGGGAGGGAGTTCCGAGAGGAGAAACTTGAGCTGCGTTTTGATGGAGGAGGACAGTGAGGCTTGTGAAAACTCAAGGGCAAGGCAGCAAGTGGCCCGAGTCTGGAGATGCTGTATCCTAGGGGGTCAACTCACTGAGCGGCTCAGAGGAGGTGCTCAGCAGGCCCCTGTGGGTCAGGCTGTGATAAGTAGCTGGCACTTATCTACAATCTACCTAAAAAGCCAAGTCACCTAAAGTCAAACCAAAACCCAAACTAGCTATAAATCCAGACCTACAGAGCCAGGGTTGGAGCCAAGGACACAGCACAACGGCAGAGCAAGTGCACGGCCCTGGGTTCATCTCCAGAACAGGAGACAAGCACACGGCAGTGAGGGAGCCATGACAGGAAGGCCCACGAGTGACACCACAGCAAATTGGCTCCTGTGCAAACGCACCTCTACTCTCAGCTTCTCAGTCTCTTCATTGGCCTCTCGGAGGCGAGCTGCGTCTTTATCCAGAAGCTCCTGGTTTTCAGCGTACCACTGTAGCCGCTTTTGTAGACGACTCACTTCTTGTTTATGTGTTTCTTCTAAAATCTTTATTTCATATAATTTTTCACCTACATGATAAAATGGCTCAATAACCCGATAGTAATTTTTCAAAATATGGTAATGACAAAATTGTACTTATTATAAATAAAAATGTCTACCTAATGAAAGCATATGAAGAAACAAAAGGCAAAAGCAAATGATGTATAGATCAGTGTCTAGTTGAGTCTTTTACTAATGGAGCCAAGCGAGTGTGTTAATTAAATAATCCAAACCTAGTTCACAGCAAGGATGGCTATATCGAAATGTGTGACTGTTTTCCACTGACGTATAATAAGGATTGTCTACTGTTACAAATAAAAATGTAATATTATAGCTAACACAAATTTACATGAAAAAGGTTTTTGAACTTTCAAAATTAATTCTTGGAAATAGCTTTTCTCTTCTGCTTTAGAGATCAGACAGGAACATCATATTCTCATAAGCACTCAAGAACGGGCTCTTTGTATAGTCTTTACACTGAAGCTGAAGGTACTGTAGATAGAAGACGAACTGGTGTAAAGCCCTCCTGACCTTTCCAGTCTGTGCTCTGCTGCCCCATCACCTACCCAGCCATGGGCTAAAGGCACACTGAGCTTCCCTCTGTCCTACTTCCAAATCTCACTGTCAGGGCGGGCTCAAAAGACAACATTCTTCTCCCAAACTCTTCTCCCAAACGCCCCCTCCTCCCCGGTCCCATTAATCTGTTCATTCTTATCCCTCTCCTGTATTTCTCCTGGTGGGTGCTATGCCATGTGCCTTTCATTTCCTAGAAAATACTGCAGAGCTGACTGTCCATGCGGCAAATACTTCAGAGCACGTTTTAGCCCTGCCTTCAGGAAGCCTCAGTCAGGCTACGACCACAGGCTTCTAAACAATTCAAAACAAAGCTCTACATTCAATTAATGTATGATTCTCCCTTGATGGTGCAATTGTTCTTGTTAAAAATAAGAAATGTAAATCATCTTAAGTTTAAAAATGTTTTAAAGACTACAAGTTCTGTCAGGGTAAGTATTTTAATGATACAATCTGGTTTCTATTCCTTGTGCTCATGCTTAAAACAACCTGACAACACAGGCAGTCTTGGCCGTGCTCACCTGTGGCATAGGCGATTTGATCTTTGGCTTGGTCCCTCTCTCTCTTAACTTTTTCCAAGTCTACTTCCAGAGCTTGTTTGTCTTGCTTCAGTCTTTTGATGTCTTCCGTGAGGTGGTTTTTTTCTTTCTTGATAGTTGAAGAAATACAAAAGCAGGTTACTTCCAAACCAATAAAGAAGTCATGGGATATTTTCTCTGTCACTCAACCCATCCGAAATACTGCTGTGAATGTTTCCTAAATTTCAGGTCATATTTTAATCTAAAAGGGACAGAAGGTGCTCTACCCCGGACCACCAGTAACTTCCCACAGCCTGTAGTGTTGGGTCCAGTCTTCCCAGCATTCCACTGGAGACGCCACTCTATTATCCTCATGTGTTCTTTTTCAAAGCACCCTGATGGTCAGTAACTCCTCACCTGACTGCTGCAAGAACCTCACATCTATGTAAGCAAGCACCTCCCCCTCTCAGCCTCTCCAGCCTGTTCTTACGGCAGCTATCAGGACTAGTTGTACTCTTCAAGATGAACCCTCAGGTGGTTCTCCTCTCAGCCACAAATCTTTAACCATAACTCTCAGAGTCACACAACTCAGCCGTGACTATGGCTGAGCACACCATTAGAAATCTCCTGTTCCCTCAGGCCATGGATGCCTGCCTGCTGTTGTCTGAATAACCCCTACCCAGTGAGCATCCCTACCTCAAGAGTCTGTACTCCTTATTCTTCTGCTAGGCAGCCTGTCCCTTCATGTCATGGAAGACCTTGCCTGGTCACTTTCTCTGAAAGCGAGCTTTCCCTCCCCTCCAGGCACAGCTGTATTTTCTTTTCAGCACTCGATACCTGACCTATTACCTATTCACCTAAAAGCAGAATTTTACTTTTATTTTTTGATGATGATAATTATTACTTTAAAGACAGGTTATCACTATGTAAGCCTGGCTGGCCTAGAACTCACTAGGTAGAACAGGTTGGACTCCAACTCACAGAGATCCACTTACATATGCCTCCCAGGTGCTGGGATTAAAGTTGTAAGCCACTATGGCTGGCTTATTTTGATAACTCTTGTATCATAATTACATGAAAATAAAGGTTAAGGGGCTGAATAAATGGCTCAGTGGTTTAGAGTACTTGCTGCTCTTCCAGAGGACCCAGGTTTGACTCCTAGCACTCACAACCATCTATAACTCCAGGGGATCCGATGCCTTCTGCCTTTCACAGGCACCAGGCATGTGTGTGGTACATAGACACATGCATACAAACACTAATGCACATATGAATAGTTTAAAAAATGAAATGAATCCCCAAATATCTTGTACTCCACAATTCTGTCAATACTTGAGCTATGTCCACTCCTCTGGTTTACAAAATTCATAACCTTCTGAGAGCAGAAAGTGGTCTCAACAAACTGAACCATCTCTTTAGCCCCTTAACCTTTATTTTAATGTTCAACCCTTTTATGTAATTATAATACAAGAGTTATCAAAATCAGCCAGGCATGGTGGCATATGGCTTTAATCCCAGAGTTCATTTCATAGCAGAAGGGATTCCTAGTAATCCCTTCTAGGCCCACAGCTCTTGCCGCTCTGTTTTATACAGCACTGATGTGTGTACTGACTCTTCTCACTACTTACAGTATAAGCACATGGCCATCACTCTTGCTCTCTGTAGGCATAATACTGTTGTGTACCATGTAAAGGTTATCCATGTGTTCTTCAAATGGTGATTTCTTTGTCCTCACATCTTGTTTCACTATAGACATGGCATGGTAATGCTTATGACAAGAATCTCCTATCTCAAGTTTGTGTAAACAATTCTTGCCATTTTATTCTCTGCCTTGCCAATAAAAGCTGATCACCCAATGGCTGGGCAGAAGACAGAATAAGGCAGGACTTCTGCCAGTCAGCGGAAGGAAAGAGAAAGGAAGAGAGGTGCATATTAAGCCACAAGGAGGAACACAAGGTGTTCATAAGAGCTCAGCTTAAGTATGGGAGGCTCTATATGCAAGTATTATGGGGATTTTGGCTGGGAGCTAGTCACATCAGTTAGGGGATTAAGACAGATCAACCGACTGCCCAGGCAGGTGCTGAGATGAAGCTTGAGAGTAAACCTTGGTCTCTGGGTCATTATAGGAGAACTGGCTAGGATAAAGAAAAACAGCTGCCACATTAATTTAGTACATACATTTACATTAAAATTAACATTTACAACTCTCCCTCTCCCTCTCTACACACACACACACCCTAAAATTGCTGAAGAAGGACTTGGACTCAGCAATAGAACTACAAATTCTCACAAATGCTGTATTATACTAACTTATGATTTAAAGATAAGTCTCACAAAAGAAAATAAATATATCCATAAAACATCATGTAACAGGACTTTACAGATATCTTAGACTCATTTCATTAAACAATGTGTGATCTCTGATCCATGGATGTCTTTTCAGCAGGATCATGAGCTTCAACATCCCAGTATCTTTCTGCAAATACCTTTTGTTTAACTACTTTGACTGAGACATGATGTCTAGTGGTCTCTTCTTCACTACAATTATTTCAGAATTTGAAGTATCACTGAATTCAGTCTCACATTCAGTGGTTACATGGATGTCCACTCTAGGTGTGCATAGATACAGGGACAGAGATCACTGCACATCCGCATGGTGTGTGAGGCATGGTACATGAGGGGGTTCTGCCCAGAAAATAGGACTTTCCCTCCCTGTGAGTCACTGGGCACACAATGAAAACTTTTAACTTCTAAGAAAAGAGATAGACACTAGAAAATGGGAAGACACACCCATGGGTTGGTAGAATTAATATTTTGAAAATGGCCATTTTACCAAAGCTATTTACAGATGCAATGTGGTCCCACTCAAAATCTCCATGTCAAACTTTATGAAAATAGAAAAAAAGTCATAAAACTCATATGGAACCACAAATGATCCCAGATAGCGAAAGCAATTCTTTGCAAAAATAGCAATGCTGAAGGGAATACCTCTCCAGATTTCAAAACATACACAGAGCTATGGTGATGGAAACAGAACATTACTGGCACAAAGGCAGGCAGGTAGACCAGTGGCTCAAAATACAAGATCCAAATGTGAATACAGCTAATTAGGGCCTTCTAGTAATTGACAAAGATGTCAGAACACACACTAAAGAAAGCCTTTTCAACAAATGAAACTGGGAAAACTGGATGTTCACATATCGAAGAATGAAAATAGACCCCTATCTACTGCCCTGTAAAAACTTAGGTTCAAATGGATCAAAGACTTCAATGAGAAACCCGAAACACTGAAACTGCTTGAGGAAAATACAGGCAGTGTCCTTCTAGAAACAGATACAGGAAAGGACTGTATGATCCAGGAACTGAAATCACCAATTGACAGATGGGTCCTCGCCTTTATCCTGGGTAACTAGGATACAAGTATTTGTAATATGTAGTCTGCCATTTAGATGTGCCAGCCTGGTCTACAAAGTGAGTTCCAGGACAGCTAGGACTGCACAGAGAAACCCTGTCTCCAAAAACCAAAAAAAAAAAAAAAAAAAAGGTTTATTTTTTTATTTTTATTTTTTATTGGGAATGGACCATGACAATCTATTTCTTTTTTTTTTTTAATTTTTTTTTTAATTAGGTATTTTCCTCAATTACATTTCCAATGCTATCCAAAAAGTCCCCAATACACTCCCCCCCCCCCCCCCTTGGCCCTGGCATTCCCCTGTACTGGGGCATATAAAGTTGGCAAGTCTAATGGGCCTCTCTTTCCAGTGATGGCTGACTAGGCCATCTTTTGATAAAAATGCAGCTAGAGTCAAAAGCTCCTGGGTACTGGTTAGTTCATAATAATGTTCCACCTATGGGGTTGCAGTTCCCTTTAGCTCCTTGGATACTTTCTCTAGCTCCTCCATTGGGGGCCCTGTGATCCATCCAATAGCTGACTGTGAGCATCCACTTCTGTGTTTGCTAGGCCCCGGCATTGTCTCAGAAGAGACAGCTATATCTGGGTCCTTTCAGCAAAATATTGCTAGTGTATGCAATGGTGTCAGCGTTTGGAAGCTGATTATGGGACGGATCCCTGGATATGGCAGTCTTTAGATGGTCCATCCTTTCTTCACAGCTCCAAACTTTATCTCTGTAACTCTTTCCATGGGTGTTTTGTTCCCAATTCTAAGAAGGGGCACAGTGTCCACACTTTGGACTTCGTTCTTCTTGAGTTTCATGCGTTTAACAAATTGTATCTTATATCTTGGGTATCCTAAGTTTTTGGGCTAATATCCACTTATCAGTGAGTACATATTGTGTGAGTTCTTTTGTGAATATGTTACCTCACTCAGGATGATGCCCTCCAGATCCATCCATTTGCCTAGAAATTTCATAAATTCATTCCTTTTAATAGCTGAGTAGTACTCCATTGTGTAAATGTACCACATTTTCTGTATCCATTCCTCTGTTGAGGGGCATCTGGGTTCTTTCCAGCTTCTGGCTATTGTAAATAAGGCTGCTATGAACATAGTGGAGCATGTGTCCTTCATACCGGTTGGAACATCTTCTGGATATATGCCCAGGAGAGGTATTGCTGGATCCTCTGGTAGTATTATGTCCAATTTTCTGAGGAACCGCCAAACTGATTTCCAGAGTGGTTGTACCAGCTTGCAATCCCACCAACAATGAAGGAGTGTTCCTCTTTCTCCACATCCTCGCCAGCATCTGCTGTCACCTGAATTTTTGATCTTAGCCATTCTGGCTGGTGTGAGGTGGAATCTCAGGGTTGTTTTGAGTTGAATTTCCCTGATGATTAAGGATGTTGAACATTTTTTCAGGTGCTTCTCAGCCATTCGGTATTCCTCAGGTGAGAATTCTTTGTTCAGTTCTGAGCCCCATTTTTTAACGGGGTTATTTGATTTTCTGGAGTCCACCTTCTTGAGTTCTTTATATATATTGGATATTAGTCCCCTATCTGATTTAGGATAGGTAAAGATCCTTTCCCAATCTGTTGGTGGTCTTTTTGTCTTATTGACGGTGTCTTTTGCCTTGCAGAAGCTTTGCAACTTTATGAGGTCCCATTTATCGATTCTCAATCTTACAGCACAATCCTTTGCTGTTCTATTCAGGAATTTTTCCCCTGTACCCATATCTTCGAGGCTTTTCCCTACTTTCTCCTCTATAAGTTTCAGTGTCTCTGGTTTTATGTGGAGTTCCTTAATCCACTTAGATTTGACCTTGGTACAAGGAGATAGGAATGGATCAATTCGCATTCTTCTACATGATAACTGCCAGTTGTGCCAGCACCATTTGTTGAAAATGCTGTCTTTTTTCCACTGGATGGTTTTTGCTCCCTTGTCAAAGATCAAGTGACCATAGGTATGTGGGTTGAACTCAGGGTCTTCAATTCTGTTCCATTGGTCTACTTGTCTGTCGTTATACCAGTACCATGCAGTTTTTATCACAATTGCTCTGTAGTACAGCTTTAGGTCAGGCATGGTGATTCCACCAGAGGTTCTTTTATCCTTGAGAAGAGTTTTTGCTATCCTAGGTTTTTTGTTGTTCCAGATGAATTTGCAGATTGCCCTTTCTAATTCGTTGAAGAATTGAGTTGGAATTTTGATGGGGATTGCATTGAATCTGTAGATTGCTTTTGTTAAGATAGCCATTTTTACAATGTTGATCCTGCCAATCCATGAGCATGGGAGGTCTTTCCATCTTCTGAGATCTTCTTTAATTTCTTTCTTCAGGGACTTGAAGTTCTTGTCATACAGATCTTTCACTTCCTTAGTTAGAGTCATGCCAAGGTATTTTATATTGTTTGTGACTATTGAGAAGGGTGTTGTTTCCCTAATTTCCTTCTCTGCCTGTTTATCCTTTGTGTACAGAAAGGCCATTGACTTGCTTGAGTTAATTTTATATTCAGCTACTTCACCGAAGCTATTTATCAGGCTTAGGAGTTCTCTGGTGGAATTTTTAGGGTCACTTATGTATACTATCATATCATCTACAAAAAGCGATATTTTGACTTCTTCTTTTCCGATTTGTATCCCCTTGATCTCCTTTTGTTGTTTAATTGCTCTGGCTAGGACTTCAAGTACAATGTTGAATAGGTAGGGAGAGAGTGGGCAGCCTTGTCTAGTCTCTGATTTTATGGGATTGCTTCCAGCTTCTCACCATTTACTTTGATGTTGGCTACTGGTTTGCTGTACATAGCTTTTATCATGGTTAAGTATGGGCCTTGAATTCCTGATCTTTCCAAGACTTTTATCATGAATGGGTGTTGGATTTTGTCAAATGCTTTTTCAGCATCTAACGAGATGATCATGTGGTTTTTGTCTTTGAGTTTGTTTATATAATGGATTACATTGATGGATTTTCGTATATTGAACCATCCTTGCATCCCTGGGATGAAACCTACTTGGTCAGGATGGATGATTGTTTTGATGTGTTCTTGAATTCAGTTAGCGAGAACTTTATTGAGGATTTTTGCATCAATATTCATAAGGGAAATTGGTCTGAAGTTCTCTATTTTTGTTGGGTCTTTATGTGGTTTAGGTATCAGAGTAATTATGGCTTCATAGAATGAGTTGGGTAGAGTACCTTCTGATTCTATTTTGTGGAATAGTTTGTGAAGAACTGGGATTAGATCTTCTTTGAAGGTTTGATAGAACTCTGCACTAAACCCATCTGGTCCTGGGCTTTTTTTAGCTGGGAGACTATTAATGACTGCTTCTATTTCTTTAGGGGATATGGGACTGTTTAGCTCGTTAACTTGATCCTGATTTAATTTTGGTACCTGGTATCTGTCCAGAAATTTGTTCATTTTGTCCAGGTTTTCAAGTTTTGTTGAGTATAGCCTTTTGTAGAAGGATCTGATGGTGTTTTGGATTTCTTCAGGGTCTGTTGTTATGTCTCCCTTTTCATTTCTGATTTTGTTAATTAGAATACTTTCCCTATGCCCTCTAGTAAGTCTGGCTAAGGGTTTATCTATCTTGTTGATTTTCTCAAAGAACCAGCTCCTCGATTGGTTGATTCTTTGAATTGTTCTTGTTTCCACTTGGTTGATTTCATTTCTGAGTTTGATTTTTTCTTGCCGTCTACTCCTCTTGGGTGAATTTGCTTCCTTTCGTTCTAGAGCTTTTAGGTGTGTTGTCAAGCTGCTAATGTGTGCTCTTTCTAGTTTCTTTTTGGAGGCACTCAGAGCTATGAGTTTTCCTCTTAGAAATGCTTTCAATGTGTCCCATAAGTTTGGGTATGTTGTGGCTTCATTTTCATTAAACTCCAGAAAGTCCTTAATTTCTTTCTTTATTCCTTCCTTGACCAAGGTATCATTGAGAAGAGTGTTGTTTAGTTTCCACGTGTGTGTTGGCTTTCTATTATTTTGTTACTGAAGATCAGTCTTAGTCCATGGTGATCTGATAGGATGCATGGGACAATTTCAATATTTTTGTATATGTTGAGGCTTGTTTTGTGACCAATTTTGTGGTCAATTTTGGAGAAGGTACCGTGAGGTGCTGAGAAGAAGGTATATCCTTTTGTTTTAGGATAAAATGTTCTGTAGATATCTCTCAGATCCATTTGTTTCATAACCTCTGTTAGTTTCCTGTGTCCCTGTTTAGTTTCTGCTTCCATGATCTGTCCATTGGTGAAAGTGGTGTGTTGAAGTCTCCCACTATTATTGTGTGAGGTGCAATGTGTGCTTTGAGCTTTACTAAAGTATCTTTAATGAATGAGGCTGCCCTTGTATTTGGAGCATAGATATTCAGAATTGATAGTTCCTCTTGGAGGATTTTACCTTTGATGAGAAGTGTCCTTCCTTGTCTTTTTTGATGACTTTGGGTTGGAAGTCAATCTTATCAGATATTATAATGGCTACTCCAGCTTGTTTCTTCCTACCATTTGCTTGGAAAATTGTTTTCCATCCTTTCATTTTGAGGTAGTGTCTATCTTTTTCTCTGAGATGAGTTTCCTGTAAGCAGCAAAATGTTGGGTCCTGTTTCTGTAGCCAGCCTGTTAGTCTATGTCTTTTTATTGGGGAGTTGAGTCCATTGATATTAAGAGATATTAGGGAGAAGTAATTGTTGCTTCCTTTTATTTTTGTTGTTAGAGTTTGTGGTCTGTTCTTGTGGCTGTCTTCTTTTAGGTTTGTTGAGGGATTACCTTCTTGCTTTTTCTAGGATGTGGTTTCCATCCTTGTATTGGTTTTTTTCTGTTATTATCCTTTGAAGGGCTGGATTTATGAAAAGATAATGTGTGAATTTGGTTTTGTCGTGGAATACTTTGGTTTCTCCATCTATGGTAATTGAGAGTTTGGCTGGGTATAGTAGCCTGGGCTGGAAATTGTGTTCTCTTAGTTTCTGTATAACATCTGTCCAGGCCCTTCTGGCTTTCATAGTCTCTGGTGAAAAATCCGGTGTAATTCTGATAGGCTTGCCTTTATATGTTACTTGACCTTTTTCCCTTACTGCTTTTAGTATTTTATCTTTATTTAGTGCATTTGTTGTTCTGATTATTATGTGTCGGAAGGAATTTCTTTTCTGGTCCAGTCTATTTGGAGCTCTGTAAGCTTCTTGTATGTTCATGGGCATCTCTTTCTTTAGGTTTGGGAAGTTTTCTTCTATAATTTTGTTGAAGATATTTGCTGGTCCTTTGAGTTGAAAATCTTCATTCTCATCTACTCCTATTATCCGTAGGTTTGGTCTTCTCATTTTGTCCTTGATTTCCTGGATGTTTTGAGTTAGGATCTTTTTGGATTTTGTATTTTCTTTGATTGTCGTGCCGATGTTCTCTATGGAGTCTTCTGCACCTGAGATTCTCTCTTCCATCTCTTGTATTCTGTTGCTGATGCTCGTATCTATGGTTCCAGATTTCTTTCCTAGGGTTTCTATCTCCAGCGTTGCCTCAATTTGGGTTTTCTTCATTGTCTCTACTTCCCTTTTTAGGTATTGGATGGTTTTATTCAATTCCATCACCTGTTTGGTCTGGTTTTCCTGCAATTCTTTAAGGGATTTTTGTGCTTCCTCTTTAATGTCTTCTACCTGTTTAGCAGTGTTCTCCTGCAATTCTTTAAGGGATTTTTGTGCTTCCTCTTTAATGTCTTCTACCTGTTTAGCAGTGTTCTCCTGTATTTCTTTAAGTGTGTTATTAAAGTCCTTCTTGATGTCCTCTACCATCATCATGAGATATGCTTTTAGATCCGGGTCTAGCTTCTCCGGTGTGTTGGGGTGCCCTGGACTGGGCAAAGTGGGAGTGCTGGGTTCTGATGATGGTGAGTGGTCTTGGTTTCTGTTAGTAAGATTATTACGTTTACCTTTCGCCATCTTGTAATCTCTGGGGTTAGTTGTTATCGTTGTCACTGTTTAAAGATTGGAGCAGACGCTGTGTTCCACTCACCAGAAGTCTTAAGATCCTGTGGTGGGTGTCGTGGGTAGCTGGTGGGTGTCAGCTGACCCTGCGCCCTAGCTACCCCGGTGCTGGTCAGGCCGGAAGAGGCTTGTGGCCCTACTCAGGCCAGTTTTCTGCCTCCCCAACCAAAGCAGTCTCAGGTCCCGCGCGCAACTGGATTGGAGCAGAAGCTGTGTTCCACTCACCAGAAGTCTCAAAATCCTGTGGCGGGTGTTGTGGGTAGCTGGCGGGTGTCAGCTGACCCTGCGCCCTAGCTACTCCGGTGCTGGTCAGACCGGAAGAGACTTGTGGCCCTACTCAGGCTGGTTTTCTGCTTCCCTAACTAATGCAGTCTCAGGTCCCGCGCGCAATTGGATTGGAGCAGAAGCTGTGTTTCACCCACCAGAAGTCTTAAGATCCTGTGGCGGGTGTTGTGGGTAGCTGGCGAGTGCCAGCCGACCCTGCGCCCTAGCTACCCTGGTGCTGGTCAGACCGGAAGAGGCTTGTGGCCCTACCAAGTTGATTATTTTTAATTGTGCTAAGCATGAGTGCTTTTCTGTATGTGTGTATGTGTGTGTGTGTGTGCACGAACACATGTAAGCAAGCCCAAAAGTAGTAAATGCTCCTTACCAACAGCTGGGCCATCTTTTCAGCCCTGGAGTTTATTTCAAATAAAGTATATGAGTGCCCCAATGACTGCATTAAGCCTCTAATGTGGCTCTGTATGATAAATGCCTGAAGAGAGGTTGTACTGTAGAACACAGACCATTTAAACCAGCTTCCAATATTTCCTGTGTATCAAAGTCACAGGAATACCTAATACTAATCTTAGATACTTTTTTTTGTTTGTTTGTTTGTTTTTTTGTTTTTGTTTTTTTTTTTTCGAGACAGGGTTTCTCTGTATAGCCCTGGCTGTCCTGGAGCTCACTTTGTAGACCAGGCTGGCCTCGAACTCAGAAATCCACCTGCCTCTGCCTCCCGAGTGCTGGGATTAAAGGCGTGCGCCACCACGCCCGTCCACTTTTTAATTTTCAAATATATTTTATTTACATATTTGTTACAGATTTTTTTTTACACATTCTGAAATTTTTATGATAACTTTACTAATAAACAAAATAGTTAAAATCCTTTTTCAACTTACCTGTGCTGCCCGTAATTCTGCTAGAAGATCTGTAAAACTCTGGTTTTTTGTGGGTTCTGTATTTTCAACTGCTTGAGACAGAAAACGATTTTTGTGCATCTGTTCTCTGATTAAAAAAAATATTTTTTCTTAAAAAAACCCAAGATACCTCTTTTATTCAATACAACATACTGTTAATGAGCGCAAATGACATGGATCTCTAGAAACGTCAAAGGGAAGGTGGCTGGGGATGCTGTACTTTTCACTGTAGAAGAACAAAAATCCTTCCATTCTGGCTTAATTGAAATGTAAAACCATTGCTTCTACCTCTCAGAGAAATGAAGGGTCTCAGAAAATGTGCTGATTTTCTGGAGCTTTCTGTGCACTCCTGGTCTCAGTGTTGCTACCTATCTTCTGACAAACACAAACTCCAAGGTTATACACAGAAACAAATAAAACCAAAACCTAGCTGGACCTCAGATTAAATTCTTAGACACTTACTCAAGAAATCTATTTAAGATAACATAGCCTTAATGTTCTAAATAAATCATCTAAATAGATTATTTGATCATGGAAGTTCATTAATTTGGGATTCTGGAGTACTTTCTAGAAGGCAGTTGGTAAAGATATTTCTTTATCTAGTATCTAGCACAGTCACATGGAATTCAAGCTGCTCTCTAAACTGCTGTGCGGCTGAGGATGGCCTCCAGGGAGCTGTGAGTACAGGTGTGTGTCATCAGGCATGGCTGCTGCATGGATGACTACTGGGGACTGAACCAGGACTTGCTAAAATCTCCAGTTCAGGTAGGATCTTTGCAGAGATCCTTATGAGGAACATTTGGAAAGAAGATGGAAGTATTTTCAAGAATCAAATCAGCACACCTGCAGGTGCATTCCTACCAAGGCTGGGCTAGCCCCTGCTCAGCTGGGCGAAAGCTGTGGAGCAACCGTCTACTCCTCAGAGCTCCCCGGTGGCACCAGAGTGAAGCTAGGCTCCCTGAGATCATACCCTTTATATCCTCTCCTTCCTCCTCTTCTTCTACTTTTCTACAATTATTGTTTCTTTTTGTCTTTCCAGAATTACCCTAATGTTATTCTGTTTCTACATAACCTAAGGCCAGGGTGAAACTGTGGTTCTTATTTTTAACTTCTGAATTGTTAGTCAAATCACTGCTTGGGGAATAATTAAGCATGCTAGGCTTATCTATGGACAAAGGCAAATGCTCTATTTTTAGTTTCTTAAAAGCAATGTCAAACTCACACGTGGATATACTAGCTATCAATTAGTAAAAGAAAAAAATCATCTCAATATATAATATGAATTATGAGACTGGAAGTCAGTATGCAAATGAAAAAAGATAGATGCACAAGTGCCATTTTCAAGAAAACTCCACATTATTAATACACCATGCTTAGAAACCATTAAGTACATGTAAAGATAAAAACTTCAAAAGAACTTACTTTAAAGAGGCCAACTCACTAAATAAATTCTGATTTTCTTTAAACATTCGCTCTTCATTTTTCTTATTTTGTTCCTGAAGATCTTTTACTTGATTATACAACCTTTCATTTTCCTTTTTAAAAAACAGAAAAATGGATTTTAGTTAAGTATAACATAAAATGAAATGTTAATAGAAAAATCACTTAAGTGATCTTTAAAATTTCCTGTTTTTAATTTTATAAATTTAAAATCTTTTTCATACATCTATTATCTTAGACAGCAAATTATCTAGACACAACTCTTTTGGAAATGCCAAAAATGTTTACTTGAAGAAAAAAAATGGAACAAAACACCCACGGAAGGAGTTACTGAGACAAAGTTTGGAGCTGAGACAAAAGAATGGACCATCTAGAGACTGCCATACCCGGGTATCCATCCCATAATCAGCCTCCAAACGCTGACACCATTGCATACACTAGCAAGATTTTGCTGAAAGGACCCAGATTTAGCTGTCTCTTGTGAGACTATGCCAGGGCCTAGCAAACACAGAAGTGGATGCTCACAGTCAGCTATTGGATGGATCACAGGGTCCCCAATGGAGGAGCTAGAGAAAACACCCAAGGTGATGAAGGGGTCTGCAACCCTATAGGTGGAACAACATTATGAATTAACCAGTACCCCCAGAGCTCGTGTCTCTAGCTGCATATGAATCAGAAGATGGCCTAGTCGGCCATCACTGGGAAGAGAGGCCCATTGGTCTTGCAAACTTTATATGCCTCAGTACAGGGCCAAGAAGTGGGAGTGGGTGGGTAGGGGAGCAGGGCAGGGGGAGGGTACAGGGGACTTTTGGGATAGCATTGGAAATGTAAATGAAGAAAATACCTAATTAAAAAAAAACATAAAAAAAGAGTTACAAAATTTCCCGAAACTGAAGGGTCTAGTGGTTAAGGAGTGTAGTAAACTGCACTTCCTCAGGGTAAATGTATAAAGAAGAGTGGAGATGGAGTCACCACATCCAATCACTGATGTGCTGAGCGAAGGGTGAGAAAGCCCAGGGGGACTATAGACTCGATACTAGTTTGGGTCAGAGGGGCTTCTAACAGTGAGGTAATTAGATATGGAACACATAGATCTATCTATGATTAGATTTACTGACCTCACTTTACATTGAGAATTTGTTGAAAATTAGGAGCTTTTGAGGAGGTAGCAAAAACTCTGGATTACCTCAGCATGTGTGGACCATCGCCCAGCAGAAAGCACATCAACACAACTTACGTATGTCTTCTGAGGCGACAGCAGACATACTTATGGGTCTATGAAATCTTAAAGTCCCTCTCTGTATGGCAAGATGAGACAGGGCATAAAGAATCTGGGTGGCTCTCACTACACTGGGGCAGCAGTGTGTGTGCTGGCAAAACACTCAGAGCAACTTACGTGAAAATGCTTTCGCCAAATCCTCTCTGGGTGATAAAGTACAGCTCAGAACTCAGATTATAGTTGTAAAAGACACTGTAATGAGGTGGAGGACAAGAGAGGAGAAACAGGACAGAAAGGGAGGCAGAGGAGGAAGGTAAGTCTTAATTAACCCTGTCCAGGTTTTCCCTCCTCGGAGAGACTGAAGGGTAATAGGATTGCACATGGTTTCACAGCAAGCAGACATTAGTCAATATCTAAAACGAGGTTTCTATTTAAATCAGAAATGATGCTCTTAGGTACTGTAATCTGGCTAATAAACGTTCATGACAGCAGACAGTGCATGTCTGTCCCTAGGACTTGGGAGGTGGATCACAACCTTGAGGTCCTCCTGGACTGTAAGTGAGTCCCAGGGCACAGGAGGGAGCCCAAGAGGGAAGTGGGGGTTGGGGGGGTGGTGGAGAAAAGGTGTGTGTGTGGGGGGCGAGGGAAGCCACTAGTCAAATTATTACCTTACTTATATCTGAATGCTACATGACCACAGCAGTATTTTAATATGCCTTATTTTTATAATTATTACCACACCTGCTGGTAGCCTTGAAGAAGTGTCTCTTGTTCTTGTATCTCTTTTTGAATTTGTTTCAGTTTTTCTCCAGTGAGGGGGTCAGATGTTTCTCCAAATTGTAGCCACCTCTGTTTTCTGCTTGTTTCTTCAAAGCTACTTAACTTTAAGAAAATGGAGGAATTGTTTTATTCACAGAGGAAAATGAAGTGAGGAAGATAAAGAGGTTGTCTGACCCAAAGCATCTCCCTTGGTGACCATACTGGGAAGTGCTATGACCACGGTCAAGTCAGCACAGGGATTTTCTGGGGAGAGAAGAGACTCAGAAACTAATGGCAACACACTGATTCTACACCGTCTCATGCTGTTTTTGCTAAAACTCTCACTTCTCTGAAGGCCATAATGAACTCCTTGATGTGTTTTTAAAAGGACAGCTGGTACAGGAAAATCATCCAAATGAGCCAGTTTCCCTTTTCCTCTTTCCACTTCACTCTTTTGTAAGGAGAGAACCAAGAATGAAGTCTGCATTTTATGTGGCAATTACATCATCAACAGCTCCAGGCACCAAGGATGACAAGGAATTTAGTAGGAAGCATAGGATTTTTGTTTTGTTTTGTTTGTTTTTAAATAAATAAAAAGGAAAATCAGAAGAGAGTGGTGTGTTTGTTACCTTGGCCTGAAGAATGTAGTTCTCTTGGTTCAGTTTGAAGAGCTCTCTCTCCTGTTGCCTCTTGAGGCTTTCCACTGTGTTCTCCAGTTCCTTCTCCTTCTCACAGAATGTCATTTTCATTTGCTCGATCAGTGCTTGTGCACCCGTCCATTTTTCCTCCGCATCCTGAGCTCTTTTCAACATTAGTAACTCTTTCTCTCTGTTCCCACCGTAGGGTCCCAAAGGCTCCTTTCAAAAAAGAAGCATTGCTTCATTATACTAGCTGAACCTTTAAGACTAGAACACAAACAGAAAAATAAAGACTGGAAATGACAAATGATAATAATGTTCCACTACATAGCTGTCTCTTGTGAGTCTATGCCAGTGCCTGGCAAATACAGAAGTGGATGCTCACAGTCAGCTATTGGATGGAACACAGGGCCCACAATAGAGGAGCTAGAGAAAGTACCCAAGGAGCTGAAGGGGTCTGCAACCCTATAGATGGAACAACAATATAAACTAACCAGTACCCCCAGAGCTCATGTCTCTAGCTGCATATGTAGCAGAAGATGGCCTAGTCGGCCATCACTGGGAAGAGAGGACCCTTGGTCTTGTAAACTTTACATGCCCCAGTACAGGGGTACGCCAGGGCCAAGAAATGGGAGTGAGTGGGTAGGGGAGCAGGGCGGGGGGGAGGGTATAGGGGACTTTTGGGATAGCATTTGAAATGTAAATGAAGAAAATATCTAATAAAAGAAATTTTTAAAAAAGAAAAGTTCCACTGCAAAGACACAGTAAGAGCAACGTGAACACAGAAATTTCATATTTTACTTGTATATATTAATCAATTGTGATATTTTCTTATATACAGTATACAATTAACACATACATACTTTATAATTTAGTTTTAAAATAATTTTAAGATATAAAATTAAAAATATTAAGATGAACTTCAATACCTACAGTGTGTAACTGGACAAAGGAATCATCTGAGGGGTCTTCAGGTCTCTTGGGTGTAGCTGGGCTACCTTCACGGTGAGGGGATGGTTTATTCGAAGCTGCAGGCTTGATGAGTTTTGTTCCAGATAGTATTTCTAAATATTGCAGACAACAGAAGAAAACATTACAAACACAAGACTGCAGGTGCATCTGGCAATGATGGACAGTAAGCATGAGGACAGGCAATGGGAAGGTAAATGACTGCCATAGGCTGAGAGCACCACACTGCCATAGTCCTTACATTATGGTCACTGCAGCCCCAGAAGTCACCCACAGTCAACATCTACTTTTGACCCAAGACACTTGAAATGATAGACGGAGCTAAATGAATGTGAGGAGACTGAGAAGCAGGGTGACTTTAAGGCTTCATCACCTTTGAACAAATTATTCTTTAAGATGGTTACAGTAAGGATATCCTTATGATGAATCAGAAAGAGCAAAACTGGTAATTATCAACAGCTTTAGTTGAGAGTCACTGTGCCTTGAGCACTATTTTGATACTCGATGTGTGATGGTATTACACCATCAATGGAACAATGTTCAATTTAGAGACCACCATAACAGCTGACCTAGGTCTGAGCTCAAAGGTTAATAGTACTGCTATAATTCAAGAGCATCATTTAACAAATTAGAAAAGAATGTGACAAACCTATATTTTGGCCAGATTTTCTGATTTCACAGTAACTTCTAAATCTCCAAAGGTAGAGATAATTGTGAGGCTGGCACACCATTCAGTTAGCAATAAGGACTGTAGAGGAAATACCTCGCTGGGTCTTAAAGCCCACATTCAAATTCGACCAGGTCTGATCATTCAATAAGCATTATCCAGGTGCCTTAAAGGTAAAGTCACTTCACATTTTGTATGTTTGTAGCAATTTCCTCAAGATCCAACTGTTTAAGCATAGTTTTTTTTTTAATTAAAAATATCACCATTTATTTGAAAATATAGAAAAGCTAAAAGAAGAAATAATTCAATACTTCCTCACAGAAAGATTTCATCTTTCTATTTTTTGGGAGGGGCATATAAAGGTTTTCCTTATGGTCATAATTACATTCAGTGTGCTTCACATGTTTCTAAAGAAAATTCTTAAAGCATCCATGAAAGAATGCAGTCACTGCAGATGCACCACGTGATCCCTTCCAGTCACTTGGTAGGCCTTACCATGACCAAGGGTGAGGTGTATCTTGTCCGCACACGACTCTGTTCAGAACCAGACAGCCAAAACCAGGTGGTTGTGTGTGTGAGTCTAGCCTGCCAGACTTTTTACAACAGACTTTTCCATTCCTGAAAATTTTTTCATGTGTAAACCATGATTGTGCCGGGTGCCCAAGGAGGCCAGCAGGGCACCGAATCCTCTGGTATGGGAGTTACAGACAGTTATGAGCTACCATGTAGGCGCTGGCAACGGAACCAGATTCTCTGCAAGAGTAGCAAGGGCTCTTAATAGTTGAGACACCATCTGGTATTCCCGCCCCCCTTCCCCCTTACCTAAGAAAGAAAAACAGCTGTCCTTTAGAGGCCCAATAAGCAGCTGACTGAGACAGATGTAGATACTTATACCCAGCCATAGAAATGAAGTTGGGGACACCGTGGTTGAATTAGGGGAAGAATGGAAGAAGGGGGGGCTGGGTAACCCACAGAAAGACCAGTAGTCTCAACTAACCTGGACCCCTGGACCCACTGAGCCACTAACCAGGCAGGATACACCAACTGGTCTGAGGTCTCTGACACATATATAACAGAGAACTGTCTGGTCTGGCCTCAGTGGGAGAAGATGTGCCTAATCCTTGAGAGACTTTTGAGGCCCCAGAGTAGGGAGGGGGAGGCCTGGGGCTGGGGAAGCATCATCTTGGAGACAGGGAAGAGGAGGAATGGGGTGAGGAACTGTGAGAGGGGGAATAATGGCTGGATTGTTAAATAGTAATAATAATAATAAATAATAATGAAATTCAAACAGCAAAATATTACAGAATTAGAACCCTAAAGCTCTTTTTGAAGAAACAATGCATTAATGACATTCAATCAAGAAGAAATATACCAAAATAATTCCACGTTGGTAAGAGACATTCAATTTCCTTCATAACCAGAAGCATGAACTAAATCTCCAAACTGAGAGAAGTATGGTTACAAGAGAGAATAAATATACCTTGAAAACATAAGCCTACTGCTTGTGTGGCATGGGAAAAGGGAATATATCATTTTATATTTCCTGGATGGGAAGAGGAAGTGACTGGCAATACCTAACACTGACACGAAACCAGGAAACACCAATCTGGCTTTAGCAATCTCTAACAATGGTTCTCAATCTGTCCTTGTAATCCAAGGACACTGCCTTCCCTCTAATAGATATCTAGCTCTGTCATGAGCAGAGAGGTGTGCTTAGCTCAACAAAACTGGCTCTTTAAACCATATGCAAGTTGTGGTGGCCACAGCTCTAGTCAAAAGATGGAAGCAAAAGGCTCCAGGTAAGTGTTCCAGGGAAGAAATCCTACTGAAAACACTGAGGATCCGGCTGCTCTACTGTCATTTTATAGACAGAATGTGGACACAGACATCATCTTGTAAGAATGGAGCTGGAGGGAGCTGGAGAATGGTCAGTGGTTATGAGCATGTATTTTTCTTGCAGAGGACCTCAAACCCATATCAAGTGGCTCACAATCACCTGTAACTCCAACTCCAGAGGGATGTGATGCCTCTGTGGTCACCTGTACACATGTGGACATATTCACACACACACACACATACACACAACACACACACACACACACACAAATAATAAAAATAAATCTTAAAAAAGTCAGAAGCCACACTGGATTCTTCTACATGAACGAAGGGATCTGGTTCCTTCCCTAGCTGTAGCTCTTAACTCTCCATTTCTGGATCAGTGCTAACTAACATCACAAAGAAAAGAGTTTTATTTGGGTAAGCAAAAGGACTTTTTATTTTTTTATTCAAACCCAATGTTGATGTGAACCGAATTCTCGACACTTCCACATACCAGTTTGCTTCCCAAGGAACCCAACCTGTAACAATTAACCACTCTAAAAGAATTATAGTTCTGAGTAAGTATTGTTACTCTGGGTAAATTATCAATAAACACACACACACACCAGTCTAAAGAGAGAGTAAAGGTCAATGAAAGAACATTATTTGTCCATAACTTCATTTTTTAGTATAAAAATGAGTAATGTGCTTTGATTCTGATACAAATACAGTGAGATTTTTAAATATGGGAAAACAAGTGTAGATTAGTTAACTTTACTCTATCAACCCATTGTTCACCTTGATCCTTTCTCAATCACCGTGCCACAACTGCCTTCACGTGCAATGATTTCACCATCCTCAGGCTTTGGTTCCTTAATGGCCCCCTCCCTCAGCTGCTCACCCACACTGGCATGATTGAGGTTCTCACCACCAATCACAAAACGACCTTCTAACCTGCACCTTAGTACCTGCTGGATGCTGCTTCATCTTCACTGCTATCTGACAGTCCATGCTAGATTTCTGGGAAGGAAGCAAACACAAGGAGGATTCCTATTTCCTCCCTGTAGCAGCATCTATTCAACTGGCAGCTTGTTCTCTCTTTCTGTGCCTCCACATTTCTTAGAACTCAGGACTGTCCACATTGCCAGCTAGTGAAGTCCTACTGTGCACCATTACAGTTTTTCTAAGGCAAGACCACCACCCTGGCACTTACTCCTCTACCTACTACACTGCCCATTCTTCTCCTTTTACTCAGTCTTTCCTAACAGCATACTCATATACAGTCACCACTGCCACCAAGAGCAAAACCAAAAGTTTCTTTTCTTAAAAAAATAAAAGCAGGTTTATTTATGTTATGTATTTGAGAGTTTTGTCTATATGTATGTCTGCACACTAGAAGAGGGCATCAGAGTTTATTTTAGACAGTTATGCACTGCCTTGTGAGTGCTAGAGCTTAGGACTCTGGAAGAGCAGCCAGTGCTCCTAGGTGCTGAGTCATCTCTCCAGTTACTCTTTTTTTTTTTTTAAACTTAAAAATATTTACTTAATATTGTGGGTGCATGTGTGTGGTGTGTGTGGAGGTGTAGAAGCCAGAGACCAACTTTAGGAGTTGGATCTAGGACCAATGCTGGTTGCTAGGATGGAGTGGCAAACATCTTCATCCACCGTGCTATTGCACTGACCCCCAAAGCATCTCTTAACTCCTCTCCCCCAGTCATCTATGCCATCTTCTGTCTTTCACAGGCACTTTCCTCCAGCATGTTCTATTACTTGAAGCACTAACTCTACCTCATCCTCTCCTCCTCCCATTCAGTCTGCTTTGCCTGGTCTGCGATTCAGGGAAATGACCTACATTGCTGATGGCTACCTGCTTGTTAAAACCAAAGGCAGCTCTCAGTCCTGCTTCTTCCCCTGTGGGCAGCAAATGGCAGAGTAGAGCGTCCTTGAGATACAGCTTCCCTAGACTAGAAATTCTGTCAAGGTTCCTCCTGCTCACTCTGCCTGCTCTTCAGACCCTCGTTCTGTTTGATCTCCTATAGTGGTTCTACCTTTACATATATTTTCAATATTCTCATCAACCGCTTTTCACTGTTTTTACTGCCACTGTCTTGGGTCAAAAGCTGTAAATGTAAAATGTAAACTGAAGTCAGCCCCAAAGGAATATAGAGTTCTTTACTATTCCACAAAACCAAAAAAAATTAAAGAATGCACTCTATGTATCCAGTTCTGGCTTGATAAGAATATACTCTTACCTTTTTTTCTAAATTGATTTGAGGTGGGAATGGATCTCACACTTTTAGTTTTTGTATTATCCTTTGAAGTTTTCTTTTCAAGGGCTGAAAATAACTGGAGTGGTGAACTGGGTTTGCCGTAGCCTGAGCTCCGAGCTGATGCGTACAGTCCACTCTGTGGCTTTCTCTTAGGCAAAGAAGGTGTGCTTCTGGCCTTCTTACATGGAACCTGTTTACCAATGACAGGCACCTCTTCCCCAGCCCCGAGCTGGGACCTGGAAGTCTGCATATAACAAGGACAAGCCCTCTAGTATTAGAATGAACTTCAACCACTATTACAAGTGAAAATTAACAAATGGCAAGATTGTGATTAGCAAACAATGAGGTTTGTAAAGGGCAAACTATTATAGCAAGGGTCTCTACCTCATTAGAATTTCAGTGTTTTGAAACCTATCCTCAAAGTTAGCATTAGGACAAAGTACTTCAAACTAATAAGCTTGTAACTATGTGGCTACCAGTACAATGAAGACATCCAGGATGAAGATATTTTGAAATGACAATCAAAATAGTATGTTTCTTTTCTCTGGATTTAAGGTACATTAACAATAGCTACACTGGTGACGGTTAGTGAACTGTCAACCCGACAGTCCTGCTGCGGTTGGGAGACTCTCCTGATGGTGGTGAGCAGGCTCACCATCATTCCCTGCCTGGGATCCCAGACGACACAGAAGGGGAAAGGAACTTTGCTGCACCTGCATTCATTGCTCTGGTCCTCTTCATTTCTGCTGCCTTGACTTTCCCATCATGGTGGGCTATACCTTGAACTGTGAGCCAACAAACCCTTTCCTTTTCCCCCAAGTCACTTTTCCCCCCATAGTATTTTCTCACAGTAACAATAAAGACACTAATGCAACACGCTGCCTCACTTCACAGAATTGAGAAGCTTTATAGGTGAGAAAGTCAAAGTAAAATATTGGAACCTGGGACCTATAAAGCAAAAACATAAAAACAGAGAAAGAAGGACCAATGAGATGTGAATTTTGCCACAGTTGCTAATCACAATCCTGTAAAATGCCAACTCTCCTGTGGTGCAGACTATGAGGGAGATGAGCCATGAGCAATGCGGTAATACAGAGACGACTTCTGAAACTGTCCAAGTCTTACACTCACTTAAAGGGTAAGAGACAGAAAAGAAAAGGCAAGAGAGAACCACAAGGAATGGCGCACGCCTTTAATCCCAGCACTCGGGAGGCAGAGGCAGGCAGATTTCTGAGTTCGAGGCCAGCCTGGTCTACAAAGTGAGTTCCAGGACAGCCAGGGCTACACAGAGAAACCCTGTCTTGAAAAACCAAAAAAAAAAAAAAAAAAAAAAAAAAAAAGAAAGTGAATGCTACTTTGGGGCTACTTTGAGCTTGGAGACTGGACATTCTGGTAATAAGTCCCACCCACAGGAAAGACAGCACCCAAAGATGATGTCATCAGCCCCATTAATCCAAGCACACACATCTCACCTGGTTCGTTTTGTCATCCTGAGGTAATAGTGAGGGGTTAACAGATGTTTTCTTCTTCAAAATCTCCAGGTACATTTTGTCCAAATGCTCCTCTGTAGCTGGACAGCTGCTGCCCACGCCCTCATCTGCTGTCCTGTGTAGAACCACACTCTCATTGTGTTTGTGGGGAAATTGGATCACATGTCTAGTGTCTTGAGACACAGTGTTTGTGTTCGTCTTCAGGGGTAAAGAGCCTACAGATTCAGCTTCTTTACTGTCCGCTGCTTTCTTAAGGCTACAGAATAAAACAGAGCACAGTATAAACTGAAGGTAGCATGAATTTCTCAGCTACCCACCCACATTTGTACATACGCATGAACTGTTAACTACTGAGATGAAGCTACAATGCTAAATCTGTCGTTACAGCACAACACGACAAAATCAATACCAACTGCCCAGGACACACAGGTTATGATGTACCTGCTTACATTTTTTCTGTTCTCTTGAGGCAGGGCCTAATGTAGCCTAGGCTGGCCTCTTACTCCCATTTTCGTAGAGGATGATCCTGAACTCCTGACTCTTCTAACTCTGAGTGCTGAGATTACAAGCATGTGTAATTCTAATTTCAGATAATTTTAATGCAGCACAGTAATTTTTATCCACAATTTCTTATTAAATCCACATGTACTTGAAGTATGGAAATTTTTTAAAAATAAATCTCTGTAAGACTAAGGTTATTATAATTTATAACAAGAAATCATGGAGTATAAAAACTAAAAAGCATAAAATAACCAAAGCATAGAAAAAATTTAAAACACAAAGAAAAAAAATCACCAGAATTTTAAAATAAAGCATTTGCCATTTAATGAACTAAAACAAATTAGGTAAGTATTAAAAAGTCAGAAATATGGGTTGGAGACAGCCTGCTGCTCTTATGAGGACCTGGTTTCAATTCTCAGCTCCCATAGACTGACTTACAACTGCCTGGATCTCTAGTTCCAGGGGTTTCAAATCCCTCTTCTGGCTCCCATGGGTATTAGGCAAGCATGTGGTGCACTGAGATATATGTAGGAAAAAAATTCATATACATATTTTTTCTAAATCTAAGAAATATAACTCAAGGAATGTCCTATATTTGGTTAAATACCAGTAAACCACAAGGGTTCTAAAAATAGGAATATCTTATGATTTTTAATTGAAGAATAGTTTAAGAGGCTACAATTTCTATATTATGTAGACAGTTACTCAGTAAATGTTGGAAATGCCTAAAGCACTTAAAACCAATGGGAGAAATATCAGGCTCTTCCTTGTTTGTGGCAGCAGAGGATGTGTAGATGCTAAACCAAAGTGTTTCCTGTTCTTGCTGGGTACCAACTAGGCTGCATTCCTTGCTCCCTTGCATTGGGATGGGATCATTTATTAATTCTTGCCATTAGAATGTGAGTGCTGGGATAGGTGGGATTTAGGTGTCAGGAAACTGATAGTAGAGGCTAGAGAAAGGTAATTATGTTTTCATGAAAAACATTGCTAATCTTTTACCTACAACTTCACACGAGGCAGACTACATGACACATCTGGGGTAGTAAGAGCAATAGGAATAAGCAGGTGGCTAGAGAAGATATAATGATGGGAAGTGCTGGTTATTACTGGCTATGACTGGCTATTACAAGAAACCAGATGAACTCAGGACAGAATGGGCTCCTGTAGAGGACTGACAAGAAAAAAACCTATTGGGCTTTCTCTTCATGTCTAGACATCAGCAACAGGACTCACTCTGGGAAGATGGTATGAGAAATAGAGTTTCATTAGAATTCTCAGTTCAAAGAGTGCCTGGGTGTCTCTCACAAGAGCCATATATCCTGTGTGGTCTTTGGGGTCGTTGTTCCAGAGGGTCAAGAACCAAACACATCAAGTAGATTTAAAATTTCATCTAGCAAAGACCTTTCAATCGAACATGGAATGTGGAGCTGACTAGAGCCAAACAGGCCAGAAGCATCACTGACCCAGGTGTGACTGAGAGAGAAGTGATGGCTGATGGCTAAAGATTTAAAATGTGCTAACAGCTGCACTGACATTTCTGAAATTATTGTTCCCTGCATCATGTAGTGATATTTGTTTTCATTTTATTTGCTATCTGTTCATTCTATTATTTTTTGAGGTATACATATTTAACATAAGATTTACCATCTTTACTATTATAAGTGCTTATTTCAGTGGTAAAACATTATGATTGTTATGTTGAACAAATGTTACAGCACCCATGCCCATATTCTGATTTTGTGAAGCTGAAACTCTGCAAGCATCAAAGATCCCCTCACCAAGCTACTGCTGGGGCTCCTGCCTTTCTTCTTTTTGTCCTATGACTTTGAAGTATTTCATATAGTTCAAACACACAGGGGCATATGGTGTTTGTTTTCTTCTTGGCTGACTTACTCCCCTTAGTACAACATCTTTGTGATGTAATTTTATGTCAACTTGATATAAGCTAAAATCATCCAAAAGGAAGAAAAATCAGTTAAAAAATGCTTCAGGAAGATGGGGCTGTAGGCAAGCCTGTAGGGAATTTTCTTAATTAATAATTGATGGCTGATATGATGCTGGCATTCCTGGGCTGGTGGTCCTGGGTTCTGTAAGGAGAGGCCGAGTAAGCCATGTAAGCACCACTCCTCCATGACCTCTGCATCAGCTCCTGTCTCAAGGTTCCTGCCCTGTGTGAGTTCCTGTCCTGGCTTCCTTTAATAATGAACTGCAGTATGAAAGTGTAAGCTGAATACACCCTTTCCTCCCCAAGTATCTTTTGGTCATGGTGCGTCATCACAGCAACAGTAACCCTAAACAAGATAATCCTCAAAATCAGTGGTGAGGATGGAGGGACTGGAACCTTTGTGCATTCCTGGTAGAAATGACAACCAGTACAGATGCTGTGAAAGATACTGCATCACAAAGAGTAAAAACAGATCCAGCATGATCCAGCCATTCCCTTTATAGGTATATACCAAAGCAGGATCTGCTGTAGAAAAGATATTTGTCCTCAGGTTTTAAACAATATAGAAATGTATGTTTTAGAATTCATAACATTAAAATAATTTTACAAGCTATCTAAGAAGAGCCTCTGTAACATCACTGAGTGGCAGGCTCTGCTCTGTATGCTGACTGGCACACAGCTCCGTGTGAGACCACACTTGCAATTTGAGGGGCAGATTTTAGCCTAAGCTTCTCTGTGTCATTTTCCTTTCAACTACCTAAGTAGGAACAAGGTCAAGAAATCACAAGCAGATTTACCCAATGAGAACATGGCAAAAGCTGGGGCTCAAAATGAATGTGGAAACACAAATTAGATAATGACTGGATGGTTTCATGGAATGTTTCAAGGAATCAGAGACTGGAACAATGCAGGTGGCTAGCATATGAACCGCCTGTGTTCTCTCATTAGGGACATATGACCTTAGACAGTTATTTTAAACTTAGACCTCAGTTTTCTTGTCTGTGAACCATGGAAAGCAATGGAACTAGATTCAGAGCTTCTGACAGGCTGAATTAACACGCACAAAGAATGTGTAGCTCTCGCTTACTGTTAGCATGTGATGTATGCTAAGTGTCATCACGCTGTGGTGAGGTGCCTGCTGGTATGTTCTAGGATGTGAGGGGAGGATATGACACTGCAAATGCTACATGAATGCAGAGTTGTCTGCAATAGGTTCCTGTGACTGTTACTCTGCCCTGAGGTGTGACAGAGCCCTGCAAACTCTGCCACCAAACCCTGGAGCTGCAGGATTTCCACGAAGTCTACTTCTCCCATGACCTTAGAGCTCAGCCAGTGAGATGATGGCCAGCTGGTGACTAAGTCAGAACTGATTAATAAAACAGAAAACCAATGATTCACATAAAAATACAATTAATTTCCTCCTCACAATGATTTGACTATCCATGTGCCACTGAAAGACGAGGAATCGTATTTCCAGTGAAAGCATTATAACTCATTAATGGCACCACCTTCTTAGTAGCTCTTTTTCTCTTGGTCTCAGGAGAATTTTAATGGAGACAGCAGTGGCACATGGGTAGACACACGGAAGCCTGTGTTTTCACTAATTCACTAGAACGATTCCACAGAATAAACGGCTATAAGATTCCCTGTGAAGTGAAATAGCAAACACTACTCAGCTAAGCAGCCATCCTACACAGGCACTGCCCAAACCTCCTACCTGATAGGCTGCAAGTCAAAGGCCCTGATCCCATAGGAATCGATCCTGATAGGCTTCATCAGCTCCTCCACTGTGGGCAAATCTAAGAGAGAAGAACAGTTAAATGAAAAACCAAAATCGATGCCTAAATTGCTTAATTTACACACTGAATCTCACCCAAATCACAGCTTCTCTACTTCATATAGTTAACAAATGGCATATGTAATAACCTAAGTTTGTATAACAAAACTGCACCAGGAGCTTTTTCTTTGAACTTATAAAATACATCTCTATTATCCATACCCAGACCAGACACACATTTGTTATGTATTTTCTTTTTAACCTCAATACTATTTTCTATTAAAAACATTAATATATATGTGTGTGTGTGTCAAATTTGCTGCTTAGTTTGGTCAAGGCACATTAGAATGTGAGCTGTATTCTACATTTAGCTCTAACTGTGGAGTTGATCCAGGTGGGGTTTCATTTGATCACGCCCTTTACATTCAAACACCAAGAAGTCATCACCACAAAAATTATATGCAAAATATTCTTCTAAAAATATTCTATTTAAAGATGATAAATAGAGAAATTCTGTCTGTTCACCCATCATCCGTCCACTAAGTCTGTCAGCTTTTACCGGACTCGGTGGTAGAGATGTTCTTTGAAGACTCTTCGTTTTCTTGAAGACCATCTTTTATGGAGCTCCTGACAGTTTGCACAGTGCTAGCCTCAATTCTTGGTTCGCCTGTGTCTCCCAGAGAATGAGCTACATGACAGTAAGCTTGGTGCAGGGCTTCAGTGTCACCACTGCTTTGTCCATAAGGAACACCTGTTGAAATAAATACAACTCCTGTGCATCACCTCATACAGACAAAACAGAGTCATTCCTTAGTCTCCCATGAATGGTGAACAAGGCTGCAGGACAACTGCATTACTACAAAAGTAGAGTCAAGCAAAACCTGGGTAAGCTATCAGCGTGAAGTCACAGCAAGGTGAGACCGGTCCTGATATAATTGTAAAGTCTAACTTTATCAACTGCTGCCTTCTCATGGTCCTCAACCAACATCTCTGCGCTGGGTAAAACTATTCTTACACTTTCTATATGGATGCATCCCTCTGAAGGACCCTGTCCTTGCCTTACACTAACATTTGTGCTCTGCTTGTGTGGTAGCATCTCAGTCTGTAATGGCTCTACTATAAGCATGTTCCTCTAATTCTGCAAACCACTGAGTATTTCAACATCTTGTTAAAACAACGATTACTCAAAGCTGTTTCTGAATGGCCAACTCCAGTCACGTGTCCTTTCTGGGCTTGTAAGACACCTGATATTAATTACCCTTTACTTGGTCATTGTTTCCTCTTCACTTTTTCTTCTTGTAATTCCTACCACTCCAGTCAGCACATTTCCATTTTTCATTTGTCAATGGCCCATTGTCTTAAGTGTCTCCAATTGCTATGAAGAGACACCATGACCAAGACAACTCTTATAGAGGCAAAATGTAATTGGGGCTGGCTTACATCTCAGAGGTTAGTCCATTATGATCATGGCAGGAAGCATGGCAGTGTCCAGGCATACATGGTGCTAGAGAGGGATCTGAGAGTTGTGCATCTTGATCTGACCGCAGCCAGGAGAAACTGACTCTTCTGCATTGGGCAGAGCTTCAAAGCCCACCCCGACAGTGATGTACTTCCTCCAACAAGGCCACACCTCTAAATAGTGCCACTACCCAAGGCCCAAGCATATTCAAACCACCACACCCATCAAATGGTCTATCTCTAGTCCTCTGAATATTTTTAGATTTAAAATTTTTAATTTAAATTTTAAATTAAATATTTTTAAAACCCTCTGAATATTTTTAAAAGCCCAGTTAATTCTTCCGTTTTTCCTCCCCTCTGTCCTCTTTTTTTTTGTTTGTTTGTTTTTTGTTTGTTTGTTTGTTTTGTTTTTCAAGACAGGCTTTCTCTGTGTAGCCCTGGCTGTCCTGGAACCCACTCTGTAGACCAGGCTGGCCTCGAACTCAGAAATCCGCCTGCCTCTGCCTCCCAAGAGCTGGGATTAAAAGCATGCGCCACCACGCCCGGTGCTTTTCTTTGTTTTAAATTATGTATTATTATTAGATATATATGGTATGCATATAAATACATGTGGGGGTTAAAGTACAACACTGGAGTTGGTTATGTCTATCTATTGGTTCTAGAGATTGGGCCACCAGGCTTGAAAGGCAAGAACCCTTGCCTGCTGAGCCATCTCTCTAGACCCTTTCCTTTCTTTTTTGAGGAAGGATCTTATGCAGCCCATGCTGGCCTCAGGCTGTTATACAGCTTGGGCTGACTTTGAACTTCTGATCAAGTGTTGGGATTATAGGCACAAACCATCATGCTTGTTGTACAAAGCATTGGAGTCTAAATCCAGAACCTTGTAAGTACCGAGCAAGTGTTCCAACAAACAGTGGTATCTGAAGCCCTGCCAGTTTCATCAAGATGTGATAGATAATAACCTTCTCTATATGCCTGTTTCATTATTCCCCAATCTATATTTCTGTCCTCTTTTTGAAACACCAAACTCTTTAAATTTGCAATGTCTTGTAAAGTCAATCATACAACATACTCCCAACTAAATTCCCTATAGTCCTCACCCAAGCCTGTTTTACTACAGTGTTCCCTAGTTTTAGATAAAAGGACCATTTATCTACTCAGCCACTCAGAACACAGAATCTTGACAGCCACCATTTACTCCTCCTGCCCTAGCGCCCTTACTTTCAACAGCTGACACATTTTGGGAAAAACTAATGAGGATAATGACCTAATACTTTCACGAATATCTTCTTGATATTTTATTGTTTTAACAGTGGACCAGTCTCCCTTTTTGACATCTATGGTTAATTAATGCTTAACAATGATACAGTTTATATAATCTCATGTTCTACACATAACAGAAACTGTACAGAACACAGTTGTAAGGGGGGTTGAGTGGCATGGAAATTTCTTTCTAGGTGAATCAAGACTGTCTGAAGCACACACACTAAAGAGCAAACATCTTAGATAAACTTAAAAATGGAGGATACTATTAGAGCAGTTTCCAACAGTTAAAGAGCAGTGTTCTTTAAAGACAACCCGAGGGAAAGGCCTGTTCTGCCATCTTTTATACTGAAGTGAACCTACCTGCCCCCACTACAGTCACATCTAGGGGGGAACAACCAAGAAAATAATTTTTTTTTGAAAAAAAGAAAAGCCATAAAATGCTTTATTTTTTCTACAAAAGTAGGCGGACACTGGATGAGCTGCTATGTACATTACAGAAAGCCCTGCATCCATGCATCCAGAGCATCCATGCAGCACAGAGCATCCATACCATTCAGTAGGTATGAAGGGTCCCTAGGGGAGCTGCAGGTCTTGGAGCAGTAGCTCTCAACCTCTTTGGGGTCAAACAACCCTTTCACAGGAGTCACATAGCAGATATCCTGTATAATAGATATTTACACTCATAACAGCAAAATGACAGTTATGAAATAGCACGGAAATAATTTTATGGTTGGGGATTACCACATCAGGAATTGTATTAAAGGGCTGCAGCATTAGGAAGGTTGAGAACTACTGCCTTAAAGCAATAAAGAACTAAACATGTGGAGAAAGAAATGACCTAAAGGTTAGGAACTAGATATACCAAGGCTGCTTGGACACGGAGCAGGAAAAGGTTCTCTGTCAACTCAAAGCACTTTAAAAGTTAATGCAAATGACCTCCCTTCATGAGCTTTACGTCAGTAAGAAGGCTTACTTCTCTGCCTTACGCTGAAAAAGACAGGACTCCATAGAGTTACTTTATACAAGTCCCAAGCTTCCCCTGCTTTCAACTATAGACAGTTACCGACTGTCACATGCAGAGAAAAGGCCTAGACTCGTGGAACAATGATCATCCTGTGATGACTATTCCAGCCATGCATCCATGACACAAAAACTTGTCTGGAATACAAATAAAAATGAAAATAATCTAGTCTCATTTAGGAAAACCTCACTTTTATATTTACTAACCTTTTTAATACAGCCTAGCATAAAGAATTTCATGGTGCTAATGAGAGATCACTGACACGTTACCTATCTGGGCTGCTGATTACTAATAGAAACACATGCACACAATTCAAACATTAAAGTAGATAAAGTATACTGAGCTATTTAGCAAGGTGCATGGGCTTCTCTATAGGCATCGTGCACTGCAACAAGAAACCAATTAGTTTAAACAAAATCTAAGATGCTTAGAGTTGGTATTTTCTACTGCTTTTTATCCAGGCATTACAGTTTACCTGACAAATTAATAAGTTCTCTGAGTCCACCCCCCTACCTCCCGCAAAGCAAGATGGTTAAAAAGGTCCCAATGTTGGAAACAAGAATATATTACACTTTACATCAAAATAAAATATTCTGATGGGCACAATCTTAATTTCACATACTATTCAGTTGGTAATGATAGGTCTATGCATTATCACAAAACTGTTACTAGCTGTAAGGAAACTAGTTCAGAATTTAAGGCCGTGACCTAGCCTGCTGCTAAGGAGAGAACTACACAATGCATAGGGAGACCCATGTCCCATTTCCCCGACACACGGTGAGCATCGTGGGTAGGCGTAATAGCTAGCTAACTCTTAGCCACAGCACTCCCCTGTATTGCCAGACATTGCTATGAGAATGAATGTCTCTAATGTCTAGATGGTTATTTCATCCATTTTTCTAGAAATGCAGCCGGTTACTCACAGAGAATCCTGCAGTGATTAGAGAAGAGTTGAGGCTTCACATACTTTACCTGTTTCTGCCGGTCCGTCGTCTGTTACTTCTGGGGGGGCCTTTGCTTTAGGGGTTGCTTTCTCTTGACTGCTAAGGCCGACATCCTCAACAGAGTCAAAGGAATCAAGCAGCACAACTGCAGCAACAGGAAAGAAAGACGTGAGGGGCACAGAAGGGCGCAGAAGACTGTGTGTCAACAAACGAGTCATGTGCAACGCTTAAGAACAAATATTTACAGAAAAAAAGTGTATAACCATGTGTGTGCTTCTACAAACACGACTTTCTGTACCAGAAAATGGACTGACATCAGCATGCACATAAGTGACCGTGTATCTACACATTTATGTAGAAGGTAAAAGTCCCAAGAAAAACAGAAAAGGAAACATTTTCAACATAACAGACTTGGCCAAGATGGGCATGGAGGACGCATGACTGAGAAAGGCTATGGAATTTAGCTCCTTAGAGAGACACTTATAATAAAGACATTTTATTCAAAATTATTTACATGAGATATCTGAAGTCTAATTATTTGCTAATTAATATTTACCATTAGCCAGCATGCCAGTTTTCTCTTCCTCCTAAATTAAAAGAAGAAAATTACATGTTTTGAAAGCCAAATTACTTGAATGACCACAAAAATGACAGAGTCTGGAGAAGTAGGAGCTATGAGAGATCAGGAAGCATGTTTTCCAGGCTCCTTCACTAACACTTACCTGAGCCACAGCTTTGTAGGAACTTAGTCGTGTCTCTTCTAAACCTGGGCAATTTCCAAAATTATTTTAGGCCTTAAAAAGATTTTCTAAACGTACCTAGAGGCCACCCGCTCATCTACTTTGCTAAAAATTCTGCTTTTCTTTCTTTTTTTAAAAGAAAAAAAATCAAAGAAAATAAGGCAATTTTTTTGGATCCTAAGATTATAACATTATCAATAAATTGTTCAAAAATTAATTACCAAGTATAAATCCAAGTCTCCATTTCCTCTATAGTTTGAAAGACATATAACTCCAGATAGGCATGCTACCAAATAACAAAACCACCACATCTTTAAGGAGCAATGCCCTTGATTCCCTTCGTGGCTACAGAGAATACAGCATCGCCCTACAGTTAGAACTTCAGTTTCTTAGTATTTTGATTTTTACTCAGCTCCTTGGGAAGGTTCCATATTAGTATGCAGAGTACACTTTCTTGATAAATGGTACCATCATGCTTTTTATTGACTAATTTTCATAAAACACTGAGATTGCCAAATTTCAAACATAAATACCACTAAGTTTCTAAAGATATTGTGAGGTCACACTTATTTTTCCGTTAATTTAAAAATCATCTTGTTTCTTGCAAACTGAGTGATACATATTCACTTAAGAAATTGTAATAAATACCTTAAAAATGAAAGCATTTATGTACAACCTCAATGTTTCTATTTAGAGAATTTACAATTTTACATGTTTAAAACATTTTGTTCTAACAGCCCCCCCAAAAGACTGTCCAGATCAAGACCAAATAATAAACAGTGACAATCCCATGAACTACTACTGTATAGCTTAAGTGATAAATGATAGTGCACAGGTAGTATTTAATGGCAGCCCTAACACATTACGGTAAGAACTGAGGGACGGCAGAACTAGAGAGCAGCAGCCGATGTGCGCAGAACAGCTTGGCTCCTTATCTTAGCCACATGCGTTCCAGACTCTAACACTCTCCCTCTTACTGGTCTGGAGAAGGGGCATTTACAGCCTTTCATAAGGACACAACTTACAACAATGTCAGTTTCAGAGACCAATCGAAAAGTAGCATTAATACTGTATTCAATTTCTAAGCTTACCTTAAGGAATCAATATAGCAAAGGCCATCTTATACAAAGAGAGCATCAACCATCATGGTTGTTTAATTTATACTGACACCTGAGACTTGCTTAGTTAACAATGAGCAAGGGTATGAAGAACTCTACCTCGAGTTTTCATACAGCAGGTCAGCCGAGCTGATGAAAGCAGACAAAATGGTTGAAGGACAAGGTACCTGTTTGGGAAAGCTGTCTTTTCCTGACTCAGAGTTCTCTTTGGGATGGGTCTCTTCATCTTTAGTGATCAAAGGTTCATCAGTATCCTCAGCATCTTCAAAATCATCACTGTATGTTTCTGAAGGTTATTGTTAGGAACAGAAGGGTCACACTGTCAAGGTCAAATTTTAAGAAAGGATTGCTGGCTTGCACAGACGATAGCTCTAAGTACAATCCATTGAAGTGACAGCATGAAGGCACTTCTCTCGCCCCCCACCCCCCCCAATGAGTTCAATTTAAAATTAGGGTTATTTTATTTTCTGTACTTTGTCATGTTCCTTACATAAATATTCGCACTACTGGACCTCTGCTGTTCTCCAGTCCTGGACAATTCTTGCTGTAAAGCTCCTAGATGTCTTTGTTCAGTGTCTTTGCAGTGGAAGGAAAAGGTGTCTCCAAGTCAACTGATTTCATCTGTGTACTCATGGGGAAGATGGGGCAGGAGTGATTTGGCCACCATCTCTTTCATCAGTTTTTAAGTTCTTTATTGTTTTTAAATCAAGAGACTGACTGTGATCAGTGGGCTGAAGGGAAGGAACCCTTTCTCAGCATGGAAAGAGTTATGGTGTGGGTGTACACAGTAGTATGTAAAAGTAGGATAAATAACAGTGTTTAAGAGTGTGACCTGGGTCCAGGAGCAGGGAGGCCTATATTCAATGCTTTACCCCACTACTTTCAGCTTCAGTATGGTGATCTATCATAAAACCTCAGGCCTTGAAGTTCTCACCTGTAGAGCTGACAACAGTACTTATCTCAAGGAACACAGATCTGAGAGCTAAGTAGTATTTAAGGAGCACTTCATGTACAACATGCACAATTTAAGGGCAAACATGATGTGTCATAGTACCGACAGGATTAGAGCTAGTTTTGCTTCATCTGTATTAGAAGTTAACGAAGCCAGACATCCCTTTTCTTTGTCTTTCTCTAGGGTATTGTACAAGCTAAGCAAGTACTCAGCCCTTTCTTCTAAATGGGAAAATTGCTAATGTGCATTCTTCCAAACTACACTTTAATATTTTCATTTAGTAACTGAAAAAGTTATAGGGAAATATTACCATACAACATATGAAAGACCAGAGTCCTTCCTAGAACCTGTCATGAGGAGAGCTGGTGTTAAGTAAGGAGGAAATGCCATTGGTTAGTACCCAATCTTGCCAACTACGGATACACTGAGAGTGTGAGTCTGTAGGATTCTAACCACTTTGGCAGAAGGATATTACACATTCAAGACAGTCTCTTCTATTAACTTCAAAATTATAAATTTCAAAACAAGATATGTTCTTAAAATTCAGATAAAGCAAATCATAGACAATTAAAAGTCTAAATGTTCCTTTATTGACAAATTTATCTGTAAACTGAGTAAAATGTGATCTGAAAACCCTTTTTCTGTCATGCTAGAGTTAAAGAAACTGGATTCAAATTTTATTGTAAACAATTTGACAAAATATATGAAGTAATTGCTTTTAGACATGAAATAACTGTCAGGGAAAATGTGATTCTGAAGAAGCATAAAGAGATGAGACGAGAGTCCATAATCACGGAAGGTGTGACGGTTTGGACTATGGGGGACCGTGGAGAATTTCCATGAGTTGGGAAAAGAAAGAGTTGAGAAAGGCTGAGAGGAGCAGAGGCTGTGTTACATTAATGAGGCAAGGACATGAGAGGTAAAGAGTTCCAGAGGAGACCTGCATGGGTCACTGGGTTGGGGGTCCTTCTGGGTGTCTGGGTGGTTACTAAATACTAAACCCTCAGTGTCAAGGCTGTGTTTGAACAGTTCCCTCAGGTCACACAAGTCAGGGAGACTTTTCAATAGTAACCTAAGTGAGTGGAAGGACCCCATTTATCACTGTGGACTTTCAGAAGAAACCTCAGAAGGGAATGCTGCCTGTGTAGCAGACAAATGGTTCTCACAGCAGCTCTTCCACACCCTGCTGAGCCAAACAAGAAGTGCTTCAAATTGAACGCATTGCACGACTGAGTGTCTACCAGGGTTAACACCAGAGGAGTGAAATCCAAGTAATGTCATAAAACCCACAACATCCAACAAAAGAAAGCAAAGAATGGGACCCCACATCCACAGCAAGCAGCCAAGAGACTCAGAATAGAACAAATCATATAATTTATAGGAAGACTGACATTACAGAGATGACAAAAATAAACATTATGAGGAGAGTGGAAAACTTAAACCCCAAAGAACTTCTAGGGGGAAAAAAAGAACTGACTGCAAAGCAAGCAGACTAAAGAACGAAGAGGTGGCCACGAAGGCTTAGTACCAAGAGCTGGTGTCTGAGAGCGAAGTCCTTCGAAGGCTCTCAGTGGCCTGAGGTGAAACTCACTGCTCAGCACCTGTGGTGAGGAGCACAGGATGGGCAACAAGCAGTCATGGGACCCGGACGAGGGATGACACAGCACAAAATGGTGGCACAGTGAAGATGCTAAACATCGCCAAGCAGGATGAGGATGAGAAAAGCAGCCTGGATGGTCAGAATCTGAAAGTTACAGTACGGAAGTAAAGAGAAAATCTTATAAACAAAACCAGGTGGCAGGCAGCACAGTGTGCCTGCACGTCCATGTTGTACATCTATGGATTCAACCAACTGTGGACAAAAGTGTGGAGACAACCTGTGTGTGCACCAGACATTGCACCTTTTCCTCTCTGTCATCACTCTGTAAACAAAGCAGAGTAACACTGTTTATGCTGCACTTACGGGTATAAAATAAGCAAACACAGAAGTGACACAGGACACATGAGGATGTGCATGGGTCAGATGCCAATGCTAACCATTTAGTAAAATGAACCTGGACATGTAGTACCTGCAGGGGACTAAAGCCAATAGCTCCAGATCCCTAGGGATGGTATACACGTAAAGTAACTACAGAAAGAGCTGAGTGACTTCATGAGAAATGTAGTCAGAGGAAAAACATTGAAAAAACCCTCAACTACCTAAAAAGCCTACACTGAGAAATTGTCCCTTCCTTTCCTGTTACTTGTTTTTCAACAGGGTCTCACTACAGAGTCTAATCCAGTCTTTAACTCAATTTCCCTGCCTCAGCTTCCCAAGCCTTGATGTGAGCCGCCGTACCTCATATAAGACATTCTTTATAATGAGGTAAAGAATATTTTCAAGGAGTAGAGCTAGAAGACTTTGTTCTTAACAGCAGCATGCACTTGGTGGCTTAAAGAGGGTTCCTCGTACTGAGGAAAACAGTAGTGTAGAAACTATAATCTGTGTCCAGAAATACAGAGTACAGGACCTGACGGTAAGCGTGGAGCAAGGCAAGTCTTCACAAGGACACACTGCACTCCTTCAAAGACCAACAACAGAAACAACATAGGCTGTATTTTAAGACAAGTAGAACAAAAAATACCTAAAAATAGGCATCATGAGGGGGTTATTTTGGTATTATTAAAATTCATATAAAGTAGAATATTATTGAGAATACTCTAATAAGGTAAAAAATGTGTGATTTGTAGGAACTAAGACAAAAATACAACAAAAATGTTTAACTAAAAAAGCCAACAGAGGGAATAGAATAGCATTCTATAAGTAAACCAGGAGAATGCAGAAGAAAAACAATAAAAGAAAACAAGCTGACTGTGAAATCCAGGACTCAAGAAGCCAAGGCACAATGATTGATGTGAGTTCATGGTAGGCATAGGATATATAGCAACATTCTTATTTCAAAAGACTAACAGTGAAAACAATGCTCATAACTGTAAACAGCATCTGTAAAGGGTAGATGCTTACCAACTACACACCAGAGCAGACCATCAGAAAAGCAAAGCCCAGCTAGATCAAACCTTTTTTTTTTTTGGTTTTTCGAGACAGGGTTTCTCTGTGTAGCCCTGGCTGTCCTGGAACTCACTTTGTAGACCAGGCTGTCCTCAAACTCAGAAATCCACCTACCTCTGCCTCCTGAGTGTTGGGATTAAAGGCGTGTGCCACCACGCCGGCCTAGATCAAACCATTTTAAATAACACACACACACACACACACACACACACACACACACACTTTAATACAACACCTGGCAAAGACAGGAAAATCTCTGATTTTAGACCAGCCTGGCCTACTTAGTGAGTTTAGGGCTGGCCTGCTTTACAGAGTAAGTTCAAAGCCAGCCAATACTGCCAAGCAAGACTTTATCTTTAACATAAAGTCAGAAGAGAGAAAAGGTGTTGCCTCTTGGCACCACATATTGGAGGTTGCTCTGTCCTTGGATTCCCACAATCTCTGCATAAAACTCTGCCCAGCTTCAACACATGAGGCAGTGGTAATGCTTAGCTGTTGACATAATAACACAGGCATTGTACTCTCTGCTTCTCTGAGAATCTCCCTCGACAATGTGGTTTACCTTTGCAGTACTGTTCTCATCATGTCTGTGTTATATCATTTTCTCAGTGCAGTTACCTGGCAGTTCCTCGTGTTCTGATTCATTCTCACATCCATCTTCAGCTGGCTCTGAATTACGTGGATATCTGGAATAATATTTAACATGTATTATTACAGGTTAATATATATTCATACAATACAATGTTGTACCATATGTTTTAAATTTTCTAGAAATTTAAAATTCTAAATTATTTCTTCCCAAGTTCTACCAAATTTTTACCAAAACTAAAAATTGGGGAGATAGAAGGAAAAAAAAACCTGTAAAAACAAAAATTCTTAAGACAAAATTAAATTATAGAAGCATAAATAACTAAAAGAAAATGCTATTTTTCTTAAATACAAACCACATTAATTTTATATGCGTGCATATGATGTGTATGTATCATCCCGTGACTCAGGTAACTCTTCCTCAGAGATTAGGAACGAGGAGATACGAGGAGAATTAAGTAAAGTTTACAGGAAGGACAAAACAACAGAAGTCCACGAAATGAGGTTAGCATTTATATGCTAGTAAGAAATCTAACTCTTAATGGAAGCTGAAATGTGGTTTGCAGTGGTTTGGACGACAGTGGCCCCCATAGGATGATATAGTTTACTATTGTTTCTCAGTTGGTACAACTGTTTGCGAGGGTCAGGTATGGCCTCGTTGGAGAAGCTGTGTTACAGGAAGGAAGAGTCTTTAAGGTTTCAAAAGCCCAGGGTTCCCAGTTAGCACTCTGGGCCTAGTGCTGTGGATCAAGATGTGAGCTCTCAGCTGTTCCTGCTGCCATGCCTTTGCTCTGTCATCATGGACTGTAGCCCTCTGGAATTACGAAGACCCATGTACACTCTCTTTTAGAAGTTGCCTTGGTCACGGTAACAGAATGTAACTAGGGCAGGGCTCTGACCTGGGTACTGGCATGGCTGTGAGAAATACAGTCCATTGCTTCTGACTGAGGACTCCTGCTAACTGTCACTAGCTACAACACTGGAAGCTTGTAAGCATACTGCTGTGTTGGAACCCACAGCCCACTCTCCTGGTACTGCTGTATCTGCTGTATCAGAGAGCAAGCATCTTTAGAGTTGGCTACAGTTTCCCACAGATACTCCCAACTCTTTTAATTCTACCTTTGTGTTTTTAAAATTCCAAACAAACTGATTTTCATTTATAAGAAGGTACACAACTATATGGATAGTTAAGCTAAGGAAGTTAAAGGCCTTAGCAAAGATTCAAGAATGGCAATATCAACTATGCACAAGAGTGGCCAGCTCAATCAACTAGGATTTTTATATAAACGAGGTTCCTGATAACCAACAGAGTTACATGCACAAAGGTACAACACAAACCAAACCTGCCTTTGCTTCTTTTTCTAAATGCAAATTTATAATAGTTTCCTGGATTTTTATTTTCCTTTGTTCATAGAAAGTAAATGTCTCTCCTAGCAAAGACTTGGCAGTGTACAACTATAGTTCTGATAGTCTAGGTATGAAATTTCAGGTATCTAAAGGCAGAATGGAGATTCAACTACACCTTAACATACTCTGTTCATACATAAGAAAACCCATGACCATAACGAACACAGAACAGTTAAAAAGATAAAATTTGAGGTAGGGGAATGGCTGTTGGTAAAGTGCTTGCCGGATAAGCAAAATGACTTGAATTCAAGTCCCTGGAAACCATACTGTGTGCCTGTAATCCCAGTGGTGACAAGTTGAACACAGATGGATCCCTGAAGCTTGCTGGTCAGCCATTTTAGCTGAACTAGCAATCTCCAGATTCACTGAAGGCATCATTTCCAAAAAAAGAGGCAGAGATGAGATTTAATTTGTCTGTTATGTTTATCTACCAGAATTCATGAACATATAGAAAAGCACAAAATTAATGTTTTTATTATATTTACCTATGTAAAGCTTTCAATTGTGCAGAGTCATCAGAATCTAGTTCTTGATTTAATTTCGAATAATCAATAGAAGACGTCAAGCCTTTCTCAAGCCTGGCAAAGAACTGCTCTTTCTCCTCTTGTTCTTCTAATGTGTCCAAGCCCAAACCAAGAGTGCTATGATGGGGCTCAGAAACAACCAATTCTACAGAGAAAGGAATGATAAATAATTTTGTTAATATGCACAACTTTGATAAAATTAAGTAATGCTTTTATGGATACTGTACTAGAACCTCCCCCCCCTCCCCCCCACCAAGCAGAGGTACATAAGGCTGTAAGTTTGAATTTCTCTCTAAGTTATGATTCTGACTCTCTGGGGAGAGCATTGACCTGTCTGTATGACTGGTGATGTATGCTGCAGGACAGCTGAGCCCACTGCTACCAAGTCTCTGAAGTCCAGTAACAGTGACTTCCTGACTCGTACCCCACGTCTCACCATTAGCTTCTAAGCTGTCAACACTTAAGATGGAGGTTCCACTGCTCTTAAGAAATTGAACTTTTTCAGCAGATTCCTCCTCTGTGTCCACAGCAGGTTGATATGTCTTCTTTGTCTTCAAATAGCTCACATTTGTTCCAAGCAGTCCTGGGGACAAGACTTTGAGTTGGTATTCATATTTATAGTCAGGGAGATATATCCAGGGAGCTATTATATTCATAATGACAACAGAAGAATACCGTCTTACTAATTTTGTGCATAATGTCTACAAAACAAATCTGTCATACTACACAAAAAAATAACTAGACCTAGAATTCACAAAAAAACCCTGTAATTCTGTTTGATTACAATACCCTTAATTTAAAAAAGAACACTTTTAAAATTTGCATAAGATTCCTTTATACAGTTTTGCTGCGTGAAGTAGACTGTGAAGAGTATGAACCAGCACACAGAACTCAAGGTGGGGGTGCAGGACATAAACGAGGTCTAGACAAGATCCTTGTTGGTTTAAGTGTCATTTCAAGAAAACACCAAAACATGTTTGAAGTAATCACTCTTTAAATACTGGGAAAGTGTCACTCCTGGGTATGTGCAATATTGCTGGAGGAGGGGGATGATTTCACAGTCTCTAACATTTGTGAATGTTTCCCTTTCTCGGAAACGGAGATAAAATGGTCATATTAAAAATGTTTCATGATTGACTCCGGTTATAGTTAGCTTCAGCTATCTACCTGACACAAATCCTTGGCTGGATTCCGGAATCAAGTTCTTTTATGGCTTTATGTGAGTAATAGTCTTACAAGGTCAGATTATAATTTGTGTACAAAGTCAAGATCTGCCCACAGATACTGCAGATGACTAAGTGGGAACCACAGTTGGGGTGCTGCTGTGGCAACTTCTCATTCTGGCTCAAGAGATGTGACCGAGACAAAAAAGGCTCACCAGAGACAACACAACAGAAACTCACAGATAATGTAGTTACTGACCAGCAAGAGAATTACAGTTTCACTTACTAGGCAAAACCCATTAGCCTTATGACAATCAATCAAAAAAAAATTCCAATATCCAACAGAATTTGGTCAGCTTTAATGTTTAATGGTAGCTACTCAAGACTGGTAACAGATGTGTCCCTCTCCTTAGGATGGGTAAACAAGTCTCTCAGACGCTTCTTTGATCTGATGGCAGGACGCCCATCTTGTGAGAACAATAATGCCGGGTAAGAGAACACACTCTGAACTCACTAAATGCTTGTGACTGGGAACTCTAGGTGGAGTATAGTGAAGCTCTCTTGTGCGCTAGTGAAGGCAAATGGGTTTGTGCCTTGTCTAGTTTTCTCTGCTTTTTTACTGACTACACCTACTTTGGATTGAGACCTTCTTTTTTAAAAAACTGATAATTTTAGTTGCTACAGGCAAGTGTTTTTGTTCTAAAAGCTATTCTTTCCTTTTGGAATATTTGCATATTTCTGTTCTGATTTAGCATCTTCTAGGGGAAAAAGGCTTCAATGCCTTGGCAATGATTTTCAAATTACTTTATCCTTTGATATTTTTCTTATTTATTTATTCACTTTACATACTGATTGGAGTCTCCCTCTTTTCCAAGTTCCTCCCCTCCCCCATCTTTCCTCCTCTTCTCTTCTGATGAGGGGGAAGCTCCCTACCCTCACCAAGCTAACCCTGGCACATCAAGTCTCTGCAGGACTAGGCACATCCTCTCCCACTGAGGCCAGACACGGCAGCCTAGCTAGGAGAACAGGATCCTCAGGCAGGCATGATATCTTTTTTGAACACTAGCAGTAAAAATGATTTTATAAAAGAATTCTTTATAGGCATTCTTAGCATTGTTACATGAAGCCCTTTGCATCTACACAAAGCTCCCAAGTCCTGGAGTGCCACACAAGGTGGAAGGGCCCCTGTGGTGTTCTAAGCTCAAACAGAACACGTGTGTTAACAGGAAGCTAGAATGGCTACTAAGGACTATGTGACGCAGTGACACTGAGTCTTACTGGACAAGGAAGAGGAGACAGCAGAGAAGCGTAGGCTATGAAGTCAGGCCCAGAGGCTGGGATCCAAAGGGGTTTCTAGAAGACAGAATAACTGAGTGTGGCTGGATCACATGAGGTAGACAGAGCTACCACTGGATTATGTAGAACCTCAAATGTCACTTTAAAGAATCTGGGTTCAGTCTTGTAGGGGGTGGGTGGGAGTGGGGATGAAAAGAAAAACAAACAAACAAACAAACCTGAAACAACAATCATAAAAGCCATAGGTAAAAAATCTTCCTGTAAAGAGGAGAAACAGAAAACAGAAATTCTATTACTCACCATGGTTGTGCTTAACCCGACCCACAAGTACTGCAAACACAGCAGTAGTCGTTTTTCTTTACAACTGTAGCAGCAGCATGCACAGAAGTCTATCATACACAGTGTGACTTGCTTCAGGTCATAGATAGCACTATCTATGATGTACTCCTATTATATATGTAAGCAACACGTAAAGTCACATTGCATGTGACTGGGGACACATAAAATGTGACTGGGGACATCTTGGGAAAAGTATAAAGACATGTCAGAGAAGATGAATGCATTTGTTACAGTTGAGGAAGTAAGTTGCTTTTCATGACTTATTAGCAAACTGAGATTTCACATTATACTTATTTGTTAATTGCTTACATGAATATAGTGGCAGATTATATACTTGATTTATCTCCTTAATTCGAATGTATATAAATGATGTTAATGCAAACTAATGCAAAAGGCGTTCTCAGTTGCATAACGTAAAACAAAGTTGAATAATATGAAAATCAACTCAAGCCTCAGAAATCCACGACATTAGTATTGTTTCCTTTATGGTGCAGTGGTGCAGTAATACAGTCTAGACTGAAAAGTCTTGACTGACCTCTTGTGGTCAAATGATTTAACACAACAAGAAAAATTTAACAGGCTTTACCATCATCTTCAAAATCATCTTCGGCTATCCACCAAGGCACTGGGTCTTTCTTTTTCATTTCTTTGTTGTCTTCATTAGGTTGTCTAGGTGTTTTATTTGAATTTTCAAAAGAATCATCTGAAAGCTGAATTAAATACAAGTTACTAACTTTTAAAATCCACTTCATATGACAAAGCCTCAGATATTACTACAATGTTTATTTTTCTTTATTCTCTCAGCTCAATTATCATGTGAGCCTGAGTGACAATGTGTAAATCCCATCTCCAGATACTGGCGGCCAAACTTAAAACTCAAGCATGTGTCTTTGAATACCGATTTATATGTAGAACTAAGCAAGTAAGATGCTGTGGTGGTTTGAATGAAAATGGCCCCCATAGGCTCATTGGGAGTGGCACGATTGGGAGGTGTGGCCTTGTTGGAAGAAGTCACTGAGGGTGCCTTTGAAGGATTCAAATGCTCAAGCCAGGTCCCAGGCCATCCTTTTCCTGCTGATCCAGATGCAGATGCAGAACTCACAGCTACCTCTCTAGCACCAGGTCTCTCTGTGTGCCGCCATGTTTCCCAATGTGATGATAATGTTCTAACCCTCTGAACCTGTAGGCCAGCCCCAATTAAGTATTTTTCTTTATAAAAATACTTAATTTTGCAGTTGCAGATGTCATGGTGGTCTCTTCACAGCAACAGAAACACTAGCTAAAACAAGTACAACAACAAAAATAAGAAAATCTGATCAATATACTTGCTTAGAAAAGAAATAAAGGATAAAATCCTCTATCCTGGACATTTTTCTAGGGCCTAAGAACAAGTGGCAACTGAGAAAACTTGTTACAATGACAGAGTTCTGGGTCTCAGTGGGTGAAGAGGTAGTAACCAGAGAAATAAGCATTTTGTCCCTGGTATTTATTCATCCCTTTCTGCTCCTTACCTATTATATTACTACAATTGTGAGTCCCCTTTTCTAACTTCAACAGCACTTTTCCTTGTAGCTAATAAGGTGGCCTCTTCTTCTGAGATAACAGAGAACTAAAGGACACACTCCTCCTCATCCCACCACCACTCTCAAACCCTGTGAGACTGCCTCCCCACCCAAAAGTCACCAGGTATTCCTCTGTTCCCACTGAGGGGTCACTTTCCCTCTCCATCTCCTGGCTCCTTAGTCATGCAGACTCACTATCGTCACTTCCTTGGTCTCCTCTCTTCCCACTCCCCTCCCAGTTTCTCATTCCACACCATATCCCTAGTACCCCCTTTCTAAATGCCTGTCTCCAAAATGGTCGTTCATCCACTGACCACATATGAAAACTGACACCTCATGGGATGCTCTACCCACGAATTGAGCAGTGAGTGTTCTTCTAGGTTCCTCTTTAGCTCTGTGACCTCGTACAAAGCTAGCTAACAGTTAGAGGCTCCTGAGTCCACTTCTCCAACACAAGAGTTCTTGTTGACTGTTGTTACAGGCGATTTGACCCTGTTTCTAGTCAGCCCTTAGTAATCATCTTTAATTCCTCTGGCTAGAATTCAGATACACCCTTAGTACTCACCTTTAATCCCAAATAATGAAGGTAAGTTAGCAGAAGGAAAGCACATATGTTTAAAAGTGATGTCTAACTGAGTGGTAGAAAAAGTGACAAATCAAAGACAGATTTGAGAGAAGAGGATCTGCCCAACTCTCATGAGAAGAGAGAGGAAAGGGGAGGTACTTATGGGGCAAGATAGACAGTACAGAAGAAGAGAGTACAGTACAGGAATACAGTAGAGTCTGTGGAGAGCTGGACAGTAGAAGGGGAGAGTAGAGCAGCACAGAGAGGGGAAAGGAGGCAGTTTTGCCAGCAGAGTTTTACAGAGATGGGCTGAAGAGAGAATAAGCTACACAAAGGTGAAGGCAGAACAAGCCAGAGAATGAGAGGGAGCCAGAAGATTAGAAAAGATTGCTAGAGTTAGTCTGAGGCCAAGCAGAATCCAAGAGAAAAGCCAGATTGAGTCAGTCAGCTGAGAGAGGAATTTGATCCAGAACAGCTGAGTTGGACAAGCCAGAAAGTACAAGAGAGGGTGAGTAATATTCAGTACCAAGTCTCAGAGGCTGCAAACATTCTAGGCCTACCTAGATTGGATTGTATGAAGGCTAGAAGCTTCCAGGACTAGGCCTAGGTTAGCAGTAAGCCTCAGAGATGACAGTTACCTCAAGCAAATAAAAGTCACTCTTATTGCCTTCTTCATCCTTTTCCGTTCTCCTTCTGTATGCCCTCACACATGCCTTCTCAGTGTCAGGATCTACACCTGGTTTATCTCATTCTTTAAAAGAAAAAAACCTCAAAGAGAGCTCTTATGAGAACCTGAAACCTAGGGGGGAAATGACTGCCCCAAAGAGTGATAGCAAGTGGGAGCCAAATCAACTGAGGACTGTCCGCTTTCCACTGCTGCATGTAGCCACCCAACTAGGAAGATAAGAGGGCTGCCATCTAAACCTCTGAATTATCATCAGTCTGAATGTCAGGCATCTCTATCACTTTCCAGTCGGTCTTTGAACATACTACCTCATTGAAACATTCCATTTCTTGCCTCCTGAACCCCAGTTTCTTTGTCTACATACAGGGATAGAACCACTGACCATTCAGTGTTATGGCAAAGATGAGAAAGAAAAAAAGAATGAGTATCCGCCCTTCCAATACACTGTAGGTGTTCTGACTTTCAAGATTTTCTTCACTGCTTTGCAGGTTATTATCATCAAACGGAACCAAATCCCTGGCCCTCAGATAGTAAAGATAATGAGAATCAAGGCCTTCATAAAGGAATACATGGTTGGTGGGAATAATAGAGCATACGACTAGCCAATTTCACGTGTGGGCAAATATTGAGAAGAGATTCACATATATCCACACTCACACTTGCATGATTATTAAGAGCAACATTATTCATGACTGTCCAAAATGGAAGGATCCCAAATGCTGTCAACTGACAGCCTATAAGCATTATATCCACAAAATGGCAAACCACTCACTAAAGGCATGCTGTTACATACATAAACTCTGAAAACACCATGCTAAGTAAAAGAAGCCAGACTTCAGAGACCACACGTCCTAAATGGTTCCATTTCTATGAATATCTGCAACAGCCAAACTTGGAGACAAAGCAGTAAGGGATAACCCAAGGCAGGACGGACAAGGAGCCAAGAGTAATGGTTAAACGCTAAGGGTTTCTTTTTAGGAATGATACAGGCATTCTGCAACTGACTATGGTGAAGGTTATACGATTCTAAAACAGTTGTCATACCAACTTTAAGTGGGTGAACTGAATGGTTTATGAATTGTAACGGAAGAAAATTAACTTTAAAAAAAAATTAGGTTGAACCACTCCCTTATAACCAGAAATTGAACAAAATATTTGTTCAACATGGTTCTCTCTCTCCCCGTCCCTCTCCCTCTCCCTCTGTGTGTGTGTGTGTGTGTGTGCATGTGTTTGTGTTTGCACGTGAGCGCGTACACACATGCACCTTGGAGGGAATGCTGCATTCACTGGGACCGTTGGGTAGACTGGGTGAGAAGATGGCATTGAGCTAACAGGCACCAGCATTTGAAATGAGTCGAACTGAGGACGGCTGGATAATTCTGTAGGTGCGGGTAGAAGGAACGTGCTGATGGGGTGGTTTATGTCTTCAGATGAAAGCACTCAAGGATGGATCTTACAAGACGAATTTACAATAAATAAGGCTTGAGCTTACCTCCTTCATAAACCGTTCAAATTCTTCATCAAGGTCTACTTTGGAATAGTGAGCCATGGTTTGTAATTTTCACGTCACAAAGCAAGTATCCTAAAATTATTCACAGCATTGGAAACACTAAATGACAGAAACAGAAGGAAAAATAAACACCTCTGGAGGAAAACAACATCATTAAAACAACACTGCTTTAAACTTCAGCTTCTCAAGACAGTTTTACATATGTACACATATATATGATGTAATTTGACAGTTATATTGCAATTATGAGATACCATTGGAGGTCTAATTCATTGAAGCTAACTGACTTGGGAAAGTAGCTTATGAAGTATATCTTCGCAAGGTTGATCATTACATTTCATCCAGTTGCTAAGAGGTGGGCTCCAGGATCTTTTCCACTGTATATGTATTTGTCTCTGCTAATACCTCTCAGAATCCTGGTTCTCACAGAGAATATTAAAAAAAATTAATAGAGCAGGAGTGGAAAGACTAATATTTTTCTTGTAAAGCACAGTACAGGTTGTGCTGCCGGATTCACGTATTTTCAAATTAAGGGTTTTGCAATATACTTTCTATAATCAGGAATTTTTTTCCAGACATAAACTAAGTGAATTTATAAGACTCAGAATATAATAAAGAATTTAGTGGTGCATCCCTGAGATTTCTACCCTTAGGAGACAGACAGCTCTTTAGTTGGGAGGTTAGCCTGAGTTACAAGCCTGAATTTCAGGTTAGTCTGAGTTATATAGTGCAATCCTGTCTTAAAACATCCCCAACGAGCACAGAATACCCTTGGAAGTTAATGACACACATTAATTACTATTTATGTTTCTCTTGAAGCAAAGGCAGGCTAAAAGAAACAATGCCGCGAGCACCTTGAATGGGATCTAATCAAGTTGTCGCTCAAACCTGGACTTCAGATAGGGGAGGCCATCTTCAGATCTGTCCTAACCTTTGGATTTAACTCTTTGGGGCAACACGAACAAACGTTAGTTTTCTTTTCTAAGGGACGGCAGCAGGTTTGCCCACCATCCTTCAGTGGAACACCTAGTGCTTTTATTTGCATTTTCGACTAAGAGGTCTTAGGGTCAGGATAAGGAGTTGGATAAACAGGTTTGGTTAGAGGCAAACCCCACGAAAGGGCCCTCAGCTCAGTCCAGGCTGCAGGAAGCGCAGATTTGGGGGCTGGCTCGAAGCAAAGACGTATCCGAAGCAAAGACTTGGAGTCCCGACAGAGGAGCGGAGTAACGCGCTAAACAAAGTTGGGAGACCTTGCCTGAGGTACAACCTGGAACAACAACAGGGTCGCGGACAGCCACAACGCCTCACCTACCTGCTCCTGGGAGCCCGCGCTCTCCCGGAAAGTCCCGGCGAGCGGGCTGTTGTCAGGGCAACAGACCCCACAGGCGGGCTCCGGGGTGTCACGTGATCCTTCCTGCCACGTGACCCAGGGAGCAGCCAGACAAGCTGTCAGTCTTCTGGTGATTTTCAAATAAAGACTGGAACCTTCACGGCTCTGCGGGGTGTGGGGGCCGTAAGGGACGTGGGCGCGGCAGCAGAGTGCACATCCCGCTTTCTCTTTACTCCCCGAAATCCCGAGCTCAGCTAGCCGGCCGCGAAGACCCGGGCGCAAGCGCACCATCTAGAGCCAGCGCGTGGCTTCCTGGGAGTTGTAGTTTAGTCCCTTTGTGCGCGTCCTTCCGCAGCGGACTGCTCCTCTTTCCAGCCTTTCTCACCCTTTTCATTTGAAGGCTACTGTTCAGGTTGAAAGTTTTAAAAACGATGTAAGAGGGTTGATTTCCTTATTACACAAGTAATAAGCCTTGTGTGGGTGTTATGAGAAAAGTACAAATGCATTAGAAATAATTCTGGTGTTAGGAGAGATGTCCGCCACCCAGTGGACAAGCATTTGAAAATACACAATACCAAGATTCTCAGTGAGAGCAGCAGCTCTGGTTTTTCTGAGTTTTTCTGGTTTTTCAAAGCTCTCTTCTGCAGTGGTTTGCTTGAGTTTTTATTTATTTTATTTTACTTTTTTAATAGCTCTCTTTCTCCCTTTCTCCTACCCGCTCTCTCTATACTTTTTCTTTCGCTCTCTGGATACGTATACACAGGCACACCAAATCAGAAGACAACATTTTGGAATGAAAGTAAAATCTTCAAACAGTAACGGTCTTTGCCTCTGGTATACATAGTTCTGTACCTCCTTTCTGGCCTGAACTTTTCACTCAACAATGCATATTGACATCTGAGTGTGTACAAGCCAGAAATTATCCGATTAAAATGCAATAATAGAGACCTGTTTTAAGCTACCATTTTAAGCTTGGTGAGAACATTATGTACATTATTTAATTTTTACAATTTACAAGTCAATTTAATTCAGCTTATGACTTTTCTTTTAGTACATACTGAATTGAGCACATTCCATGCCCTATAGACGTGGGTACCATGAAGCAGACAAGTAGCCCAGACAACTGTTAAAGGAATGTGGCAAGAAGAGCTATGGTGGCTGGTCATGTACACAAGCTGAGAAAGTTGGGGGATTTTTTCCATTTGAGGTCTCATTTCAGTCTTACTCACCATAGTTATTTTTTTTTTTTACCATCAACTTGTTAGGGTCCAAGATCATGGGAGAATGATACCCCAAACTCAAATAGTATGCAAAAGCAAAGAGTGTCTATTCAGCAGAATTTCCTGCACGGAGGGGTCTCCTCATTCAGGAATGGACACATGTAGTGAGTGGGCTTGCAGGCCTAGCTTTTATATTTGACAGTTAGGGGAATTCCAGGGAGGAATTTGTGCCATTTTGCCTTAATTGGTTAGCTCTATCTCTAGAGGTTTGACTGATCCTACAATTGGTTAGGGCTCTGGAGACTTCCCAGGTTTGAGAGCGAGGGATCTCTTATCCATTCTAGATACCTATTCTTACTTCAGGCCAGATGACAAGGTGTCCTCAGATTGACTGCCTGTGGCTTGGTTTGCTGACCACAGGTTCCTGGACTTAGGGTCTCATTTCTGGGAAACAGAAAGTTAGGCCTCATCTCCGAAACTGTTAGTTTATTTTCACCGTATTCATCTTTTGTTAGATATTCCAATTCAGCTTTACCCACACCAGACTACTAAAACAATTCTTGGTGGGGGTCGCTAGTTTTCTCATAGGGTGTTGCAAGATTGTAGAAAACGAATTTCTATGACATAACCTTAGTTAATATCAAAACCCTATTTGTGCTTGTTCTAGATTTCCCTTTGAGCTCTAGTGTTCTATGTATGATAACCTAATTCATATCTATTCACATAATATCCTAGAAACATCTCTCTGTAGACCAAGCTGGCCTCCAACTCAGAGATCCATATGCCTCTACCTCTTCAGTGCATGCACTATGCCCACCACATACTAGAGCCATCTCTAAAGTAATAGAAGCCTTGCTTTTTTGCTTGTGTGTATGCATGTGTGTGAGAACACCTGAGTGTGCATGTATATGGAGGTCATAGGTTGATGATTGGATGTCTTCTTCAACTGTTTTCTACCTTATCCATTAAGGCAAGGTCTCTCACTAGAGCCCAGAGCTTACGATTGACTAGTCTAGCTATCCAGCTTGCTCTGAGGATCCCCTGTCTCTGCCCTGAATGCTGCGATTACAGCCATCTACTGCTCCCCACCTAGCTTTTACATGGTGCTGTGGATCTGAACTCTGGTCCTCATTCTTGCACCACAAACACGTTATCCACTGAGCCATTCCTTTCAGCCACAGAAGCCTTGATTTTATCCTTTTCATATACTTATTTCTCTAATTCTCATGTGACATAGCAATTACTTGACATAAATCTTGGAGTTTTCTCTTCCCTATATGTACTCAATCATGCCAAACTACTTTGAAATGTGTCTCCCTTCAATTTGCTTCTCTAAATCTTAAGTGCTGATGTTTTGACCCACAACATTATTTCCTGAACTACTTCCCTAACCTCCTGCTTTTTCACTTGTTCCCCCTAGCATACTGTCTATACAATGACATTGTCTATATAAGAGGTCATTATTTGACAACGTAAACTAGGTTAGTTCATTATTTAGGATCCTTCAAAGAATTCTTGCTAAGTCAGGCATAGCGGTGGAAGGGACCATGTGACGCAGTTGCTACCCCTGGAGCAGAGCCAGCAGTATGTGGGGCTCCTGGAGTGCTGATGGTTGCTGTAGGTGTAACATTTGTTTGCATAATAATATACATATATATAATGGTCCTCATACTTACACACACACAAACACACAAACATACACACACACACATACACACACACACACACACACACACACACATATATATATATATATATATATCATGTTCCTTCTTTGGGAATGTCCTTGCCAAGGTTATCAGGGACTGTTCTCTCTGCCAAGGTTAATGACTCCATGATAATGAGAAACAGCACAATTCCAGGAGATGAAGGTGTGTCTGGTGTTCCTCAGCAGTTTGGTGGCTATGACTTTCAGGACAGCCCTTAAGTCTATGGGAAAGAACTCTGAAAACATGAGTTCAAGAATACATCAATCAGCGTGAGAACTGTTTTTTTTTTTTTTTTTTTTTTACAGGATTTCTCAACTACAAAAATATAAGGATGCAATTATGAATTGAGGGGCTTCATAGACTTGAAAGAACAGAGGCAGCTACACTAATGAGCCAGCTTAGAAAGATAGTAAGGAAGGAGACATGATTGGTCAATAGAGGAAAAAAACCTGGATCATTGAAAGGCAAAGGAATAGTTTTAAAAAACAAGAGCTTGCTAAACTAAAAAACAAAATGTATGATTCAAGTAAAGGAACTCCAGAAAGTGCAGTGGAGCTGAATCCTGTGTTCAAGGAGACAAACAGATTTAGGTAGTTGTGATCCCAGGCAAGATCCCACCCAGCTACGCTTATTGTTTGTGTTTGCAGTTGAAGATGGAATGGTTTCGATTTTTAATCTGGAATGAACCTCAATTCAGGAATGATCCAGATCTTGAGACTGGAAGGCACAGGCTTTTGTTCTGGATCTTGAGGAATAGTGACCATGAAAAACTTAGGCCTAGGCATGGTGGTACACTCCTTTAAACAGGAGACAAAGGCAAGCAGATTTCTGAGTTCAAGGCCAGCCTGGGACAGAATAAGTTTTAGGGGAAGAAAAGCTTAGGTCCAGGCATGGTGGTACACACCTTTAATCTTAGCATTCAGGAGAAAGAGCCACGTAGATGCCTGAGTTTAGGGTCTGTCTAATAGAACAATGGGGCCATGTTCCAGCTATAGAAAGCAGTGAATGCAGCTTTGGCCATGTAACTCTGTCTTGAGAGTCAAAGGGGCTAAGGTCAGAGAATGCTGATTCATGGAATAATCAAGAGGGTACCTGGGGAAAACGATTGAATTAATATTCAATTCCTAAGGAAGTAGCTTATGCAAAATGAAAGAATGGGATTTGGTCTGCAAGAGAGAGCTATCTGAGGAGCCATCTCAGCCGACTGCTGACCTGTCGTCAGCTTGCACCCATCATTGACTTTGAATCATTTCTTCCACCGCTCCCATTCACCTCTTCCTCAGGACCCTCTCTCAAGCTGAGGCAGGTCCTTGGCAATTTCTTATTGAGATAACACTAAACTTCAGACATTTATAAGACCCTGTATGATGCAGTTGGTGTAACTAATTCACGCAGCCTCATCTCACCTGCACTCACCAAGGCTAACACAATTATTTACAGCTCAGCTGTGACATTTAGTCCTCTTGGTAGAGTAATAAGTCTACTAATAGTCCTGTAGAGGCAATAAATACAGCTTTGATGTAAAGGATGTATGATGAATACCCTGTGTCTATAGCCATGGATTCAAACTAAGGTCTGAATTTAAAAACATTTTGATAAGACTCAAATTTTTCCACACTGAATTTTATGGTATACCATTCACTAAATATTTTGATAACTTGTTTGATTGTTAGACTTTGTTATTTTTTTTTTTAGTTATATTTTTGAGAGTGTTTGCTGGGCATGGCTGCATAATTTTTCTGTTATTCAATTTTGCTAACTACATTTTAAAGTTGATAGTAGTAGCTACACTGTGGAAAAGTTAATATCTAAAAAATAAATTTCTGAAGTTCATATAACTAAAAACAGCATATCCAAGATTTCTGCTCTGACATGCCGACTGAAAGACATCTAATTTTAAATACTGCATAATACTAGCTCTCATGGTAAGTGTCCATCTATCTAAAATGTCTATGAAACGGAAACTTAAGTAAGAAACACCATTAAATACTATTGGGATAGAGCAAAGATTCCTACGTTAAAAGTTCTTCATAATTGTTATAGCCTTCATAGGAGTTATTCCTGGACTGCTGCAGACTTTGATCGATATTGTGCTTTGTTCAGCTCCAAGTGAGGCTCTCAGGGGTAAGAATTATACCTGACAAGTATCCCTCATTTTGTCTTCTAACAGCAAGAGTTGCAGCGTGAGAATGTGGTCAATATCCAGAGCATAGCAGCTGTGAGACCTGAAACATCAGAGAGATGCAGACGCAGGACATCCTGAGATTGAATTAAGAGCAGCAAATCTAGTTAAATTTAGTTAAAAAATAGTTAAACTTAACAAAGTACTGTTTCTTTACCTCTTCTTCAGATGTGGGTTCCCTTTACTTGGGTAGGTAATAGGAAAGACACTGAAAGCTTTGTGTTATCCTGGTCATAAGAAAATTAAGTTTAAAGGCCATATAGAGCTGTTTTTATATGTTATTGTTACTACTTACTTTTCTCCATTTGTTCATATCCTGATTCTCTTTGTTTTAATTAAAATTTTCTTAATTCTTTTACATATGAAACCTAGTGTTCAAAGTTTTCACTGATGTTATAATTTTCCCTAAGAAAAATAAAAATAATTACACATAATAGAATTTTGAGAAATTGTGTAGTCATCTTTGTGATGATTTAAATGTTTCTGAAACACAGGCAGATGCTCTTTCCCGAGGGTATACAGAGCTGCCAGTTTACAATTATATTGTGACGACATGAATGATGATTCAGTTATGAAACTTTTAAAAATAATTTTCCAATAATTCTGTAAATGGCCACTGGGGGTACCAGTAACCATAACAATTTGACTATACTTCCAAATAAGATAATTAACAACACCGTTTTATATTTTTTATATAAATGGAAAATTACAAAGTTGATAAATTGGGATTCATCAAGTTAAAAAAGTACTATTTTATGAAAGCCCATATGAGAGGATGAGGCTATGCCAGTGCCTGGCAAATATAGAAGTGGGTGCTCACAGTCATCTATCAGATGGAACACAGGGCCCCCAATGAAGGAGCTAGAGAAAGTACCCAAGGAGCTAAAGGGGTCTGCAACCCTATAGGAGGATCAACAATATGAACTAACCAGTACCCCCCAGAACTAGGTATCTAGTTGCATATGTAGCACAGGATGGCCTAGTTGGCCATCTATGGGAGGAGAGGCCCTGGCCTTGCAAAGATAATATGTCCCAGTACAGGGGAATGCCAGGGCCAGGCAGCGGGAGTGGGTGGGTTGGGGAGCAGGGTTGGGGGACGGTATAGGGGACTTTCGGGATAGCATTTGAAATGTAAATGAAGAAAATATCTAATAAAAAAAAGAGGATGGAAAGATAAGATAAAGAGAAAACACTTGAATATTAGACTATATAGAGAACCCTCAAGGCTCAATAGTTTAAAAAAGTAGAAAATAGGCCAAAAGCGGGAACAAGTGTTTCATGAAAGAGAATATGAGAATGGCTAAATGTACTTTTATTCCTAATTTGATTTCTTTTACTGTGATAAACACCATGACCAAAAGCAACTTGGGGGAACAAGCTATTTAAATGGCTTACACTTTCATGTCACAGTCCATCATTCGGGAAAGCTAGCAGGGACACAAGCAGGAACCTGGAAGCAGGAACTAAAGTAGAGATTGTGGAGAAACATTGCTTCCGGTGGCTTGCTCAGCTACCTTTCCTTTGTAGTTCAGGCCAACTTCCTTAGGGAATGACACCTCCTACAGTGGGCCGATGCAATTAAGGAAATGCCTCAAAGACATGGCCATAGGTGGCAGTGGCAAGTATAGGGATTATAGCATGGCTAGATTATGTGCCTTTAAATAAAGAAAATGATCAGCCTATGTCAGTTAAAACCAACATAAGGAACCCTATAAAAATCAAAGCCTTTCCTGATGTCTTAGGGTATCATTTTCTGCAGCTGCAAGAGAGTGGTAAAAGTCCAGCCCAGTCTAATTGTAAGAGGAGCACAATTGCAAAAGATACTGAAGACATGGTCTCATTCAGATACAACCCTGGTGGATGATGGGAATCCCCTTGATTATGCAACATTTGATAATATTGAACTTGCAGATTTCCCTGAATTACCTGCTTGCCTGGAGTCCTCAAACAGACATATAAAGTCATGTGGAAAAACTCCGGTGAGGTTTGAAAACACCTGGCAAAAGAAATATCATCCTTCCCATAGGAGGACATTGTTTCTTGGGATTTCAGGTCCTAGATTACAAACCAGAGGAACACATGCAGGAGTGGACCAACAGGGGAAATACAAGAGGGTGGGTAGAGAAGGATTTATTGACATTTGTAGATTTATGACTTAGATTTCAATATCAAAGACACCTGGAGATAAAGCTAATGTTCTGCCAGGAAGTTCCTTTGAAACCTATAATGTGACAATGACCAATAGAAAAATGAGAGAGAAAGACATGCTGAAATCAGTTTAACCTAGGATTAAGGATGACCTGAGAGGGCTCAAAGAGACAATGAACAGAGGCAGGACAGATTTTGAGTAGGACAGCAACTAAGTGCCTCTGTTATGGATGTCTAGAACCTCTCACCTGTGATCCCTGGGTAGACCCAAGGGGAGGTCTTTACCATGAGGGATATGTCAATGTTTAAGTGTTTTGGTGATGTCTGTCTTCCATAGGTCAGAGTTTTTGATGAAAAATGATTCTGTGGAAGTAGTTTCTTTAGTATCGGTTGCGTTTTAGGGTTCCTGAATGGAAGAGTCTATTTTAGGAATACTGAACTGGATCTAATTACAGCAACAGGCAAAACTGTTCAGAGAAATCAGGCTCCCTTGACCTTCAGAAGCCCGTAGCAATGAATACAGATCGTGTTATTCTGAAGGATGAGAGAGAGTGATTATTTGGTGTGTGTGTGTGTGTGTGTGTGTGTGATAGAGAATTCATACAGACACAGACAGACAGACAGACAGACAGACAGACAGACACACACACACACACAAAGAGAGAGAGAGAGAGAGAGAGAGAGAGAGAGAGAGAGAGAGAGAGAGAGAGAGAGAGAGAGAGAGAGAAAGAAAGAAAGAAAGAAAGAAACTAACATGAACTATTGTAATGTTGTAATGGAAAATCCAGGCTAATACCTAGTTTATAGAGCAGTACAATTTTACAGACCCACACCACATCACCTAAAGGGAGATCAGTGGTTGAGTGAGGACTACTATCAGATCTCTGTATCTTCTCACAAGAGGCCACAACATGGCCATTTACCAAGACGATATCACACTGATGAAAGGATGTTAGATCTTTTAAGGACTTTTGGATAAGGAGCCTGAGCTGACACTGAAGGTGACAAGAAGAATCCCCGTGGTTCTCTAGTTTGAGACAATATGGAGGTTGTGTAAAATTAGAGTTCAAGCCCAAGCACGAATATCTCACAGATGCCACAATGATTCTTCAGTTCACCCTGTGACTATAAGTGAATAATTGGGATGTATAGAATTTCCAAATGTACTTTTTAACTGGAAAAGCTCCTTGCATCCTATATCCATACAACCATTGTCTTAGGAAGGAAGGAATACAGGTTCCCCCAAATGCCCCATCACCATGCAAGCAAAGTGATTTGGTGTCAGGTGATGATTGTGAAAAGGAAGTGGCAGCAACCATAACCTGATGAGAAAGATTGTCTGAGTCACTCTAGCAGGCGATATAAGATCAGCAGTGTGCTTACCAATGGTGAGAGAACTTAGAATAGGCAGCACAAGAAAGAGATAATGGTGTCAGTAAGGCCTTATAACCATCAAGAGCAGCAGTGCCTACCCATAGCTAATGCCATGAAACCTCTTGCAGAGTTTGACTGGTCACCCTTTACAGGGGCCTCTATGACAAACTGGATTTAATGAGCAGAAAAGGTGGATCTGAGAAGTGCGAAGGGTCTCTTGTCTCAGATGCCATTTTGTACATCACAAGTCCCTCATGCCCTACACAACAACCACTTTAACAATTTAGCAAACGTTGGCCAACTATCTTCAAGTGTAATTGGAAAATGCTTTTCCTATGACCAGGGTAGAGACTTCTTTCCCTAGAATTTCTGGCATTGACAGTAGCATGCCCATTGAATTACTACACACATGCAACTGACAAATAGTTATACAGGTAGTCAAAGTTGCAGGGGCTCTTTCACCATGGTGGGTGGCAGTCATAAAGAAATGATGCTCTCTCCATCCCTAGGCACTTCATTAATTCTTTGCAGGAGACTTGCAACTCCAGCATAGTTTGGCCACTGAAGTTACCATCTGACAATGCATTCTTACCTCAGTACTTTCATCTTTCCTGTTTTATTTCCTGTTTTTCATTACTCCTGTTCTCTGGGATTAGAGTCTCAGATAAATTGAATAAGAGGAAGCTTTTAGTGGGGAGAAAAGCCCAGGCTATAATAGTAATCTTACTAAGTTGAGATAATATATGAGATCAGATAATGAAATTCTTGATATATAATCATACTTTGTTATTGTTATTTATGCACACATAGATATAGACAGTGATTATTTTATTCTACATATCTATATTTTAGTTTATAGCTTACAGCTTGTGGCCATAGTGGCTTATAAGCTGCTGTATTATTAAAATATCCATTCTTTTACCAATAGGCTTTGAGTAGGAGGGTTTCTTCCATACTTTAAAGTAGTTTGAAACCACCCAATATTACTTCCACATCGATGAATGATTAGGGTTATCCCATTGTCAAGGCATGGGCACTTGGGAAAGAGTACAGTTTTCCTCTACCAAGATGAATGGGGTTGGGGGTCTTTTTGTTGGTGGTATTTATAATGTCACTTTCCATCTTTGCCATCAGAGGTCATGAAAGGACAATGCAGAGCAGAAAGTTGGAGTTTTGTGAGAAATAAACTGAAGCTAAAACTGGAGCTGTTTTAGAACACTTGTAGAGAAAGCATCACAACCCAATGTAAACAAAGACAGTTTATTTTAAAGGAATAATTTTAAAGAAATAGGGTCATTCTGTGAATTATAAGAATATCAGCTTGGTTGTTTTCAACAATACATATGCAGTTTTATTTTTTGTTATTTTTTTATTACATCTTTTCCTCAATTACATTTTTAATGCTATCCCCAAAGTCCCCCATACCCTCCCCCCTACTTCCCTACCCACCCATTCCCATTTTTTTGGCCCTGGCCTTCCCCTGTACTGGGGCATATAAAGTTTGCATGTCCAATGGGCCTCTCTTTCCAGTGATGGCCAACTAGACCATCTTTTGATACATATGCAGTCAAGAGCTCCGGGGTACTGGTTAGTTCATCATGTTGTTCCACCCATAGGGTTGCGGATCCTTCAGCTCCTTTGGTACTTTCTCCAGCTCCTCCATTGGGGGCCCTGTGATCCATTCACTGGCTGACTGTGAGCATCCACTTCTGTGTTTGCCAGGCCCCGGCATAGTCTCACAAGAGACAGCTATATCTGGGTCCTTTCAGCAAAATCTTGCTAGTGTATGTAATGGTGTCAGCGTTTGGATGCTGATCATGGAATGGATCTCTGGATATGGCAGTCTCTAGATGGTCCATCCTTTCGTCACAGCTCCAATCTTTGTCTCTGTAACTCCTTCCATGGGTGTTCTGTTCCCAATTCTAAGGAGGGGCATAGTGTCCACACTTCAGTCTTCATTCTTCTTGACTTTCATGTGTTTAGCAAACTGTATCTTATATCTTGGGTATCCTAAGTTTTGGGCTAATATCCACTTCTCAGTGAGTACATATTGTGTGAGTTCCTTTGTGATTGGATTACCTCACTCAGGATGAAGCCCTCCAGGTCCATCCATTTGCCTAGGAATTTCATAAATTCATTCTTTTTAATAGCTGAGTAGTACTCCATTGTGTAAATGTACCACATTTTCTGTATCCATTCCTCTGTTGAGGGGCATCTGGGTTCTTTCCAGCTTCTGGCTATTATAAATAAGGCTGCTATGAACATAGTGGAGCATGTGTCCTTCTTACCAGTTGGGACATCTTCTGGATATATGCCCAGGAGCGGTATTGCTGGATCCTCCGGTAGTACTATGTCCAATTTTCTAAGGAACCGCCAGACTGATTTCCAGAGTGGTTATACAAGCTTGCAATCCCACCAACAGTGGAGGAGTGTTCCTCTTTCTCAACATGCTCGCCAGCATCTGCTGTCACCTGAATTTTTGATCTTAGCCATTCTGACTGGTGTGAGGTGGAATCTCAGGGTTGTTTGATTTGCATTTCCCTGACAATTAAGGATGTTGAACATTTTTTCAGGTGCTTCTCTGCCATTCAGTATTCCTCAGGTGAGAATTCTTTGTTCAGTTCTGAGCCCCATTTTTTAATGGGGTTATTTGATTTTCTGGAGTCCACCTTCTTGAGTTCTTTATATATATTGGATATTAATCCCCTATCTGATTTAGGATAGGTAAAGATCCTTTCCCAATCTGTTGGTGGTCTTTTTGTCTTATTGACGGTGTCTTTTGCCTTGCAGAAGCTTTGCAGTTTCATGAGGTTTATTTTTTAGAATAACATTTAAAATAAAAACTATCAAAAATCACTTTGGTTGGAAACATAAATTTATTAATTAATTTCAGTTGGTATTGTAATTCTAAAATGGGCAAAAATATTTATTCTTGAAAACAAGAGAGGGCTGGAGAAATCACTCAGTGCTTAAGAGTACTGGCTGCTCTTCCAGAGGTCCTAAGTTCAATTCCCAGCAACCACATGGTGGCTCACAACTATCTGTAATGGGATCTGATGCCCTCTTCTGGGGTGTCTAAATACAGTGACATGTACTTACACAAAACAAATAAATAAATCGAAAGAAAAAGAAAAAGAATTATTAAAAAAGAAAATAAGAATCAAGCAAGTGAGTAAAGTTAAGGCTTGGAAGTATCTTGGAATACATTTCCTCATAAGGCATGGTTAAACTTGCCTCAAGCTTTTCACTGGACAAACTGATGTTGCAATAAATTATAATTTAAAAACCCTTTGTTGATAGGTTTTGGTTAAACTATAGGCAATTTGTATTGGTTTAAAGCTTTTCTCTTTTGCATTAGATATATTATTAGAACTATAAAAACCAAAGCAAATTCAAGGAATTTGCACTTGCGTTGTTTTAAGTCATAAGGTCATCAATGATGCTGCTCTTTCTTTATACAATAATTTAAGACCTTATGAAATGATTGTTAGTATAGTCTTTTGTAGCTCAAAAGATACTGAAAGTTACCATGGTACATAGAGCAAGTCACAAACAGCCTACTGTGTGATCCCACTTTTATGGAGTACATGGAGTAGACACAGAACTGAAAGCTGGAATGGAGAGCACGTAGAGTTGTTATTTAAGGAAGGTACACTTTCAGCTTTGCAAAAATGAAAAGATTTCCAATTGCATAGTCATGTGAATGTAGTTCCTAGTTAACTGAAAACTTCAAAATAGTTAATATGGCAAAATACAGATGATTGGTATTTTGCTCCATTAAAAAACTGCTGAACAGGATCTGGAGAGATGCCTCAGTTATTAGGAGGACTTTATGTTCTTCCAGAGAATCCTGTTCAGTTCCAGCACCAGCATATGGTTTACAACTACCTGTAACTCTAGTTCTAGGGTACTAGATGCTCTCTTCTAGCTTCCTTGGGTACCATGCACACACATAGTACACATATGTGCATTCATGCAACACACACACACACACACACACACACACTAAATCTAACAACAGCAGCAGCAACAACAACAACACTCAAACTTTAATGAGTAGTTTGGCACATGAGTGGATATTGGACAACCAAAACTCTGTCTGAAGCTGTAAGATTGTTGCTACTACCTGTGATCTGCTTGTATCTCTCAGCAACATTGGTTCTGCTTATTTGGGCTCTGCCTACCCTAATGAGACACCAATGGACATAGGAGCCCCCGAAGGGCTGAGGTCTGGTTGAAAGAAATTATGTTTGATCTATGTAAGATATTTAGATTGAAATTTGAGACCATTCCAAACTCCTCATGGATTCAATAGGCAGAATGTCATCTACACCAAACTATTTTGAGCACCAAAGGCCCTGAAACGCATAGAAAATCTTGACAGAACAGTGTATTTAATTATACGTTGTAGACAAAGTTACTTTTTATGAGGCACACCCCACCTACTGTCATTATTATTGTTTTATTATAATAAGGAGATATAGAAGATGTTTTACTGTTTGTGTCCCTGAGTTGTTATTAAGGTCTTCTGATACTCATGAGCCATCCTGGAACTCCAAGACACCAGAGACTAAGCAGAGATCCTTGGCACATGCTGATGCTGGAGACAATGTGGATGTTCGAGGTCCAGGATGTCTCTTGAAACTGTGTAGAAGTCCATGATCCTGTTGATTGTAAAGGGCAAGAAAACAACTCCTGCTGATTGTAAAGGGCAAGAAAACAACTTTTGCAGTGGTGTCGATGACTGCAGATATACAGTTGAGAAAGAGGGACATAGAAGGCTTCTGTGACAACCCCTATCCCTGCAGCCTCCCCCACTCAAAGTAACAGCCTAAAAAGGAAGTCATCAGAGAGAACTCTTAAAACTTATGACAGGGATGCTGACCCTGTGTAGCTACCCACAGTTGATGGCTTCTGGTGGGGGTGCAGGTGGGGTAAAGACTCAGCTTTCTCTGGGGGTGACCCGTGGAAGCTTGATCGTGCTCCAGTTATATGGGCAACACAAATTGGGCTTGATTTTCCTTCCTTCCTTCCCTTCCTTCCTTCCTTCCTTCCTTCCTTCCTTCCTTCCTTCCTTCCTTCCTTCCTTCCTTCCTTCCTTCCTTCCTCCCTCCCTCCCTCCCTCCCTCCCTCCCTCCCTCCCTCTCTTTTCTTTTATAGTAGGGGGAACCTGAGGAATGAGTGTGATTGGAGTTTTTTTGTGAAATTCCCAAATAATCAATAAACATGTTATGTTGGGGGAAAAACAACTCAGAGACAAGCTTGTTGCTGTAACAGACAAAATTAATTTTTATGGACAATGTAGATGTGCTTAAACAGTCAAGTCAGGCCTGGCAAACATCCATGCCTTTACCCACACCCTGAGTTCTTCCCTTTCTCCAAGCCCACAGTTCTCATTTTTGGGACGCCTTCATCTTGCTCCTAGGGACAGCCTCCTCATGTCTTTGCCTCAGATGGGTGAAGTAGGGGAGCCAATAACCTGCTTGCAGGATCTAGAGTTGAAAAATCCTCGCTGAAGGCTTTAATTTATGGCCTTTTCTTGAAAATAACAACTGTTCTTAATTCTTTGGGTACTTACAAAATAGTTTTAGGCCCATTTGCATATACCTGGTTTATTTTTATTTTTTCATTTTTGGTGTGTATAGAATCCTTCTGCTTGACACTAAAAGCATGGTATTTAGACATGAAATCAGATTCTACCTACACCAATACTGATGCATTCAATTGGTCGAAACCATTTTGCTCAGTTTTTTTCTAGTTGTGCACTCAATTTTAACAGAAAAAGTATAAATAAATATTTCATATGGATTGGGAGAAAACTTAAATTTTTTTCCATGAAGTCTTTGAAGAACTACTTCATGCAGAAAGCCAAAGCACACATATGTTCTCTAGTCACCATATAAATCTCATTGATGAAAAACAAGGTTTCTTTAAAAGAATAAGGAAATATAAAGCGGCTTGTTTCCACAATCCCAGCAAACCTTTCATCACTGCTTCTAACAAGTTCCAAAATGAATTTCATCTCTATCCTCCCCTCACCCTCAGCAGGAGGTTTTAATGAGCACTGGTTCTCAGGGTGAGAGTTAAAGGAAGGAAAGTCCTGAATAATCCATCCCTCACATTATGCTATATCCAAGAGTCAAATGCTGAGAGCAGCCATGGCTGTCCAGCACCTCTCCCTGTCAGAGGAGGCCCGACACTGGGAATGGGTCAGAAGGAACTGGAGAATAAATAGCTTAAAGGCCCACGGAGATAGCTCAATCCATAAGGTACTTGCCATGCGGGCACAAGGACCTGAATTCAACTCTCTAGCACTCACATAAAAAGCCAAGCGCAGTGGTACGTGCTTATACTCTCAGTTCTAGGGGTGGGGTGGGGAATAGAAGGGTCCCTAAGGCTCAATGGCCAGTTGACTATCTAAATTAGTGAGCTTCAGGTCCCAGTAAGAGACTCTATCTCAAAAATTCAGGTCCTGAGGAGTGACACCCAAAGTTTCCTCATTTGCAAGTGAATATACACACAGACTAAACAACTACATGAACGATGCAGTTGCAGTCATCCTGTGCTGCAGTACCCTAACATTTGACGTTGGAGACAAGTCTTTCTTGCTTCTACCTCAGGTAGAAAAATTATTTCTTTTTCCCCCAGAATTTTATTTATGAAACTGTTTTCTATTTCTCCTCATTTTTTTAAATCTGATCATAAACTCGTTGAGGGTGACATTATGTTATTAACCTCTGTATCTTACCAGTGTTCCGCAGATGAAGAATTTTATTGGAACTGTTGACTCCATTGTCTATTGATCCAATTTTATTATTTAATGAGTTAAGTTATAAGTTAATACTTTAAAATATTCTTATATCTTGACCAAATGTTTTTTTTAGAGAATAATTCTTCCCTTTTTCCCTCTGTCCTTCACTAATTACATCCAACATTGTGTGTAGGTGAAGAGCTTGATCTTTGAAAGTCTGAGCTGCACTTTTGCTAAGTCCGTCTGATGACACTTTGAACTAGTCTCTTGCTCCCTAATTTCAACGTTAACAGTGATGACTCTCTACAGTAGAACGATGAGAGATGAAGGGATGATAGAATCTGTTTCCTGCTCAGTAGTTGCTCATGTCTCTGAACCCACAAGATGTTTTGCTTCCCAGTATCTAAAAAAATATGTGAACAAAGTTAATTCTTTTGTTTCGAGCACTACTATAGCAATAGAAAGATTCTCTAATTCTGGGCCTCAATTCTGAAGAATGTATAATAAGTGAAAAAACAAAACAGAACAAAACAAAACAACGATGACAACAACAAAACTTACTGATTCTCTACTACTCTTTTATAGAGTCCCTTGGGCTCAAATAAGGATAACTGTTGGTGATAGCCTTCAAGCTAAGGTCTTTGAGTCTTTGAAGAAGGCTCTTTGTGTCATGATTTTCTTTTTTTTTTTTTAAATTTATGTTTTTATTAGGTATTTTCCTCGTTTACATTTTCAATGCTATCCCAAAGTCCCCCATACCCACCCCCCAATCCCCTACCCACCCACTCCCCCTTTTTGGCCCTGGGGTTCCCCTGTACTGGGGCATATAAAGTTTGCAAGTCCAATGGGTCTCTCTTTGCAGTGATGGCCGACTAGGCCATCTTTTGATACATATGCAGCTAGAGACAAGAGCTCCCGGGTACTGGTTAGTTCATATTGTTGTTCCACCTATAGGGTTGCAGCTCCTTGGGTAATTTCTCTAGCTCCTCCATTGGGGGCCGTGTGGTCCATCCAATAGCTGACTGTGATCATCCACTTCTGTGTTTGCCAGGCCCCGGCATAGTCTCACAAGAGACAGCTATATCTGGGTCCTTTCAGCAAAATCTTGCTAGTGTATGCAATGGTGTCAGTGTTTGGAAGCTGATTATGGGATGGATCCCTGCATATGGCAATCACTAGGTGGTCCATCCTTTTGTCACAGCTCCAAATTTTGTCTCTGTAACTCCTTCCATGGGTGTTTTGTTCCCATTTCTAAGAGGGGGCAAAGTGTCCACACTTTGGTCTTCTTTCTTTTTGAGTTTCATGCGTTTAGCAAATTGTATCTTATATCTTGGGTATCCTAAGTTTCTGGGCTAATATCCACTTATCAGTGAGTACATATTGTGCGAGTTGAATGCAACATTAATGAAAGCAGATTTCTCCATCATATTCCTTTCTTTCCTCTCATTACTGGAAGCACGATTTAGTAAAATACCTGTTCCTGTCTTCTGTAGAGCTGCAACCTGATGGGTCACACACTTCAGCTGCAGGTTGGTGGGAGTGGGGGCAGGATGCAGGGCGAGAGACAGGTTGGCAGAGTAGGGGGCAGGTTGGCAAGAGCTCACAGGAAATGGAATAGACAAACTAGGACCAGGCTACCAGGAACACTATTACCTGATTGTCAGAGAAAAGCCTTGGCCAATTCTGCCTCAGGTCAACATCCTGAATGATACAACCAGAATATTGTGACTCTGAGTTTCACTTACATTTTTCAGTTAGAGAAGCTTTAGGTAAAGATGCAAGATTTATGCTCCACTCTCTTCATTTTTCGTTACAAAATAGAATAAAAAGACTGAGATTTGGATATCCCTAATTAGAAGTGGTTTTAGAATCTTGAAATTCTTATTGTATGTATCATTAGAGTTTCTATTTAAAAATAGGTAACAAAGCTACAGCAAAAATAGAGAAAAGAAATACACTAAGTTAACATTACAAACTTGAACCCTGGCTTTGAAACTCACTTCTTTGGGTAGCTCTACGAGAAACCAATGGTGGATTCAGAGGGAAAGCTTCTTAGGAGAGGGTGTTAGTTGTGGTTTGACTGTAGACACAGACCTCCTTTATAGAGCTTGGATGTGTCACCATCATGAATCTGCTTTGTTTGAACCTAAACATCCAGTAGGTTTGCTTTGGTACCAGTAGTGACAGACAGCGTACCAGTGATGCTGGATGTCATGGAGGATTAAGTAGCAAGGTCTGAGATCTCCCAGCCCTGGCTGTTGTAGAACCACAGCCTGGTGGATGATGCTGGTAGGAAGCAAGTTGGCAGGAACTCTCAGGAAATGCAATGCAAGCCGATTAGGAGCAGGCTACCAGGAACAGTAGCCTCTTGAACTTTGGAGGACTAAATAGTGTTGGCTTAGATCAACAGCCTTGTAAAGCCTGGATAATACCACCAACATACAGTAATCTGTGCTCATCTTACATTTTTTTAGGGATGGCAACTCTTCAAAAGAAGGAAAAAATAGTTTTTTTTTTAATTTTTCAAAAAGTTCTCCAGGCTTTATGAAATGAAATTTTAGAATGAGGCAAATATTCAACACTCAAATATTAAATTTAGTAATATAATTCAAATTGTGTTAAGTGTATACATAGATGGCATGGAAAAATGCATGGTGTATATAACAAGACTATCTGAGCTAGGAGACCATGTTTAATTTATTTATATCTTATCATTTTTTAAAAAGTTATCTCTATTGAACAAGGAACCTTTTATGAAGCTTGAGCAAAGAAAATACTTAGACTAGTCTATAAATCACAAATGCATAGATAACTCTTTTTTTTTTATATTTTTATTACATATTTTCCTCAATTACATTTCCAATACTATCCCAAAAGTCCCCCATAGCGCCCCCCACTTCCCTACCCACCCATTCCCATTCTTTTGGCCCTGGCATTCCCCTATATTGGGGCATATAAAGTTTGCAAGTCCAATGGGCCTCTCTTTCCATTGACGGCCGACTAGGCCATCTTTCGATACATATGCAGGTAGAGACAAGAGCTCCAGGGTTCTGGTTAGTACATCATGTTGTTCCAACAATAGGGTTGCAGATCCCTTTAGCTCCTTGGGTACTTTCTCTAGCTTCTCCATTGGGAGCCCTGTGATACATCCAATAGCTGACTGTGAACATCCACTCCTGTGTTTGCTAGGCCCCGGCATCGTCTCACAAGAGACAGCTATATTTGGGTCCTTTCAGCAAAATCTTGCTAGTGTATGCAATGGTGTCAGCGTTTAGAAGCTGATTATGGGACGGATCCCTGGATACAGCAGTCTCTAAATGGTCCATCCTTTCATCACAGCTACGAACTTTGTCTCTGTAACTCCTTCCCTGGGTGTTTTGTTCCCAATTCTAAGAAGGTGCACAGTGTCCACACTTTGGTCTTCATTCTTCTTGAGTTTCATGCGTTTATCAAATTGTATCTTATATCTTGGGTATCCTAAGTTTTGGGCTAATATCCACTTATCAATGAATACATATTGTGTGAGTTCTTTTGTGATTGTGTTACTTCACTCAAGATGATGCCCTCCAGGTCCATCCATTTGGCTAGGAATTTCATAAATTCATTCTTTTTAATAGCTGAGTAGTACTCCATTGTGTAAATGTACCATAATTTCTGTATCCATTCCTCTGTTGAGGGACATCTGGGTTCTTTCCAGCTTCTGGCTATTATAAATAGGGCTGCTATGAACATAGTGGAGCATGTGTCCTTTTTACCGGTTGGGACATCTTCTGGATATATGCCCAGGAGAGGTATTGCTGGATCCTCCGGTAGTACTATGTTCAATTTTCTGAGGAACCGCCAGACTGATTTCCAGAGTGGTTGTACAAGCTTGCAATCCCACCAACAATGGAGGAGTGTTCCTCTTTCTCCACATCCTCGCCAGCATCTGCTGTCACCTGAATTTTTGATCTTAGCCATTCTGACTGGTGTGAGGTGGAATCTCAGGGTTGTTTTGATTTGCATTTCCCTGATGATTAAGGATGTTGAACATTTTTTCAGGTGCTTCTCTGCCATTCGGTATTCCTCAGGTGAGAATTCTTTGTTCAGTTCTGAGCCCCATTTTTTAATGGGGTTATTTGACTTTCTGGAGTCCACCTTCTTGAGTTCTTTATATATATTGGATATTAGTCCCTTATCTGATTTAGGATAGGTGAAGATCCTTTCCAAATCTGTTGGTGGTTTTTTTGTCTTATTGATGGTGTCTTTGGCCTTGCAGAAGCTTTGTAGTTTCATGAGGTCCCACTTGTCAATTCTCGATCTTACAGCACAAGCCATTACTGTTCTATTCAGGAACTTTTCCCCTGTGCCCATATCTTCAAGGCTTTTCCCCACTTTCTCCTCTATAAGTTTCAGTGTCTCTGGTTTTATGTAAAGTTCCTTGATCCACTTAGACTTGACCTTAGTACAAGGAGATAGGAATGGATCGATTCGCATTCTTCTACATGTTAACAACCAGTTGTGCCAGCACCATTTGTTGAAAATGCTGTCTTTCTTCCACTGGATGTTTTTAGCTCCCTTGTCGAAGATCAAGTGACCATAGGTGTGTGGGTTCATTTCTGGGTCTTCAATTCTATTCCATTGGTCTATTTGTCTGTCACTATACCAGTACCATGCAGTTTTTATCACAATTGCTCTGTAGTAGAGCTTTAATTAACACTGTATTATTCTTTCTTGAGATTTATTGTTTTGGAGGCATAAATTATTAGAGACTTAAGTAATAAAAAGATAAAAATGAAACTTTCTAATTTTATTCCCACTTAAATAAACTTATTTAAAAATATTTGTTTTACTTTTAAATTATGTGTGCCTGTGCGTGACTGTGTGTGACTGTGCGTGAATGTGTGCAGATGTCAGCACAGTGCAGAAGAGGATATTGGATCCCCTTGAATTATTTGACATGGATTCTAGAAGCAGAACTCGGTTCCTCTATAGGAGCAGTGCATGGTTTTAACTGTGGAACCATTTAACTAGCCACTTAACTAGTCTCATCAGAAAAATAAGGATGGCATTTCTTGAGATATGAGCAATAGGTCATATTTATACCTACTCCCTAGAAATATCATAAATGTGATTATATTTTATATTTTAAAATGAATAGGAATTATTAAGTAAATTTATAAATTTACTTTTAGGATGAATGAAGACAGAGTAAATTATTTGTGTTAGTGCTAAGAATTTCATGTTGTGGAAAGGATCTAAAGTAATAACAGTCTATAATAAAACAAATACAAGGATGAGAATGGTAAAGATATCAGTTGAGGATTGTAACAAAATTCTTCCCAGTGTTTCTTTATCTAGGTCATAGGGAATCAAAATATTGCTTCTTAAAGTGGAAACTTGAGTATTTTAATTTTAGTGTGTTGGGTTTAATTCAGAGAGTCCCATGTACTAAAGTAAACAATTTACTTTAGTAGTTTCATAGAAATAGTATCTGCACTTCCATCAACAGGACACAGTTGGACAGAACAGAGGCAGAATATATGCAGTACGAAGATGCTCAGAAAACAACATTTAAAAATACTGTAATACATTTCCAGGCATGCTGATGAGAGCTAATCCATACAAGAAAGCAGTGCGTTCATGTGTGTAAAAGTGAGATAACATGGGACGCACAGCAGAACAATCACATCCCCCTCCCACCCCCTAACCCCCACCCCCAGATTTAGGCATAATTATTGTTCACACAGTGCTCAAATTTCAACTGTTGTATCATTTCTGTCCCAATGTCAGTTAATTTTATTCTGGCAAGTTTGGAACCTGTAGGGAAAGTAAGTACCCAGTTTACTATTTATCACATGCTTAGAATTTTCTAAGCAATACTGACCATTCACAATCCTGTTAGTTGAAGAATTGTACTGCTTAAACATCTCACCCCTCAGAACAATAAATAGAACCAAGCATAGAGGTGTGTATGGTCTTGACAGCACTTGGGATCATCTGGGCTGCACAGCAAATTCCAGGCTCCTATGTCTCCAAAACACAAAACCCAACAGGAAAAAGATGAACACTATCCCCAAAGACCCATGAACATAATTCACAAATGCTGTCTAGTATCTCTTGGTTAATATTAGTAACATTATATATATGCATACAATTTCATCTATTATTGATAAAATTTATTTTTCCTTTTTTTTTTTAAAATTGAAATTAGATTCTTTCCTCATACAACATATCCTGATTATAGTTTCCCCCCTGAACTCTTCCCAGTTCCTTCTCACCTCCCCTCCTCTCCTTAAAAAAGAACAGGCTTCTAAGAGATAACAACCAAACTTGACAAAATAAGAGGAATAACAAAATAACGATCTTTCTGCCTCCTCTTCCACAGGATTCTGTGCTCTGAGAGAAGTGATTTGATGGAGACCTCCAATTTAGACTCTCCCCATAATGTCTGGCTGTGGATTTCTGCATCTTTTTTCATTTGTTGCTGGATGAAGGCCCTCTGATGAAGAGTTGACAAGACACTGACCCATGAGCATAGCAGAGTATCATTAGGAATATTTTTAATTAATTAATTTTAGACCAGTAGTGTTTGGTTTTACCCTAGATCTCTGGACTCTCTAGTCTCTGGTTCTTGGTAACCCATTGTCAGGTGTGGGTCCCTTCTTGTAGAGTGGGCCTTGGATCAAGCCAGTCATTGGGTGATCACTCCTACATATTCTGTGCCACCATTGCCCTGACATATTTTGTAGTCAGGACAGATTGTAGGTCAAAGGTTTTGTAACTGGGCTGTGTTCATGTTTGTCTTTTGGTAGCATGCAGAGTACCTACCAAATGAGACTAGAACATGGGAGGAGGGCTCCAAGCTAGACTTTTCTGTGCTCAGTGTGTTGTGTGGGTGCTGACCTTGGCAATAGAGCCCTGCTCTCAGTTGGCAGAGAGCAACCTATTGTCTTAGCAACAGCCTGGCTTGTTTGAGGATTTCCATGGGACCTGCCTTGACCACCAACTCAACGGAATGCAGCCCAGTCCCAATACTGAAGTCTCACATGGCTATGAGAGAAATCTATATGAGACTCCATAATCCCCCATTACTAGGCGTCTTTACTAAGCTCATCTTCACAGATTCCAGGAAGTTTCCACTGCACTGTTTCACATCATTCTCCCAATGTTCCCCCATTCTAGCTGTCTCTCCCTGCACTCTCTCCCCCTACCTCTTCTCCCCACCCCAATAACCTGATTTCCACTTCCTGACTCACCACACTCTGCCCATAAAGTCTACTTTATTTCCTTTTCCCACGGAGATCAAATAAACCACCCCTACACCCCTCCTCTTTACCCAACCTCTCTGGGTCTATGGATTCTAGCCTGATAATCATGTTCTTAGTGGCTGATATGCCCTTATAAGTAAACACATATCATATTTATCTCTCCAAGGCTATCTTTTCTTACTCAGGATGGATTTTTTTCTAGTTCCATCTACTTGCCTCCAAATTTTATGATGCAATTTTTTTTTTTTCCAGACAGGGTTTCTCTGTGTAGCCCTAGCTGTCCTGGAACTCATTCTGTAGACCAGGCTGGCCTTGAACTCAGAAATCCACCTGCCTCTGCCACCCGAGTGCTGGGATTAAAGGCGTGTGCCACCACCACCCGGCTTTATGATGTCATTTTTAAAGAGGTGAATAATACTTCATTGTGGAAAGGTACCACATTTCTACATTTATCCTTTCTTCAGCTGAGGGATATCTAGGTTGTTTCCAGTTTCTGGCTATTATGAATAAAGCCACAATGAACTAGGTTGGGCAAGTGTTTTGGTAGGATGCGGTGTAGGCCCAAGAGTTGTATAGCTGGGTCTTGTGGTAGGTCAATTTCCAACTTTCTGAGGGACTATCATACTGATTTCCAAAGTGGCCATACAAGTTTTCACTTCCATCAGCAATGGAGAAGTTCCCCTTGCTGGACATCCTCACCGAATGAGCTGCTACTTGTGTTATTGATCTTAGCTATTCTGACAGGTGTAAGATGGAGTCTCAAAGTACTTTTGATTTGCATTTCCCTGATGACTAAGGATGTTGAACATTTCTTTAGGTGTTTCTCAGCCATTTGAGTTTCCTCTATTGAAAATTCTCTGTTTATATCTCTTCCTCATTTTTATGTTGGATTTTTTTTTGTTATCTAGTTTCTTGATTTCTTTATATATTTTGGATGTTAGACCTCTACTTGCTATGAAGTTGGTAAAAATCTTTCCCCATTCTTTAGGCTGTTACTTCATCCAATGCTTTGTCCTTTGCCTTACAGAAGCTTTTCAGTTTCATGAGGTCCTATTTATTAAATGTTGATCTTAGTGTCTGCAATATTGGTGTTTAGAAAGTTGTCTCCTGTGCCAATGTGTGGCAAGGCTACTCCCCACTTTCTTTTCTATCAGGTTCAGTGTATGTGGTTTTATGTCGAGGTCTTTCATCCACTTGGACTTGAGTTTTCTGCAGGGTGATAAATATGGATCTATTCTACACACCAACATTTTAACCAGCACTATGTGTTGAAGATGCTTTCTTTTTTCCAGTATGTATTTATGGCTTCTTTATAAAAAATCAGGTGTTCACATATGTACAGGTTTATATTTGGGTCTTCAGTTTAATTTTACTGATCAACATGTTTGTCTTTATGCCAATACCATGTAGTTTTTATTGCTATATCTCTGTAGTACACCTTGAAACTGAGAATGGTGGGACCTCCAGCAGTTCTTTTTACTGTACAGCATTGTTTTAGCTAACTTTTTTTTCCATATAAAGTAGAGAATTGTCTTTTTAAGATCAGTAAAGAGACATCCTGGTTCCGGGACCCCGCCGAGTGCATTCTGCACAGGCCCCAGACATCCGGCCACCTTCCCAGCCAGAGGAAAGGGGTCCGAGCGGAGAGGGAGCGTTTTGCCTGAGCATCGGCAGCAGACATCTTGGTTCCAGGACCCCGCCGAGTATATTCTGCACAGCCCCAGAGATTACCAGATGGCGAAAGGCAAACGCAAGAATCCTACTAACAGAAATCAAGACCACTCACCATTATCAGAACACAGCACTCCCACCCCACCTAGTCCTGGGCACCCCAACACAACCGAAAAGCTAGACCCGGATTTAAAAGCATATCTCATGATGATGGTAGAGGACATCAAGAAGAACTTTAATAACTCACTTAAAGAAATACAGCAGAACACTGCTAAAGAGTTACAAGTCCTTAAAGAAAAACAGGAAAACACAACCAAACAGGTAGAAGTTCTCAAAGAAAAACAGGAAAACATATCCAAACAGGTGATGGAAATGAACAAAACTATACTAGACATAAAAAGGGAAGTAGACACAATAAAGAAAACCCAAAGTGAGGCAACGCTGGAGATAGAAACCCTAGGAAAGAAATCTGGAACCATAGATGCCAGCATCAGCAACAGAATACAAGAGATGGAAGAGAGAATCTCAGGTGCAGAAGATTCCATAGAGAACATCAGCACAACAATCAAAGAAAATACAAAACGCAAAAGGATCCTAACTCAAAACATCCAGGAAATACAGGACACAATGAGAAGACCAAACCTACGGATAATAGGAGTTGATGAGAATGAAGAATTTCAACTTAAAGGGCCAGCTAATATCTTCAACAAAATTTTAGAAGAAAACTTCCCAAACCTAAAGAAAGAGATGCCCATGAACATACAAGAAGCCTACATAACTCCAAATAGACTGGACCAGAAAAGAAATTCCTCCCAACACATAATAATCAGAACAACAGATGCGCTAAATAAAGATAGAATATTAAAAGCAGTAAGGGAGAAAGGTCAAGTAACATATAAAGGCAGGCCTATCAGAATTACACCAGACTTTTCACCAGAGACTATGAAAGCCAGAAGAACCTGGACAGATGTTATACAGACACTAAGAGAACACAAATGCCAGCCTAGGTTACTATACCTGGCGAAACTCTCAATTACCATAGATGGAGAAACCAAAGTATTCCACGACAAAACCAAATTCACACATTATCTTTCCACGAATCCAGCCCTTTAAAGGATAATAACAGAAAAAAACCAATACAAGGACAGAAATCACGCCCTAGAAAAAGCAAGAAAGTAACCCCTCAACAAACCAAAAAGAAGACAGCCACAAGAACAGAATGCCAACTCTAACAAAAAAAATAAAAGGAAGCAACAATTACTTTTCCTTAATATTTCTTAATATCAATGGACTCAATTCCCCAATAAAAAGACATAGACTAACAGACTGGCTACACAAACAGGACCCAACAATCTGCTGCTTACAGGAAACCCATCTCAGGGAAAAAGACAGACACTACCTCAGAGTGAAAGGCTGGAAAACAATTTTCCAAGCAAATGGCCTGAAGAAACAAGCTGGAGTAGCCACTCTAATATCGAATAAAATCGACTTCCAACCCAAAGTTATCAAAAAAGACAAGGAGGGACACTTCATACTCATCAAAGGTAAAATCCTCCAAGAGGAACTCTCAATTCTGAATATCTATGCTCCAAATGCAAGGGCAGCAACATTCATTAAAGACACTTTAGAAAAGCTCAAAGCACACATTACACCTCACACAATAATAGTGGGAGACTTCAACACACCACTTTCATCAATGGACAGATCCTGAGACAGAAACTAAACAGGGACACAGTGAAACTAACAGAAGTTATGAAACAAATGGACTTAACAATTATCTACAGAACATTTTATCCTAAAACAAAAGGATATACCTTCATTTCAGCACCTCACGGGACCTTCTCCAAAATTGACCATATAATTGGTCACAAAACAGGCCTCAACAGATACAAAAATATTGAAATTGTCCCATGCATCCTATCAGACCACCATAGACTAAGGCTGATCTTCAATAACAACATAAATAATGGAAAGCCAACATTCACGTGGAAACTGAACAACACACTTCTCAGTGATACCTTGGTCAAGGAAGGAATAAAGAATGAAATTAAAGACTTTTTAGAGTTTAATGAAAATGAAGCCACAACATACCCAAACCTATGGGACACAATGAAAGCATTTCTAAGAGGGAAACTCATAGCTCTTAGTGCCTCCAAAAAGAAACTGGAGAGAGCACATACTAGCAGCTTGACAACACATCTAAAAGCTCTAGAACAAAAGGAAGCAAATTCACCCAAGAGGAGTAGACGGCAGGAATAACTCAGGGGTGAGATCAACCAAGTGGAAACAAGAAGAACTATTGAAAGAATTAACCAAACTCGGAGTTGGTTCTTTGAGAAAATCAACAAGATAGATAAACACTTAGCTAGACTCACTAGAAGGCACAGGGACAGCATCCTAATTAACAAAATCAGAAATGAAAAGGGAGACATAACAACAGATCCTGAAGAAATCCAAAACACCATCAGATTCTTCTACAAAAGGCTATACTCAACAAAACTGGAAAAGCTGGACAAAATGGACGAATTTCTAGACAGAAACCAGGTACCAAAGTTAAATCAGGATCAACTTAACGATCTAAACAGTCCCATATCCCCTAAAGAAATAGAAGCAATCATTAATAGTCTCCCAGCCAAAAAAAGCCCAGGACCAGATGGGTTTAGTGCAGAGTTTTACCAGAACTTCAAAGAAGATCTAATTCCAGTTCTCCACAAACTATTCACAAAATAGAAGTAGATGGAACTCTACCCAACTCATTCTATGAAGCCACAGTTACTCTGATACCTAAACCACAGAAAGATCCAACAAAGATAGAAAACTTCAGACCAATTTCCCTTATTAATATAGATGCAAAAATCCTCAATAAAATTCTTGCTAACCGAATCCAAGAACACAGTAAAGCAATCATCCATCCTGACCAAGTAGGTTTCATTCCAGGGATGCAGGGATGGTTTAATATATGGAAATCCATCAACGTAATCCACTATATAAACAAACTCAAAGACAAAAACCACATGATCATCTCGTTAGATGCGGAAAAAGCATTTGACAAGATCCAACACCCATTCATGATAAAAGTCTTGGAAAGATCAGGAATTCAAGACCCATACCTAAACATGATAAAAGCAATCTACAGCAAACCAGTAGCCAACATCAAAGTAAATGGTCAGAAGCTTGAAGCAATCCCACTAAAATCAGGGACTAGACAAGGCTGTCCACTCTCTCCATACCTATTCAACATTGTACTTGAAGTCCTAGCCAGAGCAATTCTACAACAAAAGGAGATCAAGGGGATACAAATTGGAAAAGATGAAGTCAAAATATCACTTTTTGCAGATGATATGATAGTACATATAAGTGACCCTAAAAATTCCACCAGAGAACTCCTAAGCCTGATAAACAGCTTCGGTGAAGTAGCTGGATATAAAATTAACTCAAACAAGTCAATGGCCTTTCTCTACACCAAGAATAAACAGGCTGACAAAGAAATTAGGGAAACAACAGCCTTTTCAATTGTCACAAATAATATGAAATATCTTGGCATGACTCTAACTAAGGAAGTGAAAGATCTGTATGATAAAAACTTCAAGTCTCTGAAGAAAGAAATTAAAGAAGATCTCAGAAGATGGAAAGATCTCCCATGCTCATGGATTGGCAGGATTAACATTGTAAAAATGGCTATCTTGCCAAAAGCAATCTACAGATTCAATGCAATCCCCATCAAAATTCCAACTCAATTCTTCAATGAATTAGAAAGAGTAATTTGCAAATTCATCTGGAATAACAAAAAACCTAGGATAGCAAAAACTCTTCTCAAGGATAAAAGAACCTCTGGTGGCATCACCATGCCGGACCTAAAGCTTTACTACAGAGCAATTGTGATAAAAACTGCATGGTACTGGTATAGTGACAGACAAGTAGACCAATGGAATAGAATTGAAGACCCAGAAATGAACCCACACACCTATGGTCACTTGATCTTCGACAAGGGAGCTAAAACCATCCATTGGAAGAAAGACAGCATTTTCAACAAATGGTGCTGGCACAACTGGTTGTTATCATGTAGAAGATTGCAAATTGATCCATTCCTATCTCCTTGTACTAAGGTCAAATCTAAGTGGATCAAGGAACTTCACATAAAACCAGAGACACTGAAACTTATAGAGGAGAAAGTGGGGAAAAGCCTTGAAGATATGGGCACAGGGGAAAAATTCCTGAATAGAACAGCAATGGCTTGAGCAGTAACATCGAGAATTGACAAATGGGACCTCATGAAACTGCAAAGCTTCTGCAAGGCAAAAGACACCGTCAATAAGACAAAAAGACCACCAACAGATTGAGAAAGTATCTTTACCTATCCTAAATCAGACAGGGGACTAATATCCAATATATATAAGGAACTCAAGAAGGTGGACTCCAGAAAATCAAATAACCCCATTAAAAAATGGGGCTCAGAACTGAACAAAGAATTCTCACCTGAGGAATACCGAATGGCAGAGAAGCACCTGAAAAAATGTTCAACATCCTTAATCGTCAGGGAAATGCAGATCAAAACAACCCTGAGATTCCACCTCACACCAGTCAGAATGGCTATGATCAAAAATTCAGGTGACAGCAGATGCTGGCGAGCATGTTGAGAAAGAGGAACACTCCTACATTGGTGGTTGGATTGCAAGCTTGTATAACCACTCTGGAAATCAGTCTGGCGGTTCCTTAGAAAATTGGACATAGTACTACAGGAGGATCCAGCAATACCGCTCCTGGGCATATATCCAGAAGATGTCTCAACCGGTAAGAAGGACACATGCTCCACTATGTTCATAGCAGCCTTATTTATAATAGCCAGAATCTGGAAAGAACCCAGATGCCCCTCAACAGAGGAATGGATACAGAAAATGTGGTACATTTACACAATGGAGTACTACTCAGCTATTAAAAAGAATGAATTTATGAAATTCCTAGGCAAATGAATGGACCTGGAGGTCATCATCCTGAGTGAGGTAACCCAATCACAAAGGAACTCACATAATATGTCCTCACTGATAAGTGGATACTAGCCCAAAACTTAGGATACCCAAGATATAAGATACAATTTGCTAAATGCATGAAACTCATGAAGAATGAAGACCAAAGTGGGGACACTGTGCCCCTTCTTAGAATTGGGAACAAAACACCCATGGAAGGAGTTACAGAGACAAAGTTTGGAGCTGTGACGAAAGAATGGACCATCTAGAGACTGCCATATCCATGGATCCACCCCATAATCAGCTTCCAAACGCTGACACCATTGCATACACTAGCAAGATTTTGCTGAAAGGTCCCAGATATAGCTGCCTCTTGTGAGACTAAGCCGGAGCCTAGCAAACACAGAAGTGGATGCTCACAGTCAGCTATTGGATGGATCACAGGGCTCCCAATGGAGGTGCTAGAGAAAGTATCCAAGGACCTAAAGGGATCTGCAACCCTATAGGTGGAACAACATTCTGAACTGACCAGTACCCCGGAGCTCTTGACTCTAGCTGCATATGTATCAAAAGATGGCCTAGTTGGCCATCATTGGAAAGAGAGGCCCATTGGACACACAAACTTTATATGCCCCAGTACAGGGGAACGCCAAGGCCAAAAATGGGAATGGGTGGGTAGGGAAGTGGGCGGGGGGAGGGTATGGGGGACTTTTGGGAGAGCATTGGAAATGTAATTGAGGAAAATACGCAATAAAAAAAGATCAGTAAAGAATATTGTTGGAATTTTGATGGGGATTGTGTTGAATATATAAAGGGCTTTTGGTAGGATGGTCATTTTTCTATATAAATCCATGAACATCTTTCCATCATCTGATACTTTCTTTAATTTCTTCTTTCAGACGCTTGAAGTTTTTAAATACAAATTTTCCACTTGCTTGGTTAAAGTTTCCATGATATTTCATATTATTTGAAGCTATTGTGAAAGGCATCATTTCGTTGTTTTCTTAGTCTGTTAGTCGTTTGTATATAGTAGAACTACTGATTTTTTTTTTTTTTTTTTTAGTCATCTTGTATTCAGCCACTTTGCTGAAAGTGTTTATCAGCTATAGGGTTTCCCTGGTAGAATTTTTTGGAAACACTTATGCATATCATCGTATCATTGAAAAATAATAATACTTTGACTTCTTCCTTTCCAATTTGTATCTCCTTGATCTCATTCAGTTGTCTTATTGCTCTACCTAAAAATTCAAGTACAATATTGAGTAGAAATGGAGAGAGTGAACAACCTTGTCTTGTTCCTGTTTTTACTGGAATTGATTTGAATTTCTCTCCATTTAGTTTGATGTTGGCTATAGGCTTACTGTAAATTGCCTATATTATGTTTATAATGAAGGAGTGTTGAATTTTGTCAGAGGTCTTTTCTACATCTAATGAGATGACCGAGCAAGTGGGTTTTTTTTTCCCTTTCAGTTTGTTCATATGGTGGCTTACAGTTCCTGATTTTCATATATTGAACCATCCTTGCATTTCTGGGGTGAAGCCAACTTTATCATGATGGATGATCTTGGTGATATGTTCTTGCAATCTATTTACAAGTATTTTTATTGAGTCTTTTTTTGCACAACCTTTTTCTATAATTTAGAATCTCATACAGATTTTTAATATTTTTGTGGGTTGGGTTTCAGGGTAACTGTTTTCTCATAAAATGAAATGGACATTATTCCTTTTCTTTCTATTTTGTCGAATTATTTGAGGAGTATTGGTGTTAAACCTTCTTTGAATATCTGGTAGAATTCCGTGTTAAAACCTTCGGTCCCTGGGCTTCCTTTGGTTTGGAGACTTTTAATGATTGCTTCTACTTCACTAAGGATTAAAGTTCTGTTTAAATAGTTTATCTTATCTTGACTTAATGTAGGTAAGTGGTACTTATAGAGAAAATTATCCATTTCTTTTAGATTTTTTCAATTTTGTGGAATGTAGGTTTTTAAAAGTATGTCCTTAATGTCTGTTGTTGTTTCCCTTTTCATTTCTGATTTTGCTAATTTGGATATTCTCTGTCTGCCTTTTGGTTAGTTTTGGTAAAGATTTGTATATCTTGTGATTCTTCTCAAAGAACCAAGTGTTTGTTTCATTGGTTCTTTGTATTGTGTTGTTCTCTTGGTTTCTGTTTATTGATTTTAACCCTCATTTTGATTACTTATTACAGTTTAGTCCTCTTGGGTGTGACTACTCTTTTGTTCTAGAGCTTTCAGCTGTGCTGTTAAGTTCCTAGTATGAAATTGAGCATCTGAGTCCTCTTCCTATGACCAGCTTGTCAATGAGAATGAAATGCCTCCCTCTTGGTTTTGCACCTCTGAATCTCCTCCCTTGGCAAGGGGTGGATCTATAGCTAACTCTGCTAGTTCATCATGGGGATGGGGAGGAGAAAAACACACTGTAGAGAAATAATCTTCTGCTGTTCAACAGCATCATAGAGATGGTGCTTTCTGGTGCCAGTGATGGCAGTGTGAGTGGGTCGCACTAGACCACAGACTGACACTAGAGAGAACAGTAGTGCTGTCTCTGAAGCCCAAGATCATTGATCCATGGTGGTTGGGATGGTGGGTTTTTGTTCCCCAATGTAAAAGCAAAAGGTTTAATTTTCAGTGTGTCAGGGTTGACCTACAATCAGTCCCTGAAGGCAAGTGATGAGAAGGTGACTGACCCCAAATGGCTATTGCAAGCAGTTTTTATACTTTTTATGGGCATAGGTTACATCAGCATGGCTACAGTTCAAACTTATTGGCTAAACATATTGACCTTTAAATCTATTGGTTAGCAAGCATGACACGCATTTGAACTCTACCTGGGACTTTCCAGAGGGTCAGGTGAATATCAATCAGTACATTCTGAGATTTTTTTTTTTTAACTCAATAATGTTCCTGTGGGTGGAGAATGGAACTTGGCCTAGCCTTGACCCCAGGCAGGAGGGGGAAGACATAAGGAGGGTGTGTGACTAGAAAACCACTTAGGGTCTCTCATTCCCCCATTTGTCTTGTACAAGCTCCAATCCTGGAGCTATGTTCAGGGGTCTTGATTAACTAACTCATATTCTTCAGGTTCTCTCCTATTGTTGGCATAGGACCATCATCTGCCCTGCTCCTTTTCTCTCTTTTGTGAAGGTTATAAGCTTGTTCATTATGTAGGGTCCAAAGGTCAACAATAGCAGGAGAACAAGTAGGGGATCTAACAAGATAGATATGAGGGTGGTTAACCAAGGGGAGGAGTTAAACCAAGACTTGAACCCACTCTGACTCTGTTCTCTTTCTCTCTTCTACTTAGCTAGCCCTTCTCTCACTGTGGCTATTGAATCCTTAACTATCCCCAGAATGGTCGCCACTAGGTGCTTCCTAAAGTTTCATACCCTCAGGTAGCTCAGACAAAGTGGTTGGCCCCCTAACATTGATGGGCCTGTTGCTGGCTTCTTCCTTCTTGGGGGTACACATATATAGGGGTTTCTCACAGGACACTCCTCAACTTTGGGTGTTTGCACTCTAAGCCCTACCCTCCAAGGCTGCTTCTGGGACATGGTTTAGTCCCTTATCCCCCACATTCGAGTAATCCCTCCCCCTGTGTCTCTAGGGTGGGGATATCCCAAGAGTCAAGGCCTACCAACAACTTACAGAGGTCAAACACAAGGTAGGGCCACCAGATATAAGGTGGGTGTTACTCTGTAGTAGACCAAGCTATATCCCCAGTGGCTGAGGGTACTTGCCAAGTCACTTTGATAGGGTTGTGGAGGTTGCTAAGGCTCAGCACAGGAAGATGCTCTGCAGCCATCTCATGGTTTCTCTGGCCTTGCAGAAGGGGGTTGCTTGGGTGTCTGGCTGTTATCTAGTTGGCGTCAGGCGCAGGTGCTACTCTGACATGAGTTACGTGTACCCAGACAGTTACTCCGTCCACTTTAACAGAGGTTGGGGTGGTCAACAACAGCAGGCACGTCCCTTTCCACTTTGCTCCCAAGTTTTCAGCATGATGTCTCTTAACATATACCCGGTCTCCAACTTGGTACTCCTATGGAACCTCTGGGGTACCTGCGTTATACAGGGCACTAACTTCAGACCATAATTCCTGATCTGGAAAACTTGCAATCAAGTCTTAAGATCCTTGTCAGCCTGAAAAGTCACTCTGGGGTGGGGGAGGGGTAGGGTCAAGAGCCAGGGTCAAGGGAGTGGGGGTTCCATACAGGATCTCAAAAGGGGTCAGGTTAAAATGGTAGGGGGTGTTCCAGGCTCAGAACAGGAACAGGGCCAAGGGAAGGAGCACCACCCAGTCAGTGCCAATCTCCAAGGACAATTTAGTTAAGGTCTCTTTTAGGGTTCTGTTCACTCTCTCTACCTGCCCCGAGCTTTGGGGACGGTACACACAATGGAGCTTCCAATTAGTCCCCAATATCTCTGCCAATCTCTGACTTAACTTAGAGACAAAAACAGGACCATTGACTGATCCAATTACCTTGCACATTCTGAACCTTGCGAAAATTTCCTCTAATATCTTCTTGGCTACCACAGTAGCTGTTTTCTGCTTGGAGGAGAAAGCCTCAACCCATCCAGAGAAAGCACCCACAAACACTAGAAGGGATTTGTAACCATATTTTCCTGGCTTAACTTCTGTAAAATCAACCTCCCAATATACTCCAGGCCATTCTCCCGTAGGTCTTTTGCCTTGTTTACTCTTGGCCGAATAAGTATTCACTTGCTGGCCTACTTTACTTACACTGTTCTACTATCTCTCTGTCCCAAAACCTGAGGTCCATTATATGTATTTTAGGTTCCTTAGTTGCTTGGACAAGCTTTTCATCCCTTAAATGAATCCATCTGTGAATTTGGCCTACTAAGTCTTTTGCTTGCTTTCTAGGGAGTGTAGGTTTTCCTTCTGTGTGCAACATTGCTTTCCCTTCTCTAGGTACTAGTTGGTAGGGTGGCTAGCAATCTGAGTCCTTTTTTCTTCCATATATTTTAAGTGAGACCATTTCTTAGTCCAGTCCCATTCTCCACTGAGTGTCTCTTGCAGACCCATATCTGGGATAGGTTCCTGCATAGCCACTTCTTGAGCTACCTGATCTGCCTGGTTATTGTCCTGGGTCACTCTCTTCCCTTCTGATGTCCTGGACAATGACTAATACTCAGAGTTGCTGGCTTCATCAGGGCATCCAGGAGATCCAAAATTTCCTGCTTGTGTTTTATTTCTTTTCTCTCTGATGTGAGCAGTCCTCTCTCTTTTTATATAGCCCATGAGTGTGGGCTGTAGCAAAGGCATATGTGCTATTTAATTTTCTTACCAGCCCCAAGTTCTAAGGCTTTGGTGAGGGCAATTATCTCTGCTTTCTGTGCTGATGTGCTGGGGGTGGGGATGGGGGGGTGGGGTAGAGGTTCAGCCCAGATGACATTGTGCCATCCACCACTGCAGGACCAGTTCGTCTCTGACCTTCATAGAGAAACTGCTGTCTGTAAACCAGGTAGCCTCAGCTACCTGGGGTAGTTAGAGAGCTCTTTCCTCCACCTATGGGCTCTCCTTTTGGGCCAGTTAGTTGTGGCCTGTTGGGCAGGAAGTGTATCTGGACCCCCATCTTGGAGAGTAAGTCTCACCCCAACAGAGGGTAGAGACAGTCTGGGATTACCATGGTATACCTGGCCCATCCCTAGGTCCACGGTTCTTTGGATAGTCTGTGAATACATCTTGGTGCCAGTGGCTCCTTGGACCCAAGATTTTTTTCCTTGGGAACAGGGCTATTGGCTTGGAGGAAGACCAAGTGTTGAGCCTCTGTGTTCACCAAGAATTGAGTGGGTTTCCCTTCCACTCTCAAAATTTACCATGGGTTTGGGGAGGGGGTCCGAATTCCATCCTCCCGAGTCGCTATCTTCCCCCAGGGCTAACACCTTCACCATTTGGGGGTGCTTTCACAAGGCCTGAGATTTTCCACCCCCAGCTTTTTGTTAGGGCACTCTCAGACCCAGTGGCCCTTCTCCTTGCAATATGCACACTGGTCCTTTTCAAGGGATTTTCTGTCTCTCTTTGGTTGGAATCTCTCTTCTCTGCTTTTCCTGACTACTGTAGCCAAGATTCTCTGGAAATTCCTTTCCTGTCACTTTTCTTTTCTTTTTTTTTTCATCTCCCTTTTATCTTCTTTCTTTCTCTTTCTCTGCTCTTTTTCCTCCTCTGTCTCCCTGTCATGGTAGACTTTCTCAGAAACCTGCACTAAATCCCTCAACGACATATCCTGTCGTCCCTCTAGCCTCTGAAGCTTTCCCCTGATATCTCTACTAGCCTGGTCTATAAAAGCCATTGTCACAGTAGTTTTGGGTCCGTCACTGCTGGGGTCATAGGGTGTATACTTACGGAATGTCTCCATGAGTCACTCTAGAAAGGCAGCAGGTGACTCCTCGGATCCCTGTCTAACCTCATGTACCTTGATCAAATTTGTGGGTTGTCCTGCGGCCTCCTTGAGACCTGCCAATGGAGCCTGTTGATAGACCTTCTGGTGATCCTTACCTTCTGCCGTATTGAAGTTCCAGTCTAGTCAGGGTAAACCTGCTGTTGATGACAGCCTGGTCAATGGATAGTGCCCCTATGTCTGAGGGGGACATTCTTTCTGGCTTCCTGCATTATCCTCTCTCACTCTTCGGTCATGAAGATCACTCTCATGAGTTGTTGGATATCATCCCTGGTGGGCTGATGAGTAAATTAAACAGTCTCAAAGAGATTAATCAGCCCCTTGGGGTTATCTGGAAAGGGGGGGGGAGGTGTTGGGCCTTCCAGTTGTACAAGTTGGCTGAAGAGAAGGGCCAATATTGCATGGCCTGGTTGCCATCCTCATCTTTGGGCCATAGACTAGGATGGGGAGGGCTACTGTTATAACCGATGAAGGAGCCCTTTTGCTCCGGGTCCCGATCATCAGTCCTGGTTCTGCGGGTCCCTCTTCACCCTCCCCCCTTGCTGGGACTGGAGGAAGGGGGGAGTAAAAGGATGCTGGATGAAGGATCAAGGTAGATTCTTGAGGAGTGGTCATGGGAACCGGGACCATGCCGGGTTATGGTAGGGGAGTATGGGGGTGGAGAATCCATCATCAGCAGATCTGCTGTGGAAGGGTCCTGGAGGATCTTCTTTACAGACTTGGTCTCTGAGGGGTTCTTATCCTTCATGGCCATGACCTGCAAGAGTCTCAGAGACAAAAAAGCTTTTATGCAAGGGGAGGGGATACTCCAGTATCTCCTTCTAGGTAACTATATGGGGCGGCACTTGGTCTGAGTGCCCGAGGGATCCTGGCCTAAAGACTCTTTCTTCTATTGCTTTGATCACTTGCAAGTCCAAGATCCCTATGGGTGGCCATTCTGCTCAGAAGGTGGGCCATTCGGAGGAGCAGAGAGGAACTAACTTGCCCTTCTTTACTACTACTGACAAGTTTTCTCTTTCCCTAACTTCCCTCCAGTGGTTAACCAGGATGTTTAATGGGGTAGATTCAGTCTGTCTAATGTCCAAAAATGTCATCAGTCCAAGTTCAAGAACACAGAAAGAGATAACCAATACCAACAAACACAGAGAAAGACAATCAACACACAGACAGTTTGCCCCTGCCACAGGCGCAGTAACTAGGTTATAGCAAGAATCTGTCAGCTCCCACCGATACTGTGTCTTGCCATTTCCAAAGGAGCAGAGTCTTCCTGATTCCCTGGGTGTGTGTGTGTGGAGGGGGGGCTGAAGTGTCCTTCAGACTCCCCACCGTCACAGCATTAAGGCATGTCTGTCCACAATTGACCACACCAGACCAGAAACTTTCCAGCAGACACCATGCTCTTGAGTCAAAAGTGAAAACAAAGGACAGAGAGACAAACAGTTACTTATGTGCCTGCTGCCATTGCTGAACACAGTCTTTTCCCCTCTAATCAGGCTAGTTGGTGGTCACTTGGGGGTCTCCTCAAATCATGGGACGAGTGCACAAATGTAAGACCCTGACCCTTGGTCAGTGGTACTTACTTCAAGACGACCCTGAGTGAGACACCAAGATGCAGATCGATGCAAAAGCAAGAGGTTTATTTTCTGGTGTGTTGGGGTCGACTTTCAATCAGTCCTTCGAGGTGAGTGATGAGAAGGCAACCGGGATGATGCTTTTTTTTTTTCTTGATACTTGCTCTTTTTTTCTTTCTCTTTCTCTCCCTCTTTCCCTCTCTCTCTCCCTTCCTTCCTTCCTTCCTTCCTTCTTCTTCCCTCTCCCTCCCCCTCTCCCTCCCCCTCCCCTTCCCTATCTCCCTCTCCCACCACCCTCCTCGGATCATTTCCTTCCTCACTCCTGTCATTTTTCAATTTGGTTTCTCACCTTGACAAAGATTTCTGTGAGCTACGTAGGATATATCTTGTCATAAATTAGTTTTCTACTATTTGGCCATGTTTCTTGCAATTAAAATTCCTAAACAGACTCATAGATATTGGCATTTGAGTTGAAAAGGTCAAGGGCAGAATGTGGAAGGCCTCACATGCCTTGGTAATATTTTCCATGTAGAAATCTTTAACATAAATGAATTATAGGATTATATTTGTGTTTAAGAATTTTTGTGCTTGAATTGAGCTTGGTTAGAAAGAGGGGACTAATGACAAGAAACTACATTAGAGGTAACCATGATGGCCCGGGAAGAAATAAGGTTAAAAGAATAGGGTACAGAAAAAGAGAGAGAAGAATCAGTTCACAGTCTTGACTAGAAGAAGCTATACTGGTCATGGTGACCTGTGGGTTGGGGTACAGAGAGAAGTTAATGAAAACTTGAAGATTTATAGCTTGGATGAATGTGTGGATAGATGAGTGGAGGGAGGTATGGATGGGAGGTATGGATGGGTATGGCTACATAACCCAACAAGTTTTACATCTACTGAGTGGCTGAATATAAGGTGCAGTTCAAGCTGTTCATTGTGTAGGTATGTGTGTGTAGCTGAATTTGAGCATCTTTGAAGGTAGCAGAGAGACAGATTAAGGAACCTCTGAGGGCTATCAGCAAACACTCTCAAAAGCTGTTCTGAAATTTCTACCATATATTATAAAGTATTTTGTGTTAGCTTGCGAAACTCAGTTTTAACTGATGAAAGAGATGTTATAGTTTAGTTCCATTAAGCAGCAGATTACTTTTTCAAATGATGTTTAATGGAGCGTTAGGTTATCAAACATTTTTGAATAGGTGTGCTTTTATAGAAACAGACACAGATACACTTCTACATGCACAGAAAACCCACACTTCATCCCATCAACACCTAGAACAAATGCATACAAGTAAAGAAACTTTAAAAACAAACAGGCAAAGTGACCTAGAGTATACCTGCTGGTATCATCCCTGGCTCTCATTTAGCCCTCAAGCACCTCCTAAATTGTCTAAGGTTCCAGGTATAAAATATCCTCTACCTACCCAGCAGATCCACACAGTTTCCCTTCAGTATGGTCCATCAATCCTTGCCTGTGGTCATCAGTGGAATCCCTTGTTTTCTCCCTGATGCCCTGGTACACACCTGCCTCTCATAGACTTCTGCATATATTTATAGATGTTTTATACAAGAGTTGTGTACAAACACACAAAAGAAACAGGCTTTGAATATGTGAAGCTGTTTGATATATTTGGGGGACTATTTCTTCTGTTTACTGTGGAGATTAAGTATACAAAGAATTTTATGCATGCAAGATTCTACTTCAAAAGCAAGATTTTAATTCAAAATGATGAGCTGCATAAAATCTTAGCTATGTATGTATTTGAAATAAATATATTACTAGCAATAATATGTATATATTATTAATAAATAAATAATATATTATATAAAACCAAGTATATATCAATATATTATTACCATATAATAATGTGTTATCAATGATATTTATATGTATATATGCAGATACATATATATATGTATATATACATACACACATATATAATTCTGTGAGCAAGTCTAGACCTATGGGAATACTTTTACAAAAATACTCATATTTTTTAATGCCTCAAACATCTAGCATGCTTCAGATAAATTTGTATGCTTTAATTTTTTTTCCTTTCAGTAGAAGAAGCTTTTAGAATGAAAAGAACCACTGAACGACTGAAGCAGGAAAGAGAATGGAGATATTGATCATTTCTTTTTTTTTTATTGGTAAAATGTCCATGCTTGCAGCTTATGGCCTCTTTGTACCACAGGCTCTTCTTCAGTGGATTTCCTGCACCTCTCTAAGCTGTCCAGCCTGTCTTTATTTCAAGGGGCTTCAGGTTTCTGTTTCATGCCTTTCAAAGTGTTTGCATTGGAAAGATGTATTAACTGGAAGGAAAGCAAATGTATTCAATGCTCACAAAAATATCTCATATTTCTCATCCAAAACATCATGGAAATGAGGCCACATCTGCTCTGTCTACTCGCCTCCTCGTTCCTTTATCATTGGTAAGAAATTTTCAAATACCTCCTGTGTGCTGGTGAGAGCAGTCAGGACAGTGTCAAAGGTCATCCTTGCCTTAGTGCAGCTCAGAGATGGGGCAGAACTGGGAAAACATTTTCAAAACCAGGTTAAGAGCACAGAATCTTGACCAAAGCATCTGTGACTCCGCCTGGGAAGTTTCTTTTCTGTTCCCTTGCTGTGACAGTCTTACTCGTTGTTCTCCTACTTAAGTCAGGTTTATTATTCCAGCACACTGATGGGGATTTATCTCAGATACAGGGAAACAGCTGGCTATGTATGCTCTCTCTCTCTCTCTCTCTCTCTCTCTCTCTCTCTCTCTCTCTCTCTCTCTCTCTCTGTGTGTGTGTGTGTGTGTGTGTGTGTGTGTGTTCATGGTCTACACAGCTGCAGAGATTGACCCAACTGGAACAGCAAGGGAACTAAGAAAAGAAGACACATAGACATACCTACAGAACAAGCTGGGGTGGGATGGTCTGGGATCTCAGATGGAGAAGCTGCAGCACCCAGATGCCCTCTGTGCTTATGTTACATAGTTGAACAGGGTGCAGCTGTTACATACAAACAAGGAGGTACAGTTAGATACAGCTGAACAAAGAGACAGGTATAGTTGATCTCAGTAGTAGACAACTCTGCAGGAGAGCCATTTTCAGGCCATAGACATCTGGGTGTGATGGACATTTTCTGCACATACTATCAACATTCTCCTTAGGCCCAGAGGAATACTTTGCCACCCCTCTGTGCCTCCCCCAGCTCCAGGCTTTGCCACCACACCCATGGGTCTGAGGCATTGGAGTCCCTTACATGGCTGTGTTCATGTCAGACAATTATATTCACTAAGGACTTCATTTAGTCCCTACAAGAGGTTATTAATGCAGTACTTACAATGACTTATAATGCTGTTTAGTATTATCTTGGAGTGTCTTTAATCTTTTTTATTGCTTAGTTTTGTAAACCAGGATTTCCATAATCAACATAACAGGGAAGGCAGATCCTGCAATGTTTGTTCCTTGTAATCCAGTCTGAAACTCTTTTTTTTTTAATTACATATTTTCTTCATTTACATTTCAAATGTTATCCCCTTTCCTGGTTTCCCCTCAGAAAACCCACTATCCCCTCCCCCACCTGCTCACCAACCCATCAACTCCTGCTTCTTGGTCTTGGAATTCCCCTACACTAGGGCATAGTGCCTTCACAGGACCAAGGGCCTCTCCTCCCATTGATGACTGACAAGGCAATCCTTTACTACATATATGTCTGGAGCCATGGTTCCCTCCATGTTTACTCTTTGGTTGGTGGCTTAGTCCCTGGAAGCTCTGGGGGATACTGGTTAGTTCATATTGTTGTTCCCCCTATGGGACTGCAAACCCCTTCAGCTCCTTGGGTCCTTTCTCCAGTTCCTCCATCGGGGACCTTGTGCTCAGTCCAATGGTTGACTAAGAGCATCCACCTCTGTATTTGTCAGGCACTGGCAGAGCCTCTCAGGAGGCAGCTATATCAGGCTCCTGTCAGCAAACTCTTGTTGGCATCCACAAGTGTCTGGGTTTGGTGATTGTATATGGGATGGATCCCCAGGTGGGGCAGTCTCTGGATGACCTTTTCTTCAGTCTCTACTACACACTTTGTCTATGTAACTCCTCCCATGGATATTTTGTTCCTTCTGTTAAGAAGGACTGAAGTATCCACACTTTGGTCTTCCTTCTACTTGAACTTCATGTGGTCTGTGAATTGTATCTTGGGCATTCTGAGCTTCTGGGCTAATATGAACTTATCAGTGAGTGCATACCATATGTGTTCTTTTGTGATTGAGTTTCCTCACTCAGGATGATATTTTCTAGTTACATCCATTTGTCTAAGAATTTCATAAATTCATTGTTTTTAATAGCTGAGTATCCATTGTGTAAATGTAACACATTTTCTGTATCCATTCTTCTGTTGAGGATACAGAAAAATCATTTGGATTCTTTTCAGCTTCTGGCTAAACTCTAAACAATCTTTAATTTATTTCTTTATTTCTTCCTTGACCAAGTTATCATTGAATTTGACTATGAAGAGCTGTGGTACAGGGTCAGCTCTGGGGTGCAGACAGAGACCAGAAGGATTCTGACCCCAGCTGACCCTTGGTTCCTGTGTCCTGATTACTCTGTGAGTGTCCCTCTTGTGCCAGGAATTGGAAGGGAGGTGGAGGTCTCACCTGTGCTCACTCCTGGGAGACCAGCTCTCCCCTTGTGGTATTTGTGTGTCCTCTGTGGCACAGGATCAGCTCTGGGCACAGTCAGAGACTGGAAGACTCCTGTCCCAAGCAACCCCTTGGTTCCTCTGTCCAGAGGGTTCTAGGCAGGTTCCTGTGAGAAACAGTGGTGGTCCTATCTGCACTCACAGGCCTGTCCTCACTCCTGGGAGGCTAGCTCCCTCCCAGTGCTATTTTGGGTATCTGAAATGCCTAACCTTTATAAAAGTATAAGTAGGAATATGGCTAAATGTTTATTTTTCAAAATCTCTAGTTTCAGGTATTTTTTCAGAGCTAAAATTCTGTAACTTCCCTGATGCCCTAGCAGAGTTAATGTTACAAACATCATCCCCCCTTTAACTTCACCCCGACTTAGTCTCTTTCATTTTTTTAGACGCAAAAGAAGTCAATTTATTATGATATATCCAATATATATAAAGAACTCAAGAAGGTAGACTTCAGAAAATCAAATAACCCCATTAAAAATGGGGCTCAGAGCTAAACAAAGAATTCTCACCTGAGGAATACCGAATGGCTAAAAAACACCTGAAAAAATGTTCAACATCCTTAATCATCAGGGAAATGCAGATCAAAACAACCCTGAGATTCCACCTCACACCAGTCAGAATGGCTAAGATCAAAAATTCAGGTGACAGCAGAGCTGGCGAGGATGTGGAGAAAGAGGAACACTTCTCCATTGTTGGTGGGGGATTGCAAGCTGTACAACCACTCTGGAAATCAGTCTGGCGGTTCCTCAGAAAATTGGACATAGTACTACCGGAGGATCCTGCAATACCTCTCCTGGGCATATATCCAGAAGATGTTCCAACCGGTAAGAAGGACATATGCTACACTATGTTCATAGCAGTCTCTTTCATTTTTATTGCTCTAAAAAATGAAATGTGAAAAAGTTAGGTATGCTTTATGTGTCATGTATGACAGATGTTACTTCATGTGTTCCATGGGCACAATCTATCTTTAGAAAACACAGGGATGGAAGTCCCAGCCAGCAGAGGCTTGTGTGAGGAATCCTGCTTGTGCTGAGTAGCAGATCCTTCACAGTGAGTCTTAGGGGCACACACAAGTTTCTCTGTGAGGTTCTACATTAAATAGGAAAATAATTAACATGAGACTAGAATGTAGACAGTGGTTTTAGATGGCACTAATACTTCAGACAGAGACATTCATTCCATGGGTGACATTTAAGACTAGCTTTTCTTTTTGGGGGGGTGGGGAGGGGGAGTGCTTAGTGCTCATATGGAGAATGTCTTCTCTATCAAGTCTAATGACTTAACTAGGGAAAGCATGGCGCATGGATATATATTTTTTAATTGTCATTGAAGAATAGGTGCTAATATGAATACTTAAAAAAGATTCATTCTTATTTATGTGCACAAGTGTTTATATAAATGTATACCACATGGGTGCTGGTACTCAAAGAGTCCAGAACAGAGTGGCAGATCTCCCAGAGCTGGAGTTACAGGTAGTTGTGAGAAATGGACATGGATGGCAGGAACTGAACCCTAGTCCTCTAAATAAGCAAGAAGCACTGTTCACTATCGAATCATCTCCCCAGCCCTTAATATGGATAATTTTAATGGGTGATTATAAAATATGTTACATATGAGCATGAAATACACTGAGGTTCTAGCCACATAGGCTGATCTGAGATACAAATTTTCATGGAACAGAGAGGGTCTCTCTGTTGGTTAAACCCAACTCCATCTCCTGATGATACTGGCAGATAGAACAGCTTTGCCTTTGAGATTTCCACTCAGTTATTTTTAGTTCTTCTGAAGCCTGGGAATTGAGAAATATAAGCTCTTTGCAAAGTCCAAGTGGGCCAACCCTTGCAGGACCTCTGAATCTGATTAGATAAAACAACAAAGAGATTCTGTTGGAGCAGAGGCAGGAAGAGCCAAGGTGGGTGGCAATCTGCTGAACTCAGGGGAAATGGAGCCTCAAAGAATTCAAAAGTGGGTGAAAAAAATAACATAAGCTATAGACAACTTTCCCACATCTCAGATCACTCTCTAAATACAGCTAGAAAAAATTCCCCCACACTAAACTTTTTTTTAATTCCTGAAGTATAATAAACAACATGTGAATGTGTGTTGACTCTCAGCGCCACCCTGGGAGAGATTCTCTCTATAGTAACATTCCCCCTCTAAAAACTAAGCAGTTTTTATTTCTCTTATGGGCTCAAGAGGTGAAGTGGGACACACTTTATGTTATAAAAATGGTTATTTGTCTAAAATTTCCCAATATAATACTGGAGTGAAGTACCGCAAGCTTTCCCCTTACTTGTTAAGATGGAAGGGGATCATGGGAATAAAGCCATGGGCTGACTCCCCTTCCTCCACCACAGTTAAGAGAGAAAGTCTATTCCAGTTTCGCCACTTGATCTTTGAGACTAGTGGCCAATAGCAGGCAGGGCCTAGCTAAGAAGGTGAGAGTGGGCAATGTGCTGACACTTGTCATCTGTGGCTTTTGACAGAACTTAAATAACAGGATGTATCGCCAGCATCATCACGTTGTAAAAGAAAACAAATAAAAGGGGTCCCAGGTACTGAAATACAAGACAGTGGACATCTGGCATCTTTGTTCCTTTGGAAGTTGCTAGAATATACTGCATTTCAGTCACACTGTTTAAGACACAGGGATTGTCTTACATGTCACATTCATTTGCTAATGTGAAAAATCACTCCAAATTCCTACCCACTTCCTCCTATATTGACAACATTAATGTTTAGGTTTATTGTGAAACTACAAAGTAGTAAAAAAAAAATCTAAGCAAGTTTTTAAATTTGTTTTTCAGGGCAGAGTAAAACCACCCTGCTAAACATCTTTCCTATTTTCTTTCAGAGTCTTTTGGCTTCTCTCCTTCTCCAACATCTGCTAGGAGAAGCTGAGAGCCAGGGTAGATGTGAGCAAAGCTTCTGGCACAGGGACTGTACTATGCTTGGGCCAGGCAGCCCTGCAGTCTGCAGAGAGGGCTGCAGGCATCCTGAGCACATAGGAGTGATGGAGAGGTCGGCTCAGACAACATCCCGGCACATCTGGGATGCTATCAGATTCCTCTTGGGGGTACCTAGGCCTCTTATCTGTTCCCTGGGGCACAGCCAGTTTTGGTGCATAGCCCCAGTTCTGTAGCAGTGGAGAGTGCTGTGAACATCAGAATGAATGAGCACGAATTTCCCTTAAATTCAAGAAGCCTGTGAGCGCCACTGCCAGGGCCTGGGGAAGAGGGGACCACACTTCTTGACATCCCTGCTGGAGAAGCTTCCCGTATCTCAGCTGAAACAAGCCCGTTTTAGGCAGTTCTCTGGAGCTTCCCCACGTGAAGTCACATGGGAGGGGAACCTGGTACTTGCTTCCCAGTACCACTGTCTGTCTGTCATCTGTCAGCCCTGGGACCTTTGAAGTTAGCAAGGAAAAAGGGCAGGGCTGATGGACAGTCGCTTCTGCCTTTTTGCTTCTTGGAATACATCAGCTCCTAATGACACTGGGAGGCTTCTGGTATGAAAACATTACTTAGGATTTTACATCAGACTCTCATTGTTTTTCCCCAAGGAAAACAACTTGGACTAAATGTGTGTATCTGTCCTGGGAGATTTGTGATATTGGCTGTATGAACACCTGCCTATAACAGAGGAGTATTGGAATGAGAATCTTTTTGTTTGAAGTATCATAATTTTTTTTTTTTTTGCTGGCCAGGTGAGCTATTTGCATGGAGTCTCTGAGTTCTTAATCCAAAACAGAAGGCACAGAACTCATGAACCCATTCAAACAATGTAGGGACTTTGTAATTAAAACTTCTCAGCCAAGCATTGAGGTTGGTTATGTGGCTGTCTATCAACTGAAGGTGTCACAGAGCAGTCAGAGCTTCCTGGTGGTCAGTTTCCTTATCTTTGAGATTAAAAACAAAACAAAACAATTACTTTTGGGGGAAAAGTTATAAAATTATGAATTGTTTTCATACATATCTTTTTGTTCCCCTGAGAAGTCTGGGATAGATGCTTTATAAGCCACACTCTCCCCTCTGCCGAGCTTTAAACTTGCATTAGTCAAGGTCTACGCATTCCAGAGTGGGAGGTGACTTCTCCCAGGAACAACAGAAAATGCTGGCCACATGCAGCCTAGTGACATCCGAATGTGCTTCATAAAGTCCTCCGTATCATTAGATAGCACTCTTGAACACCATATGGTGCTCAGGCTTTTCTGTTTAAAAGGGTCAGAGACTCATCACCCGGAGGATTCTGAAGTGGAGGAGACAGTCTGTCAGTGCCCCGGGAGCAAGAGCAGCTGAGTGTTTGAAGTGAGGCAGCCAGCCACCCACATAGTGCCAAATGTGCCACTGTGGGACTGGCTGTGCAAGCCGGAGCAAGAGCGCAGGGGCTGTGACACCTGTCGCTGTATTTACTTCCTTTCTTTCAGCATCGTCTCCGCTAATCATCTTTTAACCGCAATCAGGTCAAGAAATAAACACTGGCCGAGGCAAGTCTACAAGTCTGATGGAAGGCTCAAAGCGCTCAAAGCCTCTTTCCAAAGTGTGCCTTGAAAATAATACTCAGATTAAACCTCTCAAACCGGACTTTGAGCTGTTGGTTCTGAGCTTTTTCAAAGTGGATTTAAAAAAAAAGTAATTCAGATATTTTTCTCTTTTTATTAATTTTTAATTAATTATTTTATTTATTTACATCCTAAACGTTGCCCCCTCCATGGTTACCTCTCCCAGGAGTCTTCACCTCCTCCCCATCACCTCTGAGAGGGTGCTTCCCCTCTCCCTCACCGGGCATCCCTTTCTCTGAGGCATCAAGTCTCTACAGGCTTAGGTGCATCTTCTCCCACTGAGGCCAGACAAGGCAGTACTCTGCTTCATATGTGTGGGGGTTGGGGATTTGGGAGGCCTGTGTAGGCTCTTTGGTTTAGTTTCTGTCCTGTGTATGCTCTTTGGTTGGTGGCTTAGTCTCTGGGAGCTCTTAGGGGTCCAGGTTAGTTGGCATTGTTGGTCTTCCTATGGGGTTGCCACCCCCTTCAGCTTCTTCAGTCCTTCCACTTTTAAATGCAATTAATTAAATTTGTTGTGTCTTTATCCAGATTGGTAGAATCTTGACCAGAATTTTAGGGAATATTTTCATTGTAAGAAATTCTTTCAAAGTTCTTGGTTCTGACTTAGAAGACTATGTAAATGGTGTTTTGGAATGTTCCTATCCAAGGGGTGTTAAAAGGCATGTACAAGGGGCCTCATTTGTTTAAAGAAAAGACCTTTGCAATCTGACAACATTTAAACTCCAGTAGAGTGGATACACACAAGGAAATTCTCCCTTAAGTTGTCTAAGTCTTTAAAAGTTTAGGCTTGTCCTTGTACTAGTATCCATGTTTTCAGGGTTGTAAAGCTGGTATGGGGTTCTCGTGAGTACCACAGCAAACACAGTGGTTGACTCATCTTTGGGCTTGCATTACATGTGGGAGGCTGTGTTTTAGATGGAGCGCTTTTGAATAGCAACACTCCATCAAAAACACAGTGGCACACCTGTGGCCCAAATGGCTGAATAAGGCAAAACATATGACATCAAAATGCTGGCAGTCAGACTAAAAAGAAAGGGAAAGAAAAAAAATCCCCCCAAAACCTCAAGCTGTGGCAGTGGCAAGACAGCACGAAGCCAATAATGCACATGAAAAATGGATTGTTTTACGTACGCGGCGCAGGACATGATTTATCTATTATTTAACCCCTGCCTAGAAGCCATGTTTGCTCTGCCTGATGTTGACACGAACATCACATGCACAATGTGGGGAAAGTTGCTAAGATAGATGTTTTATCCTAAAAAGGAAATTATCTTCACTGATTGCACATTGAGAAGTGACTGCTGCTTATATTTCCAAAGGTCCTAAAATGTCACCAAGAAGTAACCGAGGAGCTTTCAATGGGTTTCTCAGTGGTGCCTAGTAGTGCAGAATAAATAGATGTTGCTGCTTCAAGGGAGGAAGGCAGACATTATTATTTAATATTTAAAGGGAAAATCATCCGTATAATCACTTTTCATGCGAAAGACCTAGGTACTACCTTCCCGGGCTGATGAATTCTTACCCGGATCTCTTAAAGCAACATGATGACACTGTCAGTCTGGTTGTGTGCCTTCAGTTTCTGAAAATATAATTTTAAACATTATAATGAAGACTATTATATTTGCACAGTTGTCTTTGTTTATTTAGTTGTTTGTAAGAAATATTTTTTCCCATGTAAAGAAATACTAGCAGGGATGTGTCTGCACAGGAATTCTGATAGAGAAAAAAAAAACCTCTCCTCCCTTCAATAACACTGATTTTTAGTGATCGAATCCAAAGGTTTGTTCAATGAAACTTACCTGTGTCTGTTCACTGGGACAAATCCATCTTGGTTCGCTCCTGACATAGATACCACGGCCGCACTTAGCTTCTTGGTAATATTCCCATGTCATTGATTCAACAGAGAACAGTGGAGATGCAGTTGACTTTGAGTCGGCAGCTGTCACCCCATGGCCCTCATGGAACACCTGACACAGCAGCTCCAATGGTCAGTTCTGCCCCTGTGCCTAAACCTAGGGCAGTTTAGTGAAAGTAACAACAGGTGTTGGCAACTCTGCTTTCTAGAAACTGTATGCACATGTTGTGCAGTTCCCATATAGGTGAAAGTGACTTAGTATTAAAAACCTACCCTTTTCTTTGTGGAAGTATCACATGAGGATGTTTATTAAAAACTCTACCTGGGGCTGGAGAGATGGCCCAGTTATTAAGAGCGTATATTAAGCTGTTCTGAGCCCTACTCTTGCAGTGGATCCAGTTCAGTTCCCAGCACCCACATGATAGCTTGCAGCCATCTATAACTACAGTTCCAGGGGATTGAATGCCCTCTTCTGGTCTCTGACGGCACTAGGCACACACATGGTGCACATACACACTTGACAGCAGAACACTCATGCATGTCAAGTAAAAACAAATCTCTTAGAGATGCTGACCTCTTTCTTTTCTGTTGGGCACTGGGAGGCACATGCTTATGACAGGATTTGGAAGTTTGCTGGCACCCTGACCTTAATTGAGACACAGGCAATGGCAATCGAGAGCTGGGAAAATCAAGTGTATTAGAGGAAATAAATTGAAAGCTGAGTTCTCTAAAGCCTGAGGGTTGGTTGCTTCTGGAATCATTTTCATGGTAGCATGTGTGATTGGGTTTTCTCTTCCAATAACCTGGTGACAGAATGAAAAGTTTACATAAATCTTCCACCTGATGACCAAACTTAAAAACAACAACAAATCAAAAACACTAGTTGAGATGATATATTTTTCCTCTCTCCTTCTCCTTCTTGCTCCATTGCTGGGACTTGAACTCATGACCTCTGGAAGAGCAGTCAGTGCTCTTAACTTCTGAGCCACCTTACCAGCCCAAGATGGTATTTTTAAAAGAAGTACGTAGATATGTTTTGGCTAAGACTTTCAGAATTTTCTGTTACACATAATTGATCCCAAACTGATATTTTCCTTGGGCATTTTCTTTATGTTTCACAGCAGAATTTGTAAAATTCAGCTTCTTCTCTGTAGTTCTAAAAAATGTGTGGATTCAAAACATGCTAACAGTTTTGAGAATATAGTTATTATGCAAAAAGGGCTAGGGCGTGTAAAAGACAGTCTTGAGAACACTGAGTGTTCTAAGTTTGTTTTTACATTTATTTATTATTTACTTGCTTGCTTGCTTTGTGCATGTGTATGTGCCACCCCCCCCACCCCCCCATGCCACAGCATGTTGGTAGAGGTCAGGTGACCACTTTCAGGACTCAGTTCTTTACTTTAATCATGTGGGTTTTGGGGATTAAGTTCAAGGGAGTCAGGCTTTGGTGGCATGTGACCTTAGTCAGCTGGCCCCAAGAACACTAAATATTCTTAATTTGATCAGAGGACAGTAGACACAATAGTTGTTTCTGTGTGCTGTGTGTAGGAGAACAATGGAAGGGAAGTTGTACTGCTATATTTGAGCTTCGGCTTTACTACAATGTTCTGGTCAATATTTTATGCTGGCCCTTTACTGGGTGTCCATGAGGATCTCACTAGGAAAATATTCTGTTGTTGATATTTTACAGGTAGGGAAACAGGCTGACAGATCTTGATCTTGACACTAGATTGCTTCCCTGTATGTTTTGCTATTTTACTTGGTATTTGTAATATCCTATGACTTGGGTGTAAGCATTCCCTTTGATACATGTGAAAGGTCTTTAAGGCTCATGAAGTCTTAAAGTCAATGCAGTGGGAATGTTCTGGTAGAGTTCTGGTAGGGCCAGAAGTCAATCCAGAGACAGGTAATGGCCAAACTCCTTAGGCTTCCCCATTGTGAGAATTAGGCTCTTGCCACAATGCTAAGTTGTTGTGTTTAGAGAGCATATCCTGTAAGCATGGAGCTGTGAAGTATCTGAAGCTGGGACCATGACCAGGCAGTGGGGTAGGAGTCCTGAGTCTAACCTGATCTTGTTCTGTACACATGGTTTGAATTGGCTTCAGGCTGTCAGGTCAGTGGTCAGAGTGAACTGAGAAGTTCAAAGTGCTGTGCTTCCCAGAGTGGACATGCATCTTCAGAGAGGCTCTCTGTGGAAATCCTGCTGGGACTTCCACATAGCACACATATTTGCAATACCTCTTTATGCCTCAGGCTACAAGGGTGCTTTGTAGTGAGAGCCTAGTTCATTTTAGAATCCCATCTGGTCTTTGGTGGAACACATTGGAGAAAGTGAACTATAGATTAACCCCCAAGCTAGAAAATATTTTCATGGTTCCCATTTTGATAAGGTCACAGAGTGTATGAGAATAGAATGCTCCACAGGAAGTTATACCCCACACCCTCAGAACTTTCTTTTCTCTAGTCCTAACTATATCTCTTCAGATCTTGGGTGAATATAATCAAGCTATAAGCCAGGACCAGTACTGAAAACATCACATGGTTCTTGTGTAACAAAATTTTATCAGTTGTCTTTAGATAGTGATCTATCTATATTATTGAATTTCTACCAAAGTGGGGATTATACTGATCAGACATGCATTAAATACAACCTTATTAGGACTCTTCATATTGCTTTATGAATAAAGATATATCTGTTACCAAATGGTTCTTATTAGCTTTTATTATTTTTCAAATTCATGGGCACTACATGGTTTCTGCCTGCAGTTGTCTTTCTCAGGAGATAGAAAGCATTTCACCAATTGACTGTCTTTCTTACAACGTCATATACATGTTGAGTCCAGAAAAAGGTATAAGAGTTTTAAGTCTTTGGAATCTGATGCCATTGCCATAGAGGACCATGAACTTGCCTTGGTCAGCCCTGAAATCCTTTAGGGCAGCGATGCTTAGCCTTGGCTTTACCTTACATCTATAGAGTCTAAGGTTAATAATGCCCAGAAACTGACCACAAACTTTTGTGTCTGCTAACTGTGGGGGAAAAGAAGAGGAATAGTTCATCAGAGTCTGTGGCTCCAAAAGAAAGACCAAGAGATGCACAATGCTCCTTTTGTGTATCCATCTTTGTCTCACCAAAAATTGTCGTTATCTGTCAAATGATAGGGATCGACACAATAATAATGTAATTCATGTACAAAAAGATTCCTTTCAAAATGTTTCCCTTACGAATAATTATATTCTTTTTGCCTGCAGAGGGTACTGTACACTAATGTGGAAATGGCTACTTCCTTTTGATGGGCAAAGATCAGCAAAATAAAATTCTGAGTGTACTTAAAATAAGAACCTAGCATCAGCTATTTCTTAACCAGTAAGGCAACACGTTCAATGCTATTTCTAAAGAAAAAAATTAAAACCATTCACGTATCATTCACAAACAGATTCTGCTATGATTTGGGTGTGGTTCATCTCTCACAAGTTCACGCCAGGGCAGTTTGTTTCTTCTTATGGTGATATTATGATGGGGTAGAATCTTTAAGAGGTGAAGGCCTAATAAGGGTGAACCTACTCTCTTACTGTGATAATTGGACATAGTAACAGACCAGACTCTGAATTCACATCTCTACACTCACAGATCAGAGTGCAGCTCTCATCAGAGAAGTTTCTCTTGCAGTGGATGGTGGTTAACACAGAAACTCAGCCAAAGTATAGAAAATGTATCAGCAAAGTGCTTAGCTCTCTATAGGACATCTATAACTCGCACCCCCCGACACACACATACACAGATCACAGTACAAGAAGAGATGAAAACATTCTAAAGGTGGGGGCACGGGGAGGTTGGTAGAGGAGGACCAGGGTGAAAAGTGTCTTTTGGAGAAGACAGGGATGCTGCAATTACAAATTCACAGCAGTTTAGTTTACTTACACAGGACCCATAGAAAGTCAAGCCAGTCAATAGTCTAACATGGACAGGAGTGGGGCTTGGGAGGAGCCATTGACAATTGATGGCTTCTGGGGGAAGGAGAATCAGAAGGGTGTGGCATGTGGTACGTAGACCATGCTCCAGTGGATGGTCATATAGCCAGGGCTAAAATGGACTTGATGGGTTATCAAAAAAGGAAAAAAAGGAGGAGATACATTTTTGGAAGGAAGGGAGATGGGGTGGACTTGAGAAGATTTAGGGAAAGTGACTATCGTCAAAATACATGGTATGGCATTCTCAAGGGATAAAAATATTTTTTAAAGGAAGATATACCTTAGCACAACTCTGAAGACACTATACACTACCACAAAAGTAGTATCTATGGTGACTTTCTTTGGTCTTCACATCCCTGCTTTGTATACACCATAACTGCTCTAGAAACAAAGGGACTCACTCATGGCACTAGATAGGTCTTTGGAAAGAGAAGAAATTATTAAGAGGCAAATTATTTTCCATATATATGTGCGTATATTGTGTATGTGTACATATGTAGTTAAACATACTTATACACATTCATGTATACATTATACACACACAATAAGAGGGCATTAGGTCATTGAAGGGATTAAGACTATTTTTGGGGAGTCTGGTTAGCCCTGGGGAAAGAGTTGTTATAAGCAAGAAAGATTGAGCCCTCCCCTGCCATTGGCTCCCCTTATTTCCATGTGATGTCTTCTATGCAGCTCCAGCATAGCCATTTGTCACGAGACCCTCACCACCGCCAGTGCCACACCAGGCTGTTTGGACTTCTCATTCTTTTTTTCTATAACTCATCCAGATTCAAATTGTGGGTTATAGAAAATGATAATGGATAATTGCTTTGGAAGACCTCAAAATTAAGTCTAAATGTGTACTTGAGAGAAAGAAACACTATTGCTTTTCAGACAGGCACACAGGCCAGGCAGTATTAAAGACTGATCTGCAACGATTGCAACCCCTAAGTAAGAATACAACAAATCCCAACTCTGTCCCATACTTATCATTGTTCAACTTGTGCACATACAGATGACCATACACTTAGGAGCAGCCACAGCACTGCATATCGATCAACCAATGACTTTCCTTTCTCTCTATGGCAAGAAGCCATGCCTTTCCTTCTCCTGTTTTGGATGCTTATAACCACTTGCATGGCACACCTGGTGTTCCAAGTTTTGCCTCCCTAGGGCAAGCGTCCATGATAATCCTAGCTGGCTCTCACTCCCTTTCAATCCCAGGTCTGGGGTTGTGGTTCTTCTCTTTTGTTCTTGTGCATCATATGCTCAGTTCTTCTGTTCTCTTACTCAGGAGTCTGCTCAAATGATTGGATCACATCGAGGGTCCTCTCATAACATCATCATTAAATACTTCTCAACTAACTTCCTTGTTCTTCACAGTGCTTAGACTACATCACAATAATGCATTTGTTTGTTGGTTTGTTTGTTTGTTTATTATTTATTTATTTATTTAGTATCATTTATCTCCTTCGTCAGAGTGACCCTAAGGGTTCTGTCTCCTGTTCTGCTCAAAGCTAGGACAGTGCCTGACATGAAGCAGGCTCTTGGGAATACCCAATATCACTTTTAGGTGACAAATACTTTCATTGAAGCTGCGCTAAAACCTTCTTCTTTGTCTTTTTTTCTTCCTTTTTTTTCCCTTCGCTGTCTTTATCAGCAAAAATTACAATCATAGTCATCAATATCAAGCTTTGGTACTTAATTACATGAAATTATGATGATCAGAGAGGTTCAGAAACTTCTGTATACCACAGAGCTAACACATGATGCATTTAGGGCATACCCAGGGGTCATTTTGAGTCTAATACTGGTATGCTTTACAAAGCCTTGCCCAGTGGTTATGCTCTTTCCAGGAGAGGTCTGTTCATAGGATGGAGTATTGAACAACAGTGCAGTCATTGCATCATTGTCATCTTTCTGATTCTTTCTCAGGTCTACACTAAAAATCAATATTTCTTCTGAACATAATGTCACTGTTGGGAAATAATCTTGTATGTGGTAAATATGTATGTGCGTGCTTGTGTGTGTGTGTGTGTGTGCGCGCTCACATATGGATGCCAGAGGTCAATGCCAGCATTGGGTATTGGGGCTACTTCCAAAGGCAGAGTGGTCATTAGCTGATTTTCGTTTTGAAGCAAGACATTTGTGTTCTGATACCAAAGTTGGGTTGGACTTTGGAGTTTGCTTTTGGATTAACTTCTAGTAGATATTGTTCTCATTTCTAAGCTTTCCACCTATCCTGCCTTTGCTATCTCTTAATAGAGAATGCTTCAGAAATTCTCAGCTTTGTCAGAACAGCACAAGCATCTTGGAAGTTCAGAAATTTCAGCCGGGCGTGGTGGCGCACACCTTTAATCCCAGCACTCGGGAGGCAGAGGCAGGCGGATTTCTGAGTTCGAGGCCAGCCTGGTCTACAAAGTGAGTTCCAGGACAGCCAGGGCTATACAGAGAAACCCTGTCTCGAAAAAAAGAAAAAAAAAAAAGAAATTTCTATTACGATGTTCAACGACAGGGTTGTTGGCCTCTGTATAAAACAAACATTTCCCTAGGCAATGTAAAAATAAAATCCAGATTACTCCAATAAATATCAAGTCCAGGCACTAATGGGAATAGCCTCTGGACTCAGTAATTTGTCAGTAAGGGGAGTTTCACAAGATGTAGTTAAGTCTCAGGGTCAGATTCATCCTTAATTTTAATATATTAAAATAAAACTCAATATAAGTTATTGCTGTATCTTGGAGCATGTTATTATAATTATCGGGCCCTTGATTATGCAGGATGAATTCTGGAGCACTTATTTAATTAAGTATTTAGGAGAATATTGTTTCTATTAAGTTAAATTCAATCATATTGTAGATTTCTATCAAAAATGTATGTGTTATTTGAAGCTCAAATCCAAAGAATGAAAAGAAAGTTTCTGCTCTTGGTAACTTTTTTATTTATAGATTTATTCTTATGCCTTTTCTAAGGTGGACATAGAAAATAACAGTAGGGGAAATTGTGAGATATAGGTCAAAAGTTAACAGTATTCTGTGTATAGAGAATAGTAATGAGGCAAAGGCAGTAAGTCATGGCTTTCATGGAAGAAAGGAAGTAAAACATGAATTTCAGAAAACTCGGGACCAACAAAATACCTCACTGAACAAGTACAGGCCTAACGCCCAGGACTGTCCTCTGGACGTAGAATAATGAATTGAGTTTTAGAAACTTGCAGATGAGTGGGAGGGATGATTTTATAGATATAATGCACAGGATGGTCTGGGGTGAGAGAATGGAATGTGCAAATATTATACAGCATGACAACTCTACATGGAAAATCTCCAACGAATCCCTCCTGTCAGAGCTCAGGGGACCCTATGGAGATGGAGGCAGAGTGAAGAGCCAGAGGGGATGGAGGCACCAGGAGAACAAGTCTCTCTAAATCACCTGAGCAAGGCACATATGAGCTCACAGAGACTGAAGCAGCAGGGACAGGACCTACACTCACCTGCACCAGGACTTCTGTAAATATTTCATAGTTTTCAGTTTCGTGTTTTTATGGGACTCCCGAGTGCATGAATGAGTGGGTCTCTGAGTTTTGTGCCATCTCTCTAGCTCTTTTCCTTCTATTGGTTTGCCTTATCTAAATTTGATGTGATGATCTCTCTTTGTTATTTTACTATATTTTATTTTGTCCTGTTTTGTTGTTATCACTTAGAAGCCTGCCTTTTTTTCTAATGAGAGACAGAAAGGGGATAGATACGAGGGGATGGGTGGGAAGGAACTGAGAGGAGTAGAGGGAGGGGAAACCATAATCAGGATATGATATATGAGAAAAGAATCTATTTTCAACCAAAGGGGGAAATTAGTGGACATAAAACTGGCTACGTGTTTGCATTGTTTGTTATTCATGCCAAGCATGTTCACGTGAACAGCTTGGTGGATCCCCGAGTTTGAGTGGAACTGATTATCTTCAAGGAGGAGATTTTCTCAGGATCACTCCATCCACATCCATGGCCTGCCCTCTCTCTGCAAATTTACTCTGTTTCCCACGACATCACCTCTTTTTCATGCAACTCAACAATACCACAGGTGTGAAGAGAGAATCTTAAAGGTTTCATTTTCCTTAAAAAGTTTAAATATTCAAGTATGTTGGGTAGGAACAAATATTTCATTCTTTGATGCCTTCTGTAACCCCTGCACAGTGTCAAGTTGGCCAGCACATTTTCCAGCTTTAGAAGCTAATGAGAGGAACCTCTGCCAATCAATGCTTACTCTGTTTGACAAGTACAATCTGTCTTATTTGGAAATATTATATATGTATATATATATATATATATATATATATATATATATATATACACACACACACACACACACCCTTTTCATGGCTAAAAGTTAAAGTCTGTCTCACTGGCTTACTTAAAAATATGTCTTCCACCATTTCCACCATGTGTTATTATAACAAGTGAAAACATTATTAAGAGCCCTGGGTAAGCTTTTTCCTTTAGATAAGCATCATGCATGCCACCAGAATGTATGGCATCATATTTGGCTCCAGTCATTGGAAGTGGAACAGTATAAAAGATGACAAGCTCTAGTAGCCACGTCACAACAGGGATGACAATCGAAATAAGACTGACAAATTTTGGGGAAATGATTGTTTTTTAAATTGTACATTTATCACCACACTTCAGAGTTAATCTCTGGAACTAGGGCGAGCATGCATGAGGTAATATTTGTTCATGTTATGCATAAGATAGCTAAGGGTGGGGTGTGCATTTCTAAGTTACTGAACACCTAAGATTATAAGTCAGATGGCCGGAAACTGCTGTGTGAAAGCAGCCTTGTTAACATGCTGTGGGTGGAGGGAAAGCAGTCACTGTGGGTGTGGATGTTTCTGAATGGGGCCTGAAGAGAGGTGCTGGGGAAAGAGGCAGGCTGGAGCCTGCCACGACACAGATTAGAATACAGAAAGAAGTAAATCCCACCCTGACCCCAACCCACCACCGCAATGGTACCTAAAACGTCCCTACTATGAAATTGGATGATAAAGGCTAACTCCCTGTGGGCCACATGCACATTGGAGTATGAGAAGAGGTTGTAACACTGACATCATTCCTCACTACCCACATGTTCTTACCATTAGAGAAATGTCTAGAGGTCTTCTGCTGATCCACTTTGTTTAAATTCTGTGGCTTCGAGGAAGGGGAATGAAAGCATCACGCAGGCTGTGTTGACTAAAACACACCATTAATTTCATGTCTTCTTTGTAGAACGCACTTTTAAAGTGTGCCAAGACATTTTAAGTGTTTCAACAACATGCTTCTGTGAGAATGGAGAAGTGCAGGTCCATTTAGATGGCATCAGTAAAAGTATCATAGTAATTTACAGGGCTCCATTGATCCTTAAATTGTATCCCAACAAGGCTTGCTCGGCACTTACAGCAACTCTGTTGTGTGCCTGCACCACAGATCACAGTCAACATGGTCTCTATGATCTGAAGTTTTGGCTGACAGAGGAATGGAGTTTTATAGAGGGCCTCCAGTTTTGGATCTCTCTCATTCCTACCCAACAGATCCCAGATTTACCAGCTTTTAGCTCTTAGAAGGAAAAGAAAAAGGCATATTTGTTTCTTTCTGACTGATGTAGGTTTCCAGATGGAATTAGAAGCTATTATGGGTTGAGAGGAAATACTTGTGTGTGTCTAAGTCTTGAAATTGGCAAATAGATCATTGAATATCTAAACAAATAAAGTGTTTCAGGGCTTGCTGACACACCATCATATTCTTCTCAGACTTTTCCAGATGCAAATACCAAGAGCCAATTGTTCCATTTTCCGTTCAGTTCAGGATCTCTTAGGGAATGTCTCAGTCATTGTTTTATTGCTGTGAAGAGACACCTCAACAAAGACAACTCTTAAAAAGAAAGAATTTAATTGTGGGGCTGCTTACAGTTTCAGAGGATTAGTCCACTGCTGTTGTGGAAGGGGCATGGTGGGACTCAGACAAGTCAGAGCTGCAAAGACGACTCTGAGACCAGCCAAGCTGCCTGGAAAGAGAATTAGAACAACAGACACCAGGAAAGGACACTCTGTAACCTGTTGAGTTGCCTGCAGGTTGTACAACGAGTTCTACATTCCGGCTTTTGTCATCCAGCTGTGGGCTTTGATGATGCAGATGTCTTTGAGTCATTTCTGATCCTGGGAGTATCCCCTCAGCCATACACCTGTAAGTAAGTTAGATAAAACTCAATGGTTTGTCAAGTTGGACTTTGGTGATATCTGTACTTTGGCCCATTGTAGGATTCCGATTTGAGGGTGTGTAGCTATGTGTGTTGTGTCTTCTGAGGAAAAGATTTGTCACAGAGCGGTATGGCGATATTCATGGCGCTGGATCATTAACCGAGAGTTACATCTTGAGCTGCAGACAGAGAGAGCAACACTGGGCATTGTGTGGGCTTTTGAAACCTCAAAGTCCACCCACCAGTGACACACCTCCTCCAACAAGGCCATACCACTCCATCCTAATCTTTCTCAGTTAGTACCATTCACCAATTACTAAGCATTCAAATATACGGGCTGATGGGGCCATTCTTATTCAGATCACTACAGAGAATTAGACTGGTGAGATTCCCGTGTCTGCTTCTTTCTGTGTATCTGTGGACACATTCATGGGAGCTTATGGATGAGAAAGTTGACTGTGACAATAATATAGAGGCTTTCTGACTTAATCCCCTCATTCAGGAACATGCTTGATGGCCCACACTCATCAACACTACACTAAGTATCTGCTAGGCACAGCAGTAGAGCCTCTGTGTTGCAAAGATGGTTGAGATTCATCTTCTGACTTGACAGTATCCATAGACAGTATCATTAACAAGTACAGGCACAACATTCCAAGTCTTACTCTAAGAGAAACAGTGCAGGAGAGAGACTTGGCCTTTGTTGTCCAGTGTGCAGCAGGTCAAATGCAGGCTTTCCTTTTTCCTGACCTACAGTACACCCTTCACTTCTCAGTTTCCATATGTGAGCAGTTAGGAGACTGGCAGTCACGTAGTAGGGATGTTGTCAATGTTAAATAGAATTCTACATGAGCCTGTCATTGTGCCTAATGAAGAAAAGGGGTTTTGAAAACATTGCTTCTTTACAAAGCCCCACAAAGTCAACAAAAGAACCACAGCTAAAGTGATATGGGTATGCTATGCAAGTCCATGGTCTTTGGAGAAAAAATTAGACAAACTTGATCCATCCTGGTGTCTTGAGGAGCATCATTGAGGAAGACAGGATAGCAAAGGCATAAGGAGAAGAAGTCATCCATAGAAGATCATGCAGTTCAGCTTAACCCAGTTGAGCATATTCATAGGAGAGCTTTGCATAGGGGTGGATTTAGGCACAGACCTTGTGGGGGTTCCAAATGTAATGAAGAATTTTTCTGTGAGCAAAAGGTGCCAATGAGAACAGTATGTGGCTTCTGTGTGAATACTGACCAGCTTCATTCTATTCTTTGTGTGTCAGGGGGACCAAATGCCGTGAGATTGTTTAGGATTGTTTTAGGGTCATCAAGGTTTATACTGGTGTGGCATACAGCAGAGAGAAGACTTCCTTAGACACAGACCCTGACAGTTCATTCAGTCCCTGCAGAGAGTGTTTAATGACCACTGACTGAGTCAGTGAGGATGGCAGAGAGAAGGAGGAATGAGAAGAGGGAAATACAATCGAGCAAAGGATGAATGAATGTGGGAGAAGGAAGTAAGGAGTAAGGATAGACATGAAGAAGGAGAGGGATAGTTTGGAACAGTGGGGCTCATTCACAAGCGAGCAAGGGAACTGTAGTCACCAAACAGACTAACACTTCCCTCATTTCCCACTTTAATCTGAAGCCTTCACCCAATACACTGCCCTCAATAAATAATGGCTGATGAGGATGGTGACAATGTGTGCTCTGTGCGATAACCCCGGCCATTCTCAGATTACTAATGGACAGCATCCCCAAACTGTGACGAGTCATTTGTTTGAGCTATTGGAATATATTTTTCCTTTGGGACAGTATAAAAACACTCAGTGGTTAAATTCTCAAACGACTTTACAAAACCCTGCTTAATCTACAATGTGTCGGAATTACAGTGCTAATGTACTGTAGACTAGCAATTCCTTATAGTCATATTATATACTTCATGATGGTTTGCAAAGTGCTTTTGCACACATTTTGAAAAATGGAACATCTCTGCATAATAATTTTTCCATGGAAAAAAATGTGTTCCAAGTTATAAATGCAGAGGCCAGTTACACATCCTCCGCCCACTTCTTCTCTCAGTGAAAACACTTGGCTTCCAGGGAGGAGAGGCTCCCACATTGCCCATCCCAGAGGCTGTCACTTCAAGGAAATGTCTACCAGAGAAACAGCAAGTGGTATAGTACAGGCAGTGCAGGAGGGCTCTTGATGAGCTGAACCATGCCGAGTTGACACAGTCAGAAGGGAGTTTTGAATGTTGATCTTGTTGTCTCGAAGCTGGTAATCTTATGCGTGTCTCCCTACATGCTGAAGGAGGTCAACGATCTTTCAGTCTCATGAGGTTCTCTTGCAGTGTCTGAGATAACATGTCATATGAAGGAGCAGAGTGTGTGCAGGGCAAATGCTTGAAACCTCCCTTTCATCCTCTTACTTACCCACACACCAAATAACTCTTAAAGCAAGTGGAAGCAAGGCAAGGTTGGGTATTTTTACCACAACTGAGAGTCCCCCACTGACTCAGTGGCTCAGCAGAATGGAAGTCTTATGCTTGCTCACAGTCACATGGAGGACTACCAGCTGCTTTCCTCAAGTGGAGTTTCCAGGGTTCCCAGCTTCCCTTCCTTGCAGCTCTATCTGTCTTCACATCTGGCCCATCAATCTGGTGGGGAAAAAGGGAAGAGGATGTGTTGTGATGGGATTGATGGAGGTGGGTCTGGACTGGAGGGGGCTCCTTTCATTTCTACTCAGAGAACATTCCTCAGTATCCGGTGAGAGCATCAGATTGCAAGTGACTGAAAATTGTAGCCTTTAGGTGCTTCTCAGCCATTCAGTATTCCTCAGAGAATTCTTTGTTTAGCTCTGTACCCCATTTTTAATAGGATTATTTGGTTTTCTGGAGTCTAACTTCTTGAGTTCTTTGTATATATTGGATATTAGCCCTCTATCAGATTTAGGATTGGTAAAGATCTTTTTCTCAATCTGTTGGTTGCCTTTTTGTCTTATTGACAGTGTCCTTTGCCTTACAGAAGTTTTGTAATTTCATGAGGTCCCGTTTGTTGATTCTTGATCTTACAGCACAAGCCATTGATGTTCTGTTCAGGATTATTTTCCCCCTATGCCCATATCTTTGAGGCTCTTCCTTATTTTCTCCTCTGTAAGTTTCAGTGTCTCTGGTTTTATATGGAGGTCCTTGATCCACTTGGACTTGAGTTTTGTACAAGGAGATAAGAATGAATCAATTCACATTCTTCTACATGCTAACCACCAGTTGAAACAGCACCATTTGTTGAAAATGCTGTTCTTTTTTTTCCACTGGATAGTTTTAGCTCCTTTGTCAAAGATCAAGTGGCCATAGGTGTGTGGGTTCATTTCTGGGTCTTCAATTCTATTTCATTGATATACCTGCCTTTCACTGTACAAATATTGTGCAGTTTTTATCACAATTGCCCTGAAGTATAGCCTGAGGTCAGGAATGGTGATTCCAACAGAAGATGCTGGCGAGGATGTGGAGAAAGTACCCAAGGAGCTGAAGGGGTTTGCAGCCCCATCGGAGGAACAACAATATGAGCTAACCCATGATCTCCCCCAGAGATCCCTGGAACTAAACCACCAACCAAACACATGGCGGGACTCATGGCTCTAGCTGCATATGTAGCAGAGGATGGTCTAGTTGGCCATCAATGGGTGGAGAGGCCCTTGGTCCTGTGAAGGTTTTATGCCCCAGTGTAGGGGAATGCCAGGGCCAGAAAGTCAGTGTGAGTGGGTTGGTGAGCAGAGGGAGAGGGGAGGGGATAGGAGGTTTTTGGAGGGGGAAACCAGGAAAGGGGATAACATTTGAAATGTAAATAAAGAAAATATCTGATAAAAAAGGAAAAGAAAAAGAAAAATGTAGCCTTGTTGCTGTCCCAGAAGGAAAGGAAATAGTTTGGGTGGCCAGCTCCCAGGGTCTGTTGACATTGTCAGGTAGCTGATTGCTGATATGAATGATCCTTTAGTGTCCCTGAATGAAGAAAGTGCTTAAAATGATGCCAAATTTAATAATAATAAGAAAAACCTCAGCTATTTTAACATACAAGCATGATCTAAAGACACATTTATCACTTTTAATTTTCTTTTCTTTCCATGAATTATTTAACAAACACTCAACTTTGTTCAAATGTTGTCCTTTAAGAATAAAAGCTGTTACCATCTTCTTTGGAGCAGTTTGTGACTCCACCAAGAACTCAGAATCCACCTTGGAATTCCCTCAGATTAGACCTGGGAGGGGAGAGTTATTTGATGATCTACTGAGATCTCTGCCACTCTTACTTATCCTTCCCTGATATCTACATGGTGCACATGGTCTTATGGTCCTGGTAGGTTCTAGAGTACATAGAATATGAAAGGGTAACTGGGGGGTGGATTCTCTCTGTGCCACTATGGGGAAAATGCTTGCCAGACAGGGGTGAGTCTTTTCAGGGGTGCAGGTGATTTGGGGATATTCATGCTTCTGCTAGCAACCCCACATCCTTGCTGTGTAAGTAAAGCCAATAAACTCCTAAGTCAGAATCATACTTTGATCTGTCATTGCTGCTGTATCTGGGTTAAGCAGTCATTTGTTCATGTCTTCCTAGAAAAAGTTCACACGCAACTGGCCATGGTGGGAAGGGGCAGGAATCTACATCCTAATTCCCCCCTGGTTGGAAAAGAATCTAGAAATTAACATATAAGGGAATCTAATCAATTCCTTTGTTCCAAGTAACTGGAGAAAAGATACACACGGTATGGAATCCATCACCAAACTGCAGTCAAGTGATAGCTCAGGGAGGCAAATGGGCAGTATGGCAGACCAGGATATGATGGTGTCTCAGAGCACAGAGAGCTAGGAAGAGCATGAAAGCCGGGAAACAGGATAGGAGTGGAGAAAGGAGTATTAGGAGGTGCAGAGCCCAAAGGATCTTGGGTATTGGGGGGCCTGGCCAGCCTCTGGTGCTGATCAGAACTGACTTTATCCTGGTACATAAGCCCAGTGAACTCACAAAACTTTTATCTATTGACTCAACAGCTACACCAGTTTATCACCAAAGTGGCTTTGTGAAACATCTCTGTAAGACCTGTCTGTTAAACTTCATTAGTCTGACTTGTTCTGAACTTTGGTGTGCATGTGTGTTATACTTTCTAGGGCACACAAACACTTTTCAGATTCCTGGCATGGAGGCTTTTCTGTATGAAAGGCAGCAAGTGGCAGTTGCGGAAGACTTTCCCAGAATCCTCTAGGTTTGTAAAGAGACTGATTTTTACAGAAGGGTGCCAACTTCAAGTGCAATCTAAACAGCTCTGTAGAAAGTTTGAGGCATTACATGTTGCACTGATGCGAATTCTGGCTAGGCTGCTGGAATCTAAAGACCATTGGCTTTAACTACTGCTTCTCATGACGATGCTCAGAAACAATAGTTTATTTCTTGGTAAAATTCATATGATGCAATTTATTTAAAACCTGTGGTCAAAAGAACATCAACTTGAGAAGATAAATCATTTTGTCAAAACTGTTTATCACCAAACAACTCTATCTAGGCATCAGGGGAATGTTTGAGGTAAAAGTCTATAGCATTTAAGAAACATTTTTAGATGTATTTTAATTGATTTGTCTGAGTGGTGCATACACACACACACACACACACACACACACACACACACCATGTATATATCCAATGCCTGGGGAGTCAGATTCCTGGCACTAGAGTTGCAGGTAGTTGTGAGCCATCATGTGTGTGCTAGGAATGGAACCTGAGTACTCTGTAAGAACAACCAGTGCTCTCTAAATGCCGAACCACCTCTCTAGCCCCAGGGCTCTAATCTAATATTGTGAAGACAGTAAGAGACGTATGATTTATATCTGAAAAACAGCTGATAAGCCACGTGGATTCTTACTTACTTTATGTTTCCTCCATGAGCTAGGCTCTCTTATGCCTTTTCCAAACTGGAATCTATTACTGTTTTCTCTGTATTGCCTGCTTGGACGTCATGGAGAGAGCTCAGGTGTTAAGACCAGCTTGGCTCAGGCTCTCTGGGCCCTGGGCATCTGTGTTTGAGCAAGATTGATAGCAAATGTTAGGGTTTGAGCCTGGAGAATTTGGAAGATTAGCTCTAGCAAACAGGGAAGGGTCATCCGCAAGTTTTACATTTATTAAATAAGTGGTTAATGAATGTATGCTGAGAGCAGGCATAGCACCAGTCTCTAGCTTCTACAGCACATCTAGAATAATTATGTGATATTGTATGATGATTTTTCCAGATGAATATTGCTCAGATATCTTCTTCCACACCCTGAAATGAGCTGGGGACATGGCCAGTAAAACTGACATGACAATTCATGCAAGTTCCTGCAGTGCTGACGGTGGGTGGGTGGGTGGGTGGGGGGAAATGATGACAAATGCTAAACCAGAAAAGAATGTCACAGAAACGTACCATTTACACTTAAAACATGAGATAATTTTCATGATAGCTTACCAAACCCAACTGGGTTCTCAGATACTGTCATGATTAACTTAAGCTAAAAGGTTCACGTGTCCCCCTGAAGTTTTACCTAATAACATCTATTTATTTTGATCACATGTAGGTCAGCTAATAATAAAGATATGAGGCAATGACTTTCAGGTATGAGCATGACAGGTAAACAATGTATGTGAATTTGCCACAATTTGGCCCAGGTTATAACAGTCCTTTCAACTTGAGCCCAGTGTTTTAAATTAAAACATCAAGTCAGTTTATACATCTGGCCTTACTTGATGGGTTTCTAACTTGCCAATGTTATACCTTAAATGTACTTGTATTAATCATAGTTCAAAATACCCACATCATTAAATAATCATTTTTTTTTGAAAAAAAAAAGTTCTTAGAAACGGCGAATACACCCGCTTCGACTTTTGTTGCTGTGTGGGTGGGTGAGGGCAGGAGACAGAGAAAGCAAATCCCAAATTTGGGCACCTCGCTTCAGGAGGGTTTCATGTGAGTTTCTGTGCCATTGGCAAAGAGAAGATGGAGCCACATACGGCCACACTGTCACCCTCTCCTGCCAGCTGCAAACCTCATCAGCGTCGCTGTGAAGTACATTTCCACAGATCGGGTTTCTGCCAGGGAAGACTTTAACAATCCCCTACTCCACTTTCAACCGACAACAATTAGTATTAGCAAATGGTCCAGGCCACTGCCTGGGTTACATATGATTTCTATTCAAAAGAGACAAACTTTTACTCAAACCAGACCCACATGCTGAACACTTTGAGCTCCCCTCTTAGGTATAATGAAGTTGAGACAGTTTCTATCTTTCATTTAAATAAAGAAAAAAAATCACTCTCACATTTGAAATCGAGTTGGCTGTTTTCCCTCGGCCCGGGTTAACCATCTGGTAAGGGGACTTCTGGGAGACTTACACTCGGGCCAGGAGTTAGGGAGGAAAGTCACTATCCTTTGTCCCTTTGAGCCTCACTCTTTTAATGTGGTCAACCTTTTTAAACGTTTTCACAGCATTCCCCCCCCCCTCGTTTCGGATAACACGTGGTGAAGACGTTAAAGTCTTAATACATTTCGCAGCCAGAATTTGCTTGGTCAGACTGTGCGTGACAAAAGCCCTTGACTGAGGATAAATAGCAGAGTCAATGTTCCTTTTGCATTCCGTGGGTCTTCGGAACTGCTACCCTGTGTTTTAGGATAAGATATTCTTTATGATGATACAGACCTCCTCCTTTCCACGTGTTGTCAGAACTTTAGGATTGTCCGCCAGGGCGGCTACGTCGCCCACTCTGTGAATATCTGTTTGTGAGCCTTATAAATTCTTCGTAGGTTAAAAAGTAGGTCTCAGGAGGGCCAAGAATAGTCAACTAACCTGGGCTCTTGGGGGCTATCATAGTCTGAGCCACCAACCAAAGAGCATACACAGGCTGGACCGAGGCCCCATCGCACATATGTAGCAGCTTGTTCTTCATGAGGTCGCACAACAACTGAAGCAGGGGCTGTCTCTAAAGCTGTTGCCTTTCTGTGGAATCCATTTCCCAACTGGGCTGCCTTGTCTAGCCTCACTGGGAGAGGATGCACCTAACCCTGCAGAGACTTCTTGTGCTGGGGGTGGGGCAGGGTGGGGGGGATGGGGAAAAGGGGACGGGGGGGGGCTGAGTATATGGGGGGTAGGGCACCCTCTCAGAGAAGAGGTAGGGACTCTGAGGCAGGGACGGGGTAGGGGGTGAGCAGCGATTGGGATGTAAAATTAATTAATTAATTAATTAATGAAGACAAAAGTAGGTCTTAACGGCATTTGTGGACCCAGTCACATGGGTTGTTCTCCTTGTGGCATGAGCTAATTTTATCAGTTATTTAAGAGTCCTGTTGACAACAACAGTCTCTTTAACAATTGCTTCCACACACTCCCTTTGGCTCCAAAAATTACAGACAATTCAGGTGATGATGGCCTGCCTTGAAGGAAAAGATCAGTTCATTTCACTGGTAAGGCAACTGCAGGGCAGAGGAATAAGACGCTCTTTTCAAGCCCAACCATTTAGGGGTCTAAGCGAAGCATACTTCCTGCCTTTAAGATCGTTAATTGTTTTCCCATGCTGCAATAGACACACTGACCCTTTGAGTAATTCTTTTTCATGTTATAGGGACCATTTTCAGGAAACCATACGTGTTCATACTGCTCATTGTGAAATGACAAGGACTCCAGGAACTTATTGTTAGTTTAATAAAGATCCCCCCTTCTAAGCCACAAGTAAATGTGTATGTGAAAATAATATATGTTCTCAATACTCTAGTTATGAGGATTAATTTTTTGGCTATTTTATACATGTATCCTAAAGAAAATGCTTTAAATACACTCAAACATTTTAAATATTAAGTGAAATTTCAACAGTCATCAGTCTGGCGTTCATTTCCTAGAGGAGAAGGAAGAGAATGAGATCAGATGTGAATTCCGCAGAGCTGGAAGCCTCTGTGGCTTTGTAACGTGTTAGCTTGGTGCAGCTGGACTGAAGTTTATACAGGTCTCTCTCTCTCAGAGTATGGGCCACAGGGGGCTTCTTAGAGTAGGGGCCCGATGGGGATGCAGCAATGCTTTTGTGGCTCACTGTATCATTGTCTACGAAAAAGGGCCCTGCAGGGATGCAGCGATGCGTACCTGGCTCACTGTATTACTGCCTATGAATAGAGGCCCGACAGGGATGCAGTGATGTGTTCATGGCTCACTATATCGCTGCCTCTGAATAGGGGCCTGACAGGGATGCAGCAATGCTTTCCTGGCTCCCTGTATCACTGCCTATGAATAGGGGTCCAACTGGGATGCAGCGATGCTTTCCTGGCTCACTGTATCACTGCCTATCTCCCAAGCCGTTCCATTCTTGCTGCAGAAGTTTGGTTTGAAAGTGTCTCACCTCAGCTTGGATCCTCCTTCAGTTTCTCGGATAGCTTGGCCTGCTGAGCATGCGCAGCTGTGATGGAGGCCCCATCAGCAGGCAGGATGTATTTATTTAACGTTGAAATACATTGTGACAAATCACGTGACTTCAAGCACTTTGTCATCCTACAGTCCCAGTTTGACAAGTATCTCACTGGGAAAAAAGTCTAGCTTTTGCAAGTCTACCTGCATATTTAGAAGGGGATCCACTTCTTTGCCACTCTCAGGTTCTACCGGGCTTCCCTACTCTTTGGCTCAAGATTTCCTTCCTTTTCTTCCAGTGTTAACCATGGCTGGTGGATCTTCCCTGCAGTTCTTGATTCTGACACTCACTATTCTCCTTCTGGTTTTAAGGCGCCTGTCTACATGGAATCCAGGGACACTAGAATAGACTCTTATCTTATGGTCAGTTGATTTCAGCAAAACCAGCCTGGGACTACATGTGATTTCTATCCAAAGAGGACAAATTTACTCAAATCAGGCCCACATGCTGAACACATGAGCTCTCTCTTATGTATAATGAGGTTGAGACAGTTTCTATCTTTCAGGGAAATTAAAAAAAAATCACTCTCATGTTTGAAACCAACCTGACTGTTTCCAATTCCATCTGATGTCCTAACTCTCAGTTATGACATGTGGAATATATTTGCAGGTCTCAGGGACTGGGCATCTTTGGGGGTTGTGATTCTACCTACCACAGTACCTTTGTAATCAAGGACAGAAGCAACGGGAGCTGACCTGGGCATCAGTCCTGTTTGGGGAGGCCAGCTTGTTCGTGTGATTCAGTGAGGCTTGCTCCTTTTCACTGTTATTTGTCTTCTTTTTCTGATTGTTCATCTTTTGCTCTGTAAGGTCCAACATCACACTGTAAACAGGAGCCCTTAAAAGACAGCTTCATCAGCTCCCATTGATGCTTAAGGCAAAGTCATTGTAACAAATTCGTCCTTACCTTTATACATACATCTATGAATGAATGAATGAATCTATCTATCTATCTATCTATCTATCTATCTATCTATCTATCTATCTATCATCTACCTAATCTATATCATTTACCTATCACCCCTCCCTCCCTCCTTCCCTATCATTTCTATAGTACATAATGGCTCTGTCTCTCTGGTTGAACTCCAACTGAGACAGTATCCAGTCTTTTATACTCTAGGAAGTCCATTGGTCATGTTCTTAAAATGGGGTCAGCATAAAGTCTACGCTCAGAATAATTTTAGCTGCAGGGCCATCCCTTTCTTGGCCCCAAATCCCTTCTGTTCATATTGCCTTGGTCAGAACAAGTCACATGGATACACCTAATTTCCAGGAGATAGGATGTGTAAGAGAAGTAGTCCTGTATTGAAGAAAATAAAGATGTTGATATTGATGAATGCTAGTAATGTATACCATGAGAGGGTAGGAGAGGAATATGTGGAAAAGATGGGCATGGTGTGTGTGGGGGCATTGGCTAGAAGATAAAGGGCATGGGTCCACAAATGAGCACTACTGGGTTCTCCTCTTTCAGTCCCAGGCAAAGACAAACTGTCAAATTAGCATCTTTAATTCAATTTTTTTGTCCCAATGAGGAAAACTTTACATTACCAAGCCTGTGATGTCAGCATTATTGCTATAGAAAATTAAATAGTGGGAAGATTTTTTTTGTTGTTGTTGTTTTCAAGACAGGGTTTCTCTGTGTAGCCCTGGCTGTCCTGAAACTCACTCTGTAGATCAGGCTGGCCTCGAACTCAGAAATCCACCTGCCTCTGCCTCCCAAGTGCTGGGATTAAAGGCGTGTGCTGCCACTGCCCAGCATGGAAGATTTTTATATAAATTTTTTAAAATGATTTTCTTTTGCAAAATCTAGTTTGCAATGTGAAAGTCATAATGGATATTATGTGATTGAAACCTTAATATAAAAACACATTGTTTATAGGCAAATGATACATTCCTTTATATCCATGTGTTAGGCAAATAGATCACCATGAGAAATGAGTTTGAATAGCTTTGGGTATAGAAAAATTGACAACTGTTTTTCATTAAACAATGAAGTTCTTTGTAAAAGAGGTGGGATTTAAAGCTCCTTTGTAATACATTAAGGGGAAAATTCACACTGCAAATCTAGGAGAAACATGTAGATTGTTTCCTCTTTCTATTTCCCTCCTTCCATCTGACTGTAAGTGGAATGTAGTGGTAGTTTTGCAAGCACAACCAAATCACAAAGGCAGTTCGGAAAGCACAATAGTGTATGTGTAGTCAAAAATTCTGATGTATAATTGGTACAGACAGGTCTTTCCCATGTGAAGCTCCTAGAGAAACACTGGTAGTTAGTTAGGATTGCCTAGAGATTTGACAGTCTGGAAAAATGTAAAAAATTGGTGAATGTCCACCCTTTGCTTATTGGAAAGAACATGGCTAATTTATCTTGTCTAACTTCATCCAAACATTCTGCATTTGCTCATCAGATGGTGTGATGATGGAGCTGCCAGCAGGTGGGTCCCTCCAAGAGCCCCGCTTTCACCAGCCACACCCCCGGCCCTGGCCGACTGGCACACTGGGTCCTTCCCCTTTGTGACTCAGAAGGAGTGTGTAAATAAGTTGGCTGCTCACATAAGGCCACATTTTTGGACTGTGGGTGTCTAGACCATTTCCTTCACACAGGGAAGGCTCATGGGTCTTTTAAGGAACAATTACTGGAGCGTGAAATTGCAAGCAGTGGCTTCTTCAGCAGATTCCTTCCCAGTTTCCAGAGTGTGGAAGTTGCCTTCTTCACAGAACAGCCCCATGCCCATTAGCGTCACATTCTCTGGCTCAGGTGCCCTTTGCCCATCACCTGATCTCTATCCAGAGAGGAGCCAAGTAACTCTAAATGTAAGGGCTTCAATTCCCTGAGAGAGAGAGAGAGAGAGAGAGAGAGAGAGAGAGAGAGAGAGAGAGAGAGAGAGAGAGAGAGAAAATGAGAATTAGAAATTGGTAAGGATGCCTAATGAGTCACAATGGCAAAGTATGTGTTAAGAGTGTTTGAGAGCTATTAAAAACAATGAATTTATGAAATTCTTGGACAAATGGATGTATCTGGAGGATATCATCCTTAGTGAGGTAACCCAATCACAAAATAAGTCACTTGATATGCACTCACTGATAAGTGGATATTAGCCCAGAAACATAGAACACCCAAGATACAATTTGCAAAACACAAGAAAATCAAGAAGAGGGAAGACCAATGGGTGGATCGTTCCTCCTTAGAATATGGAACAAAAGACCCATGAAAGGAGTTACAGAGACAAAGTTTGGAGCTGAGACGAAAGGATGGACTATTCAGAGACCACCCCACCCGGGGATCCATCCCATAATCAGCCACCAAACACAGACACTATTGCATATGCCAGCAAGATTTTGATGAAGGGACCGTGGTATAGCTGTCTCATATGAGGCTATGCCAGTGCCTGGCAAATACAGAAGTGGATGCTCACAGTCATCTATAGGATGGAACACAGGGCCCCCAATGGAAAAGCTAGAGAAAGCACCCAAGGAGCTGAAAGAGTCTGCAACCCTATAGGTGGAACAACAATATGAACTAACCAGTACTCCAGAGCTCGTGTCTCTAGCTGCATATGTAGCAGAAGATGGCCTAGTCGGCCATCATTGGGAAGAGAGGCCCCTTGGTATTGCAAACTTTATATGCCCCAGTACATGGGAATGCCAGGGCCAAGAAGCGGGAGTGGGTGGATAGGAGAGCAGGGCGGAGGGGAAGGTATAGGGAACTTTGGGATAGCATTTGAAATTTGAAATACATATAAAGAAAATATCTAATAAAAAATAAAATAAAATAAAATAAAAGAGTAATTGAGAAATCAGAAATAAATGGGAGGAACACAAACATATTAAATAAAATTGCAAGATAATGTGTTCCTTTTGCTGGCTGGAGCTATGACTCATCTTTTACAATTTAAAAAATATTTTTATTGGTATACATTAATTATATGTTGTAATGAGTTTTAGCCATAACATTTTTTTTCTTTTTTCAATTTTCCTTTTTTTAAAAATTAGATATTTTCTTTATTTACATTTCAAATGTTATCTGCTTTCCTGGTTTCCCTCCAAAAAACCCCTATCCCCCCCTCCCCCTGCTTACCAACCCACCCACTCCCGCTTCCTGGCCCAGGCATTCCCCCTACACTGGGGCATAGAGCCTTCACAGGACCAAGGGCCTCTCTTCCCACTGATGACCGGCTAGGCCATCCTCTGCTGCATATGCAGTCATGACATTTTTATACATGAACCTAATATATATTTGCTGTCCGATTCCCTTTTACCCTCTCTCCTTCACAGCCCCTCCCACCAATCCCCTTCACCCTCCCAACTATGCTGCTCACAGTTTCTGTCTGGCTTGGGAACATTTACTTTCCCTAGAACGACCCAAGTCCCATCCTACACTTTTCCCTGTCGCTTTTATGATTTCCTTTGCTTAGATCGTTCCCCCAGCTATAACTTCTTGTTGGATAGGTCTTAAGAGAAGGATTTCACTGATTTTCTCAACGTTTCTCATTTAATCTTCTCTCAATTAAGTTGCGGGATGCCTTTACCAATTCTGTCTCACTTGAAATACACGGGTCTGTTTCTGGCAAGTTCACTTGGCTAGTGTTGTTGATATTTCAGTTACAGTAATTTTTTCATCATGTTTGATATTTGGTATATCAAGCAAGACAACTCTTGCCTACTTCTTTAGATATGAGCTTAACATCAACTTGTACTCATTAAGAAATCCAATTTGTTTCTGATTATGTCCTGTTTATATTTATGGATGTCTCTGGGACAATTGCCAATATTGCACCTTTGAGTCCTTCCATATACAAGCAGGCTCTGTCGAAATCTTTCTTTGAGTCATTCCATTTTGCTCAGTTGTTGCACAGTCAGCTTTGACTACATTTTAAGAAGAACTGAAATAAACAAACAAAAATCAAAGTGAAACCCTTCCAAGACCTTAGAATTTAGTCAAACCTCATATCCTGTGGTGATAATTGTTCTAGAAGATGGAAAATTATTAAATATATTAGTTTGAAAAAGTGACAAAATTAAGATGTTTAGTTTGACCATTTGAATGCACAACCTCCTTGCTCTTGTTTCTCAGAACGTCTGCCAGTAACTGCTTGTTATTAGTCACTAAGTGTTCACTGGTATTTCCAAGCTTGTCTCCAGTTCTAGTACTTCTCCTTATAGACAGTAGGGGGTGCTCCTGCAGCAACAGGCCCTCTTACCAACACCAAATCTGAACAAAGTTTGAGCCCTATTGGTTTATGAATTATCAGCTGCAGTTCTCACACATTCTAACAGTCTCACATCTGTGGGCATTTTATGTAGAAGACAGAGTAATGGGAGAAGGTGAGATCTTCAAAGCATCTGTAATGAAGGAGGCCTGTATTACAAACACACAGAAGGCAGGGGGATTACAGCAAGTTGTACTTGGGCTAAGAGTAGAGCCTCTGCTCTTAGGGGCTGCTCCTTTGAGCCCTTGCGCCAGCAAGCTGTTTTGTGAGCTGTCAGTTTCCTGATCTCAGTTCTTTAGGGGCAACATTTTTAAAGAGGTGCTTTAAATAAGCAAGAGGAGCTTGGCAGAACAGTAAGCTGGGGTGGGGGGGGGTGCTGCGGAAAGAGACTGGTCTGGTTGTAGACAACGCTATGGAAAATGATTTATCCCACTTACTGGCCTTGGAGCAGTGTCTCCAACTGCCAATGGCGCTGATGTTCAGCACAGTGTTCCTCTGATCTCCCCTTTCTTGGTTATATTCCAGAGCTATCTGCATATGTGTCTCCTTAGCAAATATCCCACGATGTGCCATTCCCTGGGGACTTTCTTATGACTCCTTCATGGTTCAGCATCATGAGGGAAAGGCTGCCTTGGTTGTATTGTAATAAAAATAGTTATCTGTTCAATAGATGAAGGAAAGAGAAGGAGGGAGGGAGTCAAGGAGAGAGGGAGAGAGGGAGACAGAGAGGGAAAGAAGAAAGGAAGGAGGGAGACAGAGGGAGGGGTGAAGGAGAAAGAAGGGAGGGAAGGAAGGTGGAGGGAAGGAAAGTGTGAGGAAGGCAGAGGGGAAGAAAGCAAGAAAAAGCAATCACAGTGTTAGACACTGATGTTTTGAGTCAAGTTAATTTCTAAAGAGACCACAGTAACCAATTCACACAGAACTTTACTGGACAATTTTAGAATCCAGTGACAACAACTATAACAAAAGCAATTGGTTTGTAATACATCTAGTTGCAATATATGTAGTAGCAAGTATATGATGTAACCATTACTACTTCTCTGTGGAACTGGCTATTAGAGATTTCTACATTTAACTACAGGAGGTTAAAGGATCCTTACCATCAGTGAGGTTCTGTATGGGAATGTGATAACGAAACATCTTTGTATAATTACCATGCAATAACAGAAGTTATCCAAGTTGTCCAATTTTACTTAAATGGTATGTTCTGCTGAAATCAAGACACTGCAATGGGCAGCTCAGTAATTAGCTCCTGGCTCCTACTAGAGCAGAACTTTGCCTACTGCTTCTCCTCCCGTGTGACTTGCCAAGGCAAAGCATCAACTACTGAACTGTGTTACCCACTCCAGAAATACTGCTTGCTTTATCTTTAAGCAGCTACAAAGCAAGTTACGTTGGCAGCCTTCATTCCTGTTGGTAGCTTGTCATTCACAAATCTTACCTGTATGAATTGCTCTTGGAACATCTGTGGGTGAGTTAGGTAGGACAGTGTTGCATTGAATGGAAAATGGCAAACATTTTCCTGTTGAAATATTTTAGTTTTAAATTAAAATATAACCATGTCATCTACCCTTCTTTCTCCTCCTTCCAACTCCTCTCATGTCCTCCTTCTCTCTCTCTCTCTCTCTCTCTCTCAAATTTATGACCCAACTTTCTTTAATTATTATTATTACATACACACAAACCCATAAGTATATAAACACAACATGGTGGCTCCAGTTCTGACCACTTGGTATTGGATACCCAAATAAGGGGCTCACCCTGAAGACTAACCCTCCCACTCTCAGCATTCCTTAATTGTCACTAATTCTTTGTTTAGGGGTGAGACACCCACTAAGATCTTTCTGACTGCCTTCTATGTTAGCGTGTCTAATGGTGTTGTCTTTGTTTAGGCTGCATTTGAGCATATGTTATTGAGGTGTCATAGGTTTAGCTTCCCTGTCATTTCTAAGAGACTTAATATCACAATGGGTTTCCTGGTTCTCTAGCTCTTAAAATATATCCATGCCCTCTTTTTGATATAGAACAACTTTTAAAGTCACTTCTGCTAAAGACAATTTGGGGGAATAGGGAGATGGTTCAGTGGGTAATAACACTTAGTCCTCAGAACCCATGTAAAAACCCAGAGGTGGTAGCTTGAATCTGTAATCACAGCACTTCAAAGGTGAGAGGGAAACAGAGACAGGAGAATCTTCTGGAAGCTAGCCGGGGGTTGGGGGGACATGTAGTACAAAGAGACCATACCTCAACACAGTGACTGGAAGATGAGAAGAGACTCCTGAAAGTCTCTTCCCTCTCACCTTTATATGTAAGCCATGGAACACATGTGCATTCTCGCTCTCTCTTGGACACACACACACACACACACACACACACACACACACACACTTTAAAGTGTTATAGTTATTAATTCAAACAACAATTAAAAACTGATCAACATGACCATGAATTTCTTTGAGCACCCTTGATTTGATATTGCTATTTAGTTTTAATGTGAGAACTTCCAGGCATTTGAAGGGCATTGAAGAGGAAGCAGACACTTTGAAGACATCTCTGGGGTTTAGAAGTTTAGGGATGGGCTTTCTTTTTTCTTTTTCTCATATATTTGACTTATATGAGTACACTGTAGCTGTCTTCAGACACACCAGAAGAGGGCATCAGATCCCATTACAGATGGTTGTGAGCCACCATGTGGTTGCTGGGCATTGAACTCAGGACCTCTGGAAGAGCAGTCAGTGCTCTTAACCACTGAGCCATCTCTCCAGGCCCTGGCTTTCTTTTATTGTACCTCTAAGTTCAAGTACTGTTCTCAAGACCACAATACTTAGATCTGAGATTGATGCATTGTTTGGTTAGTGTGATACATAAGACACTGATTTCATTAAGGTGGTAAAAGGTACTTAAGTTAAACACATCTATAACTGTCTACTTTCTGTGTCTAGAACAATGCAATGAATACAATACGAGAAAGCAAAATTATTTAATTAAAAAAAACCAGTTCACACTTATTGAAGATCAGCTTTAGGGGTTAATTTTGCTCCCAAACCACATTTTCAGGGTTGAAATTCCAGCTGTCATTTGGAATTGGGGGACATTCAGACTGGTGAATTCTCAGTAAGTGGTGCCCATTTTAGTCTCACCATTATGCTAGGCTCGTGGGACAACAAAAAAGGTTTAACATGTTATTTTTTTTTACTTGCACAATATTTTACCTGTTATATTAGAAACCTGAACTCTATGCAACAGATCAGAACACAATTCATTTAAAAATATCCCCACCTATAAAGTGTACCTTTCATGTACACATATAAAATATATCTGAAATAGTATATTGTAATATTTTATCTATCAACTTTTATTGCAAAATAAAACACCACTACAGAAAACCACCTTGTAAGTTCTGTCCTGCCTATTGTAAACCTTTGGCACATCTGGGCCACTTTTAATTAGCACATTCTTCAGACATTCTTTTGTCTCATGAGATATTTATAAAGATACAAAATTGCATTATTGTATATAGTTTATGTAGTTTGTAAGGCAAAGTGCTATAAATGTTTGATTCTTTTGTTTGCCTAATTTCCAAGATTCTGAAATAGTTCTCAGAATCTTGGATGAACAATTAATTTTATCCTCCTCAACACTGGTACTGTCATGTCTTTGGCCACTAAGATTGTCTTTCAGGTTAACTGTAAAGTCTTTTGATTTCACACAGAATGATTCCCCTAACCTGAATTTGTGCCAAAATATTTCAAATTATCGTGAGCATTTTTTTTATTACAGGTCTGGAGTCAGCCATTTCTTTCTTTCTTTTTTTTTTTTTTTTTTTGCTCAGGGGAGATGATGATATTGCCACCTTTTCAATAGCACTTACATTTATTAGGAAACAATATTTCTAAAAACAAAATGATGGTAATCTGTGTTAATTCCATTATATGATTAAATTATTACAGTTGCATGATGTTAAAAAGAAATACTTAAAATATATAAACATAGAAAAAGAATTAAATAATAACTAAATTTATAGCCCTTAATGATTCAACCTGGACATTTAAAATGGAAAAGGTAATCATTTGGGTGTTTTGTGCCTTTTAACTTCCTTTCTCCATTCAGTTACACTATGTATCTTTGCATAATTCCCATACTTTTTTTTTTATTTTTAATATTTTTATTACATATTTTCCTCAATTACATTTCCAATGCTATCCCAAAAGTCCCCCATAGCGCCCCCCACTTCCCTACCCACCCATTCCCATTCTTTTGGCCCTGGCATTCCCCTATATTGGGGCATGTAAAGTTTGCAAGTCCAATGGGCCTCTCTTTCCATTGATGGCCGACTAGGCCATCTTTCGATACATATGCAGCTAGAGACAAGAGCTCCGGGGTTCTGGTTAGTACATCATTTCTTTGCGAAGCCCTGATGTCTCTATAAGACATGATGAAGACCACAATTTGGGATCTAGGGCTTCTTAGTGGGCCTGTACTGCAAATGGTCGACTAGTTGTTTTGTTTTCCAGCAAATGCTAACATTTCTAAATCAAGTGTGGGGCTTTTACCCTCCTCTTTCAGAAGTTTATCTTCTCTCTTCTATGCTGAAATCTGGGTTCTCCAGGATTTAAGGGATGATAGGATAGGCTCTCTCACCTTCTTTCCTGGGCACCACTGAGACTACTACAGAAGTTCAGTTTGATTCTGTATCTTTCCTCCAGTCCCCTGCCCTCATTTTAAGGGGTGTGTGTGTGTGTGTGTGTGTGTGTGTGTGTGTGTGTGTGTATGTGTGTGTGTGATGACATTATGCTCACCTTATCACGTTAGTAGTCGCAGAGCCTTGGATGCCTTTTTATTCAATTTGCATCCCATAGGACCAGTACATTAACGCTGACCCACAGTTGAATTTCAGTGTCCCTTACTCATCCCAGCTGTTGAAAGCTAGTGAATTCCACAAGAAGCACAAAGAGAACAACATTCGCCGAGCTCTTCTGTGCGATAACTGTTGCTCTGTGGCATGTACATATTCTGCCTCTTCTTACCTCGAGTGTCTTAAATGTGTTAGCTCCATCTGGGGGCATAGTGTGCTACTCTCAAAGGAGAAGGAGAAATCCTCTCATTTGTGATGGTAATGTGTAAGAACTTGGAGGACATTTATGCTAAATGAAAGAAGGTAGCACAGAGGCCATCCCTCACAGAGAAAAAGAGAAGTCTTGCAACACTGTGTTCACAGTTAGCAGTACAACATGGTACTATGTTCTTACACAACACACTGCTCAGGCTTTAGACTTCAAACATGCATACAAAAAGAAAAAGTGACTAGCGGGTTTGGTTAGAGATGAGCTCAGGTTCTTGATTTGGGTTTTCCACAGTTTTCACGCATTCCATGGGATGTCTTTATGTTTGATTAGTTCCTTTGCTGTGTGTATGTATTTTAGTTCTATGTGATACAAGTTATCTATTATTGCTGTGATTGCCTATGGTTTGGGGATTTGACTTTAGAGCTTTTCTATTGCTTATTTTACATGAATTTAGTTTGCAATAACTTTAGAAGGTGGCTTGGCTGAGAAGCACGTCATCATTTTACAGAGAAAGCTCTTCTATTGTTTTGCATAGTATTATAAACACATTGACTTGTCCTTTCGATCTCTTCTGCTCTCTTTCTCTCCAGTTTCTTCTCTGGAGCTGGCACTTCCTGTAGATACCTCATCCCTTTCTCATGTTTGCTGGGTGTCCAGTTGCAGCTCGCAAACACCAGAAGATGCTAACATGCTTGCTATGTGCCTATTGATGCTTTATCTCTCATGCCATGTGTTTTGTTTTTTTGTGATGGTACCTTGCCTAACTTGTTTATGGCTATTTTTCATGTGGTTTCTGGTTTTGCTATCTAATCTTTTCTTTCTTCTTCTCATCCATCTTCCATTCCTCCTCCATTTTTCTGGGCACTTGGGAAAATCTAAAGCTATTGCTGGCACCAATTTCACAGTATCCTTATATATCCATTTGATCACATTTGAAAATTTAACTTTATTAAAAATTAAACTGAAAGTTCAAGTGACTTAAAATATATGCAACAATCTGCTTTTCTTTCTTTTTATTTTTCTCTTTTTCCTTTTCTTTTCCCTTTTCTTTTTCTTTTGGTCCTTTTTGTAAAATGTGGTTTATTTTTGTCACTTTCACACAATGCCTGCCAATCCCACTCATCTTCCTGTCCCTTGTCCCTTTGTATTTGTCCACCACCCCTGCAACCTCCCTTGCTAGAGAAAACAAAAAATAAAAATAAAAAAGAGGAAATAGAGAAGAAAAGAACAGCTTGCTGTGGAAGCTTTGGTGTGTGCATGTCCCTTAGTACACCCTTTTGTCCACACATATTTACTTGCAAATGTTCATTGCAATGAGTCATAGGTCTGGTTCGAGGCCTATGACTTCTGCTACACTGTCAATGGTGGATCCTCACCCAGACTCCTTTTAGATATCCCTCTGTTGCCCTGTGCCATGGAGGTCCTGCAGCATTGTTTCTGCAGGACCAGCTCCTTCATGCTCTCTAGCAGTTCATAAATGGGGTAGATGTTGGGATGGACCAACTCAAAGCCTTGGATCTAGTCCTGGGTGGTAGCTGAAGTAGTCAACCTGCCAGCTCTCTTGGGCCTGCATTATCAGGACCAGCTCTCCTGCCTGCAACAACTAACAAGCTGCTCACATCCTCGGGGCCTGCTCTCTGAGGCACTGGCTGAGTCCCAGAAGTGGGGCCAACTCTGTGCAGTTCTTGGACATCAACATAGTCCCAGATGGCATCCCATACCAGAGATACCTGCATGGACTTTGGTGGCAACATGGGCTCCAGACATTGACACAGACCTCTGTTGCGGCAAAGCCATGGACCCAGACATGACTTTGAGCAGCAGCACGGGCCAGCACGTCACCATGGCCTCGGGTGGCATCAGGCTATTCCTCACCTTGCCTCTTCAGTTCCATCTCTCTACACAGTGCTGAAGCTGTTCTGCCTCCCTTTATCTCCAATCTGTCCTCCACAGACTTGCACATTGTAGTGGTGCCCGTGGTGAGTGGACCTCTGGGTATCTTCTGATGTTTTAGTTCTTAAATGGGGGATAGGATCAATACTCAGACAAAGACTTGCCATGTAGGTAGTTGATTTTTAAAGCAAATCTGGAGGCAGGGTTGCAGAATAGCAAGAGCAGTGAAATAGAAAGAGGGGAAACAAAGAGAAGATTATGGTGGTGGCTGCATTGCAGACAACAGATAGAGTGGACATTTACAGAGCTCAATGAAAAGCCAAATCTTAGCAGAGTCTGCTGGGATAAGGTGGCTACTTCCATGCCTGCCTCAACCCTGATCAACCAGAGTGGCTCCACAGTGGAGTTCTCTAGCACTTGGAGCTGAGCATGTGCAAACCCATCTTGTATTTCTTTGGAAATCACAACCAGAACAACTGTAAAAGGTGGTAGTGTCTTGGGGCATGTTTGCAAAAGTCAGAGTAAAGATTGGGAAAAACTTTAGGAATGGTATAAAGGGATTTCATAAGAATTTCTAATACCATAGGATTAGAGTCCAAGCAATGGTCAGGTGACCATAATACAGTCAGTCCAACTAATCTAATATTTTGAAGTAACAATTGCAAATTATTTTTGGATACTTATGAGCTTAAGTTCCCAGAGTCCATTCTAGAATAATTCACATGAAAGTTCAGTTTATCTTAACTGTCTTGCATGATGGGCTATCTTAGAATATATAGGATACGCTTCCATTTCTGGTGGGATTGCAGGCTGGTACAACCACTCTGGAAATCAGTCTGGCAGTTCCTCAGAACATTGGACATAGTACTACCTGAGTAGTACCCAGCAATACCACTCCTGAGCATATACCCAGAAGATGCTCCAACATGTAATAAGAACACATGCTGCATTATGTTCATAGCAGCCTTATTAATAATAGCCAGAAGCGGGATACTTAATTTTTTCCCCCAAAAGGTAAGAGATTCTCTTTTCTGGTTGAATGTCATCTTACCTAATTTACCTCCAGCATATTTGTGAAATGTCCAACCAGGCTAAGACCACATCTCATAACCAGATTAAATGATTCAAACAAGAAATAGCTCAGGATATTGACTTAATTGACATTGGTTCAAACTGCACCTTCAGAGTTGCTCAAAGGAAACAGCAAACAAACCTCTTGAGCCAACGTTCTGCAGAGACAGTTATGTAGCAATAAAATTAGAAAAGATGGCAACACAAATTAAATATGGAGTCAATTCTTTTTGTTTGTTTTTACTTGTATGTCAAACGCATGCTTTGGTTCTAAGCTAGGCACACACCAAACAATCCAAAAAGTATTTTTAGTATTATGGTATGTTGATTCTTCATTTATAGCATGTGTGCTGGGTAAGATAATCTCTATTTTTTTCTGGATTTTGTGTGTGTGTGTGTGTGTGTGTAATTACCAGAAGCCTTGTGTTTTGAAGACAGCTTGTCATTAGCCTGATGCTAGCTAAATAGGCCAGGCTGGCTGTCTAGCTAGCTCCAGGGACACTTATACCTCTATCTCCCCAGTGCTAGAACTGGAAGCATGCTACCATGCCCAAATTTTTATGTAGATTTTGAGGATAGACTTTAGGTACTGAGACTTGCAAAGGTAGAACTTTACAGACTGATCTATCGCCCCAGCCCAGTTTTTCAGCTTTTTAAGGCATAAACACACATTATGATCTATGTCTAAGCTATGGAATCTCTTCTCTGATTCTTTGGTAGTTAGCATGTACTAGATTTACAGTGTGTTTAATGGATGAGTAACCAACCCTAAGGTCTTCTTAGCAGGTTGCTCTGGAGAAATGAAGTGAATTTATTTTTTCATGCTATTAACTATCTGTGGGATTAAGTATCTGTGGTATTTGTATATTTAGCTGGAAACACAGTCAGAAACCATAGATATTCCCATGAACCCTGATTCTGGGAGTTAATTGGAGAGGTCTAAAGTAGGTTGAGCAGTGAGTCTGGTAGCCATGTCCTTTGTATAGTGTGTATTAACTATATTAATTCTTAATTTGTTTGATTTTCTTTGATTTTATGCCTAGACATTTGCTGGGCTGAATTAGTTCCTGGTCAAACAACTCTTTCTCAAGTGATTAATGTCATAAGCCGGATTTCTATGAAGTGTTTATACTATTTAAATTGTTTTCAAACATTAAAATTATACCAGAAGGTCTCACTTATATGTGGGTAATAATAAAGACAGCAAGATAAAATCATTGACATACTTTTCCTAAAATATATTTGCTAGTAATTTCATTAGATTAAAAATCAGATTTCACTTCAAAAATTTAAATTAATTCAAATATATTTTCTCATAACTAATCTACACTATAGCCATTCTGCTAATTTAAATTTATCCTCCTGTCTGAAATTTTTGAAACATTTGACCTATTTTCCCAGGGAAAAGATTGAAGAACTTAAGGGGCAAACTCCATTTGGTTTTCAGAATCAAAGTTTTCATACAGAGAAATGGGTCATGGAAAATCGTCCATTTGAAGAGTAATGTTTTATTTTATAACTGAAATGCTATCAATGGCTGATAAGAGCCATCTCACATCTCCAGGAGCAAGAGCTGCAGAATGTCTGATCCCTAAGGCATCTTCAAGAGGCATGTTAAGAAGGGAGAGCAGAGCGCAGTCTCTATGAGGCTCTTACAACCTGCCAGTACCAAGATCCTCCAGGGCACTTCTATTGAACTAAGACAGAGAAGTCAGTGTCTGAGTCTATCAACAGTTCCAACTCAACAAAATATAAAGGAGACAGGATATGTCAATACAAGATCTCAACTTTCTTTTTTCTTTCTGTCTTTCTTTTTTTTTTTTTTTGTTTGGTTTTTCGAGACAGGGTTTCTCTGTATAGCCCTGACTGTCCTGGAACTCACGCTGTAGACCAGGCTGGCCTCGAACTCAGAAATCCGCCTGCCTCTGCCTCCCGAGTGCTGGGATTAAAGGCGTGTGCCACCACACCCAGCTAGATCTCAACTTTCTTAAGATAGTTCTTAGAACAAACTTCTGGCTGAAAAAGAAGTAGTTCTTAAAGATGAGGCCATCCACATTGTCTTGCACTGCTCTTAGTCCATAACATCACACTTACTCACGCACGCACACATGCACACAAGATATGTCAGTGTCTTGGTTAAGTCATTATGAGTTCTTACAAAGGTTAATATGTTTCAAAACAGGCAAATATGTCTTGTATTTGTTATGTTTCTTTCTAATCTCAATTTAAGATATACTCTGAGATGTTTAGCTCTATTTTAACCTATCTTATTTACTGAAATAATAACTGGTGTGTGAGGTCTAATGATATTGGAGTATTTAGTGCAGAAACCACTCAAATGCTGGGGCACTTTGCAGAAATAAAAAGTGTATGCTACCAGTGACTGTTATTAAAAGATTGTCTTTTTAGATGTGACCTTCTCCTTAATATTAACATGGACTATTGATCCTCCATGGAACCCTATAAAGTGATTCAATTTGCCTATTTGTTTCAAAAGAAGTCTAAAATTTAGACCTTTTTGTTTCCTTAAATTAGAGCTACGGAGTATCTAATAGAGATACTGGCTGAGGAAAGAGTATCTGGGGTAGGCAATTACATGATAGTCATTCCTCATAATGTATGCATGCAAAAAGAAAAGTCATATTATAAACATATTCAATACATAGCATAATTTACTATATTAGTTAATCCTAAATAATCCTTCCAAACAGATAAGTTGTCTCTGACTAAGGGTTATGCTGCAAACCGAAAAGCATATCTGCTTATTATGAGACATTGTCTATAACTTTAGGCATACACAACATGTAACCATTGAACTGAAAAGCATGGTTAGAGATCTCCAATAAAATATTACAATGGAAATTATGTGCAGATGGTAATCTCTTCTTCTAAATTATAAGCTGTTTCTGTGTTACTTCTGAAGGGCAGCATGCATGCTCAATAAATTGGAGGAATGTTCTCCTTTGAGAAGATGGATCAAACGATGACCAATTTTGGAACAGTTGGGAGCTCTGAGGTCTGGGTGTGAGGAGGTTTTAACTGTAGATGAGGGGACCTGGTTCTGTCCTGGGTCTGCAAAATGTCTTAAAACTGTTTTGCAGTGTTCTGGATTTGGCAAACCCAAAGTGTGTCTTGCTAAGCACTTTTTTTTTTTTCATTCTAAGCCCATGTGTATTATAAAGGAAATTTAATCCGTATGTTTTTGATTCCTTTACACTTAACTCATCAAAATGTTGTTTTGTAAGAGCTATTTGATGTCCAAGAAGTCTTTGAGTCTTTTTATAACTTTTAAAAGCTTTTTACCCCCTTAGAAACAGGAAGTGGTGTTTTACTAAGAGCAAAGTAACTACAAAAATTAGAAGCTAGAGTTTGTTAGAAGACTTCAGACCCAGGATAAATATTAAAATTAATAATGCTAATAAAGCAAACACTATGTGCTTGGTTATAAGTCTTTCCCACAGTCTAGCTTACTATTTCAATTACGATTTTCAATAGGTCTGTTATGAAGACTATTTAAAGAGAAACTGCTTGTGTACTGGTTGTACCCGTCATGAGGTGAAGCTGGGCTTTGAAACTAGTCAGCATGCAAACCTCTAACCATTATCCTGCCTGCAACTTGAGAACTTTTGCTTAAAAGAAGTTGTGTACCAATAGTGGACTGGCTTCCAAGATCATTGCAAACAAAAGTTACTTTGTTGTAGTTATAAATGACCCAAACAGACTGGGACCAAGAACAATGTATCAGCATCATTCATTTAAGACATTTACCTAGAATTTAGTAATGCTAGGGTCATCCTGATACTATATTCCTCTCAATGAGTGGAGACTACTGAGAGAAATTGAATGACAAATGCCTAGGTTGCAGCTGGGGTGAAACTTACCTGCTCTTGGAAGAATGGGTTTCCTGAGGAAGTCATAAACATTGGAGGTATCTAGTCTCCCACCTGGCAAGCCAGTCAATATTTCCCTCTAAGCACAGCTCTTCCTTTCATGGGTGACTCAAGAAGGTGGAGTTCCTGTTTATATAAAGTAAGCTTTTTTTTTTTTTTTTTTTGGTTTTTCGAGACAGGGTTTCTCTGTGTAGCCCTGGCTGTCCTGGAACTCACTTTGTAGACCAGGCTGGCCTCGAACTCAGAAATCCGCCTGCCTCTGCCTCCCGAGTGCTGGCATTAAAGGCGTGCGCCACCACGCCTGGCTTAAAGTAAGCTTTTTTTATCCTTGAAAGGCTTGGCTAAGTTGAAGAATGAAATACCTCCAAGCCCCTCCTCGGGGACAGCCACATTCACTAACAGAAACTCACGTTTTACTGAGTCTGAACTAAGAACAAGAAATCACAGCAGAAAATGAAAGCAGAACAGGTTAGCCAGCAGGTTAGCATTTATTTGAAAATGCTATGGATGTTTTACTTTATCAAAGTAGGTCAAAATGCTACAGACAATTTAGAAAACAGGTACTGTTAAAAATGAAATTCTGCCCCCAAGTTTAGGTGATTCTGTACTTGTTGGGTTTGCTTATTTTAAAATGGTTGTGTTGACTTTTCATTTATGGTTCACTTTTAAAAATAACATTTTCTTTCATCCAGAGAAGTGAATCCCATGTTTATCTTTTTCAAAATGAAAAAAAAAAAGCAATAGAATTTTGAATCAAAATTGACTTTGCTGTAGATTTGAAGATGTTTTTCTTGACTTTGAGACAAGGGTATTTACAAGCCAGGATTCTGTGACTCTTTCAACAGTGAGCAGTCACTCAGGAAGAGTGGGAGAGATTGGTGGAAAAGTTACGAGAGGTCATTGGAGCCATACATTTCACTGGGAAATAAGTCTTAGATTTCAAATCATCATTTCTTTATCATGGGCTGGAATAATTTACAAGACGTGGATTCTACCAGTCTTCTCAGCTCGATAGAAACCCAGCCTCAGCTGGAACTAATTAAAATCTGTCGGGCCTGTTACAAATATAAGCTTTTCTTCCAAGCCTTCAAAACAAGCCCAAGGCTAATTATATTTCGTGAAAATTAATTTTTTCTTCAACATTGTAAGAACACCCAATAAACATGAGAAAGCCATCAGAGAAACACAAATCAAGACTACAGCGAGATCCCATCTCACCCCAGTCAGGATGGCAATCATTAGGAAAATAAATAATAAGAGATTCTGGCAAGGATGCAGACGAAAGGGAACCTTTATGAGGATGGAGATGTAAGCTAGACCAGCCCACTGTGGATGTCAATATGAAGATTCCTCAAGAATCAACAGTAACTCTACCATATGCCTCAGCTATAGCTCTGGTGAACACTCACCCAAAGGACTTCAGGCCTGCCCGTGCTTGTGGCAAAACTGCTTACATTAGCAAGTCTATGGCGCCAACTCAAAAATCCAGCAACACAGGAATGGACAAGGGAAACGAGATGTACATACGCAATGCCATTTCTTTTCAGTTGGAAAAAAGGATGAAGTTATGTTGCTTTTGGAGAATTGATATAATTGGAGATAATTACATTAAGAAAATTAAGCTGGCCCCACAAAAGCAAACGGCAAGTGTTTTCTCTCCTTTGTAGTTCCTAGATTTTATTGATAAATGGAACTATGTATGTGTGTGTTATCTGAAAGTAGAAGTGTAACAGTCTAGGGGAACAAAGTGAGGGAGGGGGAGGAGAAAGCGTGGGAGCAGGCTCAATTCATTCTCTATGCTTTCATGACAAATGTAAAATATTTCTTACAGAAATTATGTGTCCAACGGGAAAACAATTAGAAGACTCAATCTCTAAAGCTCTCCAAAGTTCTTATATAAATTAAGTTTTAAAATGCAAATGTTTCAACACAAGCCTAAAGTGTTTAACACTGCAGATTACCCTCTCCCCCAAAGATAAAGCATAGACTGCTTTTCTTTGTGTTCAAAATAAAGGCACGCTACAATATATGTATTTTTAAAAGTCAATACGTCGTTGAACAAAGGCATACGTTTCTAATCATTTCATTAAATACTTCTGACTATCCAGAATGTTCTCATTTCACATGATTTTCCTGGTCCTGCCAATAAGCCCTCCTTAGCTTTGATAGAACTTTACTCAAATGTTAAGGAATTAAGAAAAATAACCTTTCTTTGAAGCAATAAAAGGATATGGCTGAGCTCTGTGTATTTCAACCTTCGAATGCTCTTGTTTGAAGAAGAAGTTCTCAAATCTTTATCTGGCTTTATTTTTTTAATTGTTTCTGTTGTGGCAGTGCTGGGGCTTGAACTCAGGGCCTCAAACATGCTATGTAGGGACTCATGCTGAGTGGTACTCATAGGCCTTCCTTTGTTTTATTGGACTGCTTCCTTAAGTGATTCCCTTGTTCCCTTCCCATCTTTACTGGAGATGTACTCATTTCTGTTGGCTTCTCAGCCCATCTTAGAGGTGGACAGATGGCTGCTGTGCCTCGAAAAATTGGAAGCCAGAGACAAAGATGTTGTCTTACTTTGGCTTAATAGTTGTGAGCTGTCATTTCATTCTTGGTCCTAGTTTCTTGTTTAATGAAGTGATGATGAACACTTATAATTCTCAGACAGATCTCACAAGAACGCACCCACTCTGTGCTGTCTATGTCCACAGGAAACAAAATTTAACTAAAAGTAGATAGCTCCTACCAAGACTTTTAAACCGATCCTAACTAACTAACATCACATTTTATTTCCTCTTGTATCCTTTCCTTAAAAAATGTGATTTCATTTAAGATTTATTTGTGTGTGTGTGTGTCTGTGTGTGTCTGCGCATATGTGTGTGTGGTGGGGGCGGGGGAGGACCAGGGCAGTGAAGAGGGCATTGGATTTGCTGAAGATATAGTTGTACATGATTATAAGCCAATGTGGGTGTTAGTAAATGAACTCTGAGCCTCTGTAAGAGCAAGAAGTGTTCTTAACTGTTGAGATCTGTCTCTAAACCACTAATTTTGCTAATTAATTATTAATTTAAAAATATTATTAATGACAAATTATTTAAAAGAAAATTTATTTATTTAATTTTAAGGTTTATTTCCATTACTTTAAACTATGAGTGTGTGTGCATATTTGTGTGGTATTATCTCCATGTGGGTTCAGGAGCCTGGAGACTAGAGGTGGATGTAATCTTTTGGAGGAGTGTTGCTTACTGTCTTGTTTCTCATGGTTTGCTCAGTCTGTTTTCTTCTAGAATCCAGAACTGCCTGCTCAAGGTGGCAACCCACCCCCTCCCCAAACACAGAGACCTGGGTTCTCCTGCATCAATCATTACTCAAGAAAATGCCTTCAGACATGTCTAATGTCAGGCAAATTTTATGGCAGCAGCTTTGTAATTCAGCGTCCCTCTTCCAAAATGACACCAGCTTGTATCAAGTTGACAAAAAGAATGAACTAGGACACATGGCTAATCTAGGATGAGGAATTGGCTGAAAGGGATATGCCACCATGCCTGACTTCTGCTTAATTTAAATCCAAGCCAGAAATAATAAAATATTATCATTTTAACTTGTGGAAATTGAAGTTGTTTCCCTTCATTAATTTAAGTCCATCCTCCTTGGGGTTACAGAGGCAACTATGTGGAGAAAAAGAACAGGACTGGGAAGTAGTAACTAGAAATGGGACTAATAACCAGGAAAGGAAACGAAGACCCTAGAAGTGACAGGCCAGTTAGGGAACTAGGGAAACCTTCCTGATTGCAGTTTGGGCTCACCAGCCATACATTGGCTTTCATATCTTCCAAACCTCTTCTCTATGGGCAAGCTTTTAGCATTTTCCATTAGTTGCTTCCGTGCAATAAGGTTAGGAGGTGCCCCCCCCCCCCCTTAGAAACTGGGTGGGAGGGGCTAAAGCAGTGACATCTCAGACAGGTTCTGAGAAAAACCACTTCCTAGTTATGCAGAAGCCGAGCACAGCATCCTCAAGCACTGTTCCCTTTCCCAAGCTCTTCTATTGGTCTGTGCCTTGCATAGACCTTTGACCCCCTGTACAAAGTATACCCAGCTCAGTAGCAGAAGGAAATAACAGGCCAAGAAAAACTTAAAAAGAAAAAACTTTTTTCACAGTTTCTATTTTCTATATCTCCAACTCTAGCTTTTTCTTCTACTGTGGCAAATTTGGTATAGATCTTCTTTTATCTTTGTTCCCAACACTGGAAGTTCAATTTTGGTTTTCAAATTCCAAAGTTATTTTTCTTGTCTTTCCTGATTGTACTTACGTTTCTGTGACATATAGGATATGTTTACAATTTTCCCTATGAGTTCTTCTGTTTATGTAACTTATGAGTCTCTTCCTTTTTCTGAAGTTTATGCATACATGGGTGTGCATGTGTGTGTGCACATGCACATGTGTATCATCCTCGGGCATGCCATCTACCTCCTTTTAAGACAGGCTCTCTCCATGGACTACCATTCACCCAATTAGACTAGACTGGCAGGCTGATTAGACACAGGAATCCTCCTGTCTCTGCTTCCCAGTGTCAAGATTATAAGTGGGCACCACGGCACCACCCAGATGTCTATGTGAGTTGGGGATCAGGTCTTTATGCTCAGGAGGCACGAACTTCTTTCAAATAAGCTATCTCCCTACTCATACACTTTTGAGTGTATTTTTATTTACTGATTTTTCTCTTTATGCTTTGAATCAAGCTGTTTTGCTTCTTTGTATCTCTCATAAATCTTTATGGTGTGCTGGACACTATAAATATTAACTTTCGGATACTAGATATTTCTCTATTTAAAAATGTTTCTTAATCGTTTTGGTAAGGTTTGTTAAGTTGCTTGGAAGTAGGTTGATGCTTTCAAGTTTGTTTAAGGTTTATTACGTAGTTAAGGTGGCGCACGCCTTTAATCCCAGCACGTGGGAGGCAGAGGCAGGCGGATTTCTGAGTTCGAGGCCAGCCTGGTCTACAGAGTGAGTTCCAGGACAGCCAGGGCTACACAGAGAAACCCTGTCTTGGAAAGACGAAGAAGAAGAAGAAGAAGAAGAAGAAGAAGAAGAAGAAGAAGAAGAAGAAGAAGAAGAGGAAGAGGAAGAGGAAGAGGAAGAGGAAGAGGAAGAAGAAGAAGAAGAAGAAGAAGAAGAAGAAGAAGAAGAAGAAGAAGAGGAAGAAGAAGAGGAAAAGAATAGCAATGAATTTAGAGTTAACTTTTTTGAGGACCCTGTGATATTCTTTTCATGGCTAATAAGCACAAGCTCTTCCCAGTGCTGTGTGAACTCTGAGGTTTTAGCCCTCTCTTTCCTGTGGTGTTTTCCTCAGCATCTTGCAGTCTCCTCACACATGTGTTAATGAGCATAGAATGCTCCCTCTGTAGGCTCTGTGTGCAAGCATGGCTCCCTCTCTGCAGCAACAGTCTTTACAACATGCAAGGAGTCAGCACCAGGCTCTTACTGATAAACCCTAAGCATCACAGTTGTGCACTGTTGATTGGTGTCTGTACGTCATCAGTTCGAATCTCTGTCAAGTTCCCTTTGTAACCAAGGAGATATCTGCTCCTCACTTTTCACCAGAGCTGTGGTTTATTTATATCTGTACTTAGTTGCTTCCTTGCCCCTTCCCATCTGTTTCTAGTACACATATACTCTACTTTATGATTGCTCATAAAGCAGAAAAATTAAAGTATTCCCTTATCACATATTTACTATATGATTATTTAGAAAATAGAAAATGAGAAAAAAGAATTGTTAAGCTGATGGAAAATGCCTATAGGACCAACAGGATTCAGGACCATAATCTCAAGGTGATCTCAAGCTATACAATGAGACTCTGTCAAAAAAAAAAAAAGACAAAGCAGAATAACACAAAGTATTTTATTCTGGGGCTATTGTTTTAGTGTTAAAAATTTCAGCTGTAGAGACATAAATAGCAGGAAAAAGTTACTCACAGGAAAGCAGGAAAATCTGTACATCTGGGGCCAGGGAGATGACTCAGTCAGTAAAGGGCTTGCTGTGAAAACATGAAGACCTGTGTAGATCCCTAGAACCCACATTGAATAGCCAGGCATAGTGCTACAGGCTTAGAATCTCAGTGCTGGGGAGGTGGAGACAGGGTGATTCCCAGGGTTCCAACCAGCCTAACTTATATTTGTCAAAATCCAGGCTGAATGAGGACACTGTGTTGAAAACAAAGTGGACAGCCCCTGAGTAATGTCTCTTGAGGTTGAGCTTCTAGCCTCTGTACCCACAAAACACACATGTGCTATACATACATACAAACACACAGGCACACATACATGCACATGCACTGCATTCATGCAGATTTACCCACACCCACACATACATACCCTCCCTCCAACACAGACAAAAGTGGCAGAGTCATCTCAAAGTTAGGGGTCTTTGTTTCAGAGGTATCATGGTATTTCTTGCTGGGCTCTTCTGGCTGATAAAGATAACATCTTCTAGATTTGTCACAGCCAAATAGGTAAGGTACCAGAAGACTAAATTGTTCCTTAGAAAAACTGGAACACTTAAGAGCTTTCCAAGAGTTTTCCTAAAGCAATGAAGAGGGAAAAAAAGAGAGAATAAATGAACTAAAGAAAAAAAAGGCTGAGATGGTCCATGGAGGATAAAGGAAGGAAATTCCCTATACCTAGGAATCCTTAATGCTTTCCTTAATATGTTCCTAGACTCTATAGCAAATATTAAATCATAAACTTACTTATAATGTGCTCAAGTCTACAAAACCCAACTAACAGCCAGCTTCTGAAGTTCATGGTCTGTGTGAAAGTATCTGTCAGGTGTTTGTTTACAGGTTATCTACACTTGAGCCACTCTTCAGGGTGCTTGTGACAGCTCCAGAATATCCCTCCTTTAGAGCATGCATTTGAAGGAACACCAGAAAATGCATAAAATAATAAATAAGTATATTTAGCATGTTTTAAAAAGCAACAAAGGCTACTGCTAAACACGGGAGTCGAGTAGAAGTACCATGTATGAGTAGCTCAGGACCAAGAGGGCAGCTTCTAATCTTACCTGGGATGGCAGGATATGCAAAGACTTGGCAATGAGGGTTTAGGCACAAAGCTGTCAGAGGAGGGCAATCCCTGCACTGGGGGATGTCACTGTGTAGGCTCCTAGTCAGAGGATGTCTTTAATGTAAAGAATAAGCAAGGAGACCAGATTAAGGCTTCGTTATGCATAATAAGGAGCAGAAAGCAGGCATGATCTAGGGGTACTTTGATAAATTTATAAATTTTAATCAGAAAAAGTATTTGGATTTTGGGATGACATCAAACAATCCAAGCAGATGCTGCTTGAAGGACTGAAATAGTGTGGCTGTTGTAAACAGTGCAGATGGAAAGAGAAATATATCATATATGGATTTTATGTGTGGTTAGCCTTGGAATTGTTCATGTCCAACCCATAGTCTGTACAATTCCCACTTTGAACATTTTTTTGTCTTCCTTTTTAGTTTCTTGCGTTTGCCTCCTTTCTGGAAGTGAGTAGAGCTCCTCATTCCAAGCATTGTCAGCCAACAGACATTGAACATATCTCACCCCGAAGTATGTCTCACAAATGAGGGTAGGAAACCAGAGCACTTCAAATCCCTGGCCATAACAATTGGAATGTGCAAATTGCATAGCTCAGGTGTGTGTGGTGCCTGAGTACTATGTCAAGAGGTTGTATTCTTGTCTGTAGGAACAACAGCTAAAAATGATGTGAGCCCATGAACCCACTGGATGTTTTACTCACATGGACTTCTTATTCTTGATAAGAAGGGAAAGAGAGGCAGGAGAGAGAGAGAGAGAGAGAGAGAGAGAGAGAGAGAGAGAGAGAGAGAGAGAGAGAGAGAGAGAGAGAACATTGATTGAATCTCTATATTCATCCACACATGAACTTAGCACCACCCCCTTTGATTTCCCATAAGTTCAGACATTTCTTTTACTATACCAATCTTAGGTTCCTGTTGCCTGCAACCCTAGAAGATCATATTATATGAGAACTTCACATTACCCAGGGCATTTCTGTGTCCCAAGAGTTGTTCTAAGATCATCCAGAATTGGTCTATATCTTCCCTCTAGGCTGTCACTTTCCTGTCCAGGGCCCAGAGGAGCTTTTGCTATTGACAGTGTGAGCTGACAGGGGTGCCTTGTGTCAGACGAGTGGAGTCCCTACCACTGGATGAATGCCACTGCTTGCTGCTCTGGGAGGTTGCTATGCATGAAGAGAGGAAATCCTTGTGTCTTCATCCAGAAGTCCCCGAGCAAGTCTTGAACCACAAAACCTTACTAAGTACACATGAGACCACCCCAGTTGTAGACACATTTGCCCATCTTCAGGGAGGCTAAGCCAGTCTTTTAAAATGGGGATCCCTGGTCCTTTTTTCTTTAGGCTCTGGGTGACAAATTTCTTTCCCTTATGTAAGGAATCACCACCCGGTCTCAGAGACTCAGCCACTCCTCCTCGCAACAGATTTTTTTTTCTCATGTGGCCTTTCCCAGTTCTCTAGACACATCTGCATATGTACAGTACTCCACACTGTCACTAACTCTATGTCTTAGCCCAAGAACTGTCCCATTTCTGTTGCAATCCTGATGTGGTGGCTTAGGGAAGAGGAAACAGTGGATGGGACTGGAGTAGTCACTCGCTTTTCAGGCACAGTTTAACCTGGACTCTGCTTCAATGATGTTAATCAGCTAAACATGCACAGTGTGGTGTGAAATTTCAGTGCTGAGCTTGAATGGCCTTGGAGGGATCTGCCTGCCATGTGGGCTTTATCATTGTTTTCAGCCAGTCCTGCAGAGTCCATTCCTAAGAGCACAGAGAATTCCACACACTGATGACTTTTCAAGCTACTCTGGCACCCTCCTAAAATGATCATAATGGTTAGCTAGTGGTGTGATGACCATTGCCTGGATACTGTGATAGGAGCTTGTGATGGAGACCTGATCTGATTAGGAATGGAAATATGTACTCATTTGCAAGTGAAATCTAAGACTAATGACCAAACAAAATTCTTGGCAAGTCTTTGGAGCTGCCACAAGTTTTACAGTCTATGAGGTTAGGTTGAGGGTTGTGTACCATTTGTGGGCCAGCCAAGCTGATCTCTGGAGGGTGGCTGGTAAATCAGTCATGCTCAGTGGTAGGGCAGCTTGGCGGTGGAAAGTGTGATGGCTGTCAGGAGGGTTCCCTCCTCTCTTGATCTGAAGCAGCAGTTTGCATGATTAGACACTAGGGCACACACTTAAGAAGTCTAGAGGTCAACAAGATAGGCTTGTTACACTTTTTATGCCCACACACTTGGAGGATTGTGTTGTTGAGTTGTCAGAGAAAGGCAGCCCCTCGGAAGCAGTTTATAAACCCAAACATCTGAACTTCATCCTACCCATGGATCACCCCTGAAATGCAACTGTGATCCAGGATTTTTTTTTTAAATCTGCCCTTTGACCTATTTCTATTCCTTCTTTCTGGAGCCATCTTTGTGGGTTTCAGAAGCACCTTTTCTTCCTAATAAGACTTCTGCTACTACTTGCCAAGGTCATCATTCTCATTGCTGGCTCTGCCACAGCCTAATGAGACGTGTTCCACATGCCTGCCCCTCTCCCCATCCTGTAGCTGACTCAGCAATAATGCATTCCAGCATCTATGGGAAGTCTCTGCGTCTTCCTCCTAATTCTGTCTCCCACTGGCACCCTAAAACATTGAAATTCTTAAAGACTATGAGGCAGCAAAGGAAAACTCCACATGAAAACATGTTTTTTTTTTTTTTTTCTCTTTTCAACACTGTTGAAGTGGAGATGATTCCCGAGTCGCTGATTGCACTGCACACGGAATAAGAAAAAAGCCAGTGTTATGTCAGCCATCTCCCTGGCCACGGAGCTGCCTCTTGCCTCTGATGCCTAAGAGTCTGGAACATCCAGTTGGATGCTTAGAGCTAATTTGTACCGATGTAATGATGCAGAATTTCAATAGTCCATTCATCAGTGCAGATCCATCTCCTAATTTAAAAGTGTATCTCATAGATAAAGTATGACCACTTTGGTAAAAAAAAAAATTATCAAAAATTACCAATTAAAAAAAACTTCTCATATTGGATCTATTTAATTAAAAAAACTTTTAAATTACGGGTTCAAGTAGCCCAAACTTCCCTGAACTTAGTATGTAGTTGAGGCTGTCCTTGAACTTATGTTCTGCCTGCCTCCACCTCCTTAGGGCATAAATTACACATGTATATTACCATTCCAGGTTTATTGGCTCTGGGGAGCAAACCCAGGGCTTTGTGAATGCCAAGTAGACATTTTGCCAATTGAGCTTTATCTGGTTATGTTTTATTGTTTTTAATTTTTGACATGGGGATCTCACTATGATACCCAGGCTGGCCTCAAACACTAGGACTCAATTATTCTCATGCTTAATCTCTAATACCTTAGATTGTAGTCTTACACATCACCACGAGCTAGCATTATTATTATTATTATTATTATTATTATTACTATTTAACAGATGTTCTATTTTAAAAGCACGGCAGCAATGGGGAATGGAAACACTGCAGATATGAGAAGCTGTGAGGAAGCAGTACAGTTCTTCTAGTGGTGGCATGGGAGAGAGGAAAGCACTTGTAAGACCAGAGAATTCCTTGCTTTCTTCTTTGTAGAATTTTCGACACAGGATACCATAAGCTGTTTCAGGCTTCTTGAGTTTCAACAACTAGAATATTACTCTTCTCTTACATTTCTTCCCCTTCCCACTAGTATCTATGAGTACGGATTTCTTTTTCCTTTTTAACTTAACATTCCTCTCCAGATATGCACCAAGTCAAAAGGTTTCTCCCCTCACCACCTCTGAGCTCTTTCCAGTATGGAGGACACCCTCCAGTAGAATGTAGATCCTTAGTGTTTTTAAAATGTGGGGTAAATATTAAAATCCCATCTCTCCCCTAACTAGTAGAGTATAGGGCATTTTTCAGAAGTCAATTTGTAGGAAATTGAGACTCGCTGTGTGTAGCGTGAGCCCCCATCTTGCCCCTTCTACTCAATGCTGTGGGAGATACTCCACATCACTGAGGGTGCAACTGCTCCTGCAGTTCGGGTGTTTAAATGCTTTCTGAGTGCTGTGCTGCATGGAGCAGTATGTGTTGCACAGAGAAGCATCACTGACTAACATTGACAGCAACACAAATAAATGAGTATAAACTCAAACGTCTAGAAGGTGGCGTCTGAACTGTGTGGTCAGTTTACATAAGCTCACCTTTGCTATGATCTCCCACCTTAGGCCTGCCCTGCTCTTTATTTTTTCCTGTTCTGATTTGGGGGTTTGTCTAATTCTTGCTCTTCTAAGGCTTTGAGATCTTATCAGTATATATTTGATTTGGGATTTCTCTGACTTTTAATGTGGGCATCTGTAGCTATGGCATTCTCTATTATAACAAATATATTCTGGTATATTGTGCTCTTGACTTTGTCTCCCTTTACTTTCATCGTAGTCTAGTACATTTTGTCCTCAATTTTTTTTAATTTCAAAACATTTTACATTTTTTTTCCTGATTTCCTTATTGGCCCAATTATTATTCAATTGTTATTCCATCTCCATGAGTTTCTGTATTCTCTATGGTGACTCTTGCTGTTGGTTTCCAGTTTAATTCCAGGTAGAATACAGGAAATTATTTTAATGTTCCTTCAGCTATTAAGACTTGTATTTTTTTCCCTGTTTGGATTTTATTTATCTTATTCTTTAATCTTTTTCTACAGTCCAGTATTTTTATCCTTCCTGGTCTGATCTCTGACTGTTTCACATCCCATACCTTCCCCCCATCTCTAAGAGGATGACCCTACCTCCACCCTCCACCCCCACTCCACTAGACCTCCCCACTCCCTGGGGCCTCTAGTCTCTTGAGGGTTAGTTGCATCTTCTCTCACTGAGGCCAGACCAGTTAGTCCTCTGCTGTATATGTGTTGGGGACCTCATATCAGCTGGTGTATGCTTATTGGTTGGTGGATCAGTGTCTGAGAGATCTCAGGGGTCTGTGCTAGTTGAGACTGCTGGTCTTCCTATAGGGTAAGACTTGTATTGTATCCTACTATAGGATCCACTTTTAGAGACAGCTCCATGGGTTGCTGAGAAGAATGAATGTTCTGTGGTGTTCAGATGGAATGTTCCATAGATACATTAGGTTCATTTGCTATATGATACAACTTAACTCAGTTGCTTCTCTGTTTACTTTTGGTTGGGATGCTCTTTGTATTGGTAAGAGTAGTGTATGGAAGTCACCTAGTATTCTCATCTTGGATTTAATTTGTCTTTCAACCTAGTAGTGTGTATAAAATTAGGTGTGTTATGTTCTCTTGGTATATAGGTAGAACTGTAACCTCTTCTTGAAGGGTTGTTCCCCACCATTCTTTTTAAAATATGTGTGAATAGACTGTAGCTGTCTTCAGACATACCAGAAAAGGGTATTGGATGACATTACAGATGGTTGTGAGCTACCATGTGGTTGCTGGGAATTGAATTCTTGACCTCTGGAAGATCAGCCAGTGCACTTAACCACTGAGCCATCTCTCCAGCCCAGATTGTTTCCTGACCTACCGCTCTTCTAAGTTTGGTCTGAAGACTGTTTGGTCAGATATTAAAACACTGAGGCTTGCCTCCTAGTTCACTTTTCTTGGGACAACTTCTCCTATGCTTTGACACTGAGATGGTGTCTTTCTCTGACAGTGACATGCACTTCTGGTGTCAGCAAACAGATGCATCCTGATTTAAATCTGATCTGTTAGTCTGTGTCCTTTGATTGGGGAATCGAGACCACTAGAATTATTATTTAAAGGTCTGGATTGATTCTGTTACTTTGCTTAGTTTGTATTTTCCTTATTTGATTAAACCCTGTTCTGATATGGCTTATTTCCTGTAAACCTATGGATCTTTCTTTTGCATGGAGGACTCCTGCTATAGTGGTCACGACTTCCTTTAGTTTACAGTTATTATGGGAAGTTTTCTTTCTCTAGTTATATAGCAGTTGTTCCGGATATGGTAATCCAGATCGACAGTTATGTTTTCCCAGGGCTTGGAACCCATAGTTCCACACCCTTTTGGCCTTTAGGGTTTCCATGAAGAAATATGTTGTTACTCCAGTCAGTTTGCTTATATATTAAAGGGATGCTTCTCTCTCACAGCTGTCAATATACCTGCTTGCTTTGTATGTTTAGTATGTTCACTATGACATGGCATGGGAAAGGGTTCTTTTCTGACCTTGTTTGGGACTCAGAATGCTTTAGCCCAGGTGATGTGAATTTGCCTCTTCTGATCAAGGAGACAACACTGTGGACTGGCAGTTGGTAGCCCAGCTGCAGACGCTCATGTTGACTATCCTATTCTTTTTTACATATATATATTAAGATATTTTCTTTATTTACATTTCAAATGTTATCCCTTTTCCTAGTTCCCCCTCCCCAAACCCCCTATCCCCTTCCCCCTCCCTCTGCTCACCAACCCACCCTCTCCCACTTCCTGGCCTTGGTATTCCCCTACACTGTGGCATAGAGCCTTCATAGGACTAAGGACCTCTCCTCCCACTGATGACCGACCAGGCCATCCTCTGTTTCATATGCATCTGAAATGAAACTCAAAAAGAAGGAAGACCAAAGTGTGGATACTTCGATCCTTCTTAGAAGGGGGAACAAATTACCCATGGAAGGAGTTACAGAGACTATCCTATTCTTAGCTGGATTCTGAAGAGTCAGCTGGTTCTAGTTCCCTGACTTCATCTGTTCTCTGCCCGTGGGCTCCTTCACGGATACAGCATTGTTGTTCCTTAAGCATCTCAGCCCTTGTTTTCATTTCCCCACATCATGACACCCACTTAATACATCAAAGCACCACCAGGTCCAGCACATGCATCCCACTGAATATAAATCAGAAAAAACACTTGTGGTCCAATATGATGAATGATCCTGGATACAGTTTGTCACTTTTTAAAATTATTCTCACAGAAGGACCTTGCTTTAAGCAAAGTTATAAATTTGGTATTTTTCTTTTTCATTTTAAAATTTCATTTTACTTTTCTTGTGCCATAGTCCTAGTCTTTGTGTTCTCTCTCTCTCTCTCTCTCTCTCTCTCTCTCTCTCACACACACACACACACACACACAGATCATCTTATATTGCTAGCTATCACTGAAATTTTTTCATAAATGTTTGTACATGGCAATGATTGACAGATTCTACACAGGACTCGGAATATTTCCAGAGTCTTCTACTGTAGTTAAAACTTTACACTAAGGTTTATTCCTTTTCACTGTCTTCTATAATGTATCTTTGCTTTTTTATTAGGGAAAAAAACTATCCTTGTTTTTCTTTACATAAAGATACAGAACTGTAAATTGCAAGACACAGACTTTAATTGTATATAAGTAAAACACTTCTAATGTAAGAAGGGACTCTTTCTGGCATCTCTGGGAGAGCTGAGGCACTTCTTTCTGAGACAATATGTCTCAATCCTGGCATGGTGAGGTAGTACTAACAATGCAATAATGAATTTTCTTCTTTGAGTATCTTAATGTTTCAAGCATTTGGCTCAAATGTATAAAGAGACACAATAAATTGAGCTCATGTTGAGTGCAAGTGTGTTCCAAAAAGTTTCCAAACTTTACTAATTATACTAAGTGCTCCATGACTTCTTAGTTTGGGTTTTATTGCTATGAAAAGACACCATGACAAGGTACTCCCCTTCTTTTAACAAGGTAACTTACAAGACAATATTTACTTGGGGCTGGCTTATAGTTTCGGAGGTTCATCCATTATCATCAAGGCAGGAAACATGGCCCCGCATGCATCCAGGCAGGCCAGGCAGGCAGGCATGCTGCTGGAGGAGCTGTGAATTCTACATCTTGATCTGAAGGTGCCCAGAACACTTCCCTTCTGAAAGCAGCCAGGAGGAGGTTCTCTTCCGCAGTGGTGGAGTTTGAGCACCAGGAACCTGCAAAGCCTGCCAACACAGTGACACACTTCCTACAACAAAAGCCATACTCATTCCAACAAAGCCACATCTCTCCTGACAGTGCCACTTCCCATGGGCCAAGCATATTCAAACCACCACACCCTGTATTCCAGGAACTCACACCTGACTGTCCAGTCTAGAGTGGGTGTCTGTTATACTCAGTATTTTGTATCATGGTCTCCTTGTTATGGCAACTATATGGCTAGTGTATTGGTTATTTATTTAATTCATTACTTTAATCTTTCATTGCCATAGACTTTACAAAGGAAAGGAACTTAAACATTCCGTTTTTTTTTAATTATCACTGTATCTATCAGATAGTAAATGAACGATATATTTACATGCCACAACATGTAAGAGTAGCACTTCATTTAATCTAGGTATGACTATGTTCTCAAAGGTATGTAGACTCATGGATAGCCTATAAAACACTGCTTGTGGGAGACTTACTGTTCACTGTGCGTGCACATATATGTATGGAACTGTGAGTGTGTGTGAGTGCATATATGAGTGTGTGTGTGTGTGTATGTATATGTATGTGTTGCAGATTGAAAGCATTCCAGCTTTTCATCCAGACAAGAACCTTAAATTTAGACATATGATGAAACTAAAGTTCTTATTAGAAACCAAGCTGCCTGAGGGAACACCAATCATGGACCTCCTGCTGGGCCGTGTTAGTGGTGGCCTCTAGTCTTGCATCATGGCTATAGCCACACAACCAGAAATTAGGCTCACATTAATTGCAAAGTTTATTGCTGCAGTTGTAAAAATGTCACTTAAAAACGTATTTAACATGTATGTGTGAGTGTGTGTAGGCTGCAGGGAGGCCAGAAGAGGGTGTCAGATCGCCTAACACTAGAGTTATGAGCAATTGTAAGCTGCCCATCTGGGTGCTGGGAACCAAGCACTGGGACCTCTGTAAGAGCAGCCAGGTTCATAACCACAGCATCCCTGCAGCCCTCATGATGTCACTTTGAACCATGGAAGCACTGCAGAGCATGGAACAAATCTCCCTTCTTACACCCTGTGATAGGGTCACACTCTACAAGAGCATCTCTTGTATTTATTTTAAAACCCAAACAGTCATTTCTTTGATAGTCTGTGTATAATGGAAGTCCTGATGAAATCCACATGGCTTACAGTCAACTGAGGTGATGTTGATTGACAGGGTAAAGACTCTGTAACTGGCAAGAAATAAGAGTTCATTGTGGAGTGTGGAAGTTTCCCCAAATGAGGAGACTGGGGGTAAATGTTCTGCTCCTCACTCTCTCACTCGAGTCCTTCCCATTGCCTGCCTTCCTTTGACATCAGTGGCTGGATCGGTTTCCACCCTCACAAGCCAGAGAAGTATGCTAGAATCCTCTGGTCCCTCCCCATCTCTTGGATGGACCTTGGATTGGGGGTTTGGAGGTGGTGGGGGCACAAATGGTCAGAGCGGGCTGCTGTGGTTTCACTGTGCCACTTTGGGGACCAAGGTCCCTTGAGGCCATCCTGCATCTTTTCCTTTTTTACCTTTAATATTGCTGCTAACAATTTCCAGGGGATGATTGAAATGAATCAGCTATGGCAACTGTTTGGTACAATAAAGCCACTGTTTTCAGTGGCTTGGTTCCTTTAAAAGCCTCAGTAAGGCTCACTGTGAGCAAGGCTGTGTCTCTCTTTGCTCCCTCCATTCAGATGTCCCTGCCTGGCTCTGCCTTGGAACTGATGCACACAGATTTTATGTATATATTTATGTTTTCATATATATGTATATGTATATATATATACACACACACACAAACACATATGCCAATTTCCCTTTATCAGAATAAAATCACGTGAAACAGAAGTATCTATTTGTCTTCCTCATCTCTAGATACTCCCATTCCTGGTAAACTCTGGTGCATAGTAGGTCTTTGGTAAATACTGTCAAAAGCTTTGTGCTCACGCCTCAGTTCTTTCAATGAGAACAACCTGACCTCATAGGAGTTATTTAACCCAGGTTTCAAAATCTTCCCCATGGAGAGCCCGGCTACACCTGCACAGAACTTAACAGGAGGCCTGGCATAGCGGGAGCACATACTTTAGGAGCTAGCTGCTGGAGGCTGTTAGCACCATGCCACGTGATTTCTCCTGGAAATTTGTGACAGGAGAGACTTTTCAAACCTGACATGTTGTGTGTCTAGCTTAGCTGGGGAAACGGTTTGATCTTTCACTCTTGAATGGGGCCTGATCTTTGATGCATGGTGGTTCAGTCTATAGTTCTTTTCCAGGCTGCTGCTAAGCAATATGATCCTCTTGATGCAGAGCTAGAGGGGAACAGGAACAACAGTTCTAGTCTGCCCTGTGATCAGAGGGGAAATAGTGCACACTCCACAGTGCCAGCTCTTGTTAAGCCAACGTGGTCAGGAGAGAAGCTGGACTCAATATGGTTGTGACTTAAGATATTTTCCAAGCTAAGCATAGCCCCAACATAAGTAAGAGTACTTATACATCTATACCTTGGCATGACTGTGTTAATACCCTTGTCTCCAGCTCAAATTGTTTTTCTCTTCACCATTCAAAAGTGCTGTCCTATACATAAGATCTAGTGACTTTCTTGGTTCTTGAGTTATATAGCAATTGTCCACAGTGGTGATTGATATAGTTCCAGAGAGCAGAGTCAGTCACAGTCTAACTTGTTAATACCTTTTTGTAACTTTAGATAAGTTACTGTCCTTGGGGCTAGAGAGATGAAACAGTGGTTAGGAACACTTACTGCCACTGAAGAGGACACAAGTTCAGTTCCCAGCACCCATGCAGCAGCTCTGAACTGCCTGTTTCTAGACGATCCGATGCCTCTTTTGACTTCTACAGGCTTCTGTATGCACATGATGTACATACATACACTCAGACGCACACATATAAAGTCAAATAAAATAAATACACTTAAACTTACCACTTTTTTATTTTATTTTTTAATTAGGTGTTTATTTCATTTACATTTCCAGTTGCTATCCCAAAAGTCCCCCACACTCTCCCCCACCCATTCCCCCACCGACCCACTCCCACTTCTTGGCCCTGGCGTTCCCCGGTACTGAGGCATATAAAGTTTGCATGACCAATGGGCCTCTCTTTCCACTGATGGCCAACTAGGCCATCTTCTGATACATATGCAGCTAGAGACACGAGCTCCGGGGGGTATTGGTTTGTTCATATTGTTGTTCCACCTATAGGGTTGAAGACCCCTTTAGCTCCTTGGGTACTTTCTCTAGCTCCTCCATTGGGGGCCCTGTGATCCATCCAATAGCTGACTGTGATCACCCACTTCTGTGTTTGCTAGGCCTTGGCATAGCCTCACCAGAGACAGCTATATCTGGGTCCTTTCAGCAAAATCTTGCTAGTGTATGCAATGGTGTCAGCGTTTGGAAGCTGATTATGGGATGGATCCCGGATATGTCAGTCTCTAGATGGTCCATCCTTTCGTCTCAGCTCCAAACTTTGTCTCTGTAACTCCTTCCATGGGTGTTTTTAAACTTACCACTGTAAGCTGTTAAATATTTGTGTTACACGGTGGGAGAATTTAGAGAGACTACTTTACCATTGAAAAGCCCAGGAACTGATTTCTGAAAATAAATAGACCAGAAATAACAAAAAACACATGGGAAATATAAACAAGGGACAAATGTGTACCTCACTTACTTCTTGCTGTAGTTCAAAATTTTTAAATCTTAACAAAAGATGATTTAGTGAATGCTGAGAGATGATAATGGATCTGATAAGTGGATTAGTACAGAAGATGTGGTATGCATGTGCAATGCAATATTATTCAGCTATAGACAGGAAGGATGTTTTGCCTTTTGCAGCAGTATGGGTAAACCTGGACCACGTTATACCAAATAAAATAAGACAATAGCAGAAGAGCAAATAGAGCTAGGTCTCATTTACATGTGAAATGTGAATTAAACACACACACACACACACACACACACACACACCACAAAACAGATAGTACAATATGGTTACCAGGGCTGGAGCAATGAGGACAAGGAGACCATGACCAATGGAAGAGTTTATACAGTGGGAAAGAGCATTATTAAGCCACTGGAATGAAGGCCTTAATAAATATGGTAGCAAATAAGATTTGATTTTGAAAAAAAAATTACTAAACAAACAAAGAATACTCAAGAGGATAAATATAGGACTGGAGAGATGGCCCCGTGGTTAAGGGCACTGGCTGCTGCTCTTCTAGAGGCCATGAATATGGTTCCCAGCACTCACGTGGTAGCTCACAACTCTCTGCAATTCCAGCTCTGAGGTTCCAGTGCTCTCTTTTGATTTCTGTGAGCACTAGACATAAACATGGTACCACAGGTATACATGCAGGCAAAATACTATATACATAATAATGAATAATAAAAAAACCTAAAAGAGGATATATGCAGTGAGTACTGTAATAGCCAAGAGGTGAAGGATGGTGGGAAAGAGTTTTAGAAGAGGAGAAGCTGACAAATGTCACAAAGTTTCAAGAAATGATGGTGGTAGACAGAACTTAATGATAGCACCGGTAAAATATGGAAGGTGTCTATGATGACTCCCTGGTTCGGAGCTAAGTAATTGAATGGGTAGAGACTCAGGTAATTCACTGGGAAAGGGAATAATGTGTATAAGGAGGAAGCTTGGGGCTTCCAGATCATAAATTCTCTTTGGCTTTCCCAATGTCTGAGAAGACATGCCAAGCACTCTAATATATGAGACAGAAGCTCTGATCAGATGCACCCATTTGAGAAATAAATTTGCAGCTTACATCTATATTCTGAAGTCAGAAATCAAGCCACAGCACGGGCAATATTGCTTAAGGAGGAATCGTATACTGGGAGAAAAGGGCATGAAACTGAGGTTCTAGAAGCCTAGAACCTAATCTCCATGCGGGGAGAGATGAACCTTCCTTCAAAGCGACAGAGACAGAATGACCAAGGAGGGAAGAAAGAAATGAAATCTTCTTAAGGATTGATTTTGTTGTGTGTGGGTGTTGCAAGTAGAAAGCAGACTCTAGTCTGCCATTTTTCTGTTAGCCTGTGTGTGATAAGAATGGAAAGGTGCCCTTTCAGTTTAGTGCTGAGGAGACCAATGGGAGCAGATGGGAGGTTTTAATTTAAGATCCTCCTGTCCTTGCCTTTCAAGTGATAGCATTACAGGAATCTGCCATCACTGTGCCCAGCTTCTATACCACCTTTTCAAGAAATTTTACTACAAAGGAAAAGTTAGAAAAAATTTGGGGATTGGAGGAGTGTGTGTGTGTGCGTGTGTGTGTATGTGTGTATCAGTGGGAGGATTTGCCACCATTCACATCTATTTTCCACCATTTCTCCTAACTAAATGAAGTTCTTGACTACATAAGGATGGATAGCAGTTTAAAATGGAAATTGACTGACTCTAATATATACTGGCAGAATTTTGAATAGGTAGATATGCAATACAAGATGTAAGAGACAGTAAGGCAGGTGTTGCTAGAGGCATGGCGAGTGAGGTTAAAAAAAAAACTCTTCACTTTCTTTCGGGCAAGGGAGACACAATTATGTACTGAATGAGCACACACTCAAAAGAACTGAAGAGCTTAACACAAGGTGATTTTATTTTAGTGGGCCCATACAGTGGGATCCTGCAAGGCTTCTTTCACTGTGACATATGAAGCTTGTTTAAGTACCTGGAGATCTTTGTTGGGTATTGAGCTGGCATGACAAGAAAGAGAAAGGGCATCAAGGATGAAATGGGAGCCTGATCTGCTTGAAGCCTTTGGGAGCAGCACAGAGTGTTGATCTTGTCTCATGGTGGAGAAGCAGACACAGTATTAGGAAGGAGGATCATATACATGGACCATGATTCACCTTGTAAGTTCTCAAACAAGAACATGGTGTATCTTGAGTTTGGCTAGACAGTTAAAACATGTTTAGGTGGTATCAAGAAACTGGGGCTGTGTATGCCCTAGTGCTAAATGATGAGCTCTACCTGTTCTCTCAAGGTAGAGGATGGTTTAGAGTGGAGCACTCTCTTTTCTCCACACCCAAGCATACCATCTCAGGAAGAGGCTTTTATTTGTTAAAGCTACATACCCAGCAAAAATGGCTGCCAAGCCTCAAAGCAAGACACCTTTTTTTCTCTCTTGTTTCTATGTTAGTTTCCCTGTCTACAGTTGGGGAATTAGTCAAAAGAGCCTTTCCCTAAACATCTTGATTTAAGGACAATGGGGCAAAAACATAGAAACCTTATTTTAGCTAACCTATGGGTGCCACCGGAAGTTTTGTTTGGGCATATTGGTCAGTGGCTTATGGTTATATAATTATTTTTCTCCTAATTTGGCTGTTTCTGGGAGCTTCACCAAACTGTGCCTACAAGTGGCTAGCTCTTCAATTCAATATAAGAAATTCAATGACAGTTCCTTAGATAAAACAAACAAACAAAGAAATAAACAAATAAACAAAAAATTCAGAACTAGAAAGGAAAATAAAGCAATCCACTCAAATTGCCCCTGAGTCCCCTAGGTCCTCTCTGCTTTTCCAAAGTCCAGAATTGGTAATTTGCAGGAACTTTAATTAATAGCCATCATATGCAGGGATTTCACTATGTCTGAAGCATGACTTCACCACTTACTTGTAGAATCTTGGGAAATTTCCCTTTCAAAAAAATTGACATTAAAAGTCTACCTCTTAGTGACTTGAATGTTTGTGTGCCCCCAGGGTTCATATGTTGAAGCCCTAACTTGCTAGGATGATATTATGAGTGGTAGCGTTAACCGAATGGAACCTTCACATAAGATATCGGTATCATGTTTTTTACATGATAAAAAAAACCTGACACTTTGCACTTATTCAACTATAGGAGCATATATTGAGGTTGAGGTGTTTTCTGTGGCCTAGTTAGTAAGGCACTTACTGTTGTAATAAATATTAATTGGGGATTTCAACCGCACCTTAGAACTTTTAGTTCCCAAATAAAAGACAAAAAAAACCTTTACATTTGTAATAAGCTTTAAAAGCATGGAGCTGGGCAGATATCAACCCTTGATACTATTTTATCTACTTCCTTAACCTCGAGATATGACTCGCCATGTTCTTCCTGGGATGCTCCTATTCCAACTGGCCATGCTTTCAGGATCCACCTATCCTATGGCATCTTCTCTCTCTCTCCTCTCTGCTCTCCCTCCTGGCCTCTGCCGCAGACCCCAAGCCCAGCAACTGAAACCCTACCTACCTCTTTCCTGCCCAGGTATAGGCTGTAGGCATCTTTATTCAACCAATAATTTTAAATTAAGGAGCAAGCTTACATAGCATCACTTTATTTACATGAGAATCTCCTCACCGTTAAGGATCTCCCCATGGAGGGCAACCAGATCTTGGGGGCTGTTATTTAGTATCACAATACATAGCAACAGGCCAAACCTTAACACCTCACCAGGCACCAAATCTGAAGATGCTGTGATTCTGGACTCCTCAGCCCTCAGAGCAAATTCACACTGTTAATATGTTACCCGATTTATTGTATTTTTGTTATAGATCCTATATCATAGGATCATTCTGAAAAATAAATAAGGTGACATTCAAAATTGCAGACAACTCATAGCTTGTAGTCAGTTGCCACTTCCATTGGATACTGATGTCCAAATGTCCCCTCTCCTGACATCTCCAATCTCTTTCTACTACACTATTCTAATTAACAGGAGAATCACGTTGCAACCATGGTTCGTAGAAAAAGAGGTCAGAGGACACTGAGGTATGTAAAAGAAAAATTCTTTTCAAATTTATTCCTTTCATTTTAACTTTTTTGGCTTTTACATGTAAAAAATTAAACTAGGATCTAATATTGCATGTATATTTCCACTGATGAGATAAAGAATATTAATTTGAAGCCGGGAGTGGTGGTGCGTGCCTTTAATCCCAGCACTCCGGAGGCAGAGGCAGGTGGATTTCTAAGTTTGAGGCCAGCCTGGTCTACAAAGAGAGTTCCGGGACAGCCAGGGCTACACAGAGAAACCCTGTCTCAAAAAAAACAGAAAAAAGAAAACCCAACCAAACAAATAAAACCAAAAAACCCAAAAGAATATTAATTTGAATGACTAGCTCAATTCTATTGAGTTGGATTAATTCCAAATCTAAATTCTACAACTACAAATATATAACTAAGTTGGCAAATGATTTTCTTTTTTTATCATTAACATTGTATTTCAGAACAGTTGTAGATTCACAGGAGTCTTATATGGTAATACAGTTAGCACATATGACACACCCAGTTCCCCTGGGAGTAACATCTTTCATATGTGCGTTTCCATAATTAGTGAGTCAGTACTGATATATTATAGGTTACTACTAATTAAAGTCACTACTTTTAAAAGTTCCTGATCTTTACTCCAGACCTCCTTCCTGTTCCAGGACTCTGTCTGGACACCATGTTACATTAGTCAACACATCTCTGTTGGCGTTTCCTGTCTGTGAGAATCTCAGACTTTCCTTGCTTCTGATGACCTTGACATTTCTGATGCAGGAGAGCCCTTGTTTGGGATTTATTTCATATTTTCCTTACAAGGTTATTAGGATTATGGGTTTAGGGGAGAAAGGTCACTGAATTAAAATCCTTCTTATATCATTGTATCCAGGGTGTACATAGTCATCCTGAGTTTTGATCTCCCGTGCAGTGCTAGCTGTCAAGGATCTTCACTGTAAAGTAAACCCTGCCCAGCCTTTGACATTGGACTCTTCAGAAAGAAGATGGGATGTGTAGGTCATACTAGGGAGGAGGACTTTTGCTCCATATCCTTGATGGAGAAGAATCTAGGTAAATTACTTAGACTCATCTAGAATTATTTTGATTTATTAATTTACAAGCATCTCTTTATGACACGTTGGATGCACAGATGTTTATTGTACTCATTGGTTATAATCCAATGCTACTTTGCAACTTTCTTGCTTAAGTCATTTCAGATTGGGCTGTGAGGATGGTATTTAGCACATTCCCATCTTGGTTCATTTTTCTTCTCTGAGCAATTCCTTTCTTTTGGTACTAAGTGATATTCTAGACTCATCTTGGGTATTTCTAGGATTTATTGTCCTTCTACATTCCTACAGTTCTAACACTTTATTTTAAAATAATATTCTATCCCAGTACACTTTGAACTACTTATTACAATAAGGCCTTTATTAAAATTCCTAATAAATTCACATTTGGTAATTAATAGAATATATCAACACAATAAAACAATGATAACATGTTCATGACCCTCATCTAAAGATGTGCCAAGAACTGCCCAAGATGACAGACAGTGCAGGTTACCAGGGGCATTTGACAATGTGGGGTACCAGGGGCATTTGATAATGTGAAGCACCAGGAGCAATGCAGGACACCGTAGGTAACAGACAATGCAGGGTACCAAGAGCATCTGTTCTCAAAAAAAAAAAAACCGATCCTGGTGCTTCTGTTGACAACAAGGAGACATCTTGACAGACACTTCTGCTAGCAATGTAAAATGCAGGCTAAATATTAAAACTCATTGTATCCTGTATGGGGGCAAAAAGGAAGGAAGGAGCTCAGAGTGATTAGCCAAGAACTCAGAATAGTCTGTATTTAAAGACTGGTCCCACATTAACTAGCATTTCAGTTTTAAGGTGAGTCAGTTGGTTAGTTTTTGTCAACTTGACACACACTAATGTCAACGTGGGAAGAGGGACACTCAATGGAGGAGTTGCCTCTATCTGATCAGCCTGCAGGCACATATATGGGATGTTTTCCTGTCTCCTAATGATCCGTGTGGGAAGACCCAGACGACTGTGGGTGATGTTACCCCAGCAGGATGCCCTGTGTTTTATAAAAAAGTAAAGGTGAGGGAGCCATGAGGGAACAAGTCAGTAAGCAACATTCTCCCACAGTCTCTGCTTCAGGTCCTGCCTGGAGTTCCTGTCCTGACTTCTCTCAGTGAGGGACTATATTGCCTTTGGTCAGTGTTTTATTAAAATACCAGAGAAGCAAACTAGGGCCTGTGACAAAAACTAGTGCTCACCCACTGCGATGAGCTGTACAATCCATGCTATACTGATCTGAAAGTGAGCATGTAAATGTTCTGTCTTTCAAGAGGTTGCATGGAAAATTGGCTCCATGGTTGGTGCTGGGAGTAGGGAGAAATCTGTTTATAACAAGTGTGTTATAAGGAAGGCATATCTAGAATTTAATATGAAGTGACTCTAAGTTGGTAATGTATTCACTTGATGAAGAGAACACATGCAGTTTGTCCTTAGTGAGAAATCCAAATTCAGAGACATCCAAGAAAACCAAAACAAACAAACAAGACAACTTCAGATGATGATCCAAGAAAATGAAACCATAATTCAATAAAACTTCTAAAACATACAAGAAAATAAGTTGTCACGAAGTAGTTTCACAAACTATCAGCTATTGATATCATCAGAGAAATTGGCTTGTAAGGACACCGGACACATACGTGGTACACATACATAGATGCAGGCAGACACATACACACATAAAATATGAAATCATTCAATCTTAAAAATCTAGATGGTGCAACAGAAAGTCGGGTGTGGTGGTACTGGCCTATACTGCTGGTACTGGCAGCGTTCTGGGAGACCGAACATGAGGATTCAGAGATCAGAGTCTGAGCTGAATAGTGAGACATCATCTTCAAAAGCATCATGTTTGAGATGCTGCACCAGTCTGCCAGTCTCTCAGTTCTGTTGATAGGATTCCTCTTCACTTCTAGCCCGAGATGAGGTTTCTACTGTCAGGAGCTTTGGGGTGTTAGTATTCAGTCCCCTTGCTCTCCACAACTGCTTTTCTGGGCCTTCCTTCATCCTGGGTGCTGTTTCTGCCAAGATTCTTTCCTGAGATTCTCTACCTGAGATTGTTTCCTGTGAGCCTAGGGTATGAGGTACTTAGACTCTTCTGACTCCTCTCTGTGATGGATTGTAACCTGGAAGTGTAAGATAAAATGAGTTCTTCCCTCCCCTAGTTGGTTTTGGTTATGATATTTTATCACAGTAATAAAAACCCTAGTGAAGCAGGAGATCTTATTTTTTTTTTTCCACCACTAGTGCTACAAAAGTCTGTAAAAAAATTTCCCTTTTGCCAAGTCACCAATTGGAATCTCAGAGTCTCTGCTGTTTTGGAGAATGAAATGGACAAGAGTGTTTGAATGAGAACAAGAAGTCATTTCTTCAGAGCCGGCTGTGCCACAGGAGCTACCCAATGTCCTGTGTTTTGTAGAGATCTAAAAGCAGGGAGAGAAGGAAAATCTTGCAATGGGGGAAAGGGAAACCTCTGAGCAAGCCCTGTTTGGTGGATGTTTAGTGTGGGGAAGCTGTAGGGACAGGTTGGCTTGAACCTGGGCAATCCAGGTGATTGATAGGCGTGCATACTTGGCCTTTGCTAATGGGTTCTAACATGCAAATGGAACCCAATTTAGGAAAGCCAATCCTAGTCATTTGGAGCTGGTATTTATGGACTTTGCTGTTTGACCTGCTTGATTGTTCCTAGTACTAAGGTTTGTCTTCCTACCAGCCTGACCTATGGTGGACAGCTTGGCTGCTGGCAACTTATTAAGGTAAGAGGGTGGGGTTTGCTATATAGGCAGATGTAGGGTAACAGCATTGTTTGTTTGGTTTTGTAGGTTTGGAGCATCACCAGATTTGCTACTCTCAGAAGTAGCAAAAGTCTCTGAGAGTAAAAGACATGCCCTTTCTTTTATGCTATATTAGACATCCTAGACATCCAGAAAAGGCACAGATTTGAAGGACAGAAGATTAAAGGCAAGGTGCAGAGCATTGTAGACTCCTGACCACAAACCTTGAAATTTCCCGCAGAGGATTCCCCCACTAAGTCAAGAAATGCAACGTGAAAGTACAGGGAACCACAAACAGTTTAAATTAAACACACGTGGAACCAACAGAAGGTTTCCCCGAGAGACTGAGTTCTGCAGGGAAACTCTGACACATTCATTTGTAGCACCTGGTGGTTGAAGACTGTGCCACGTGCCATAACTATATATGTGTGCCTATGGAAGAGAGGCAGAAAGACCTGAGCATTGTGACTGGACACATCAGAGCTGTTATTTAGCTATGGAAGGTAGCCCCTCCAACCCCCAAATGGCTCATATATTAGCTACATGGCTCTTAGCTGGTGGTGCTACTCTGGGGGTTGAATGGAAAGTGGGGGAGGATGTTGGACCTTGCTAGAGGAAGTATGTCATGGGAGTGTGCTCTTTGGGGATATATCTTGTTCTGGGCCCTTTTCTGGCTCCCTCTTTCTGTTTCCCAGCTACTTTGGGTTGCACAGCCTGTCACACGCTACTGTTGCTATGGTATTCTGCCTCACCATAGGTCCAGAAATCTGAAGCCAAGTGGCCACGGGGTAAAACTTGTAAATCCGTGGACTGAGATGAATCTTTTCTCCCTTTAGGTTATTTATGTCTGATGTTTAGTTATAGCAAGGGTCACTGACTAACACAAGAGCGGAGTATCCTCCAGAGGCACTTGAGGCATACCTCTGCTAGGTTTGCCTCAGAAGCAGATTGCATTTGGTTCGGATGCAACCTCACAGCGATTCCAGTGATGGCCTAGCAAAACCGCCTAGCCTTTTAGTTGATTTGTGTGTCTGATCATTCTGTTGATGGGCTGGCTTTAGCAGAGTGTGCCTTAGTTACTATTCACTGTGACCAATGTTATAGTCTGATCTCAGTCTCACTGGGGGCTGATGGCAGGGGAAATGAAAGGTATTTTAGGAGACCAGCCAAAATATGTATACAGCACTCATGAAAAATGGAAGCCCAAATGCCCTGATCCCCACTCCAATTTGCCTGCTTTGCCTGGTGTTAATTGCTTCCTGGCCTTAGCCCTTCGAATGGACCTTTAAATTTCATATCCTGCTCACTTGGAAGCCCAGTCTTTTAACCCTTTCCACTGTACGGAAGTGACATGATTTCATTTGCTTTGGGGGGCTTTATTACAGACAGTTCAATTAACCTCTGAGCAGAGGGTTTGATAACTCCGACTTTGCATTCAGTCATTTCCTTGGATGTCTTCCTCTGTTGCTCGGTTGGTGACAAGACCAAGACATGACCAGGACGATTCGTTTGTTTCCTAAATCAAATCAAGCAATGGGAGCTCCTATAAGAACGATTTTTATGGTTTTATCTTTCTAGAACTCCCTGTTAAAGGGAGTGATTTGGAAAGGGGAGTTGGTGCTGTTGTCTCTTTGCAGACTGACCCGACAACTTCCAATTCTCCTGGATCTCTATAGACAATGTCGTAATAACTTGAAAAGAGAACGGTAAGGAAGCAAATTAGTCCGAGGGCCTTGGGACCACCCTTCTACAGAACGGTAAGGAAGCAAATTAGTCCGAGGGCCTTGGGACCACCCTTCTACGAGGCCGCTTGCTCCCCCAGAGCCCTGTTGAAATGGTTCTGCAGCCCTTCCCTGTATTTAATGAGACCTGTGGGCAAACACATGATTCTGTGGGACTGGAGGCAGCGTTTAAACGGGATGATGACAGCCGGCTCACTTGTGAGAGCCCTTGCAAATGAACTTTGCTAATGGCTCAAGCAGATGGACAGAGGGAGGAAAGCTGAATGCTAGAATGTGCGAGAGGCCAAAGGTCAAGGTGAATGAGCCTGGTGGTTTCCTGAGGTCTGTGGGTGTTTTGTGTGGCAGCGGAGATGGAGGGTTACTTTTAATATGACACATTTTTCTAAACTTTAAGTAGGTTCATTCCATCAAGGGGGAGGGGGAGGCATGGTGAAAATAGTCCTGGCTGTTCATTTAATTCTCAGTTAAATTTGAACTTTTAACTTGGAATATATCATCCAGTATTTACATCTAAAATACAGACATTTAAATACATTTTAAAAGATGGTTTATGTAACAAATATTTTCTTTTTAGGAAACATGCTTAAATATTTTTAATATTAACATAGTATGTATGCTATATCCTATGCTCTTTAAAAATAAACTTAAAGATATGTTTATTTTTGCTGCTGGGACAGGTAAATCCTAAAGCAATTGAAATATACTATATAAAAATCAACTACTATTGATTTCCTTCTAGAAAATTCTACCTTCAAGGTACTTGTTGAGATTTAGGGTGAAAAATCCAATACTACTTTTCTAAAATTTTCAACTGTTATATTTTTCAGCTTTAATCAAATTTTATTGAAACCAAGGTACTAATGAACATTCACCTTGATAATCAAGCTCTTTAAAGAAGGCCAGGAAAAGAAAGACTTTTTTTTTTTTTTTTTTTTTTTTTTTTTTTAAAGATGAGATATACGTACCATACAAGGAAAGGAAGAAAGCAAAGTTTCCGTTGCAAACGTACACTCATTGTTTCTCTGTTCAGATAATGGGCCATAGTTTAGTGAGAGGTGCAGAGATGCCCTGCAGTTACCTGGGTGCCATGGCTCTCCTCACAGGTGACACCTCGATCTTGGGTCAATTGCTTATTTACTCAAATCTGAAATTTAAATGCTATGACATTCTCAGCCTAAGAATGTATGAAACATTAGTGTAGCATTTGGGTGTATTGTTTATCATTTTGATTTCAAACTCTTTCAGACTGAAATCTATTTGGAAGTCATTAAAAAAATAATGGCCAGGATTGGCCATTACCACAAACCACAATTAGAAGCCCTTTTCTTTGCAGTTGCTATGCACATGTGGAGGTGCAGTTTGTGTTGCTCTTATGTGAATAATTCAGCCCAGTCACTGTGTTTTAAAAATGAATGTACCAGTATGGCTTGAGGTCACACACTTTTAACACATAGAGCCCTTCCATAAATGATTGATCTTTATTTTTCTTTTTAATTATTTGTCTCATAGTTCAGTTCCTTGTTATCTATAACGGTATGGGATTCTGAAATAGTAATTCATCATTAAAGTGGCTCTTTAAATGATACGGGGGTGAGTGTGTGTGGGGGTCTTCCAAACAATTGAGAGAAATAGTCTCATCCCCAGAAGGGAAAAATCACAGATGTTTCTTTACCATCCACCTCCTAGTAATAGACATTCTCTAGTATTCTTTTCCTTGAAAAGTGCATTTTCTAAGTGTTAGAAGTAGAGAAAAATCTCAGTTTCCCTGAACTAGTAAAGTTTCCTAAGCCGATTTGATGTTCTGAACAAAGAGCTAAAGTAGACTACTTGATGAGCGCACCAGGAAACAGGAAGGGGAAGTGAGCTGATTGCCCTTTTGTCTTTCTCTGAGCCCTGGAGAAGGAAGTGTCTGACGCACAGTGACCAGCTGCCTCTCGGTCCTGTTACTGCACCATCTCTGCCCTGCACCTCCTCAGACTACAATACAATCAAAAGAAAACCTTCCTCCATTACATTGTTTCTTTCCAGGAATTTGGTCACCACAGCAAGAAAAGTAAGCTGCCACTGGAGAGAATTGTAATGCTTTTGAGAAAACACTGCATTTAAAGACTGCAACAGGAGCAAAGCTTTCTTTACATTTTACTTAGAGTGAAAGTCAGAGGCCTGCTATAGACTCTGTCCCTGCTTCCGTATCCTGGTGTTTATCTGTTACTATCTTCCTTATCCACTTCACACTGGCCTCTCTACTGTGCCTCAGTGGCCCCTCCCACCTCAGCACATCATTCTCAAGTGTGGTTCCTCCCTTCCTGAAGCAAATCTGTTCTCAGAGGGGCCATCTCACCTTCTCAATTTAAGCCAGTTCCTTTCTGCACTGCATCCTCATTCCCTGTGCACAGGACCATCTTCTATTCCCTAGTTTTTGAGTTTGTTGATTCTCTGTCTTCAAAAGGATGTAAGATCCAAGAGGGCAGAAGATTTTGTCTGGTTTGTGATTACTTCCTAATTTTTAAACAGCTGCCGCAGTGTCTGCAGACATTAGGTTTTTGTGAATGACTTATCTGAGAAACCATCCTGAGCCATGGCAGATCAACCAACCTGGGCAGGGAAGCATCTTAACTAGGTTCAAGTTCTCCTGGGTCAGCCCTGTGTCTGGGTTTGTTTTCAGAGTCTCTTGGGTTTTCAACTTGGATGTTGCTTGAGGTGAAAAGAATTTCCAAGGGTACCCTTGAACATTCCCTCTCCCAAGGAATGCTTACAAATGGAATCACTCAGAGTAGGTCTAGGTACCACTTCCTTCCACCCCTCCCCATCTGCATCCACTCCTTAAGCACAAATGATCTGCCTTTAGGGCAAAGGGAATTGGGCAAAGTGGGAATGTTCGGATTCAGAGATGTCCAGGGGCTTCTGTTGGATAAGAAGATAAATAACATGACTGGTGTCTTGATTCACATTTATCTCTAGTAAAATTTCTAGTGAACTTCTCCATCTTCCTCGGATCCATTTGGAGAGAGAATCCTCACGTTTCTTTGCTTCCTTCTCTGTGCTGTATTCAAAGGCTCCCAACTTCCTTCCTCTTATTGTGCCTGTGGGAAGGCACGCTCTCTCTCTCTGCAGAGAAGGATTTCCAGAGAACTACCCCAATATTCTCATTCCTCTACTGAGAAAAAGTGTTTCCTTAAAAAAAAAGTTAAAATAAAACTGGGAATTATTATTTCTGACAGAAACGCCAATTTCGTGAAAAAGGAATGTCGGTTTTACCAGATGCTTCTGGTCTTGGCTGACTAATCCAATTGCTCTCTCAACAGCTGCAAGCCCTTTGTGGGACCCCCACATGCACTCTCTATCAGTTGGAGCCCAATTGATGCCTGCTGCAGCCACTAAACTCTAGGCAAATAAAATAGCAGGGGTGGATCATGAACAAGACCAGTAAAAATAACCTCCTTTTCAGCCTGTATGTAGAGTGTCACAACTGTGCTTTGAAATGCTCTGAGCTGCTGAGCCTATGATCTGGAGAGAAATTTCTTTTCATCTGAGGGCATTCAGAGGATATTGTTGAAAAGGGATGGGGGCTCATGTATGGAAGGCTTAGTGCTGTAGCCTGGACCATGCAAAATTAGATTACATGTACTTAACTCAATCCAAAATACCCTGTGGACATTGAAGGCCACTTCACAGGTGAAGACGTCAAGGGTCAGAGAAGTTGTTTTAAATCACACATACAGTTAGTAGACTAAATCATATCTAGGTCAGATGAATTTCAAGTCTGTGCTCTTCCATAGAAGCTGGTCTACTCTTTCACTTGACATAAGACCTAAGGGACATACCCAGGATGTTCACACATACCATGAACCTTCCTTCCTTTAGAGTATTTCCAAATGACAATATCCAAATAAATTCTGTCATGATTTATGAGGGAAGGTTCAGGAGTTACAGCTCTTCTAGAAGATCAGGGTTTGATTTCCAGAACCCACCTGTTGTCTCGTGTCATGTCCATTACCTCCAGTTCTAGAGGACCCAGTGTCCCATTCCTGACTTGTATGGGCTCTTACATGTATATAGTACATACAAACCCACCCAGGCACAGACACCTATACAAAAAAATCAAACAGATCTCAAAACATATTCATGATGGAATTTGTGGACCCTCAAGCAGAGCTGGGCAAACTTTTCTTAGTTACTCTTATGAAGCTGCACTGACACAGACTGCCTAGGAGGTCAGCAGGCTCAGGCATCGGCTGTATGTATGGTATGTATCCTTAACTAGACCAAAAGATAAAGGCTCAAGCCTTAAGATAAGCATAACTTATTCCATTATGGATGCTGCACCTCAAGAATGACGAAGTGGGAAGTGCGACATCCTGTTCCACTGGCTCAGAGTTTGCCTAGGACTTCTTTTTGTAGAACCAATCTAACAGCAGAGCACATAGGTTAACAGTAAGGATCACGGGGCCTGATTCTCAGGATGGAATTCTTGGATTATGCCACCTTTAGCTGTGTGATATCGGAGTATATTTGCCTTCCCATGCCCGGGTTTCTTAAACATTAACGAAATGATGTAAGTGGCATTGTGATATTAGATATGGTCATGTTGTTAAAACATGGGTGCCAAGTGCTTAACAGTGCATCACTTAGTAAGAATTCAAGTAATAGCCATTATTATGCATCACCACACAAAATTTATTAGTATGGGTTCCTTTATTTATGTCTTCAGTGGGTTTTGCCCCTACTTTTAAAACTGAGTTAAGTTACTCAGACTACTCAAATGGGATAGCTATTCCTTTACAAATTTCAAATATAATCTTAAGAAGTCATGTTTGCACTTCATCAGTAAAGACAGCATAAAGTTTCTGACATACAATTAGATGAGTGTAGTGTCTTCAACGTGATTGACTTGAAAGGAGTAACACTTATTTGCATGTGCGAGCTACGCAATGCTGAATCCTAAAAGGCAAGTCTGTTACTTTACCTCCATGACCTGTAAGGAACACTGGCTTTGATTTATCTCACGGGCATCCCAATTCTCTGTGATCCCATAAATGTATTGAGAGCTCTTCAAGATACCACTTGCTGCTCTCAAATCAAGCAGGAGCCCCAAAGTGGCATTCACTCCATCTGTAATTGCCCGCAGAACCCAAAGAACAAAGCGCAGTCCTTCCATTTGATACCACTTGAAAAACAGATGATCTTTGACAATCACCCTTCTCCTGGTGCCTTACACTCAACAGGATTTCCAGTTCTAAGGAACTGGCTTCAAATCTCCCCATACTTCATTTAGTTTACTGCATAAATATAAAAAAGAGTTAGGCAACAAAATGGTGGTGGCCTTTCATGCTAGAGGTAGGTATTGTTTTCATAGTAGTTGAACGAATGATATTGGGGCCTTTGTTTTGTTTAGTTTGTTTGAGACAGGTGTTAGGTATGTACCCCTGGATGGCCTGATTATCACTATGTAGGCCAGGCAGGGCTAAAATTCCCAGAAATCTCCTTGCCTCAACTTCCTGAGATCTAGGATTACAGGTCACATCACTCTTGCTGGATTGCAATTGTATTAATAATATTAAGTAATATTTCATTAAATTTCATGTCCCAGTTTGCAACCCTATGCAATGATAAATGACAGTGCTAAATGGTTGGCTTGAAATGTTACATTGTTCTTTGGCATGACCACTTTGCATACTCTGTAAAGCTCTCTCTTCTGTTATATAAAAACTCGAGGAACAGTGATACAGCAGAAGGTTGCTATGTGTTGGTTCCTCAGTTATGTTATCAAAACTGGAAAAGAAGAAACACACCTTTGATATTCTGTGATTTCTCATGTCTCTGTTCATCTGTCACTGCCTCCTTGTCTGCTCCTTTCACTCTAACTTCCATTTCCTCCTTGACTTTGACAAGGTCCACCTAACTCATTTTTGATTAAGGAGATCCAGTCATCCTGGCATTCCTACTTGGCTAAGAACAGAGAGCTATCTACCCTCACCCCCATGCATGTACAATACACTTCTTAAATTTAAGCTATTTTCAGTGTACCGTTAACCACTGATGCTAGTCAAGCGGGCTAACTCTTCAGGGTGATGATGGGTAGTCAATGAACTCTATAAAGCACCACATAAATATTTTCTTGTCAACTTAGAACAATTAAAATCAAAATCCCTAACCAAGAAGAACACATATTGCTAGCAACTCCTCAGACCAGGAGGAGATGTGCCAATGAAAAGAAATCAGAGAGGTCTGCATGGAGAAGTCCCACCAATGGACAGATCATGGAAACAGAAACTAAACAGGGACACAGTGAAACTAACAGAGGTTATGAAACAAATGGATCTGACAGATATCTACAGAACATTTTATCCTAAAATGAAAGGATATACCTTCTTCTCAGCACCTCACGGTACCTTCTCCAAAATTGACCACATAATTGGTCACAAAACAAGCCTCAATATATACAAAAATATTGAAATTGTCCCATGCACCCTATCAGATCACCATGGACTAAGACTGATCTTCAATAACAAAATAAATAATAGAGAGCCAACACACACGTGGAAACTAAACAACACTCTTCTCAATGATACCTTGGTCAAGGAAGGAATAAAGAAAGAAATTAAGGACTTTCTGGAGTTTAATGAAAATGAAGCCACAACATACCCAAACTTATGGGACACACTGAAAGCATTTCTAAGAGGAAAACTCATAGCTCTGAGTGCCTCCAAAAAGAAACTAGAGAGAGAGCACACATTAGCAGCTTGACAACACACCTAAAAGCTCTAGAACGAAAGGAAGCAAATTCACCCAAGAGGAGTAGACGGCAAGAAATAATCAAACTCAGGGGTGAAATTAACCAAGTGGAAACAAGAAGAACAATTCAAAGAATCAACCAATCGAGGAGCTGGTTCTTTGAGAAAATCAACAAGATAGATAAACCCTTAGCCAGACTCACTAGAGGGCATAGGGAAAGTACTCTAATTAACAAAGTCCCCTTGCATATAAGGTGTGTGTGCCTGCATGCTAAGGCATGGGAGTGGAAGGGTTGGGAACACAAGGACTGTGTGCAAATTCCTCCTTTGGTGAGAAAAGCCTTTCTATGGATGGGGGTTTTAAGAAAGGTTGTGTGTTCTTAGGAAAGCTAGTTTGGTCGCTAGAAAACAAAACAAACAAACATCTCCAGCAAGTGAAAATTTACTCTCTCTTCCCCCCCATAGTTTATTTATTTTTATTAATTCTGCATCCCAATTACAGCCCCTCCCTTCTCTTCTCTCAGACGGGCCCTTACAAGTCCCTCTCCTCATTACTCCTCCCTTTCTCCTCAGAGAAGGGGAAGGCCTCCTTGGGTACCACTCCACCCTGGGACATCTAGTCCCAGTAGAACTGGAAGTTGACCAGATGAGCTCAGCAGTTAAGATCAGCCAGGTTTGGTTCTCAGCACCCACATTGGGCGGCTCATTCCTGCTAGTCACTCCAGTTCCACTGATTCAACACCCTGTTCTGGCCCTCGAACATCGTAATAACTCTTTCGCTGGGAAACTATGGATTTTGCAATTCCATGAAGGAAGCTAGTGTTCTTGCTCCATTTTGTTTCCAGACAGACTTAGGACCATAGAAGAAGACCAATTTCATAGACTCTTCATTTTACAGGAAGATTGTGACAACGTGACTGTGACACAACCTGGTGGCTAGTTTAGAAAGGCAACGCAAGCGTCTTCTAAGAGCAGGAAAATCAGTGGTTAAAGTGGGAATCTTTTAGCACATGTGGCAACAGATAATGGCCCCAAAGGGATATGTATCTCTTTCAAAGTGATATTTTATTTGTGCAGGTTTGTTATTCCCACCTCCACCCAAAGTCCTACTACTGAAGGATTTCGTTCTGCCCCTCTATAAGTATAGACACTGTAAAAATGTACCCCCATCTCAGTATAGTGAACGTCTTCCCATTGAAGATTTATTTTCTTGTCAATATTTCTAACTAGAGTCCAATTTTGGGATGTGACAGGGGTTTCTAATTCAATCACAGAGAGTGGTTTTCACATTATGAGTTAACAGGATGCCTGAGTGTTTGGGCTTAAGAAAGGGCTTCCCTCCCTCCATTGGCTGTTTCAAGTATGCTGGTCACTCTGACATTCAGGGTTTTCCTACCAGGAATGTTTACCATGTACACATCTGAGGGAATTGTTTTGTGTTTAAAAAACAAAACTGCAAAAACTCTTGGTATCCCCAAGTTCTTCTTACTGTTATTATTATTATATGAAGTTGGATATTTTTTCTTGATACTAGAAGAATCGAGAATGTTAAAAAGGAGGGAATGCACACATCTGTGGGAGTGTATCTTCTCCCATCCTGGAAATGCAGGGGGCATTCACACTGTTCTACGAGAGGAGAGCAGGCACGCACCACCTCCTACATTCCTCCAGCTGAACCTTCTAAACCTCAGGCCCGGCCAGCAGGTTTCTCCCAGACTATTTTCATTTCCATAGCATTCACATCCAATAAACTGCACAAAACAGAGTGCGAGAGCGAAAGGGGGCACAGGAAATGGCTCTGTTGCACGGTTATTACATCCTATTGCCTGTGGGTTGCTTGTTATGAGTCTTAACTATGTAAATATGACGTATAGGACATCAGAATGTAATCTTAAAGCTTCTATATAGGAGATAGAGTGTGACTTTATTGTCGGGGCTAAAATCAACTGGGTGTTGACAGGTTCCAAAAGTCACCAAGTCAAGCCTTAAAGAGAAAAGGCTCAGACTGATAAGCTGTGCTTTGATTGACAACTTCAGGCCTGACTGCCACTATTGAAAACAGTTGGGTGAAAGTTTTGTGGGAGGGAAAAAAAAAGTGTTATTTCATAAGAAGCTATACTGGGAAATACAGCAAGATTTATAAGCTGATAGGGCACAGGACCTGAAGAAAAACAGGTGTGAGGTTTAGAAAAATCTGGAAACTGGGAGAAAGAATACTGTCTATGAATGACTTAATTAATATTGTTAAAGGACTTTATCCAAAAGAATGCTGACTTAGGTAGAAAAATAAAACATTTCTTTCTACTAGCTCTGGGTTTCAACAAATCATTTGTCAATAGCTTGTGGTGAAAAGGGCCAGTAGAGTAGGGAAGAATAAAAGATTACAGTGGAAAATGGCTGTAGAGGAAAAGGAATATGGCTCTTTTATCATCTTCTCAGTATAGTAGAACCAGTTCTGGTGTTATAAAACACACTATGAAACCAATAAAATAAATGCATTCTAAAGTAGCCACCACTAACTGATTGAAATGCCAGGATTTTGGTACAGGCTGTATCTTATCAGTTATTATTCATAAGGAAGGATTCAATTCCTATTGTGCCAATTATCCCACTATGTGCACCATAAACTTTTATGGTTTGTTATGGAATGTCACTTGGCCCTTTCTCTCTTCCAATATGGCATCATTAGACTCAGATGGGAAACATATTCTAATGTGGTAAAGTGCTAAAGAAACGCAATCCCCTGGGACTAAATGAAATCGCTGATGTCCTCCTCCTGCAGAAGAAATAGAAGTTGCATTCATTTCCTGACGTGAGCAAGCAAAATCCTCCTCTGAAACTGGAAACCTACACATTGGGCTTCTGGTCATTTCCCCATTTAACTCATTGATGCCGTATATTAAGGCCACTCTCGATCACGTCCGAGGAGAGCTCAGTCCTTGAACTTCCTTAATGGTTTCTACAGGGGACTCCTGCTATAATTGCACCAGTCTGGGCCAGGCCACGGGGTCTGCAGGATCATATGTGACTTTTAATATGCTGTTTAAAATGTATTAAAACATATTTGGTTTTTTTCTTAATCATAAAATCAATCAACATTTTTGCATTTTAATCCATGGGGGCATTCATGGAGAACTAGGCGGTTCTATAATATTTCTGTGAAATAATAAACTCTGCCTTTGGGTGTCCACAAGATCAGGGAACTCAAGGATGTTTTAACAGTCATTTCTGTAGGAAGAAACAATTGTCAGAGGACCAAGTGTCCTCTTCCAAAACCAGACTGTCTAAACTACAGACCAGAATATTAAATTAGATAAATTTCACTTACAAGGAAGCTTGCTATAGCTACGGCTATGAGTGTGAGGAAGTTGTGAGAGTAAACTTAAGGAAGAATATCCTAGCCCTTAAATTGCTTTTTCCATGTATTTATTTATTTATTCATTCATTCATTCATTCATTCATTCTGGAGGTGGACTCTACAAGTTCCCTCTCCCTACTGTTGGGCATTTCATCTAAGGTCTCTCCCTTTGAGTCCTGAGAGGCTTTCAGCTCCCAGGTCTCTGGTACATTCTAGAGGGTCCTCCCCATCACCTACTTTCCAAGGTTGCCTGTTTCCATTCTTCCTGCTGGCCCTCAGGGCTTCACTCCTGCTTACACCCCCCCAAAACCTGATCATGATCCCCTTTTCCCAGCCATGTCCCCTCTCCTCCTCTCCATGTCCCTCCCTCCATCTGAGCCCCCTCCCCCCATGATTGCTTTCTTTTCCCTCCCAAGTGGGATTGAGGCATCCTCACTTGGGCCCTTTGGCTTGTTAACCTTATTTAGTTCTATGAATTGTATCCTGGGTATTTTGTCCTTTTTTGGCTAATATCAGTGAGGACATGCCATGCATGTCCTTTTGAGTCTAAGGTACGTCACTTGGGCCTATCCTGAGTTTTTAATAGAACCATCTTTTATACAGAATCTCTATATAAGTATACTAGAATTCACAAAATGCTAGGAAGGTATGAAGTGTTCAGATTCGGCAGTGTGACTGTCCATCTGAGACTTTTACAGAATGAGCAGTAAGCCTTGTGCAGTGCAAGAATTTGCAGCCCTGTCATTAGTGTGGGTGCCTATGCTGAAAAGAAGCTTATACAGAAATGGAGGATTCACTGCAATCTTGTATGCTAAAAGCCTCCTTGTCATTAATAAACTATCTCTGACTATCAAGCTAACCTGTATGCAGATTTCAAAGTTGCTTGGACTCTGGTAAGACCCAGCATTTAGAGACTCAGGGTGATATATTTACTAATTACAAAAAGAAAACAATTTGGAAAGCATGGGAAAAATCAGAATAATAAAAAGAAGCTATTTTCAGTGATGGGTGAAGTGTGTGCACTTGTGTGTACACATGGGGACACACATGAGTGCATGCACGCATGCACGCACACACATACACACACACACACACAATGTGAAAGGCAGGCTTAGGGAACACAACTGGATTCCAAACCTGCCCTATATGTCTAAGAAGTGGAGCCATCACAGAAGGAAAAGAACCAAAGTGGAAGATGCCCATCTTCTTCCAGGAGAAGCCCAGGTGCCAGTCTTTGACAGGAAACACATTGTCCAGTTCCTCTTATGACACTCAAGTGTTCTGTGTGAAATTCTTTGCAAGTTTTCATAAGTTGCTCTCAACTCTTTTCTAAACTATTACTGAAGTTTTACTCATCCATCTGCAAAGAGAAAAGCCCCTTTTCTCTGCAGGACACTCATAGCATGTTGTTTCAACCTCACTGGAATTTGCTTTCAGGAGATTAAATCCACTGTTATCTTTACTCAGAGTGCCGACAGCCTCCTCTTCCCTGCATACTATAAGTAAACGTGCTCTCTGGGACAAGAATGAGTATTGGGGGGAGGTGCTGGGCATTCATAATTGTCCCCTACCTTGTGGTAGACTTGGGAAGGAAAACTGATCAGAGCAGGAGTGGAGTGTCAAAAGCGAGCCTGTCTTTAGTAATGCCTCATGCCTTACACCACACACTCACCCTATACACACCAAAACCCTACCTGAAATGTGCTAATCTTCCATAGGAGTCAAGGAAAGGATGAAAATTGTGTGTACATTGTAAGAGCTCGAACTGACTGCTGCCATTCCTTCTGACACTACCCTGGGCTCCAACGACTCGCTGGATTGCTGAAAGCTCTATCCCCAATAGAGATACTTTAAAGGTTGAAAGAATTCACTTCTTAACAGGTAACCAAGTGGTCACTTCTCTTGAAAACAGCGCTACACACATCATGATGTTAGATCAAATGAAGAGATTCAGGTAAGGATGGGTCTGGTGGTACCCACCTTTAATTCTAGTGCACAGGAGATGGGGGGGAAATGGAGCTAAGTGAGTTTGATTCTAGTCTGGTCTACCTGGCAAGTCCCAGTCAAGTTAGGGCTACCTATAGTAAGAGCCTGTATAAAATGGAAAGTGTCAAGTGAGCAAAATGTGATGTGTAGCGGGAACGTAGCAGGCAACAGTGGAGACCCAAGGTACAGCTGGGATGCTGGATTATCAATAAGCTGGAACATCTTGGCAGCCTTGGCAGATCCAACTGTTTGTCAAGGACACAGCGCGTGCTATAATGAGGCAGTCAGCTTCTTAGGCTAAATATCTACAGTCAGGGGTCAGTTAGGCATACTCCTTTGTGTGTCCTCTGTTTTGACTGAAGGATGGTTTTTAGAAAGGAACACTAGCAGGTGATAAAGTAAGGAGACACAGGTGCAGACAACCAAAAGCAGCCCTGTCAGTCCTGGTGATGGGAGTCAGAACCAGGTGACCTTTGCACGCCTGATTGCCTGCTGGAACATCACCAGGTGACATGTTAGTTCTTGAACTTGTGGAAAGGGGGACAGGGCTATAGGTGAGAGAGTGGAATGGACTCAGACAGTATAACGAACAGATGATGTACTGTAAGAATGCAATTTTTGATGCAGCTGAAATATAGGATTAATGGGAGAGTGTGGCAAGAGAGCGTTTATCATCACAGGAAACCAAAGGTATGATGAAGTACCCTCGATTTGTTTCTTTTGACCTCGTCTGTTGTGTCGGAGCCAGAGCCCCAGTCTTCTGGGTGTCTAAAAGACAGATGAACTGGCAAGAAACAGGCTCATAACCATGCTGTGGAAGCACATGTTGAACTGTGTAAAAAGCTTCACATGAGTGTCTCATTTAACTCTTATGCAACTTGATACATTGTGTATACGGTTATTTTTTTCCTTTTGGATTTATATGGATATTTGGACTGCAAGAAGCCATAACTTCCCAGAGGCCACTGTTCAGGTGCTCAGATCCCGGAATTAGAATCAGATCTCATAGACTCTGGAGCTGATGGATGTCCATAAATGACGCTGCTTTTCATTACGCTGCTATATAGGAAGACCCATGTATCTACCTCCCTGGGCTCTACTGTTGCCGGCTGACACCACCCTATCCTAAACATTTAGAGTTTCTCAGATGACAAAAGAAAAAAAATCTTTAAATAATTATGAATTAGCAATTGACTAAATGTTTTGCACTGGGCCAGGTTGCTTTATTTAAAGATGTAGACATCAATTAGATGCTTTAATGCAAAGCCAAGGATACTTAAACATAAGCACACAATCGAAAACATGTATTATTTTTGTTCTCACTTCAAGGCAGAGCAGTTACTGTTTAGAATTTAAGTTTCCCCAGAACATTAGTTTTCCAGATGAATATCTAAATCTGTAGTCAGTGTCCTGGGCTTTAGTTCTGGAACACCCAGTGAAATTAAAAAAAAAAAAGTGTGTGTGTGTGTGTGTGTCTCTGTGTGTATCCCTGTGTGTGTCTGTGTGCCTGTGTGTGTGTGTGTATGTGTGTGGTGTCTATGCACCTGCGAGGGGTCTTGCACTCACGTGTTTCTGTGAGAGTACATGTGCGGTAATGATGGGGGTGTCACATAACTTGAGTGAACACTGGGAGGCTTTCCCAGGTGGGAAGCAGAATGAAACACCAAATCAAAGGCAGGACATCAATTGTTCACTGTGCCATGTAAATCAAAGAGGCACCAGATAATATGGCTGTGGCTTTAACTGTAAAAACAAAAGGGAATGCAACCACTTAAAAACTAATAAGGAAACTTAATTGCTTGTAGAGAGAAGAAAAAGATAATTTTACATAGATAATGATGAACAGTAATGTTTAATGAGACTATGAAAATGGGGCTATTTTCCCAGTCCACCCGACTTTTATAAGATTCACCAAGTACTTTCTCTTTGACTATACCATAGTCTATTCTTTCATACAAAACCTATCAAAGCTGGCTCAAAGTTATTTATAGATTTCTTCCCCCAAGGCTTGTAATAGATAAACCTTAGGCCACAGTGGAGACTATTACATTTCCACCTAGACCCCCTGTGAAGCCTTAGTGTTTATTCTTTAGTGTAGACTGTGCTAGAGAAAATTCATTTTCCTTTTGTTTGATTGAAACATTCTAACACCCTACTCCCAAAGTTACAATCAGGTCAAAATGGCATTTTATTTGCCCATCTGGAGATCACCAAGTGTAAAAGCTTGTTGGCCTGGAGGCCATCTGTTGTGAACGGAGACTCCCATGGAAACTTAATCTTTGAGTTTCCTTTTCAACTTTCTCTTTCCCTTGCCTGAGTGGAAGGTGATTCACCAACCAGTTGCTGGAGTTCAGATGATCTGCAAGGCTGGGACAGGTTGCTGCCTTTTATGTCACAAGCACTGACACTTGTGGAATTGCCAGTGTCACCTTTCTGTTAAGATCTAAAGAGAGAAACAGTTTGGGCACTGCCTTTCTCCCACAAGGGGAATGTGCCAGCCAGGACTCCCTGTGACTGACCTGGGCTCAGGACAGGGAAAAATACCAGAAGCGCACCAGCTCTTTGTTCTTTTTCTCTCGAGGTTGCTATGGTCTCCCTAAGCAATCCTTAAGGTCCAGCACAGAACAAAGACATTTTGATTCAATGCTTCGTTGCAATTTTACACTTCTGTCTCCTCATTTTAATGTTTCAAGTTGGAGAAAATCTTTTGGGTAAAAAACATTTCAAAACTACATTGCTCAAATTTTCTGATACACTGGGGATGGAGATAAAGATTTAGAGACGTGTGTGGCTGTTGTCTCACTTAGCTTATATACGGGTACAACTTTGTGTCTGTAAGTAGCACAGCCATGGAGGTATAGGGACTAGCTTGACGCTGAGACCCAATGCATGGCTGTGAGTGAAGAGAAGGAAAGGAAGGGCTAAAGGCTTTCAGATGCTCATGGCATGAACTCTAGAAAAGGCTCTACCGTGGGTCTTATACTAAGAAGAGGATATGCTACTCCTAGAAATGTCGAGCATAAATATACTTGCTAAAACAGGGGAAATAAGTGTTATTAAACAGATATTGCCTTATCTATGTCATAAATATGTCCATATAGTACAGTAAAAGTGTAAAAATCTAAGTGAAGATAATTAGATAGCAGTTTCCTCTGAATTGAAACTATCACTCCAGGAGGAGGGAGGTTGCTCATAGAACTCAGGAAGTAAACAACTGTTATGTGTCTGGGAAAACCTGCTCAGGGAGTGGACTCTGACCAGCCTGAGCCTCAGAAGAGAGATTTTTCTGCCTGGGGAGATGCCTGAGAGTTGTGTAGGGAGCTCCAGGGTTGCAGCTTCCCTTCCTCTCCCACCTCAAGACAGGGTTTCTCTGTGTATCCCTGACTGTTCTGGTCTCCAGAGCAGGTTTGGCCTTGACCTCACAAAGATTCTCCTGCCTCTGTCTCCAGAGTGCTGGGATTAAAACTTGTACCAACCACTGCCCAGTTGCTGCTTTGTGACTTGGGGTGGGGTTGTAAGTGATATGGCTGCCTTTGAGCCCTTCCTGACCCTATCAGCAATCCCTCTCACTTCCTCTTAGTAATCCCAATAAAAATTGTAGCTTCAATTTGCATCTTCACAGAACTGTGTCATGTTTGTCTTTAAAATGTTTGTTTGTTTGTTTGTTTATTTATTTATGCTGAAATTTCTTCTCCCTGTTTTTTTTTTCCTTGTTGAGCTGTTCTAAATTCCAGCCCTTGACACTCTTATCAGATATATGTTAGCAAACATTCCATTTTCATTTTGCACCCCTTTCATTTTGCTGAGTTTCTTTAACACACGGGGTATTGCAGTTGGATGCATTTCCACTCATTACCTTTGTTCTTGTTTCTGTGCTTTTGGGTTTGGTTATAAACTCATTGTCAAGATACAAGACTAAACTCAGAGGGATTCACTTACTGTAGTCAGCACTTCAGTGCATTTGTGGTTAATTTCTCTTTCTTGCAGGAAGATACCAGGTCTTTAAGACCACCATTTATTGGGTAGATTGTCCTTTCTCCACTGTGTTTTCTTCATGACTTTTTCAAATATCACTTAGTTGAACTATGTAAGGGTTTATTTCTGGGCACTCTAGTCCATGGTTCTAATGTGTCTGTTTCTAGGCCAGTACTATTTTGTTTAGGTTGCCATGATTTGCAATATACTTTACAACCAAGTGAAACTTTCTGCTTTCTCTTTGAGGATGGCTTTAGCTATTTAGGACTTCATGGGGTTCCATGAGAATTTTAGAACTTTTTTGCTGCTACTTTTGTGGAAACTGTATTGAAAGTTTGATAGGAATTAACGTGAGGCTATGGATTAGTTTGGGTAATGTGGACATTTAAAACTGCCGACTACCCTAATCCATGGACTCAGGATAGCATGAGACGTTATTTCATTTATTTCTATTGTCAGTTTCTTGCATAAAAATTGCATGCTTTGGTATCTAGATATTTTATCTCCTTGGTTAAATTGATTCCTAAGTATTTTTATGGTTTTGGTACTAATATTAGTAGGATCAGTCCTCATTTTTTTTGGGTAGTTTGTTACAGTATATAGAAAGGCAACTAATATTTATATGCCAATTTTGTGTCTTACAATTTTATTGAGTTGCTTTCCAGTTGATAGCTTTTGGATGGATCCATTAAGGTTTTCTGTATATAAGGTCTTGTCATCTGCAAACAGGACAATTTTACATTATCTATTCTAATTTGGATAACTTTACTTGATTTTCTTCCCTAATTACTCTGACTTAGATTCCCAGTATTATACTGAAGAGTAGAAACCCTTGTTTTGCTCCTGATATTCAAGGAAGGAGTTGGATTCCTGAAGTTGAAGTTAAAGGCTGTTATAAATAGTCCATTGTTGGTGCTGGGAACAAACCCCAGTCCTTTGCAAGAGCAGCAAGTGCTCATAGCTCTGGGTCATGTCTCCAGTCTGTGAACATTATCTTTGAAAGCAACATGAATCCTTGAGGCTGAGCTGAAGCAGGACTTGGGAGCAGAGATGGAAGTTTTAAAAGACCCGTGACTTTTGCCAAGGGAAAAGACCGGAAGAGTCAAGAGAAGTGAGAGAAAGCCCTTGAGAGCATTTCTGCTAGCAAGTGGGCATGGGGAGCAAGGACTTTCGTCAGCTCCCCAAAGTCTACCCTTGGCCTTTATCTGATCCTAGGAATACTTGTAGTGTGCTGACTGAGGGAGTCACAATGCTACTGTGGGAATTGTCAAAAACAAGACTCCAAAGCAAAGGAATTCGAATCTGTGTTTTTCTTCTTTTGAATGTCTAGAAAACCCTAAAGAATTGACTTTAGGAAAAACAAAGAAAAAGAAAAAGAAAAAGAATTGACTTTGAGTGTTAGCTCTGCCCAGGTGCAGGCTTGTTTTATTTTCATCCCTATTAAAATCCACAAAGGGGACTCATACAGTGGAAAGAATATAGATGTAAGGTGAATTTACACATCTGGATGGCATCTACTGAATGGAGCAAAGGAGACCGTCACCTGACAACTCCAAGCAAGTGCAAGGTAGTCCATTTTGATTTGGTGTCAGAAAGATGGGCCAAGTCTTCACTCTACTGGATAGCATGAAAGTGGATGGCACTCTAGTGGAATCTAGTGATTTTGTTTAATTTTAATTTTACCATTTTTGTCAACTATCCTCCTGGAACAGAATTATAATGAAGTGACTGCTGTAATCCTGCATTTGGAGGAGATATTCTAACTCATGAATTTTTACATCATTGGTGTTGATGAGGCAGCCCAGTAGAGTCGAATCTTCAAGCACAAGGCATGTGAAGATAGAGTTCCGAGTTCAGTTACTTTCTGGCAATAGGCAGAATGAAGGCTAGTGCCTTTGTGACTCCTTGAATTGTACCTGTCAAACAGGCTGTGGTGGGCAGGCAGCCTGATTTTGATCTGAAGATAACTTATATCAAAAAATTAAAAATAATGTGCTTTAATCCAGTAGAAATTATTTTAAAAACCAATTGCATTTTTTTTTTTTTTTTTGGTTTTTCAAGACAGGGTTTCTCTGTATAGCCCTGGCTGTCCTGGAACTCACTTTGTAGACCAGGCTGGCCTCAAACTCAGAAATCCGCCTGCCTCTGCCTCCCAAGTGCTGGGATTAAAGGCGTGTGCCACCACTGCCTGGCTGCATTTTTTGTTACAACACAATTTTGTTACAATGGAGAGGCAGAAATTGCAGGCAATGCAGTCGCCTCTGTGCTGAATACATGACTTGAGAATGGATGCCATCGATACCTTCATTTTATTTTTTATTTTTTTATTTTTTTATTTTTTTGGTTTTTCGAGACAGGGTTTCTCTGTGTAGCCCTGGCTGTCCTGGCACTCACTTTGTAGACCAGGCTGGCCTCGAACTCAGAAATCCGCCTGCCTCTGCCTCCCGAGTGCTGGGATTAATTTTGTTTTATTTTATTCTATTCTATTTTTTTTTTTAATTTTGTTTGTTTTTGCTTTTTCGAGACAGGGTTTCTCTGTGTAGCCCTGGTTGTTCTGGAACTCACTTTGTAGACCAGGCTGGTCTCGAACTCAGAAATCTGCTTGCCTCTGCCTCCCAAGTGCTGGGATTAAAGGCGTGTGCCACCACTGCCCGGCTTCATCGATATCTTTAATTAAGATATTTAAGTATTTTAAGGGAGCTAGCATTGTCTATGGCTGTGAGCTCTGGGGCACAGCCATGTCATGTTGGGGATAGCTTCCCTCATGCCCTAGGTTTGCACCAGAGCTGAGACCTCTTAGCCATTGAGACTCAGAACAAAATCAATGAGTTATCCATGATAAGCTCAAAATTCCTGCCCAGGCTTAAGTCTGGTGACTTTATGAATGTGATTAATCTGAGACTGGGGAGCAATTTTAGCTCAGAGGCAACACAATTAAGAACATGCACATGTGTTTGATAGAGTCCTATTTGTTCAAATGTTTTCTTTTTGGTATTAAAAAAAATTCCATTGGTGTTTTCTATTTATTGGAGTTAGCCTGAAGGTCCTTAACTCCTGACTTGGCTCTTCATTTCTAAATAAGAACTCTTGTTTGGTTTTTTTTTTTGTTTTTTTTTTTTTGTTTTTTTTCACCTAACAAATCGTGCCTCTACATTCAAAACACCAGAGTTAGATGCCTGAACTGGGACAAGAGCGTATGGCAATCACGCTTTCTAGTGGTGACCTGAATACAGTTCTCATGGCTAGAGTTTTTCCCCATTAGAATAATGAAGCATTTAACGTAATTTCTCTAATTTTTCTATTGTTATCACAGTTTAAAAACAAGGGTGCTTGTTTCCAGATGTCTGGCTCGGCAGTACCCAGGAACACATGGGGATATTTTGTAGTGGCTGATGGAGTGTGGCGGAGAAAAATAAAAACCAGATGGACAAAGATTAACTCTCTCTTCCCGGTCCAGGTTTTTCAATGGATCTTGGTCATGGAGTTCTCTCTCAGTTTTACTTCTCTAGGCCAGTCATAAGCTGGGCAATGAATCAGAAGAAATCATTGGTTTGGTCCAATCAACTTATAAAGTCATGTTATTCTGTGTCTGTCTGATTTGGGGCACTAGTTGTTATTAGTTCATATGTAAATGATATAGGGATATTTCACCAGAAATCCAAATAACAGACTGACCAGCTGCCCAACTATCCAGTAATTACAGGGAAAGCTGGTACTCAAAGATCCTCTAGGGCTAGGCAAATTTATACTACCTTCTTATTCTGATTTGAATCCCACATTTGCAGGTGGTCTCCCTTTAGCATGAACTAAAGTGGCCTAGAGAAGAGTCCTCCTGTGTGTGTGTGTGTGTGTGTGTGTGTGTGTGTGTAAGAACTAATGACAAGGCAAGTGGATTTTGGCTCTTTTCTTTGAACCCTTATTCTGAACCGGACATTATGTATCGTCTTATTCTAAGAAGAGAACAGAGGAATATTGTTTCCATGGAGGTTTCTTCAGATTTCCTTTCCTGTGACATCACTGGTCTAGCTCCTTCTCTGAGAAGAAGACATTTCTCCTTTCACAAAGGAGTTGAACCCAAGCTTATAATCCACCACCAGCCTGGTAGTTGATGTTAGGTTGGAGTTCTGCCACCAAATCCAAGATGGAGGTTTCTATCAAGTGTTTCATTAATGGGGAGTGTTCAAAAGAAGAGAAACAGTGAGAGAAGAAAGTGGAGCGAGAACATTTTTGATCTGAAACAGCTTCCCCATGGTTCCAGGGGGAAGCCTCAGGATGCAAAAGGTACAAGAGTTGTCCTCAGTGTGAGGCAGAGGGTTGGTCTGTTCTTTTATATTTTCAGCTGTCATTGGCTACCAACTGTTTTTCAAGAGGAGAGACACTCTTTCACTATAAGACAGCCAAAGGATGTTCTCTGGAGAAGGGACAATTGTGTAGTTTCAGCCAGTGCTTAGAGGAACAAGCAGAGGGCCTTGTTTAAGCACTAAGAGCTCCGGAACTGTACCTGGGGATAAGAGTGTATTCTGCAGATAGACCCAAAGGATCTCTAGAAACATAGTCTACCAACTGCTTTGACAGTTGTCATTAGTTTGTTTTTTTCCCCTAGTTTTTCTGAGACAAGATCTTGCTGTATAGACTCAGCTGTCCAGAACTCTCTAGATGAGAATAGATTGACCTCCAACTGATAGCAATCCTCCTGCATCTGTCTCCTGAGAGTCAGGTTAGTTTTTAACACGGGGAATGGTGATGTCTCTGAGACTTGTCTACTTATATTTAGTTACACCACCTCTTGCCAGTTGGTAAAGATGTTTTGGAAGATGTCTTTCAATCTTTCTAGTGTGAAGCCAATACCAACTTCATTAAAAGAAGTGCTGGGCTTGAATTTATTACTTCAGGATCCTTATTTCACAGATTTTCAATGTACTGTCTCAGTTATATTTGGAAAACTGGAAATTTTTACAAAATTCACAAGTTTTAGAAAATCGTGTGTGTGTGTGTGTGTGTGTGTGTGTGTGTTTCCGATTAAAATGTGGATGGTGAAGTCCCAACTTAAGTAATCTCTTTAGGCTATACAATTAATTTGTCCTAAAGTGTGTGTCAGGGGGAACAGTGGAAAAAAAACTAAATATGTGCTCTTGGTTTTGATTTGCCATGCTGCTGTTTAGAGAACTCTTGTTACTCCAGTTTCATATTAATGATGATTGTGAAGTCTTCAGTTTTGACAATATTGTTCACAGTTATTTTAGGGAGAGGAAAGTTTCCAATATTATACTTATAATAAGGGAATACCCTTTCTTCCTTCTTCATTTTTCTGTCTAAGAAGGAATCAGCCTGATTGTTGGAGAGAAGAAAAATGCTTTGACCACACTCATCAAGGATGGGGTCCTTGTGTAGATAGTCAGGTTCTTCTGCATCTCTTAACTCTTTTTAAAATATTTTTTCTCCTTGTGAATAAATATTAGTAGATTTCTCTTTGATGAAGACTCTGTGTCCCCCTCCCTTTCTATAGCCAATGGACAACTGCTTTGATTTTATATCATTTCTTTAAGCAGACAGTTCTAAGGTTGTAGCATAAAGAAGACAATTTTTTTAAAGTGTTCAAGTTTGAGTTGAATATCTCAACTTTTTCTTTTTTCTTGTCTTTCCTTTTTCTTTTTTCTTCCTTTCTCTTTCTCTTTCTCTTTCTCTTTCTCTTTCTCTTTCTCTTTCTCTTTCTCTTTCTCTTTCTCTTTCTCTTTCTCTTTCTCTTTCTCTTTCTCTTTCTCTGTCTCTGTCTCTGTCTCTGTTTCTTTCTTTCTTTCTTTCTTTCTTTCTTTCTTTCTTTCTTTCTTTCTTTCTTTCTTTCACACAGGATCTCATTTTGTAGTCCAAGTTGGCCTTGAACTCAGAACTGTCCGCTTCCAACACAATTTTATTGGAGCTGAGAGATTGAATGCATGGGCATATTAATTAAGAAAGTATTAATTTGGTTTTTCCTTCCTTGTGTAAGTAAACTGTAGAGTGGGGTCGTAATTCTGGTGTACAAACATCAAACAGAATCAGAATCATCTATTGTCATTACTGTAGCAATTCCCTGGATAACATTATATAGGAACCTTTAGAATTTAGTAATAAATACATGGATCTGGCAGGTATCTCAATAACTATTATGGTAACTACTTGTAAATTTACTGAATTAATGAATATATGAAAGAGAGAGAATGGGACAACACTGAGCCTCATCCTCTTCAGATAAAATGTGCATTAAAAATATAGTTTTGCTCCTTATAGGAAACTTACATTTTAAAATTGGTATGTAGTAGTTGTACTATATAACTACTATATACCATGTCTGAGTTACACGAAGACATATATATGTGTGGTGTGCTTGTGTCTTTGCCACTTGTGGCCCCCCCCCCTCCCCGCACCTTTTCTTCACTTTCTCTTCCCATCCTTCCCCTTTTCTTTGCTTTTGCATGACTAAGGACAAGAACGTCTCCACCAGTGGTTACTATGTCTTCTCAGTGAAGCAGCAGCCAGTTCTTCCTTGTCTGTCAAAGTAACTTGCTCTGCAGGTACAGCTGAGGGAGCCACAACCACTGAGCTAGCTTATCCAATGTCAGAAGCTCATGGATTCCTGTCTGTTCTTCCAGGGTAATGGCTGACTTTCTTTTGACAAGATAAGTTGAGTAAGTCCTTTTGGTTCTCTCTCTCTCTCTCTCTCTCTCTCTCTCTCTCTCTCTCTCTCTCTCCATGTGTCTGATCCATTACTAGAAATCTGGATAACTGCAAGAGGTTGTTTTTTAAAGTTTCCAAAATACTGCTTTTCTTTTAGCATGATCACAAACAACCAAAACCAAAACGAATAAAAACAAAAAGATCAAACCAAACCAACCTACCACACAAACAAACAACAACAACAAACAAAAAATTTCATTATTGAAAGAATTAAATAAGGCTCAAGAGAAGGGAAAATGCCAACTAACTGCATATGACTGCATATTTGGAAGTAACTCACAACTGTGTAATATTAGCACATAGAATGTTTACTGAATGGAAATCTGTAATCATTTGGAAATTTTTGAGTTAACTCATAAATGAGAATATTCAAGTCACTGAAGATGTTTTAAGCAAAGCATTTTATATGTAAACTAAATGTAAAACAATATAAATCTAAAATAATGATCAAGTTATTGCTAAATATATTTTCCTGCCCAGTAAAGGGTTTTAAATAGCATTTTAAAACACCCCCAAATCCTGGGACTTAAAAATGGGATCCATTGCACAGGGTCCCCAATGAAGGAGCCAGAGAAATACCCAGGGAGCTGAAGGGGTCTGAAGTCACATAGAAGGAACATCAATATGAACTAACCAGTACTCCCCAGAGCTCCTTGGAGCTATACCACCAAAGAAAACACATGGTGGAACTTGTGGCTCTAGCTATATATGTAGCAGAGGATGGCCTAGTTGGTCATCAATGGGAGGAGAGGCCCTTGGTCCTGTGAAGGCTCTATGACCCAGTAGAGGGGAATGCCAGGATCAGGAATGGGAGTGGGTGGGTTGAGGAGCTGGGGGAGAGGGGAGGGGATAGGAGATTTTTGGAGGGGAAACTAGGAAAGGGGATAACACTTGAAATGTAAATAAAGAAAATATGTAATAAAAATAAATTGAAAAAAATTAAAACTGTTCTAGAATGCAAAAAAAAAAAAAAAGATGGAATCCAGCGAATAGATCACTTTCTAATAAGTCCATGCTGCGACACACTTCCTTCAGTTGTTGCGATGATAGAATTTAAAGACATTAGATTAGGAACTTTTTAAAAGGTCACTAAGGACATCACATGCCAAATTTTTAAATCAAGCAAATCTGGTTTCAGATCCATAGGGGAAAATAATTGTTTTCATCTATTTAGATTAGATCAAAATCATCCCCATCTCACAAAACTGTAACTAATATCAAATTACTTTCAGTTACACTTCTTTAGAGGGAATAATTCAAGGAAACTTTTGAGTTCATAATAGATAATATTGGTTGACTCAATCAGCCTTTAGCTCCAGGCCTTCACATAGTACACATAGTATTTAAAATTCATCTTTAAAATACATGTCTCATTTCTTTGTCCATAAAGAAAGCAGAGACCCTGGGAATCAAAGTTTCTCTGAAGCATTCTAAAATATATCAATATATATATCAATATATATACATATATTGATATATATATTCATCTCTGTGTAAGATTGCTGCAGAGGACTTCTGTTTCGTTTTTATCATCCTGTATTTCCCAGGATTCTCCAAGGAACTTGTATTATGTTTATAGCCAAAAATGCATATTCTGAGCGCTTCCTAAATGTATCCTTAGAATGTGGAAAAGTGTCAGGGGTAAGAGTCTCCCCCCCTCCAACACACTCACACACACACACACATACACACACACACACACACACACACACACCCAAACACATCAGACAAACCGTAAATTTAGGACTTTTTTTTTCCATCAGAGAACTGAGGCTTTTGGAGAGAGGTAGGAAATGAACATTGTCACACTGGGAACATTGTCACATTGTTGCACGAAGCAAGTAAGCAAGTGAGGTTTTAAGACAGCAAACAAAATGTGGGGTAGATTTCAGAATCCTTAGGGAGAGAGATTAGAGGGGAGTTTTCTACTTGTGGGCTCTTCACAAGGCTCACTAGACATCCTCAGGGTTGGGAGAAGCAGTAAGCAAGCAGCCAAGAGTCCAGAGGTTTCTTTAATGACCCTGGCTTGGGGTAGGAGGTAGCAGCACCCCCAGGAAAGCAAAACCATCACCTACACTCCTCTGTGAGAAATAAAGACTTTGTGTGTGTGTGTGTGTGTGTGTGCATGTGTGTTGAGGGAAAGACACAAGTCACTGTCATCCTCAGAGACCTATTGAAAACCCATTATAGTTAGAAACATACAAGCAGAAAAAGAAATACAACAGAATAGATTAAAAAAGAAAATACCACAAACCCCTCTTAACCTAAGGGTGAGAGGGTCTAAGGACAATCCTGGGCTTGTGGGCACTCCTAGGATGATACTTTTAAGATCCAGCATGCTGGTGGGCAGGCTGGTGGGCAGGCTGGTGGGCAGGCTGGTGGGCAGGCTGGTGGGCAGGCTGGTGGGCAGGCTGGTGGGCATGCTGGTGGGCAGGCTGGTGGGCAGGCTGGTGGGCAGGCTGGTGGGCAGGCTGGTGGGCAGGCTGGTGGGGCTTGTGAGAAAGTATTTAGGAGTAATTTGGAGTAGGTTAGTGTAGTAATGCCAGTGGGGGCTAGAGTGGCAGAGATTTTAATACCCGGAGCCCAATTGGAAGGAAATGAAGTCATAGGAGACAGGCATCTGAATCTTTACTGAGTCTATTTGCATCTTGGTCATTCTTTTTTCTTTTTTAATTTTATCTATTTTTTTAATTGGATATTTTATTTATTTACATTTCTTTTTTTTAAGTTCCAAATTTCTGATTTATTAGACAGCAGAAAAATATAACAGTTTTAGATAGCAAACACAAACAAAAATGGCTTAGGGGCAGCCCAGAAAGGTCTACACCCTGTCAGTGTCTGTGGACAGGCTGATTGTGGGCACGGTGGGCGACTGAGTGCTGGTGTGGGACTTGAGGAACATGGGCTTTGTGCAGCAGCGTAGGGAGTCCAGCCTGAAGTACCAGACTCGCTGCATCCGAGCCTTCCCGAACAAGCGGGGTTATGTGTTGAGCTCCACTGAAGGCCGAGTGGCTGTGGAATACTTGGACCCGAGCCCTGAGGTTCAGAAGTTTGTCTTCAAGTGCCACAGGCTAAAGGAGAACAAACGTTGAGCAGATGTACCCAGTCAATGCCACCTCCTTTCACAACATCCACAGCACGTTTGCCACAGGTGTTCTGATGGATTTGTAAATATTTGGGACCCATTTAACAAGAAGCACCTGTGCCAGTTCCATCGGTACCCAACCAGCATCGCTTCCCTTGCCTTCAGTAAAGACGGAACTACGCTTATTTACATTTCAAATGTTATCCCCTTTCCAGGTTTCCCCTCCGAAAACCCTCTATCCTACCCTCCTCCCCCTGCTTCTATGAGGGTGCTTCCCCACCCAGCCAACCCACTCCCACCTCACTGCCCTAGCATTCCCCTACACTGGGGCATCCAGCCTCCACAGGACCCAGGGCCTCTAGTCCCATTGATGCCAGATAAGGCCATCCTCTGCTACATATGCAGCTGGAGCCATGGGTCCCTCCATGTGTACTCTTATTGGAAAAGCCCCTTCCATCACCCACACTTTTGCCTTGATACATTGCATCACCAAAGCCCCAAAGCAACAGAGTAAAGTGACATGGACTGAAACCTCCGATGGTGGGCCAAGTGAACACTTCCTCATTTATGGGACACTTACTTCAGGTATTTTGTCAATGTCATAGAGTTCACGCAAGCACAGGTAGGGGTGAGAAAGCGGGGCACGGTCTTCAGACACTTCTGTTACAGTGTGCTGTATTCAGGCACTTCTTTTGTGGCCACATACTTATCACATACTATGAAAATAAAACATAAAAGGTATAGTATAATAAAGAAAGATGGGAGGGTGAATATATGTTCAGATAATAAAAGACAGATTAAATTTTAGGTTGAATAGAAAACAAGAGTAAGATCAAACTGGAAAGAAATGCCCATAAAGTAGACCATTTAAAAAATAACAAACATTCTTAATAAAGCCTAACATTGATACAATAAATAACAATAAAGGCATAAAACATAATTTGAGGTAAAAGATAAAAGGCTCAAACCAGTAATATAAACTTAAATCTAAAAAAGTATTGGACCCATGAAAAATAAAGAATAAAAATATCAGAGAGGGGCTGGGGAGATGGCTCAGGGACTATAGAGTGGTTGCTGTCCAAGCATGAAGAATGGAGGCATTTTGTTTTTGTTTTCTAACTTTTTATTGGTTCTTTGTGAATTTCACATCATGTACCCTAATCTCACTCATCTCCCTTTCCTCTCACACCCATCCTCCACTCTTGCAACCCCCCCCCCACACCAACAAAGGAAATAAAGATCTAGTCATAGAAGCTGTAGTGTTCCCAGTGTGTCCTACAGTATACCTTTTGCCCACACTTTGTTGCCCGCAAATGTTTATTGCAATGAGTCATTGGTCTGGTACAAGGGCTCTGGCTTCTGCTACTCTTTCCATACTGGAACCTCCCTGTTTCTCCTCTCAGATATCCTGTTATTGCCTTGTGTCATGGAGACCGTGTAACTCTTCTGTGTTGCCCAGGTGAGGTGCAGGGCCTGCTCCTTGGGTGTTGTAGCAGGTAAGGGACAGGGTCAGCTCTCCTGCTCTCATGATTCTATCAGGGCCCATTCTCCCACTTGCCACAGGTGATGAGGGACGATGTGGGAGGAGGATTTCTCTTCCTTGTCCACACCATCACATGAGAGATGAGTGGCAGGGCAAGGTCTCCCAAACTTGCATCCTCAGGTGCCAGCTCACCTGCAACTCCTGCAATGTTTGAGGCACACATTCCTAAGTACTGCAGCTGGCTAGGGGCAGGGTCTGCTCTCCTACTTTCATGCTCCCAGGGCCAGCTTTCTCATGATGCTCAGATAAAAGGTGGAGCCAATTCTGCTTAGCCCTTAGACATCAGTGGGTGGCAGCCCAGACCAGAGATGTCTGCCTGTCCTTTGGTGGTAACAGAGCCCTGCTGATGCAGGACATGGACCCAAACATATCCCCTGAGGGCAGCTCAGGCCAGGATAGCACCATAGTCACAGATGATATCATTGACCACTCAAGCTATTCCTCACTACCCCCAAGTCTTCAGTTCTGCCTCTCTTCCTTGTGCCCACACCCTTCTGTTTCTCTTCCATTTCTCCACCACTTATTTGCTCTTCTTAGTGGTACCCAGGGTCTCTGAGTATCTGTGGTCATCTCAGGAGTGGTCTCAGAAGTGCTATGCCCTGCTTGCTCATTATGACACTGGACAGGGGTCTTCTTGAGCGTGGTCTGATTCCCTCCAGGTCTTCGTGGCACCAGAGTGGTGGTCATCTTAGGCTAGCTCCCTGTCCAAGTCCCCTCGTGCTGAAGGTTAGGTTGATAATATTTCAGATGTTCAAATAGTTCAGATGTTCAGGTGTTCAGAACACTGCCACCTACTGATACACGTGTGACAAGAGCCATACCTGCAACCCTTTTAGGGGCATGCAAGAATGGAGTTTACATTCCTAGAACCCATGTAAATGCCAAGTAGGCATGGGGACCCACTAGTGATCCCAGCCCTAAGAAAGCAGAACAAGCTGGCTGTCTAGGTCTGGGTTCAAGGGAGAAGCAATTGAAGAAGACCCCTGGCATTAACCTTGGACCTCTACACACATGCAAACACAGAAAAGTACACATACACCATACAGGTATACACAAAAAAATTCAGGGAATAATTTTTGAAAATTATGTTAAAATAAAAAGTGGAAAAGTATTACTAAAGACATTGATAAAAAATGTGACTTTTAAAGCAATGAACAAGACTGAGAAGACATACTGTGTAATAATGGGCAAGGCAAAGTCTCTGCAACAAAGCACTGGGGAAATCAGGTCAGCCATGCAGTGTTGTATACATCCTTAAACAATCCATATCAGTATTTTGGATTTTAATCGCATGCCTTTCCTAGAATGTTATCCTTTCCTTCTTCCGTGATCTTGTCTTTTCACCTGTCCTTTATCAACCAATCGATCAATTTCTGTCTGTCTGCCTCTCTCTCTCTCTCTGTCTCTTTTTAAGAATTTTTGTTTTTGGCTTACAGTTGCAGGGTGACACAGTCCATCATGGCAGAGAAAGCAAAGCAGCAGGCAAGGAAGACATGGTGGCAGGAGCTGAAAGCTGGCCAGTCACACTGCATCCATGCCCAGGACGCAGAGTGAGCAGAAAGTGGATACGGCCTGTAAAGACTCATGGCTGCTACCTGTGATCTACTTCTTCCAGTAACTCTTTGACTTCTAAATGTTCTACAGCCTTCCCAAAGAGTACTCCCAGCTGGGGATCAGGTGTTCAAAACTACGAGTCTTAATATAAGAGAGACACTTCACATTCAGAACACAGCACACGCTGAGCTATTTCTCCAGGCTCCACTTTGTTTGCTTGTTCGTATTTTTGAAACAGTGTCTTACTCTAGCTCAGCTTGACTTACAACTCACTGTGTGGCCCAGGCTAGTCTTGAACTAAGTGCACTCCTCCTGCCTCAGAATCCCAATTTCCAGGATAGTGGATATAAGTCACCCTGCCTAGATAGTCTCTTCATGTTGTTAAAATTCACTTTTCATGTTGTACTTGATTGCTACTTTCCCCCATTTTAAATGTGTATTTTTACAGCTTCTAAACATGGAAAACCCAGATTTAATACTCTAGGTGCTAGTCACCAAAGCTCTTTACATATGCTAATCATTAGCTCTTAGTACTACCCATGGTCTACATATACTCCTTACAGGAGGGACACTGTTGGACAAGCTCTGAAGTTAACTGCCTTTTAATTACTATTCCATTGCTTACTACGTTGGCACCATGGTGTTCACCATTTTGTAATTGGAGATAAAACTACTACTTGATTCATTAGAGTGATTCATCAGAGGGGGGCAAATAAAGCGATACATACACAACATCTGATGAGACCTTGGATCAAAGCACATCTTCAGCAGATGAGACCTGCTCTAGTGAGCACAGAAATATTTTAGGCTTCGTAGTAGCTGAAAGTTTACACCTCTGAGAGTATATAGCAATTCAAATGTTTCCTTTGTGTTTAATGTATGAATGCTATAAAACAGGAGCCTTCACCATGCTTGCAGATTAGTACCATGAACTGAGCTATCATGATGTAATCCTGGCAAATCGCTTGGGTTTGTCAAAATGAATAATCAAGGTGCTTTTTTATGTGGCTCTGTTGAGTTTTTGATTAGGGGAAACCTGGTAGAGACCTCAGAATATTTTTTTCTGGGGGTCTCAGGGCTTTCATTCAATACTGCTTGGTTGTTTTGAGTTTATTGGAATCAATTCTGTGTAGGAACCACTGACCTGAGAGGATGCTGGGAAGCGGTCTCAGAAAATAGAATGTTTGAATGCATGTTCTACATGACTTCTGTGCTTTGTCAAGGGACGGGACTGTCATTGACATCCTGAAGGCTTTGGATACCTGGTCCAATTATTTGGTAAAAATTTTGGTGACATGGGTGCAATGTTCTAGAAAACCTACTGGTATCTGTCTGTGTATGTGTGGTTGGTTGGTTGGCTTAGTGATTTATTCTTGTAAGCCTAAAATGACCATTCACCAGTTTCAGGAATCGTACTTATCTGCAAGTTTTTTTTTATTTTTTTTATTTTTTCATCCTTTGAGTCTGAACTTCATTGATCTAGAGAAAATCATTCTCTGTCCAGGCAATGATGGTGAGTTCATAGAAGTCAGGGCACGCCTGAGATGTAATGTTATCTTCTAGAGACCCACACCCTTTTTTCTGTTTCTGTTACCTGAACCTTAAAAAGGCTGTTTGTATTTCACCGTAAAATATATCTCCCACACTTCAGAACATGCAGAGAACTTAGCTAATTAGTTAATAAAGAACTTAGGTACCTCCAGCAATGCCTCCACGTCTAGTCTCCCATTTCTGAGCAGGTGTCCACACCTGAACCAATGGATGTATTTCAGAATTAGCAAATTGAGAGCATTGCTACTTCTATGTTTTAGTAATATGCATCTATGCCCATTTCCCACAGGAGGGAACTTGTGTCCTAGAGAGATTAAGTACCCTGTCCAAGGTCATGTAACAGAATGAGCAGAATTAGGACAGCAGCCCTTGCAGGGATGACCCCAGGCCATCTTATCTAAGCACCACATTCTTGGCTTGTTATGCATTCTGTGTATATATGGATTCTAGACACATTCCTCTGGTAAACTATCGTGCTCAACTCATTTTAGGTTAACCCTTCCTTTTTTGAGAAACAATTATATACACAATCAAATATATACTACATATTATACAAATATAAGCAAGATTTGAGAGCACTCTCAACACCATCGACAGCCAATGTGACTGACTGGATCCTGGGAAATGCTAGCATGACCTAATTATTGGCAGTGGTCTTGCAGAGAGGATTTGAGAAAAAAAGAAAAATCCCTGGGCCTTTTCAAAAAACACATTTGCTAGGCAGGAACAGGAAAAGCTTGCCATTAAAGTTTCAATTTGCAAGTCCAGAAAAAAAAAACCAACAAACCTCTGCTGCTGTGGAATTCATAAAGCGGCAGAGCAGTTGTGTTATGATTACAAGACGTGGGAGCAACAAAGTGAACTAAATTAGAATGACCAAGTCTACATACCAGTGGCCAGTAGGAAAGTCCACATGAGACAGGTACTGTGGGAAGGACACTGGGAAATGTGATTTAAACAGTTCCTTTTGTGAATGTTAGCATTAGAAACTAAGTAATGAGGCAGGGAAAAATTTAATCTGCACATGTACCCTACCCCCAATATCCATAAACCAAATCATGAGACAAGCTATGCAGATTAAAAACGGATTGGATAGCAGTGTAATTAATTAAAAGCAATCCACCACCATCACCACCACCAACAAAACAAACCAATCTGACCTGTCTTCCAAGTCTGGATAGGAGATAGGGATAATGTGTGTGTGTGTGTCATCCATTGAGATTTAGTAAGCTGGAGGCCTAGAGAGACTTGGGACCCAGGCATGAGGCTTAAGAATGGACAGCCAGTCAGGGAGAATGAGAGACCCCCTTGGCTGTAATTACTGATCAATACCAGCATGTAAAGTGGATATTTAGCTACTGAAAAATATGAAGTAGTCCATGAAACTCTTTAACTGTAAATCTAGGAGATGAGGTGAAACTCTGATCCTAGAGAAGCTAACAAAATAAAAATTAAGAGTAGACTTAAGTCTACCAAGGACTTAATAACCAATGTGTGCCATGCATACCCCAGGACTGTGCAGGGTGCTTTGCACGAATGATCCCACTTGATATTCACAATGGACCACAAGGATGTGCTTTCATTATGTCAGCATCACATAGGAGGCTCCCTAACATGAACATAGCCGGGTGATTATTCACAGCCAGTGCTGCTTCTGGCTGACTCCAGTGCTGCAGACTGCCGTGAGTCCTGTGCAGAAGCCATGTGAGTTGACTCAGGGCACAGTCTGGAGCTGGTCTCTCAAGGTGAGGAGAGATCCCCACTCTGGCCTAAGACAGGTTTATGTGTCAGGAGGATTGGCTAGGGGAACTCAAAGGCTCAGCAACATTACTGGTTGCTAACATATGTCAGGCCCACCATTTTCCTGTTCTGTTGCTAAAATATAAATAAATAAAAAAGAAATAAAGAAACAAAAAACCAAACTCCCTCCTTCAAAAAAAGAACCCCAAAACAACAACAACAAAACCCCCCAAAACCATACGTGTATACCCTTCAATTTACACATATTGGTTTGGTTAAAGTAAATTTTACTTGAATTAGTTTGGGGGTCAGAAGGCAGAAGCAAAATTTCTTAAATTTTCGGTCACATATTAGCAACAGATGTGATTTAATACTGTTAGTGTTGAATGTTCAAAACAATGGTAACAGTGCACTTCCAGGATGTTTATTCTTTTATCATAATATTCCTGTGAAATACGGATAGATGTGATTAACTTGTTTCTAGATGAAGAATTTAGTGAAGAGAGATCCAGAGATGTATACACACCTATTTCCCGAGGTAGAATTCAGGATAATTCAAGCACTGTGTATTTATTTCTGTCGCCAGTCCTTCAAGGTCATTATGAAAGTGCATTTTTGCTAAATCCTCATCTGAAGGCAGAATAATACTCTTGAATAATCCTGAGCTGCAGTGGTGACGGCCTGTTTTGTTTGGAGAGCATTGAGTTTCTCTGCTACAATGTTCAGAAATGTACTCGGTTAAGTATTTAAATGCTTAATTACAAATATGGGACATGATCAAGTTACCTAAATCATAAGACAGGGAAAAATCTAATCAGCATATGTGGTCTATTTCCAAGTGTCAAATGGCTTGCTATGTGACCTTCGTTACAATCCCTGCCATTATATCACCAGCACGTCTTTATAACACCTTAAAAAAGCCTGCCTGTTTCCAAGAGTGGCATTATAAATATGTTTCTTTATCCCACTCTCATTATAACAAGAAGAGGTCAATGGTCTAAAGGGTAGTTTCATATTATAAGAGGGATAAAAACTAAAATCAATAAATCTCCAGATCATAAATGTTACTACAGTCTGGCAAGGTTGAGAAAATTATGAGCTGGGCCTCATGATGTCTGGGTATCGTAGCTTGTAAATTTCTACCTACAGATGTTATGTGGCTGTGCATAACACGTCTGCTGGGCCCTTTGTAGGACTTGCTCACAAATGTGGTGGAATTTTGTTTGGTATTAGTTCCAAGGTACTCTATATTAATAGAGTATCTAAGCATATAAAACCATGATGTGTTCTTACTTCACGGATGAAAATGTGTCTAACATTGTAAAGTCACAGTTTCCCTTTGGCTTTATGACTTTAATCAGGAAATTCAACTAGGAAGTCATTCGTTCACACTGCTTAGTAACTTAGGGATCTGGGACACTTTGGCAAAGCATTTGTCTAGGCTTGCATGTTCACACTGGATACGGATGATGCTAATACTCCCACCAAAACAAGAGAGATCAGCAGCAATGTAATAAATACTCCATGGAAGACACGGGTAATACATTATTGGACAGTCCAGCATGAAATTTTTGTTAGTGATACTTCGAATTAAATACACAGATGCTAAGACAGACTCTGCATGTTCAATCCCTGCCTCTGTCATATCAGAGTGGGGTGGTCATGGTCTAGATGACCAGCTTCTTTGAGTTACTTATTGATTATTTTCTTTGCTTCCAATTGGAGATAAGAAAAGATCCAAATAATGAAGCTGTTGTGAAGATCAATTTTAGGGGCAGGGCGGGGAGTAACAGAGATAGATAGTGAAACAATCTAATGCCATTTTATGTATGTAGAAACCTTTTAGTGATTCTGAAAACCAAAAAAAGAATGAGTGGCAAGTTTGTGGTCTGAATTTTGAGACAGGGTTTCTCTATGTAGCCCTGACTGTCCTGGAACTCACTCTGTAGACCAGGTCTGCCTGTCCCTGCTTCCCAAGTACTGGAATTAAAGGCCTGTGCCACCACTACCTGGCTCTGAAGTTCTTTTAAGGAGGTAAACACAATTAGTGGTAGAAGAGGTCTCAAGAATACATAGACTCAGGATCAGTACATGAAGAATATGCACTGGATTTCCTTCTAGGAGTGAGGTCTACATTAGTAAGCCAGACAGGCAAATATACGTTCAACATATTGGGTAGTAAGTTCTACGTAAGAATTATTAAGCAGATTAAGGCATGAATAATGATAGAGTAGATATGTCAATTTAAGTAAGGAGAAAACTTACAGGAACAGAATTGCTATTAAAAACAGACAGGCTTCTGCATTTGGTATACAGTCCCCTGTCAAGGCTTCAGGATTACAACAAAATAACAACATGGGGGAAATGGCACAGAAAAACAGGAAAGAAAATATGGAAAGTCTAGATCAATGGGCACACACACACAAGGCTCTCTGTCTCTCTCTGTCTCTCTGTCTTTCTCTCTCTCTCTCTCTCTCTCTCTCTCTCTCTCTCTCTCTCTCTCTTTCTCTCTCTCTCTCTCCTCACCACCCCTCTCCGCTGAGTATTTCCTGTACTAGAGTTGGAGAATGGAGAAAGTGCAACACAAAATTCTATGGACCAGTTTGGAAGTGTAGTCGATGAACACAGCTATTCAGAATTTAGCTGGCTCACCAACTGGCTATTTGGAATTTGGCTGGGTGATTAGCTTACTTTTCAAAATTCATTTGAAAAGTAGAAACTTCAGTTCCCTCTAAATTGCTGCTGACAGGCAGCGTTAAGAGAACCCAGTTCCACCTACTAGAGTTTGTGATGAAGGAGTCTTTTGGCTTCACCTGGTTATCAATGTATTAGGGACAGCAGCTAGCAACTAAGGGTTGTAATCTAACCTCATAGCATTAAAAAACAAACAACAAAAAACAAAAACAAAAAAAATAAAAGAAAACCAACCAACCAACCAAATATCCAAGCAACCAAAAATAACAGAAAGCAGAAATGGGCCCTCACAAAGGAGAGCTATGTAAGAGCGTCAAAAGGCACATCAAATTATAATCAGATGACTCAGTCTATAATGTGAGATGTAGTCAAATTCTTTGTTTCAGTGGGTCACTGTATTGAGCAACAAGAGAGTAAATGCTCTATCAAGGCTTAAAACAGGCACCCTCAATTTCAAACATGCAATGCTTTGGGGGGGGGGGGTTAAAGGGCTAAAGAACCATTGCAAATGCCTATGATTTAGTGGATATCGTTGCAAACATTGTAACATATGTGAAATACTATGCCTAATAATAAAATAAATGATCCTGTAAGAGTCCAAGTAATTGGGTGATTCATAGAAACTTTCAACATAACCGTTTTGATGGACTTTTCTTTTGACATAGCGTTCTAGCAATCTTTCCCTCTCCCACAAATATATAAGAACATTCTTTCCTACATATCATCCTCATGTCTGGCCAGTCACATTCTCAGGAATGTGGCCAAAAATAGAAAGCTGATTTTGTTAAATCTAAACTTCAGCCACTAAGACAGAATGAGCAGACGAAGTAACAAGGCCACAGTGTAGCTAGTTAGTCTACAGGGGCATGCGCCGTTAGAATGTGTCCAGTCCACATGAGCGCTGAGCAGCAGGCCAGATCGGAAGACATCTTAGTGGTCCACAAACTGAACATGCGTGGCTTGGGGTCTGGAGACATGAGGAACCCAGTGTAGGAGCAATTCAGGTACTAACTGTAGAATTCAGTGAATAGATCAGAATTCGGTAAGAGCTCACGGACAAGCAGAAGTTACAGGTTAAAGCGACTGGGTTGGCATTGGTCTTCTGAGCAGCTGCATTGCTCATTTCCCTGACTGGCAGATATATTTCTGGGTTTTGGTTTTATTCCCTCTGCTTCTCCTCTTGGGGGAGGGGAAGGGGAGGGGAGACTTTTTTTTTTCCTTTCTTTTTCTGTGAGACAGTGTTGGCAAGTGGAAATGGGCAGACAACATCACATGTGGACTTTTCAGAAGATTATCCATTTTTATAAATTATTCTCAAATTGCTCTCACTATTTTAAAGAGTAAAGACTCTCCTGAGAGTATATTTGATCATCCAAACAGTTTTTCCGTGATGCTTTGTGTTTAGAATGAATAAAAGTGGATGGGAAATTGATTAAGGCTGACAGTTTGCTGTGGACTTCAGTGTACTGCAAAGTGAGCTGGCGAGATTTTTTTTCCTTTAACCGGAAAGAGATGGGACAGTAGACTTAACCTATCCCGTCACTTCTCAAAAGCGCCTCTCGCGGGAGGGATTTTGTCAGACCCTGTTCGCTGTGAGCTCTGTGCCCTTTGATGGTTTTTCCTTTTAGCTTTGGGTTTCAGGAGCCTATTCAAGATTTAACTTTACTCTATGACATCTGCCACGGCGGTGGGGAGGGGGGGGGGAGGAAAGGCGGGGTTTCAAAACCACAAAGCAAAGCACATTTAATGATTTAAAGCTCGCAGCCTTATCAACAGCAACAACTGTTCACCATCAGAGTCAACATGCCGTCACCACATGCTACCGACGTGGTTGTGAGTTGATGATTACTGCGTTTGCAAGGTACTGTCACCAAAGATCTGTTTTCAAGCACTAATTGATGAATTCTCTCTGGACCAGTGTGAAGAAACGCCGGAGCACTTCAGTTGGTTGGTTTTACAGGCAGGCGGCTTAAATGGCTGCTAACTTTCTCCACTCACCACCCTTGTCCTATCATCTTTCAACTCTCTCCGTGGTGTGCTTCCTGATGCTGAGGGCACTCAGTGTCAGAAGAAAAAAAAAAGGTGGTGGTGGTGGGGGGGGGACGACACAGGCAATGTCACACTGCACACGCGGCATTTCTGAACTGCCATTGGTCCAATGATATACTCGGTGCAAAGATGTCAAGTGATCCTGAGGGCTATGGATCCTGTTTCCTTCTTAGAGATCCCCAAACCCTTTATCACGTTAAATGCTGTATTTCTACAGTGTATACTTCTATTTGTGCAATGTGTTTCACTGGAAGTTGGGATTTCAGGAAAAGCAGTGGAGGCATCGAACGTTTGAGATTCCAGGAACTTGCAAGGAAAATGCCACCTTCAAGGCCATCCACCTGTACCCTCCAGGGACACACCCTGGAAGTAGCAGTGGCCCCTTTACTGTCTTCCCTGAATATATTCCATAGGTCCTCCCCATCTACAGTCTCTAACGTGATCAGTCTCTGCTGATCCCCAGTTGCCACACTTTTGCATATAGATCCCTGTAATGAAGTCTCAGTCTCATTGCCTGTGGTCCAGAACTGTGGACTGTGGACTCTTTCTTAATGTCCTTCCTCTTTAGTGAGCATTCTTTAGCTCTTTCAATGTGCTTGGTTTTATAGGTAACTCTCAGAGGGCAACTCTGCCTCCGTTTCTTACCGCCAATATCTTTGTGTGTGTGTGAGGTGGGGGGAATGGGGCTTCGTTGTAACCCCTATGTCTTATCCATGCATAAACACACTTGCTCTGTTGAGAAGGAAGTGGGTACAAGACCTCTCAGACTCACAGGTTTTCACCTGTGCTTAGAGCTGATGATGCTTGTAAAAGGGCTTTGCTTCAAGCATGCCACATCATATTTAATAAACGCCAAACTAAAAAATGGAAAACCAAACTACAATAGATAAATGAGACCTACCAGCAGGGAGCTAACGGTTAAATGCACACGTTTTTGGTCGAGCCATGTTGAACAATTATATATATATATATATATATATATATATATATATATATACTCTGAAATCAATAGGGCATTTCCTGAAAAGTAAATCAGTTATTTCATCATTAAACTTACCTAATGAATTATTCCAAGGAACAAATGCAAAACATATTAGAAGTGATTTCTAATTCTTAAATGTGCCTTTTAAAGATTGTCATTATGGTTATTAAATTGCTACAGCTCATTTAAGGCTTTTCTATGGAAGAGCCTACATCCTGTAACATATTAAAATAGTGGCTTTTACATGGAGTCGGTCAATGGTAAGAGAAGTCAGTCTGCATTAGATCACTCCATTGCTGGACATCAGGACCACCAGAGCCCCTGTGTATCGTCAACTGGAATATGAAATTAATGCTGAGGCCAGAGTTGTTCTTTTTGGTAAACTTTTAAGAGTGGGGTGAAAACAAATGAGCTGTGTTGTGTGTGGGCAGCCTTGTTATTGGAGCGTGATGGATGTAGCTATTAAACATTCAGGTAAAAAATGATCTGTTACTTTCTGTGCCACAGGGAGCAGCTTTCTCTCTGTCTCTACCCAGTCAAGTGATACAAGGCAAACTTAGCTGCTGAATAATTCTGTGTAACTGCTCCCCAAGGACTGAAATGTTCGGCAAGGAGGTCTTTTCTGTACAAGTGCCCATTTAAGACAATGCAATGGGAAACGAATACATCTGTGGGTGAACGCTTACCTGCAATTATCTTCAGTTGAAATTTCCAAATGTTGAACATAATGAAAATTCCCTAGATAGAAAAAAACGTCCCTGGCTAGCTTCAGTAGCTACTCGTTACTTTCTAAATGTTCTTGCCAGGCAGCCTGAGCCGAAGGAAACTTTTTTTTAAAAATGAAAATATTACCTGTAACGCACAGGGGCAGGTTAGCTGGCCTATGCTGGCAGTAATTCCTCCAAAGGGCCTTGTGATTTTTTTCTTTTTTTTAGGCAGGGAGTTTTACTTCCTCGCCTGTCTAAGCCCTTTGTAGGCGTGTGTTAGATTAGGTGGGACCCTCTATGTCAATCTCCCAAACTGGAATTAATTGGCGAGGGAGACCGCTCCAGGTGGACAATTAGGATTTTCTTTCTCAAGAGAGGTGTTAAATATTTCACACCACACATTATACATATATCATGCTTTACAACCCCTCATTAGCCCACACAATGAGCCAGGGGACGGCTCCAAGCGCTTACCCTTGTGTGATAGTTGAGGGGAGCTAAAAGTATGAAAAATGTTGCCCTTGGCTACACTCTGTGCTGCAGATAGAAGCAGACTCAGGGAGAACATTCTAAAACAATGAAGTAACTAGTTAAATGCTCATATGGAACCGACTCTGTAGCTCGCTCTTCTTCAAAGCACCAGGGGCATCTCACTCAGTCATCGCAGAGAGTGGGCCTACTTGCTGCATTTCCAGGGTAACCCTCCTCTCCTTCAGCTAAATCTGGCCTTGTTCCCCACTTTGGATACCAAGGCTCTTCCACTCATTTTAGTTTTGCTGTTTTGTTAAACTTATTTATTGCTGGGGAGCGTTGGGATTCTTTTCCTGTTCTATCCTTTATTCTCTCTCTCTCTCTCTCTCTCTCTCTCTCTCTCTCTCTCTCTCTCTCTCTCTCTCTTTCTGTCTCTCTGTGTGTATCTCTCTCTCTGGCTCTCTGTCTCTTGTGTTATCACCTGTAACTACCCTTATTCTGCATTATTGCAATCCCAAATCTGCTTCCTCCATGTCTCAGAACTTGTGTGGGTTAAGAGGACAACTTGCACAGCTGCAGCTGTCTTGTGCAGATGCCTTATTTTAGATCAGTTTCTCTCACCTGGTTACCACTAACATCTTAGAAACAGCATGGGTACTTCAAATAAAGCACCACCAAAAAAGGGATCAGCTAAGTGTATGCTGAAGCAATGCTTGCGTTTGGTATGATCCTGTGGTGGACGAGTTTAAATTACTGTAATGAAGATAGAGGGACATGGAAAAGTTGGGTCTGCAGAAATGGCTCTGCAGGTAAGAAGAGCACTGGCTGCTCTTGCAGAAGATTTGGGTTCAGTTCCCAGCACCCACATGACAAAGGACTCCATTTCTAGGAAATCTGATGCCCTCTTCTGGTCTCTTTAGACACCACGAGCAGTGGTGCAACATGAATACATGCTAGTCAACACTTCTACTCATAAAATAAAGCCAGGTCTTTAAAGAGCAAAGAAAAATGTGAAAAGTGGTGTTATTAAACTGCAAAGTGGACAGACAGAAATGCAGACTGCTCACGTGCCTAGGAAGACATGGAGTATATGAAATGAAAATGTAGACAGGGCCACAGTGAAGCCACTGGAACTTCGAATTGAAAACAGTTCTGTAAAGTTATCACACCATTTTATAATAATTTTCAATTTTGACCCAGCCTCCAAATTGTTTGCCCTTCCTGAGGTATTAGTGTCTGTAACTGACTTTTTCATGCAGTTAACGAGGCTAATACCTGTAGATTCCATCTCAGAGCAAAAGTAATGATCAAGATATAAAATTAATTGCTCTTGGGGAAAGTTTATTTAATGCTATGATAGTATTTCTAAGCAGTTTTCATTTGTTTAGTAATACAGGCTTAAAAAAAAGTCTTTAATATAGTTGCTAAATTTAAGAGTGGCTTAAACTACAAAGAAAATGTGTGTCTTCTGCCATCTTTCTGACGCCAGCTAGGAGACTACCCTCTGTGTTGAGTGAAAAAGCCTGAAAGCAGACCGGGCCACTCTCTAAGAAGCCTGATGCGTTATTTTCTCGGTCTCTGTTACAGCAGGCATCTTTGAAAGAAACAGTTTAAAACAAATATCCCACTTCCGTGTAGTTTAGAGAAAACTTCCTTAGAACTGATGCCCTACTTTGCTTCAGGGGAAAGCAGAACAAGATGCTACATCATGGATTCACCCAATTGTTTTTTCCTTCCCCTGAGCCTCCAGTTTGGTCTCTAGAAGCATGCCTTGCTGACAAGCCTGGGGTTTGGCTCAGAGTCTCCAGATCTCAGCAGGCTATTTTGTACCATTTGTATTGACTTCTTCCAGCGCCCTGTCTCCTTCTGTTCAGGAGAGAGGCAAGGACTCAGGTTTTAGAGACAGTCTAATGCAGAACTTTGGAGCATCCCTTTGTAGCTCTGTGGTTGAAGCTATGAGGAAAAACCAAGCCCTGGATCCAGGCTTGCTATTGATGCTGAGACAGCAGGAGTGGTTGATGCCCTGTGCCCAGAGCCTTACTGCCAGCTAACCCTTCCCGAAGCTAAGACTGGAAAGGTTCAGTATCGCACACAGGTTATTAAAGATTCTGCTCGCTTTACAACGGCCTGTTAACAGCTCTAATGTCTTTAACATGTGCAGCCTATTGACTTTTAAGTAACATTTTATTGAAGTAACTGCCGTGCTTATTAGCCCGTAAGATTTACGCTTCATTTTCAGTCCTGAATCTGAAGGAGGGGGCAGGCTTCCTTGAAATAGTGAAAACTAAGATAAGAGATGCTGAGCATTGGTGGGACCATAAGGAGTGCACTCTGGAGGGTTAGGGAAGAGAAGCGGCAGATTTGAGGTGATCTGAAGGGTTACAGGATAACAGTCCTGTCTTCATTAATGGGGCCCAAGTTTGGGAGAAAAATACTTGTGGCTGTGGCCAGTGTGAACGGTTTAGGCCATGGCTGTGCAGCTATAGGGTGTTCTAGGTCAAATGGTTAATTTCAACAAGTGCAAAATTTTATACACATGAATATACAGGCACCAGCTCCAACTTCTGAATGTAGTGTTCTGTCACCGAAGATTTTGGTCTATCTTGTCGCCGCTGTTAGTTCCTGAAAACATGAGGAACAGTGCCACTGTTGAGCTCGGATTACTGTGCACAAAACAAGTCCATGAGCAAATGTCCTCACAAAAACACGGGGACCACAGTAGGTGAGATTGACCCGGTCCTGAGAGACTGATTGATCACGCAATGAACTACAGAATATAAAAGAAGTTACCTGAAGTAAGATATATGTTAAATGTATTAGAAATATGTAAATGCACAGAGGTCATACACAGTTTCATTTTTTCCCCCTTGATGGCTGAAGAAGCACTTACATATGAAATAGGAGGGATTCTGTCCACACTACTGCATGTTTGTAGAGGCAGTGTGAGGAGGGAGGAAATGAAACCCCGTAATGTCCCTACCCAGGACGGACAACGAGAAGCAGCTTCCAAGGCAAGCCATCTGTAGAGCATTTACAAGTGCTATCTGGCTTTCAGTGAATCAAAGGAACCCTGGAAAATTGTGTGTCTCATCTCAGTTTTCAAGTTGTGGACCCAGCAGGGCGTGGCTTCCTCATCACTGTCCCCAGCTAGAGATAAAGCACTCTTGGACATTTGTAGAAAAAAGAAAAGAAGTGAAAAAGGAAAGGAAGGGAAAGGAGAGGAGAGGAGAGGAGAGGAGAGGAGAGGAGAGGAGAGGAGAGGAGAGGAGAGGAGAGGAGAGGAGAAGAAAGGAGAGGAGAGGAGAGGAAAAGAGAGGAAAGGAGAGCAGAGGAGAGGGCAGATGGCAGATGGTACAGTATGACTAGCCCTGGGCTGGTACTATTTCTTCTGCTTTTGAGAACATATCTCTCTCTTCCTTTTTTTTTTTTTTTTTTGAGAAATCTCATCACCCATGCTGAAGCTGATGGTAGGGAACTGTCCATCATAGTCTCAGGCTCAAATGACCAGTGTTTCAGACCAGCAGAGCATTTGAGAAATGTACGACTACATTCACAACAGGAGGAAAGTGCCAACAGAAACAGATCCTGAACCGGTTCCCAAATGGGATGACAGAAAACCTGGAAGGGACCACACACAACTCAGCCCCTCTGCACGGCAGCCCCCTCGAAAGACAGTTGTTTTGCTTCCTCCGCCTATCAGCAGGCCAGGAGTGCTTCACACGGGGACTGGACCGCTCCTGACACTTAATTAAAATTTGCACTTAGCTCAGCAACTCAGACTATGCAGCTAAGAAGTAGGTCTCTGCCAAGTAATTCTGTCTCCCAGGAACATTTCCTTTAAGAAAAACTTGGGGGTGTCAGTGGCAGTAGTTCTGTGTGCCTAAGTTTTGAAATCACGCACTGGTGTGTATATATATCATTTGTGCATACATTGCACATGTAGCCCTCAAATTGTTTTAATTTTTAATTTTAGACCCAGTTTTTTTCTAAATTGTGCAAATATTATTTAAGATAACAAAACTGTGAAGCAAGTCTCGGATAGCCTCTCTATTGCAGAAGCCTGGAAAGTCAATACAGATTTAATAAAATTAGTCTCTAGCCTGCTGGTTTCTGGAAATAGAATCTTTAAGAAGAGATTGTTAAACCACCGAGGCTGACATCAACTGAATTTTTTCTTAAATATTCAAATTATATTATTTGAAAAGTCTTGATACTAACCAGAGCAAGCAAGGCAAAGTACTCCTTAAAATGTAAAATAGAGTCCCGAATCTAGCTGGATTGTCTACAATCTAAGCATCAAAGTGTTACAGTTTAAAAAGAAGCTAAGTATTTGAACACATCTGTGGTATCCCATTTAACTGATTAATATGAGATCCGTGCCATGTGCAAACAATTGACAAATGCTAAAAATGATTGGTGGTTAGAGATTTGCAACATTTAAAAACCTCTATGAGAAATTTTCAACTTTTGTTAATGTTTTGTACCCGGTACCTTTAATAAAATCAAGGTGACAGACCAAGAAAACATTTACTTCAGAATTACAGGCAAATCTGATACTTTTGTTGAAAGATGCCCTGGGGCACATGCTCAAGCGCTCCTCAGGAGACGTGTAGAACCTCCCTGAGAACCTGTGGGTCCTGGGAGAGCTGGCCGACTTTGACATTCAACCAGCCCAAATGAGAGGATCTGCAGAGCAAACCGATCACAGATCGTGGGAAGAAGAGTGTTATCCACGGGCGAATCTACTTTATTAGTTAGACTTGCTTTCCGACTTTAAGTAAAACGTGGCTCTGTAAATTAGTGCCTGTGCAATGGAATTATTTAGCACCGACGTTCGCAACTCACATTTCATCCACCGCAGAGCCAGACCCCGAATTCCAACAGGCAATTTCACAGCTAACTTAAGCACTGATTTTCAATAACGTCACCTTTTTCAGGCTTCCAAATAGTGTATTTTATAAAAACAACAGGAAGTAGATTTGCAACTCCCTGGATGGGAATAAAGGAATTGTGAAACTTACATCGTTTCTTGGACTTGACAGATTTCTGCTTAGCAATGATCATGTTATCTCAGAACAGCATGGTTCTGCTCCATGGACGTCATCCTGTTCTGCTGTGTTTTTACTGGCTAAAATTAGATTTTAAAAAGTTCAGTTCATTATTGTAAATAAGCGGTGCTTATTTCAAAATGCATTCTTCTTTTTTCTTGCGATTTTGCTTTCTGGAAAAGTTTTATAAGTAATGAGGACTTAAAAATATTTCTGTTCAAGGATTTGAAAATACAAAATACTTGGGCATTTCTCAAAGCATGTTTTTTTGAGAAAGGGGAATTGAGGTTTGATGTTTCAAAGTTAAAACGATTGGTCAGAAAAAAAAAATACAGTCCCAGAAAAAGCTCAAAGTATCTGTATGGCTGTATCAAATTAGTCCAAAAAATGATGGAGACGTTTGTTTCCACAGGGCAAGACTCTTTTATTTTATTTTTTTTGTATTATGGCAAAATTTAGTAGAATTGCATAATAAAGGCTGAAGTTGAAAAATAAATGAATTGTATGCAAACAGAAACATTCATTATTTAAAAGAAGATGTGAAAGTAGAACCAGGGCTAATAGAGAGTGGGGAGGAGTGTGGGAATATGTGTGTGTGTATTCATTATGACATTATCATATATAACATGATAATGTCATAATGAAACCTATTGTGAATTAATATATGCTACAGAAGCATTTAAAAATACAAAGAAACAAATAAAAATGTTTGGTGATGTTTTTTGGTTTTAGACTTTAAATGACCAAAATACAATAGTTTGTTCCTCTTTTGTGGTCTGTATAGAAGCATATGAAGTCGTATAAAGAAATGTATAGTACTATATTTCTGTAGAATTCCTTTCTCTCCTTTTGCTCATACGATTTGATAGCTGTCATTCTAGTGGGACACTGACTCCCCATTATTCAGATACTACACATGTGATTTAAGGTTACAATATAAGGCAACAGTGTATTAAAACAATCCCATTTTAGAGGATAACTTTACTAATAGCACTAAGTATTATCATTGTCAATCAAAGTCTATGAGAATCTGGAAAACTTCCTTATTATATAAAACTCTATAGAGAGCAAATACTCAGTTCTCTATAAAATCACGTTATCTGTTTGTGTTGCTTTTTGCATTTATGATCAACACTTTAGTTGCATATAAATTATTCTTTAACTATCCTATAATTTACGTATCATCTTAAAACTCATTTGTGTGTCTATCACCGTAAAACCTTGTTGTTCACTCTATATAGTGGAAACATTTGTTATATTTGTTTGAAAATTCTACCAATCTGTTGACTTTTAGTTCACCGCAGAGGAGAAGTGACTAAGAGTATTAGAATAACTCATAACAAATTTCTTACTAGTCATCAGAATCTTGACAGTTTCTTTAAAAACAAGTTTATTTGCACTGTTAGATTTGTAAGGCAGTTGCAAGAATCTCTCTAGAGGCAGAGCCTTATAAAGACCAGGGACTCTGGATCAAAGGGTGTTCTTTGTTGTTTTAACAGCCGGTTCTCAATTTAGAAAAGACATTGGAGGGCTGGGGAGATGGTTCAGTTGGTAAAGTGCTTTCTATGTAAGCATCAGGCCCAGAAATCCATCCCCAGAGCCCAAGTCGAAATTCTGGGCATGGTGGCATGTCCTGATCAAGCCAAGGCTGGGGAGGTTGAGACAGCAGATCTCTGGAGCTTGCCCAGCAGCCAGCCCATCTACTCATCGAGTTGAGGCTTAAATATCAGATCTGTCTAAAAAGAAAAAAATACAAAACAAGGTGGGTGGTGCCTGAGGAATAACATTCAGGGTTTACCACCTACATCTACACACACAGGCACACATATGCACATATACCTATACATGTGCACCCCACACAAGAACACACACACACACACACACACAGAGGCAGCACTCAAATGCACTAAAAACTAGCAAGAAAACACTAGATTTCTCCATCGAACTATAGGTTTTCCTTTATTTAGTTGTTGTGTGTATGTATATATGTGAATATATGTGTATAGTATATGATCTGTGTGTATATGTGCATGTGGGTGTGCATGCATGTGTGTGTGTGTGGGGGGGGGGTTCAGAGGTTGAATGTCTCCCACTGTTGCTTTCCACCTTATTTTATTTTATTTTATTTTATTTTATTTTTTGAGGCAGGCTCTCTCTCTCTGATCTCTGAGCTCACTGACTACCTAGATTTTCTGGCCAGTGATTTCTGTGGCTCCACTAACCTTTCTGCATGGGTCCCAGGGACCAAAGCCCTCCCTTCAGGGATGCATTTCCTCCAGCAAGGCTATTCCTAAATGTTCTATAAACTCCCCAAACAGCACCACCAATTGGGGTCCAAAAGCTCAAGTACACATGTCTGTGGGGGATATTTCTCATTTAAACCACCATTCCTATTTAGTAATTGAGTCACAATACTATCTTTTGCAAGAAGGCTCCACATTATTACCTAGAGGAATCCATGTTTTCTGGGCTGACCTGTCAAAGCACTGGCAGCTGCTTCTTTCAGTTATCTTCTCCTTACACTGGTTTCCACGCTCACCTTCTTCATAAATTATTGGCATTTCTTTAACAATGAAACCCCAGAAAGAAATCTGGGGAGGAAACTTGGTGTCGTGCCACCTGTGTTGGGAAGCCAGCCTCTGTCCCCACCATCCAGTATGGAAACACTGGTCCTTGCAGGCAGGCTGGCTAAAATTCAAAGCACTTTCTACTTTTAGCCAGTGTGGCTGTTAACAGTTGTCAATTGCAGGTCTTCAAGAGTTCCTGTTAAGAGATCCCTCTGTTGCCATAGCTTCACTTTCTCCTGTAGATCAAGATCCTAGAAACTAAGCTAAAGCTTTATTATCGTCATGAGTACATAGTTGGTACAGCAGAACAGGATGCCTGTCCCAGGGTTACTTGCTTTCAAACACAGCCTTAGATCAAAGGGATGATTCTAGCTTTAGGAATCAAGGTAACAGGATGATGGGTCTCATGTCTTGAAGTCACTCATTAGAGCTGCCCAGCCACCTTATGGCAGTCTACACTCAGGACTGATCCTAGATCCACAGAAGGCCCTGGTGGTTCACACACACACACACACACACACACACACACACACACACACACAGCCCTCCACAGTTTAACAAGCTGGAATGAGACACTTAGACATTTACTTGCGGAGGGGCTGTGTACCTTGGGAAACACGAATCTCGGCTAGGAGAGAGAAGTGGCTGCTCACGGCCTCTCTGAAAGTCCCACCCTTGAGAAAATGGGCTTCTTCTAAAGGTCAGCAGATAAAATCATGGGAAATCATTCCGTTAACAGTCACATAGATGGTGGAATTGTTGTTTTAAAAGGGAAATGAATATCACAGAGGGCAAGGTGGGAATGGAGATAAAATAATGAGGGGTGGTGGGGGGGGCTTCTGAAGTATAGCTGCATTGCAATTCTTACTCAGTGTTATTTATTATTCTTTATACAATAAATGTTTTATAAAACCTTCATATTTTCTACATTCTGTACTTTGTGAAAAATATAGCAATGTTAAGCTGGAGTATGAAGTATTGAAAAGATGTTTTTGTTTCATGATGTATATTCTATTTGTTATAGTCTATAATTTGTGAAAATGTAATGTTAAAGATGAAATGTGAAGTATTAAGATGTCCATTTGTTTCATACTGTCTTTTCTTTGGACAGGATGTTCACTTGCATGTGTTTGTGTGTCCCTGTGTGTGTGTGTCCATTGCTGAGCCTTCACACAAAAATGTAGCTACATGAAATGTTTTCCTGAGCCATCTTTAAAACTTGTGGACAATTCCTTCACAGCCTGGAGAGAGCATCGGCAGCTCAGCTCACTGACCTGATGAGCTATCACTGCTATCCTGAAATTAAGAAGCCCCAACCGAGAGGACAGTGGCGGTCCTGCAGACCGTGGTCCCTGGAGGAGGACTGGCTGGGAGGAGGAGAGCCATTTAATGGTTGCTCTGTGCACATTTCCAATGTTTTCCCTGGAGAATTTTGCACTATTTGAACTTTTTTCACAGAACTGTGTCTCATCCTCCAATCGATGCTGTTGCTGCTTTCACCCCCATTATACCTCCAAAAGTTGTTTGTTAAGTCGGCTGGAAGATTTTTTTTGCCACCAAGGGAGGGGTCGTGAGGGTTCAGAAACGTTGGCCGAGACTCTTGTTCCAGAGTTTCCTTTGGTGAGAGCCCAGTCTTGGGCTGGTGACATTTGCCTACGTTTTCCCTTGTGGAGCGCGTGCATGTGTGTTTAGAATTCACCGATATTGAAATTGGAACATTACTCTTTTTGTTATGCAAGCAGCCGTGGAGTTAGTGTTATGAAAACATGTCCGCTCTGAAGTGGTGGATACGGAAGTGACAGGTACAATTTCAGTGACATCATTCCATGTAACCTAAAAATAGCTTTGGAAGGACCACTGGAAAGGTAATAATGACATTTTTGCTCTGTATAATTGGGATCTGTTGGGAGGGGAGACATGTGCTGCTGTAAAAACAAAAACAACAAACCCCAAACCCCAACAAATAAAAATCTGTCTTTAATCCATAAAGGATTTTAATTTCCATTTCGAAGTGCATTTTATTTGCATTGGTTCCAATTTCCATCCCATCCTCTGGTGTTTCTCCTTTTTCCTAAATGTAATGGTCCACACATGCAAATTCTGATTTGACATCTAAGAGACGTTAATTGTATTTATTTTTGTTTATTCCTCTTGGCAGTTGTTCAAGCTTATGATTCCTTGCAAAGTAACGATATAGAAGACATTATGAATAGTCTTGGTGGTTAGTTACTGTAGCTGATAATTTCGCTGGTAGTTTGGAGTCCTGGCTCAGCTCACAAGGCGTTCTTTGTTGTGGCAGGATTCATTTACTCAAATCTCCTCACATCTTTTGCTCTTTCTGGAGTTGGGTTGTGGAGGGGGCAGTTCTTTATGTCATAGTAGGAATGATTCAAACGGATTTCTAAAGTCAGCAACCACTCGGTCGCTCACACAGAAAATGAAGTTGTTGAGAATTGATGTTTTAAATGGGCCCAGAGAATAAAGCTAGTCCGCAGGGACCAGGGAACCATGGTGTGCTTCACTAGGTCTGCCATAGGGTGGCGCTGCGAGGCCCGGATTCAACAGCCCTGCTCCAGCTACAAGAATCTTCTCAGGCTCTTTCTCACTGTACATGTAAAATATTTACATTAAAAACCGTCCGGCCGACAGCACTGATGAAAATAACGAAGTAATTAAAAGTCGGTTGGATACTTGTATTCTTAGCTATCTCAAGTATGTTTATACAGGTGACAGAAATAAAGGTTTGGGATTAAAGAAGTGGTAGGGCTGTCACAATTTCAGTTAGAATTAATTTTTTTCCTGAAATTTTTTTGTAGTAAATTAAAAAAATCTGTACAAATTTGAACTTTCAAGGAGTCCATTTTATCTTTATACTTTTAAAAGATATAAAACCTCATGCACACAAGTAGGATCGCACTTTCTCTGCCTGACGTTACTCATCTTTTCTCTTGACTTACATATCACACAGATCGGGACACTGGCCCCAATCATTGAATACGCGGAGAAAGCCCGAGTGTTGATTGCTCTGGTCATAAGTTCTTTAATAATCTGCTCATTAATTACTGTGCATGCTGTTCTCTATGACTCTAAGAGCCTGTTAGAAGTAAAATGTCATGATGAGCTAGCTACCCACGGTAGTTTTGTTAACCAACTAAACTTCCAAAGAAAGTTTCATTTTGATATAAAAATATTTTAACCCTAACCATAAAATGTTTAAAAATATTCCCTATGTATAAATAGATAAATATCAAATATGATATAAAACTAATCGGATACAATCATCATTTCTTCATGTTCAGATTTTAAACTCACTAGAAAGGATAAATATGTCAACTCCTCTTGAATTAATTTTGTATTTCTAAAAATATATGATATAATTCTAGGACTCTTTAATAATACTTTAATATCAGCAGTTATAAGATGCTAAATCTAATGTTTAAATATTGAAAAAAATGTTATTTTCTACAGAAATATATACATGCTAAAAGAAAATCAAGTACTGTTATAAGAAAAAACCTCTTACATGCCCGATTCTGAGAAAGGGCCCTGATTGTTGAGATGACTACATACATTTAATATCATATATTGGAAATGAGTTCCTGATGCAACATCTGCTAAGTACAGAAAGTATTTGTCTATAATTTCAAAATAATGAATGAAAACCAGAGGGTCTGATGGGTTTCATTTGAACATAGAATTAAGCAAGGGTGTCTACTTTCAAATTCTCTTTTTATAAGTGTGTATGGACTTTTTCCTAGAAAATCAAACTTGGTCCCCCTTTGATTTTCTGTTTCCACACCATGGTTATGTGAACAAAAACTTTTCCATATATACTGTCAGTGAGGAAGTCAAAGTTAACTTTCACAGCGCAAAGTTGAATTTTCATGGGTAGGCTGCGGAAACTAAAAAGTACAACTTAAAGCATGTATCACAGATGTTGACGGCTATTTTCACTGAGCCAAATTTCATGCTGCTTCAATAACTTCTAAGGCATCGAGAAAATGATTTGGAAAGCCAGAATAGAAGGTTTACACATCAAAAAACATATTGATTCAGTAAAGCCATTTTAAGGTACTCCACATTAAAGAGAACAATACCCATTTAAGGGGCAAATCTCTGTCCTTGAACAACAAAGGCAAGAAGAGATATGTGTTCCCAGGGCTTTCCTTTCCCTAACAGCAGAGGCACACAAGGGAGCAGTAGTTTTATTCAGTGCCCAGGCCTGGGTTGGCATGGTGGCTTGGAAGGCTTTATGCACTGAACTGGGGTGGTGAATTGAACAGAAGTCAGATTCCCCCACCTTCCATCTGTGGATGTCTGTCATTTGGAGACAATGACAGGCACTGTATTTTCTTAACCCAGTATGGACAGAGAACGTGTTTGGATTGGATTGTGTGACATCCCTTCTATCTAACAGTCCCGAGAGGGGCGGGACAGGACTGGCTTTGTTAATGAGTTCAGCTGCCACCGCCCTTTGCTGATTGCAATCCCTTGTTTTATGATGTCTTTTTCAACTTCTCCAAAAACTCGCTGCATTATCTTCTGGGTTTATTTTTAATATCCGGTAACCTGAAGATGTAAAAAGAAGAGCGGACACAGAAATCTACCTCCCAAGTCCCATTTTTCTTTTTCTCACAGGGAAAAGGGGATGTGAGGTGTGGGCACATTCCTCAGAATGCTGTTTGAAGAAATGTGTGCTTTTTTCCCCTGTATGTTCAGGAAGGAGCTGCCTAAGAGCACATTCACAGGCTTCTTGACTTGATAGAGGAATTGGAAAATAACCCTATGTAAATATACAAAAACTTTCAAGTCAGACAACTCTTTCTTCACTACATTTGTCATGGAAATGTTTGCTGTCTCAGAGAGGTAGCAAGACAGTAGGTGACTTGTTGGCATCTGGATTCCCTAAATGTAGTGTTTTCTCAAAAATGGTTCTTCTAAGACACAAAGGGTTGGTGTGTTCAGCTCTGTGGTGTGCGCTCTCTGAAATCACCTTGGCGTTCTTTTAAAATTTACCTTATTGTAGGGGAAGGGCATTGCCAGTTTGCCTTGCTAGTGTGAGCCTCAGAAGCACCAGAGACTCTGCTCGGATTACAGGGAATCATGTCTTCGTGTCCCGTTCTGCAGCAGGGGCTCTTCTGGGTCATTTTTCAGTCCTTTCAAAATCCATATGTGGTGGCAGGAGGGCCTGCCTGTAAATCAGAAGGACCAAGTTTCTTGATTCAGTCTGGGGTAGTTTTACTCTTCGCTGTCACCACAGCTGTCAGCAGGATGTCTCAACCATCCTAATTGTCACCAGGGATTGGATTGCTCCCTAACTAATTGTTTAGAACAACTAATCTGTGACTAAGGCTAAGGCAGCTGGGGGCATCCTGTAGTTTAGACTAAACTCCTACCTTGCTTGCCTCTAAGCACAGTTGTTTGGGTCACCAAGAGGTACCTTCAGATTCAACTCAAACGTGATTTGTAGACTGAGAGTTGGAGGGAACCTGACCACCAGCCTGTGTCCTCAGCTAAACAACTGACAATCCAGAGTGCTCACAAGGACGATATGCTGCGTATTTTCCAGGGCATGTCTTCAGTGAAACTTCTAAATATTTCAATACTACTGGCAGAGGGTTCTTCCCTGTAAGTAATAATTCACATATGCATATTAGCATGGATGGCCGTTCTGTTCAGAACCTGGGCTTGTTAATTCATTATTTAAAACAGCCTGCGGGACTCCTTTCTCTTGTACTCACCTGCAGGTTTTGCCTTTCCCTTAAAATCGATCCAGACAAGGTTCTCAGACCCCAGAAACAATGGGTTTACAAGGAGTTAACCCTCATAACCCCACAGTTTCTATTTCAAAGATCTTTCAAACAAGCTAATGAATTGATGTAAAATTTTAACAGGAAATCAAAGCAAGAGGTCTTCCGAGAAGTTCCCTCACCAAACCCTGATAAACTAAGCAATCAATCAAAGGCAGCCCTCTCTGGAGCGAAATCGAAAATGTGCAGGCTCTGAAGAGACTTTGCAAACAGGGGACCAGAATCTTTTTAAACAGGGAACGTGGAAGAGAGACCGCACCCTCCTTCACTCAGGTTTAGGAAAAGTACCTTCATAGTTTTTCAGTAAGAAGTCTATTTTGTTTAAACTGCTCCTTCTCTCACCTAGAAAAAGTTTTAAAAGTATATAACTATGAATATCTCCTGGAGCCAGGGTGTTATGGGACAGACCCAAAGAAAAAGCCACTGCTTACTTAACGTGCCTTACCCAGCTACCAGCATTATGTTTGCATCACAACCCTGTGGAGGCATATAGACTCGCCACTCCCAGTTGCCAGGAAAACTGGCTCCCAGGGAGGTGAATTGATTTTCACAGATCACAGATTTTGCTAGTGGAAAAGTGCCGCGTATTAGAGAAGTTTGGGGAAGCCTTTAAAAAAAAAAAAAAAAGAGGAAATGGGTTTTGGAATGGGGATTAAAGGCAAGCAGGAGTTGGGAGGATTAGTTCCGCAGAGGCAGGTAGATATACAAGGAACACAGGCATAGGATTCTAGAGGCTTCAGAAACGAAAGCAAACAAGCTAACAACGGGAAGCTGTTGGGGTTCTGGTGTGATGGTGCTCCCTGCACAGCTCCTGTGTGTGGGTGCTCCCTGCACAGCTGCCAGCACTGTGAGACTTGATTTTATCCCTCTGACACAATCAAAAGAACACATTACTTTTGCAGATTTCTTCTTCTTCCCCTCTGTAATTGCTGTCATATTTAAAAGCATCTTCTTTTCTAATGAGGAAAGCAGTATGTATTTAACTTTTATTTATTCATTTATTTATTTAGTTAGTTTTTTTTTTTTTTTGAGACAGGGTTTCTCTGTGTAGCCCTGGCTGTCCTGGAACTCACTCTGTAGACCAGCTGGCCTTGAACTCAGAAATCCACCTGCCTCTGCCTCCCAAGTGCTGGGATTAAAGATGAGTGCCACCACTGCCCGGCTCAGTATGTATTTATTGCAGAAAAATATGAAAGAACCAAGTATGCACATGCACAAAGAATAGAAAAATGCAAAGACATCTAATTGTATTTTCATTTGCCTTTGACATCTATAATCCCAGACTTCAAAAACAAGAAAAGGACTTATGATGCGGACAGGTCTTAGTCACTCCTTGATCACTTTTTAGATCATCAATGAGGACTTTTTTTCCTTAATATTTTATCCATCACTAAAGTAACTGAATCACTGAATTTGTGTACTGAACAGACTTTTCTGTTGATAGAAGACAAATGTTCTCCTCATTTGATGGCATTTCTTTATTACAATTTCTTGCAACAAATGTATTCAAAGTAAGTGTGAATACACGTGTGCACCCAGAGACACAGATATACACAGGTACGGACAAATAGGCAGGCAGGCAGGTAGGCACACACGCTTGTATACATGCTCAGAGAGACACAGACATGCGTGCACACGAATACACACACACACACACACACACACACACACACACACACACACACACACAGAGCTGTTGTATTTCCAAACTTGATTTATCAGATCTCAGGGAGAAGCCACAAAGCAAGGTTCAGAACAAGAGGTCACTCCCATTCACCACCAATAGGTGGCAATGGCTGTCAGTTACCCTTCAGAAGAATTAAAGCAGATTTTAGAACATAACCTTTAAAATCCATGAGATCTTTGATAAGCAGAAAGATATAAATCATTCTAACTTATATATATATATATTTTTTTGGTTTCTAAGAAAAACTTGAAGTTCTTTATATGTTCCTTTGGGTGCTTTTGAAAATTATGTCCTTTGCTTTGCTCTTCTCAATTAAAAAAAAAAGTATCAATCTTTTCCATTGCTCCAATTATATCTTTCTAGAAATCTTTTTTATTGGTTCTTTGTGAATTTCATATCTTATCCCATTCATTTTCCCCTCCCCTCATCACCCCCAACCCTTATAACCATCCCCCCTGGCCCTGTCAACAAAGGGGAAAAAAACCTTGCTGTAGAAGCTGCAGAGTTTCAGTGTGCCCCACAGTATATCCTTTGGTCCACACTCTCTTGCTTGCAGATGTTTATTGCAATGCGTCATTGGTCTGGGATGAGGACTCTGGTTTCTGCTACACCATCAAAACTGGAACCTCCAAAGGAGGTTCTCTCTTGGAGATCCTGTTGTTGCCCTGTGTCATGGAGATCCTGCAGCTTGGATCTGCAGGACTGGTCCCTTTACATACTCCAGAAGTTCATCAATGGGGTAGATGTTGGGGTGGGCCAACTCAAAGCCCTGGGTCTGATCCTGAGAGGTATCTGAGCTGCTCAGTCTGCCAGCTCTCCCACACCCATACCACCAGGGCCAGCTCTCCTTTCTTGTCCTGGCTGGCCCATCCAATGATATTGCCAGCAAGGGGCAGAGCCAGCTCTTGGACCCCAGGCCTTCAGGGCTACCTCACCTGCAATGCTTACAACCAGAACTAGCAGGACCCTGCTGCCTAGGCACGGGGCAAGGCCACTCTCTTGAGCGTTGCAACTGGTGAGGGACATGGCCAGCTCTTCCACGTTTATGATCCCAGGTCCAGTTTTCCTGCCTGCTGCCTGCCATAGGTGGTGAGGGCCTAGGGAGTGGAGGAGGGCATCCCTCCCTCCTCTGTCCCACCCCATAGCAGATAAGAGTCAGCTCCCTCATGCTCACACCCATAGCGCAGGCTCACTCGCGATCCCCAAGTCCAGGGCTAGCTTTACTGTGCTGCCCAAGTGAAAGTCAGGACCTGCCCTCCCACGTGCTACAGCAGGTGAGGGGCAGGGACAGACCTCCTGTTCTCATGTCCTGGTTGGGCCAGCACCCGCAGGTGGTGAGGGCATCAGGAAGGGGAGGGCATCTCTCCCTTCTCGGTGCCACCGCACAGCAGACAAGAGGCAGGGCCAGATCTCTTCCCATGCTCATGTCCTCTGGGCCAGCTCACCCATGCCCCCACCCCCAGGGTCAGCTGCCCAGGCAAGAGCCCACTCTCCTGCTCTCATGACTCTCGGTCCAGGTCTCCCACCTGCTTCAGGTGGCAAGGGGCAAGCGGGGAGGAGGATATCTGCAACTGCATGGGAGACAAGTGGTAGAGCCAGCTCTCCCACTCTCATACCCTTCAGCTGGTCCAGCCACAACTCTCTCAATTAGGGCCAGCTCTACTGGGCTTCCTGGGTGATGTGTGGGGCATTCTCCTGAGAACTGCAGCTGGGGAGGGGCAGGGTCAGCTCACCTGCTCTTTCACACCCCCCAAGGCCAGCTCTCCCCTATGCACAGGTGAGGAGTGAGACCAGTTCTGCTCAGTCAGTAGACATCAACATATCCCTGGGTGGCAGCCAAAACCAGGGATGTCCACCTGGCCTTTGGTTGTAAGAGACCCCTGCTGATGCAGGGCCACAGCCCAGATACACACCCCTCATGTCAACATAGTCCAGGACCCCACCATGGTCCACGGTGGTATCACCAACTACTCACATCAGGCTGTTCCTCATTACCCTTGAGTCTCCAGTTCTGCCTCTCTTCATTGTGCTTACATCCTTTTGTTCTATTTCTCTACCACTTACTTGCTCCTGTTAGGGGTGCCCAGGTCCTCTGAGTATCTGACGTCATCTCAGGAATGGTCCCTGGAGTGCTATACCCCATTTGTGCATTATGGCACCAGGCAGGGGGTCATCTCAGGTGAGCTTTCCATCTTGTTCCCATGGTACCTGACTCATGGTCAGGCTCATTCCTTTCCCAGGCCCACCCTCATGGTGCCATGTGGGGATCATCTGTTCTTGGGCTCACTCCTGCCTGGGGCCCCAGTGGTGGATCCAGGTGGGTTTTTCTAGTCTCTGCTAGGCTCACTTTTATTCACTTTTATTAGGCTACAGATCATTCATCTGTAATGATGAGGACTACCAGCCTTGGCCTGGAACATATCCCTGTGCTTAGTAGCTCATATTTTACTCCTTTTCCTTCTCTATATGAGGTACCCTGTTTAGAGTACCTCAGCATCTCCTGTGCGTCTCCATCTCAATGATGTTTTGATTCTAGATTCTACTCTTAAAATATTTTATTGGAATTGATTTTTAAAACAAGATTTATGGGTTAGTTTATAGGTATTGTGGAGCATCTTTTGGATATATGCCCGGGAGTGGTATAGCTGGGTCTTGAGGTAGATCTATGCCCAATTTTCTGAGAAACCACCACATTGATTTCCACAGTGACTGTATAAGTTTGCACTCCCACCAGCAATAGAGGAGTGTTCACCTTGCCACACATCCTTGTCAGCATGTGCTGTCACTTGAGTTTTTGATCTCAGCCATTCTGATAGGTGTCCTGTAGAATCTCAGAGTTGTTTTGATTTGCATTTCCATAATGACTAGGGACATTGACCACTTAGTGTTTCTCTGCTATCAGAGATTTCTCTGTTGAGAATTCTCTGTTTAGCTCTGTACACCATTTTAAAATTAGATTATTTGGTTTGTCAGTGTCTAACATCTTGAGTTCTTCATAGATTTTGGATATTAGTCCTCTGTCTGATGTAGGGTTTGATAAGACCTTTTAGCAATCCATAGGCTGCTGTTTTGTCCTATCAGTGTTTTGCCTGAATGCATCTTTGTGTACCACATGTGTGCTTGGTGCCCATGGAGGCCAGAAGAGGGCATCAGATCCCATGGAACTGGAGTTGCCATGTGGGTGCTAGGAACTGAATATATATTTTCTACAAGAATAGCACAGGATCTTCACACTGAGGCATTTGGAGACAAAACACACACAAACGAATGCCACCATTCGCTCTCTTTTCCTCCCTCCCTCCATCCTTCCTTTCTTCCTTCCCTCCTTCCATTTAAAAGTAAGGTCCATTTTGAATAGAGTCTAGGTCTCCAATTCAAACATCACATTTTTCCTTTGCTTTCTTCTGTCTCCTTCTTTTTCTCCGATCCTCCTCCTCTCCTCTTCTTTGTGTGTGATGTGATGTGATGTGTGTGTGTGTGTGTGTGAGAGAGAGAGAGAGAGAGAGAGAGAGAGAGAGAGAGAGAGAGAGAGAGAGGTGGTGTGTGTGTTATGTATTTGTTAGTGTGGGTGTGTGCACAGCATTCCTGCGCATGTGGAGGATATGTAGAAGCCAAGTTCAGCACTGCGTGTCTTTCCTTCATCATTCTCTACTCTGTTTTTTTTTTTTTTTTTTTTTTTTTTTTTTTGAGACTTTGATCTTGAAGCTCATTGACTCATTTAGGCCATCCATGCTGGCTTCTGGTTTAGCTCCCCTGAGAGCTAGGATTAGAAGTGCTCTCTTCCAAGCTTTTTTGGTGAGGATTCCAGGGATCTAATCTTGGGTCCTCATGGTTGCCTAGCTCCCAAAGAAGCACTTTTTAAAGTTTTCTTTTCTCTGTATCACCTGCAATCATATTACATACTAGTGAAAGCTAGATTTTTAGTGGGGTCTCATGATGCTGTGCTGTTTACTCTGTCTTCGAGCTCTCTGAGTGACACAGTCTCCCCAACTCATCTAAACGTGCTATTAACTAATTAGAAACCAAGCTATTCATTTAACGTCTTAGAAAATAAGTGGACTTTGCCTTTCCCAGCTCTTTCTCTATTCATATTCTGAGGCTCTAGGCCTTGATCAAGAGGAGTTGGTGTTCTACCAAGGCCAACCTCTCCCCTTTCTTTCATCCCAAGCTGGCTTTGAACTCACAGAGATTTTCCCATATCTGCCCTGAGTGCTTGCATTACAGGTATAGTGCACTACTACATGTGGCTGGGTTTCATCCTTTAGGAGTCGTAGATGTGGCCATCTTGCTTTAGCCAAAGTTCAGTGAGGAAAGTGCTTTCCCCCTCAAAGACTTGCTCATGTGACTAGATGGCACAAACCCTTTCAGACCCAAATCAGAGGCCACTATTCGTGTCAAGTCACTGGGCTCACTGTGATTCTTTTATTTGGGATCTGACCCAGTGTTAACTGTCTTTTTATTTTGTCTCTGAGATCAACCCTTCATCATAGCTTCTTGAGGACCAAGACATTTCTCAGTCTTGTCTCCTTCCACAACTCACAACAGGCCTAGCATACACTAAATGTAACTTTGCTTGTTTTTGAGTGATTGGCAGGTAGGTAGTTTGGAGAATGGTGATTGTGTTTTCTTAATTCTCCATGAATTTTGAGACTATTAAAACTAGAAGCAAGTAGCTATGACTTTACATACAGAGTATGTCACATCAAGAACAAAGGGGCATGCTAAAACACTAGTGCATTTACAATGAAGTTAGTAACCATTGGGGCAGCATCCTTTCACCATTCGAAGAGCAGGGAACTTCATTATGTCATCCCATCCAGGACATGCTATCCCTGCATTGTGAATCTGGTGTCATTCAATTGAGACTTACAGTGCTTTTATTATAAGGGAGATTTCTGCAGGCATTTCTGAGACTGGGGAGAGCCAACTTCGTAAAACAATTAGTATTTGGAAGAAATGATTATGAAAGGGATGGGGTTTCATTGCTACTGAACCCAGGGAAGCATGAGCTGAAATGTTAACTAAAATCTGAACACTGTCAGTGCCTTTAGCATAGTCAGCATTTCTATTTGAATCATTTCTTCTTCATCCTGATGGAGGCTGTGTTGCTTAGTGGTTAAGGCCATGAGCTTTTGGGTCACATTGCTGGGTCCAGCTCCCAGCTTAACATCTCAGAGAAGGCATTTCTGCCAGCTAGGTGGCATTCACAGTTTCAGGAGATTCTAGCAGCACAGCATGGGGCATGCAGAACATCTTAGACCATTTAAACTCAGCAAAGTGGCACTGATTAAATGAGTTCTTCTAGCCCCAGACAGACACTTCCTCACCTCCCTTACGCAGACATGTTTAAACCCTGAGTGTTTTAATTCTTGCTAGTTCTCAATCTTTGAGGAGGACCATGTTTCGTTCCTCTCTAAATTCCATTCTGGGGCTTATAATAGGACTTGGTAGATTGAGGATGCTCCATAAATGTTTGCTATGTAAAATAAATGGGGTTGCCACCTAAGAAGGGACTCATAATTCTGCTGTTTCTTGATCTTGGTTTGTAAGGAAAGAGTTGCTGAGCTCATAAAGTGTGTTTAAAGTTACTGCATGGAGTTGAATGTGAGATTGTTTTGTAAAGACTATAGGCACTTTTAGATAACCTGACCTTTTAGTTAAGCCTCCAGTATTGAGTCTAGTGAAAAACCCAGTGGTGATCACTATGACAGAACACTTCAGGGAAAGTACATTTTGAAGGTTTGAAGGTTTGAAGGTTTGAAGGTTTGAAGCCTGGTGCCCATGTAGGGGTAAGAAGACAACCTTGGGTGCTCAGGGGACATCTACCTTTTAAATTTTAAGACAGGGTCTCTCCTTAGCTTGTAATGTGATCTCCTTAGATCATGTGATCTAAGTGGGCTCATTTGGGGACATTAGATATTCAGCTGTCTCTGCTTCCTGGGCTCTGGGGTTCCGAGTGTTCACCACACTTGGCTTCTGTTTGATGGGTTCTAGAGACTGAACTCAGGTCCTCATGCTTGCAAGGCAGTCACTCTATTAGCTGAACTCTCCAGTCCCTAGAGTAAGTCCTTATATTTCACTTAACATTTTAATAGCTAAACTGGCCCACATAAAGACCTGAAAACCTACTCACACTGCTGTCTTTCTACCTCTGAGATAATATAGTAGTATAGTAGCTACATTTCAGCAAAGAATGGCTTTGGCTGGTTGACTTGTCTCACAAATACACCTAGACATAAAAGAATAAGTAAAAGATATATTGCCATTGAAATAGAACCACAGGGCTTCCATTGTAAAGAACATTATTTGTGCATGAGAAGGCTACAGACACCAACATTTCGGATGACTGTCTCTTCCAGGGTGCTCTGGCTGCAGTTTGTACCTTTTTTCTTTCTCTCTCCCGTGGGCTCCTGAGAATGTCAGGGCATCTCTTCCCCAGGCAGCTGTCGACTTTCTCAATTTCTCCTGAATGCTAAATCCTGCAAGCTGCTGGGAATAAATAGCCATGCCTACTTCTTGGCTTGAGAACGTTCATTCACTGAATATTCCGTTTCACATTTACCGTTAGCAGATTTTCTTCCGAGTTTGAAAAGGTAGCCTTCCCAGCTCCTCAATGTCAGCTGCATCCCAGCTGTGTTTATTAAACAGAGACGTCAGGTTGTCTGCCCTTTTGTTTTCTGTCCCACTGTTTCTCCATCTGGCTTTTTACCCTGTATCCTAGTGAACATATCCATATTTTTACTGACAGTAGATTCTTTTCTTTCTTTTTTCTTTTTGTATTTTCCCTTGATGATAGCAGTTAACATTCCTTTCAAAGCTTACATTTCACCTCCATTCCCTTGTTCCCATTTCAACTATGTGAAGTTGGGCGGTTTGGTGCTGTTTTAGCAGCTTCTCACTCAGCTCTCATCCATTATGTCCTGCCGATGGTTTTGAATTCTTGGCAGACGCTTGGTGTACCACTAAGCATCCTGGAAGGAAGGGTTGTTAAGAATTGCAAGCACGGAGCAGAGCCTTCTAGAACAAAGAGGACATATCTGACTTCAAGAAGAATAAAATGGGATTTTGCAGTCACTTGCCAAGATTTCTCTGCCTTCCCAGGTGGAGGGAGAGCGGGGTCGGGGGAATATCCTTCGTACTGAGGAATAAAGGAGCCCAGCATACTCTGGATTGAATGTTTTGGATGGATGCAGAAACATCAAAAACTCTATAGTAGTTTCTGCTACTATTGATAATATGCCCAATTCTTTTTTTATTTTAAAGTTGCCCAACTAGAAGAATAAATCAAATTCTCTCTTTGTATACTACCCCCAAAGTCAACTTTGAATGTAGGTGAAGAAAAACATTTAAATTCATCTTTGCAGCCAAGAGGCTTGCATAAATATTTCAGAGACATTTAAAATATTTGTTAATTTATAGGTTTTCAGAATCTGTTTTTTTTTTTTTTTTTGAAAAATGTTGGTTATACGTGGTGCATTCTTTGTTACAAAAGAAGCTGGGAAAAAAAAAAGACTAAGTCCCTCTGATGGTGATGGTGGTGGTGGGTTGCATAGAAAACACTCAGTTATTTGCAAAGAATTGTGTGACTACTTCTATTACAGAATTTAAAAACTCTTAATTTAATCATGTATTTTGTGTGATTTTTTTACTTGTATAAATTGCATACAATTATAGTAATTTTTAGTGTAGTGCAGGGGTTGGGACTGATGACAAATGTCCTAGATTCAATCCTCACACTGTACTACCTCTTAGTCAGTTGATTTTTGGATAAAATATTTTACCTTTTTGGGCTTGTTTACTTTTCCTGAAAATGTGACTGATAATAGCACCTATTATATAAAACTATATAGAATTGTTTTTTTGGAATGAGGTCATTACCTCAGGCTTGGCTCTTAGAACCATATGCGGTACCTTAATTTTCATTAGCTATTAGCTATTAGCTATAGTTACCGTATCTGTCTACATGGGTCAGAGGGTCACATGGGTCAATGGGCAGTGGGCACATGTGTTGACCCAGACAAGCACAAGTCCACAAGTCCTGATCTGATTCAGGGAGCATTTGTTGAACACCAGCTGTGTGTTCAGTCCTGTGAGGCAGAGAGACACAGAGAGAAACTGAGCTCATAGGCTTCTGGGAAAATAACCAGGAAGTGAGAAAACCAAGAAATAGACCAAGAGGAAAATGTAGTCTTGGTGATTGAACAAAAATGTCTGGAGGGAGGGGGAGGGGAAATAGGGAGACAGGGAAGGGAGGGAGGAGATGAAAAAGAAGAGAGGAAGAAAGAAGGCAGAAAAGAGAAGAGGAAGGGAAAGGGGCAGGAAAGGGAGGGTAGAAGCAAAGGAAGGAAAATAGAAAAGATGAAAATAAAAAATGAATTAAGTTATTCTCAGGAATCAAAATCAGACAGAGATGCTGCCACAAAGATCCTGGGGTAATGATGAGTTCAAGAGCAGCCTCCGACGACTGCAATGAGTGAAAGCAAAGCGTGAGAGAGAAAACAATAGACAAATGTAGAAGAGGAAGACAGGAGGAAGAGAAGGAGGATGGGCAGAAAGGAAGGAGGAAGAAGGGAAGGACAGTGGTGCTCAGCTACCGATGGACTCTTGCTTGAATAGGCTTCTCTAGTTTAGGTTTAGAAGGATCTCTGACAGGTCTGCCATATTTCATAGTTCACAGCCCTAAGCACCACACGAGTGGGTAAAGGACTTTCTCTGCTTTAGCCTCCCCTGCAGAGGAGGGGTTCATACCTAGGGGAGAGGCAGGGTCCACAGTTCACACAAATTCCAATAGTAGAAGCATAGTAGGCTCTACCTTATCCTTCTATCTGTTCATTTGTAATATACCTTCTATATTGGTCAAACTCATTTTTCTCATATGCTTATTTAGGAACTTCTACTAGGTATGCTCAGCCTATGATTTATGGGCCACATCTGTCCCAGGATGGATATAAGTTCTTCCTGACTCATTTATAGATGACTGTGTTGTACCATAATCTCAGAGGGTTGGACATCCCTACTCAGAACTCAAATCTCCAGCATTCCTGTTCTTAAAAACGTGTCTTGAGAAAACTGATGCCGTCACATGAACGCTCACCCGCCAGCCAAGAAGACGCAGTCCAGTTATCTCCTGCCCATTTATCATCTAAAGGACTGTTGGGGAAGGGCTCCCCAGATGGCACTTGGTGAACAGAGAAGTCAGGTCCTTGTTTCCCATGTCAGAGTAGCATTCTCACTTTCTCCAGCATCTGCCCAGGCCAACAGGAGGCACTGGGTAGACATTTTGAAGTCATAATTAAGGTAAGATTTTCAGTGTGGGAGGTGGAAGTTAGGATTGGATAAGGACCATAGCAGAAGTTCAGGGCTATAGCAAAGTAAGGATGTTGGACCAAGAAGCTGAGAGGGTCAGCTTGCTAAACTAGCTTCCTATGGGATTCCTATGGGATAGCTGCTATGGTCTTCTGCCACACAGTAATATCTTTTGAACATCTGCTGTATCAATTTTGCCATTGCTTGAGGTTCAGTTGTCATTTTCTTGGTTCCCTCAGTCTCTAGTACTTGAGAACCAGACAGTAAATTAGTTCCAAAGCAGGCCTCTATCCTCACTTATTTGGGTATCATGTCCTAAATTTACAGTTCCCAGCATGGCCCTCTCCTCACTTATGGATAAGGAAACCCATTTACCTTGGAGCAAGTGTGCTTTGTCCAGACTGAGCTTGCTGCTTCCCAAATGAAAGTGTGATAGAGACCCATCCAACAGTGCATGCCCTGTATTCATGTCTCATTGCTCACAAGGTAGTCACACAGAGGCTGGCCCAGGGGCTTAGCAATGCTAATAGGAAGATGAATTACCAGTCCTCAGTCTAGTCAGCCTTGTTGTGTTTTATTAGAAGAAATAGTTATATAGAGAATCTGGGAGTGATCTGTGCTTATCCCTACTTCCCCTCCTGTATGTTTTTAAGTTCCTTCTCTACTTCCTTTGTTCTTAGCCCTGTTCCCTGTGGTTTGCCTCTTATTTTCAGAATGTGGTGTAATGCCTGGCATGGGCAGATTTTCAACCAATGTTTAAATGGCCACTTAACAATGATATATAAATGACCCCAGCAAGGGCAGAGCAGCACCCTGGTGAACTGGTGAGCCACTGGCTGGAGTCTAGGATACTCCATTGGCATGGTGAAAAAGCCACGGGACTAGCTTTGCTTATTTGTGTCCCTAAAGCTACACTTGTACCCAAGCTGAAGCTTGTGGACAGTTAAATCCAGTGCAGCCCTGCCTGGAAGAAACTTCCCAGAAGTATGTGGGCAGCCAGATATCTGATCACCTAGCCACTTCCAGTGGAAGATGAGATCCCAGAAACCCTCCTTTCCTATGACTTTAGAGGTTCTACAGAAAGCACACTACTTCCCAAGGGGATCGCTGACCTAGAGGTAGAATCACCATAGAAACTAGCATGCTGGCTTTTCTTTGAAATGACCTTTCTTCTTAAGGGTCTTGGGGAATCTCATGGAAGACTGTTTCTCATTCAAAGCCTTGATATTTGAAAGGATTCTGTTTAGGAGTTAGCATCTAAAGAATGAAAAATGTAAATATGTGGTGTAGATGGAGCTTGGGGGAGTTCACCCAAAATGTCTGCTAAGAAATAAAGCCAGGTCTGGACAATGGAGATCCTAGATCCAGGAAGGACAGAGTGATGGTTAGTGCTGCTGGAGAGTGTGCTTTAGGCTCTGCAGGTGATCAGAAGTCAGGCAGGGAGGAGAATATGAAGGGAAACTGAGGTCAGCAACAGCAGCACAGGCGAGGTAAAGGTAAATGGGTTTTCAAAATTAAGGCTGTTCTGTAAGTTGGATGCAGTGTGAAATGTATAAAATCACGAGAGTGGCAGAAAATGCACATTATATGGCAGGAACTCCCATGGCCTGTCTTGAAACATGGAACTTAGCATAAAAGAGAAGCTGCTGTGTGTTAGGGTTGGGGATGCCATTGGCATGTCATCGGTAGGGTGACTGGACTATAGTAATAGGCAGAGATAGCACTTAAGTTGGATTTGACAATAAACAAGCAGTCGACTTCTTCATTGGATCACCAGTCCTCACGACCCCATCTCCTGTGACCTCCTGGAACAACCTGTCAGCCTGGCATCTTCCTGAATGAGTGAGCAGGGAATGTAGGAAGCTTGCTCTGTGATCTCTCAGTTCAGCCTCCTTAACAAGCACAACTTCATTAGCAAAACATGTGTGAAATCTTCCATTTGGACACCATCAATGACAAAACAAAGTGATATAGCACAATCCACAAACAAGAGGTCAGAGTTTAAGTGAAATGTCACTAATGATTTTAAATGCATTTAAATTTATTCTGGAGGTAAGTAGTTCATACACTATGCATCTGAAAAGCCCAAAGTAATATTTAGCTTGAGAGCAGTAGCCATGTGGGGTGACCATGCCCCATGTATACATATAGATCCTTCCTCCTTCTGTGATTTTTTTAAGGGCTGAAGAGCCTCCATGTGTAGGTCTTCTCCTCCCCCTCGCACAATTGTTATTCCTTAAAAATTAAAATTATGGCAGAGATATGGTTCAGTCAGTAAAGTGCTTTCAATAGGACATATGGGAAGATCAGGGCTCAGTAGAGCATGCCTGTAACCTGGTGCTGGTGGAAGGGCAGCAGAGCCAAGTGGATCCCTGGAAGCTCTTTGGCTGGATCAGTTCAGTGAGAGACCCTGTCTCAAAAAGTAAAGGTGGTATGTGATCAGGGGAAAGCACCTGACATTGCTCATGTGCACATCAAAAAGTGCATATGTAATGTCCCTCCCCCCACATACCTGCACCCACACAGTCCTCTCACTGGAGAAAAGGAGTTAACCTGAGTCTTTTGGGCTATATAAATGAGGCCCTCAATTTGTTTTCAAGTATTCTGCTCTTATACTGCTTCAATCTGAGGGAAGATGAAGTGGGGGCTGGTGCAGACCACTCAAGACTCTGTGACATAGTGTGGTGCTGAAGACATTTGGTCTTGAGTCTATCTTCCCCTAAAGAAGAGCCAACAACCCTCAACCCTCATTTCCCCCAGCACACCTCCATACTCCTCAGCACACCCCTATATCCCCAACACACCCCCATATCCCCAACATCCCCACATACCCCCCAGAACACCTTCATTTTACCTCAGCACACAACCATATTCCCCAACACACCCTCATATCCTTCAGCACCCCCCATTTCCTCCAGCATACCCTCATTTCCCCCAGCACATACCCCTATTCCCCAACACACTCCATACCCCCAACACACCTTCATTTCCCTTAGCACTCAGCCATATTTCCAAACACACCTCCATATCCCCCAATATACCCCATATCCTCCAGCACACCCCCACTTCCCCCAGCACACAATCATACCCCCAGCATACCCCATATTACCTAGCACACCCCCATATCCTCAGCACACCCCCCATTTCTCCAAGCACACTCCTGTTTCCCCTCAACATATCCCCACCTCCCCCCATCACACCCCCATAGCCCCAACATGCCTGAAGAAACCACTAGTAAGCACTGGTTCCTGGGTTCTTGAACAAACATGGAGTTGAGAGCCTCTGAAGTGTTAAGTGCCCAGATTGGAGTATGTCAGCTGGGCCACCGAGCCCCCACGTCTTAGTAGCACAACTCTTTGCAAATAAACAAAGCTTTGGGTTCACGGGGAAATGCAGCTTATGCAGCTCTTAGGGCTGCTCAAAGGGCCTCTGTTCCCTCTCCACACTAATGTGTTTCATGAGAAGACCAAGGTTATTTTACTGCCCCAGGGTGCCTGGACACTTTCCTTTGGTCCCCTCAGATCTGTGGGATGAAAGTGGGATGGAGAGGAGAAGAATTCCCTTTGCTGTCTTAGGTTTCTGTTCTCTAGGAAAACATGTTACGTTTCCTAAGATCAGATACTCAACCGTTTATTTTTAGCTTTGGTGGCTGTATTAGTTTTCCTCCCCCAGTCCTCATTTTTTTTTTCCAAAGGAATCCTTTACCTCTGCTGCTTCCTGTTTGAGATCTTTACATGAGATCAACTTTAGTCTAAAATTCAGGTAGTATCGCAGGCTGAACGCATATTCCTCCTGTTTGAAGAAATAATGGGCCCAAGTATTTCCTACTTTCACAGGCAAAAGGCAAAGAAGAAGGTGCTTCTTGAATAGCCTACACTGTGCTGGGGTGTGGACTGGAGGGCCAAGTCCTACCTCACTCATTTCAAGTGTACGACGGGTGGGTTCAGCAAATCTTAGTAGATTTCCTTCCTTCCTTCCTCTCAAAGCTTTTGTTCATGTGCTTTTGACTCTCAGTTTGACTGGTTGCTTTCTTAAATTTGGAAATTTGCTCTCCGAACATGGATTGTATTGATTTGTATTTGAAATGTATTGGTTCTCTGCTGTTCACTAACCCTGTGTGTTAGCGAACCTAATGTTCTTTCCTTGTTACTTTGACTACAGATACTATGAATCAAACAAAAGACTTGGAGATTCAGAGAGCTTAAAAATTATCTACTCAAGGTCATGCAGAGAACAGACACAGACTCAGATTCACAACCAGAGCATGACTTAAAGTCCTGTGCATCTTACTTATTGGTAAAATTATTATGTGACTTCCAAACAAACAAACACACTTACATAATTGTTTTTTTTACCATTAAGGGTACAAGAATCCTTAGCTTAATTCAAATTGCACACATCTAGAAAAGGGAGAACTGTCTGGAAGACTTCATTTTCTAATGTGAAGAGTAGCCAAAGTTGCGTGGCTTTAAGATCTATCTCAACCCCGCTCTTCTACAATAAAAGGGTCTTTGTTACAATCAGTAAAAATATAGTTTAGAAGTATAACTGATTTGATACTAATAGCTACCTATAGTCTAAATGTTAATATGACTGAAAAAGAATATGTAAAAGTAATATGTTTTCAACATATTCACATAAAAAAACAATAGTCAACTTAATTCGGTGCCAAGTTTAAATGTTTTCAATGAATAAAGTCAGGACAATTACAACCATGAATGCCTTTAATAAAATGCAGGCTGGGGAAATGACTCAACAGCTAAAGATCTTGTCATAAAAGTATAAAGACGTGAATTCAAGTCCCCAGAACCCATGTAATGCTGGGTGCACATCTGTGATCTCAGAACACCCACAGGGAGGCGAAAGGTGGAGGCAGGAGAGTCTGTGACTGCTCAGAGGCTAACCTGGCATAGGGAAGAGCAAGCAAGAGACCTGTCTCAGATAAGGTGGAAGGCAAAGACAGCCAGAGTTTGTTTTCTGACCTCCATAGGTGCAGCATGGCCTGTACCCTGTACTCACACATACAAACAGGCCTATGTGTACATATGCACTCAGCATGCCTATACACACAAGATAAAAATAAATGATCAGTTTAAAAACACATGTAGGTAGATGTTCATTGCCAGCCTGAGCTGTCTGCTGGTTCTTGGAAGGCACAGTCAGGAGGCCTGGCTATAGAAAGGGCTGCAGGCCTGTGAGTATCTATGGAGGAGTGACATGCTGGGGTGGCCATGAGTAGCCGCAGGTGACAGGAGCTGTCTCAGGCAGAGTATCCGGTGTCACCTCCCAGTACAGATTTTGTTTGATGGAAGGGAGACATTGCAGTCATATTTACAACATTCTTACTCATCAGGGAACTGAAAATCAAAACTACATCGGGATTCTGCTTACCTCAGTCAGAATGCTGTCTTCAAGAAAACAAAGAGGGTGGAGAGATGACAGTTCAGCAGTCAAGAGTACTGGCATCTCTACCAGATTTCGTTCCCAGACACACATGGAAGCTCACAACTGTCTCTAACTCCAGCTCCAGGTGATCTGACATCCTTACACAGACATACATGCAGGCAAAACACCAGAGCATGTGAAGTAACAATTAATTGAATAAAAAAATAAGAATGTCAGTTTTGCAAAAAAAAGGAAACAACAAATTCTGGTAAGGATGTGGAGCAAGAAAAACCGCTCATCACTGTTGCTGGGAATAAGAGGTAGTTCAGCCTCTGTGTAAATTGGTATGGAAATTCCTCAAAATCTGAAAACAGATCTACTGTATGTTGCAGCCAAACCATCCTTGGTAACGCCCAAGCGATCTAAGCATAACACAGAGACACTTGTGCACTGTAACTGCCCCGGCACATTTGTTCACCAAGCTGAGGCACTGACACGGGCAATGCAGCATCTAGAAACAGTGGAGTAGTAGTCACTCACAGAAAATAGAGTCTTGCCATTTGTGTGGGGATGGGGGTAGGTGGAATGGGGCCAGAGACCACCATAGCTTCTGAAAAACAAATAGTGCACATATTCTCTCACACGCAAAGTCTAAATCCAGAGCTACGAGGTAGACATGGAGGGAGGACTATTTGAGAGAAGAGGAACCAAGGGGCATGCTGAAGGGGCAGTGGAGCAGTAGTGAGGGGAGGGCAGTGTGTGTGTGTGTGTGTGTGTGTGTGTGTGTGTGTGTGTGTGTGAATACCAAAGGGCATGCTGAAGGAGCAATAGTGAGAAGGCTCTGTGTGTGTGTGTGTGTGTGTGTGTGTGTGTGTGTGTGTGTGTGTGAATACCAAGGGACATGCTGAAGGGGCAATAATGAGGAGAGGGCAGTGTGTGTGTGTGTGTGTGTGTGTGTGTATACCAAAGGGCATGCTGAAGGGGCAGTAGTGAGAAGGCTGTGTGTGTGTGTGTGAATACCTCTGAGGAAAGCTATTAATTTTTACAAAGCATATATCTTATAGAAAAAGTTCCCAAAAACTCTGGTAAAATGTAAGTTTACCCACAGTCCCATTTTCCTGAGGAAGCTAAAGTTCCCTGACCTGAGGTTCCCCTTCACCCGTTGAATGCTCTTACTGAAGTCTGAGGCCCGAAGCATGCTTGCTTTCAGTCATGTTTCCACACTGTACACTCTTCTCAGGAAGTGTGTACTATTCCTGAGAGTACTATAGTAAAGTCTTTATGATGGCTTATAGTGCTAGAAAGTCATTAAATCAATTTTTTTAAAAGGGTAAACACAATGTGTATATTCGTGTGTGTGTTTTGGGGAGAGGTTGTTAATATTCTTTTCTAGTGGAAGCTTCATTTCTGAAGTTTGTGGTTAAAAAACAAAACAACAGCAACAACAACTAATGCCTCTCAGCCAGCTCGCTACTATAAACACAGCCTTCAGGAGCCTAAGCAGTACAAAGAAGGAGGAAGCAGGAGACCTGCTTTATTGGCAAGAATCACGAATGAGTTGCTGGATCTGCCAAGGTCCCACATCATGAAAGCCCACATTAGGAACTGAGAAAGGTTGGCACACTGCTCAGCTGCTGTTTAAAACCTATAGTCACTTTCAAAAAGCATCCACTACTTTTCTTTCAGAAACTGTTAGGTAAACTTTCCAGAGACTTTGAAATGAAAATTGCTTCCATAAAACATCTCTCTCTGTGTCTGTGTCTCTGTCTTTGTTTCTGTCTGTCTGTCTCTGTATGAAAGGTGGGTGGGGGTAAAGGGACATCTCTGGGCGAAAGTTCCTTAAAATCTCTCTAAAAGAAAGCAAGCTTTCATGTTGAAGACTCTGATGCATCACTGTGAAATCTCTTCTCAGACCTTGTGTGAAGAAGGCTCTAGAAGAACTCTGAGAGCCGGCTACTGAGCAGTCTGTAGTCTGTATGCCTGCATGTCTACTATTTAGACTTGTTAACAGTTATTAACTTCCATTCATCAATGTGGGCAAACCAAATATTTCAGTAGCAACTTCATTATTTAATTGCAATAAATGGAGGGCATTTACACAAGGGTCCCCATGTGTTCATACACATGTGTACCATACCACACACATATGCACACACACAGATGTGCAGATCCCCTTTCCCCCACCCTCGTCAGATCCACCTATGGTCTGGGAGGATAAGATTTTTATCAGGTTATGGAGTGATGCTTAACATTAGTTTCTCATGTTAGGCATGTTCTTTGACATATGTTTCCCCCCTGCCAACTCTCTTGGATTTTTTTTTATTCCATCTTTTACAGGACAGCTTTGACTCTGCACTAAACCACGCCACTAACACGTTACTTAATCTAACCAGCACATTGTAAAATTTTACACATGCGCTCATCCAGATAATTACACAATTAATTTTCACTTAGCTCAGCTGAAACGGGGATAATGAAATTTCCACTGGTGTACTGTTACGTCCAGGGGCCAAGGGTCAGTTTCCTGTTTGGATAAGGGTGAGTTTAAAGAGGGTTTCTGACGGTCTCCTGACTTCAACTGGTTCTCAAAACATCGCAATGGAATTTCAATTTACAGCTCAGTCCAATGAAAGGAGCAGATGTCGGGAGTGTGCCACCAGCGTACGGGGCTGCCTTCCATACAGGTGTGCAAAGAAAACCATCGACTCTCACTTCAAACCTCACTTTTCTACCTTCTAGCCAACAGTACAAACAAAACAAAATAAAACCAACCAACCAAACAAAAGAACTGGCTGGCAGATGCTAGAGTTCATTTTTTTTTCCAAAAGATTTAGACATCTGTTCACCCGTGATATCATCCAAAAGGTCAAAGTTTCCACAGCCTTTAATTCAGGAAGAAAACAGTAGATTTCTCTTGTTGTCCTTGAATCTTGCAGTTACTTCAAATCCTGGGCTTGTGGAGTTTCTTCATTCCAACATCTAGGTTTTCTGGATGTTAAAAGCAGAGACATTTTACTGAAATTAACCAGATCTTAATATTTTATTGATAGTTCTTTGGCTTTGCCATAGTCTTAAGGATTAAATGTGTTTTGGGGACTGGTGGGGTACTCACTTTCAGACAAGCTGGATGACTGGAGTTTGATCCTTGGGACTTACATGGTGACAGGATGGACTCCTGAAAGTTGTGTCCTGCTGTACATGCATACACAAAATCTCCACAAAAATACATAAGACGCTTGAAAATGTTTTAGCATCAACACTCAGCATTTATAATCGGTGAAAGGTGTCCAGTAAAAATTATGGATATCTTGAGTCATTCTTTTTTTTGTCTTTTTTTTTTTAATCCACCAGACAATCCCACTCAAACTACATGGGTCTGAAAGTGGAAGGAACTGTGTTCTAACACTGGCCAACTTGTGTTAAAGCACTGTGCATATCAAAGACTTATCATCTGGAGGGTCACAAAATGCCTGCCCAGAGTCACTTGTGTCACTTTAACAAAACCTCACTGGGTTTTCTCTGTTTGAATGATAATTCCTGCTTCAGTTAACATGAGGGTTGTAAGTTGCTTTGAAAGCAAAATCCAAAAGCCTTGAACATGGGATATGAAGGAAGAACTCATACAGAACTTACTGCAGATGGGCAGTAAGTTACTGAAGGGAACCACAGAACCTGTAGCATGTCCCATTTCTAGTTATACTGGTTTTGTCATCTAATAAAAATTTAAACCCATGTACAAAAAGAGTCTAGGAAAAAGGTTGTAGATTTTAGTAGCATAATTTTAATGAGAAGTTTCTTTGAAGATAAATGAATTCCAGGCATATCTGAAATAATTGAAATTATTTGAATTGAAAGAAGAATGTTCAATCCACAAGGGTCTTGTGATGGCTATTCTTGGTTGGCAACTTGACCATGTAGAATTAGCTGAAACTCAGGAGGCTGGATATACCTGTTAGGAAGATTTTTTTTTCTTATTAATTCATTTGAAGTAGGAAGATTCACTTTTAATCTGGATCTTTTGGTTGGGAAGGTCCATTTTAAATGTGGGGCATGCCTTCTGCAGGCAGCATATATAATGGACATGGAAGAAGGAAGCTTGTTCTCTCTCTGCATGCTCTTGCCTCACAGACAGGTCTATTCCTTTATTATCATTAGAGACTTCTTGGAAATTCTGGTGTCTAATGAAGATCAGCTGAGATATCCAGCTTAATGGATTGAATAAGTACTGGATTCTTGGATCTTCCATTGCTAGACAGCTATTGTTGAACTAGCTAGACCACAGCTTGTGGTCTATAGATGGAGATTCTATATAGATGGAGATTAATTCTGCAGCTCAGTTCCTCTAGAGAACCCTGACACATACATCTTTCATTATAAGGTGGTAATCTAGAACCCACTTTTCCAGTGATACAACAGGCACGCTCTTCCTTTGTGTCTTCTGTCTCTGTCCTCTCTGTGTCTGGAATGCTCATTCTTTAGACAGTTCCAACACAAACACCCTGCTTTTCCAAGTGTCACCTGCCTTTGCAGTGAAGTCTTCCTGAGCATCCTGACATGAAATCACAAATCACAAATACTAACCTCACCTGGTCCTAATTCTTCCAGGTAACTTCCTCTTGCATGACCAACTTTATCTTCTTCTTAGCACTTCTTATAGTCAGGCAGCCTGTTCGATGTACATATTGATTATCTAGCCATTGTTTATTCTCCTCCAAAGAGAAGTGGCTTTGGGATTGCAGAGATCTTTTTGCTTTGCTTGTTTTCTGATCTCAGCTATGGTGATGTCTAAGGGGCCCTAGGAGAATACATGCTCAAAGATTGCATGGCTGAAGAGGTTCTCAAAGATTATGTTCCAGGCCTCAGTTTTTGTTTACTGTAAACACACACACACACACACACCTCAAAAGGTGAGAGAAGCTCACTGTTTATAATGGAGTGATGGATGAGTGAGTGAAAACAAGTCTTTTACAGGCTAGAAATGCAGAGCATTCTAAGAAGACATGTTACTATTACTGTGAGTAACTGAGTAACAACGTCAGGAAACATTATAATAGAAAATAGAAATAGAATAGAACTCTATTGAGAGATAAATTAAGAAATAGATATAAATAGACAATGGACACAAATCTATGTGGTTGATTTATTTACTCTATTTTGAACCAATCACTAACTTAGTTTGTACTCACAGATTTTTTTCTCTCTTCATTTTGCAAACATTCAGGGCAATTGAATACATGTTCAACATGTGTCTCTGCTGTGACAAAGACCATGCATACTGAGGCTGTTCATCTTGTGTCTGAGCCATACTTGAATAGGGGGTACTTTAGCATGAATTATTAAACAGATACAACATATTTCCATATATTTACAAGAAGTATATTATATATCTTCATTGAGTTTAAAGTGTGCACAAAATCAGAGTGAACACATTTCTGGAAAGGAGTCAGATTTGTGACTGTTTTTTTTTTCCTTTTGGTAGAAAAAGCTTTTTCTTCTACTGATCTTGAAGCATCCTTTGGATTTGCATGATACTTTTAGGCTCTTGGTGAACATGTTACAGGAAGATTGTAAGATCTGGTAGGCTTTAATTTGGAGATAAAGAGGATTTTTATACTTTCTTTTTTGTATATGTACAGAATACACATGTGTCACAGGTCACATTTTAAAACAAAACAAACAACATATTGTTGCTTGTAAGTTCTTCCTGATTTATAACATTGTTTTTTTTCCCCTAGAAATTCAGTTGTGTAACACCAATTTGAAATAAAAATCAAAAAAGGAAATAAGTGATCACTTTGATGTCTGGGCCACATGCCACCATGGCTCCATGCTTGAGTGCTTAGCATTTTATTGCAATGCCACCTTTCCAGGGAAGTTCAGGTCAAGCTTGAGTTTAGCCAGCTCAGTAGTGAGGAAGTACAGAGGCCAATAAAAGCCATCTCTCCCATTAGACCATGACTGCTTGCACTTCTGTATAACTACTAGCTTTTTCTCCCACCAACACCTACACCCTAGGAGATATACACATCTATATCTGCTGAGTTCATTCTTGTTTTCATTGACAAGGTAAGTCCAGCCAGACTCAACCTTCACGTGTTGCCTAGTCTCTCTCCCATAGCTCCTTACTTTATAGCCAGCCCCTGACAAGATCTGTCCAGAAACTTTCCAACTATTCAACAACTCCACTTTTCTCAATTAGAGTCCAGAGTGCCAATAGCCTTCTTTCTCTAAGCTCTCTGAATTTTTCTGAGATCACACATTCAGTCTCCACTGATAACATACAGCTAGCTCTTTAGGGGATTTAGACAAGGTGGGGAATATCATAGGATCTCTGCTCTTTATATGCCACTGAAAACTCAGTGATGGGTTTGCAATGCCCCTGGCCTTTATCTGTCACTTCTTAATGGAACCACTACATTGCTTCCATATGCTTGTTTGTTACACTTCCCCCAGTTCATTTTCTATGCCCTGTGACTGAGTATACAATGGCTTTGTGTGGAAATCAGGCTGGGCCCTGACCTAAATTACCCCACATCATTTAAAATGGTCACCCCATCCCTGGAATATACTTTACCCTGAAAGACTCCATTTTATTATCAGCTTTGGATTCCATTTTCAGTTTGGAGGATGACTCTGTACACTATTGGGCATAGGAATGGTACAGTCTGTCTAACACTGCTAATGTGACACGGACTGATAAGTGACTTCTTCCTGGGAGTAGAAAGGGAGCCACCTTATAGATTTATTCCAATGAACTTGGTGGGAATCTAGGAGCACTTGGATATAAGAAGGTCATATAAAAGAAACCAAGCCCAAGATCTTATCAGACATGTCAGGTGAACACATCAGAGGCAAGGGTGTAAAAATCCTTTCCTCGCTTTCAGTACTCAGTGTGTGTATGTGTAAAGGGTCAGACAGGCAGAAAACGCCAGTGACGTTGGGTGTTCAGCATGACTTGATCTCCATTGTTGCCATGACTTACTTGATTGTTACCTATTGGTCTCTTTTTTTTTCTCACCTGTACCCATTGTTCATCCTTCTGTCTGATTGTTCAAATAGCTCTGGGCCTACCCTTTTACCTCCGCAGCTGGATTAAATTGTGTAGTTCGTGAAGGAGCAACTGTCACGGGCCAGTCAGTGAAGTAGCAACAGCAGTAGCAGCAGCAACAGCTCCACAGGGGCCTCCAGCTGGTCAGGTGGTTCACCTCTCAGACCCCTTTTCATTTCTCTCAGTTTCCTAGGCTCCTTTGATACTTATCTCCTCCCTAATCTTTCCAGACATTCTGTATGAGATAGATCGATGGATGATAGATGATTATATAGATAATAGGTAGATATATAATAGATAGAGATGAATAGATAGGTAGATAGATAGATTTACTGTGTGATGTGGGATATTATGTGAGAATTACTATCAATGATTAAGTTTAGAATAAAAGAACCAGACTTTGCCTTAGTCAGGGTTATGAAAGATATAGTGGTTATCTAGCAAATATCGTACCGATCACTGAAACCATGAATTTACTGTTACTCAATACATTCTGACACTGTGAAAAGACACAAATGTTTTCATCTGTTTTTGACTTAATGTGCTCATAATACTTTCAATGGAATATTTCACTGAAAGCTTCCACATTGGTTACCTGGCCCTCTGTATCTAATATGGCACCATTGCTACTCATAAAAAGAAATCTATTGAATCAAATTGTGGTATCCCTGGGTTTTTGACTTTCAATATTTTTTCTCTTTAGGATAAGAAAGAAATTAAATTCCCTGTTCTCCTTTAATCAAAGATAATAATAAATTACAAAACAACTACCTGAAAATCTTCATGTATTAAAACATCAATAGTGGACTCAAAAATCTATGTATAATTAGAACGTCCTCTATTCTTTAATTCTTTTGCACACATATTTTCTTAAATATGTTAATAGAACCTGCGTCCATAGAATGTTATTTACATATGTATGATTTCAGGGATGACCACTTGGTATTGGATGACCAACTTGGGGCTTCCCCCGTGTAGAAGACTATTTCTGTTTTCAACATTACTTAGTTATCTGCAGTGCTTTGGTGAGGAGATTGCCTCCTCCCATGTTATCACATCTATTAGTGCCATCCTTGTTTCCGTCTGCTTTAATTGATGTATTGATGAGACTCCATGGGTTAAGTTTCTCTGACATTTCTAAGAGCGTCAGTCTCATAGAAAACTTCTTCCTCTAGCTTTTATACTTTTCTCCCGACCATCTTCTTCTATGATCCATGAGCCTTTGGTAAAATAATTTTGTTGTGTATTTATCAGCTGGGTCTGGGTCATGGTCACTTGTTCTCTAACATTTGTTTTTCTGTATGGTCACCATCTGTTCCAAGTGGATGTTTCCTTGATGAGGGATAAGACCTATATTCATCTGTGGGTCTAAGAATAAATATTTAGAATGGGATTCAAGATGATCTTAAATCATGACTGCACTAGCCATGGGTAGTTGGCTAGCTTTCCAGTGACAAGAATATGTATACAGAGACTTAGATATATTTAAACAATAGATCATATGAATATTTTGTTTTTTTTAAACAACTTCGCCATTATTTTACCATTCTTCCTACTTCTGTGTTCATCTTCCCTTGTCCATCCCAAGTTAAAGCCTCTCCCACATTTCCCCCATGTCCCCCCCCACCCAGATCACATGCACTCTTCTCTCTGTCTATCTGTCTCTGTCTCTCTGTCTCTTTGTCTCTCTATCTTTCTGTCTCTGTGTGTCTCTCTCTCCAGCAGAACAGTGTCTGGTTTGTATTTGTCCTACATCTTCATTGTGTACATGTGTTTGTGGAAGGTCATTTAGGTCGCTCTCATTTCCTAGCTATTGTAACAGAGCAGCAATGCATATGGTTGGAGTTGGAAGTCAAGTCCTTTAGGATATTACTGGTATGGCTAAGTTGCATGGTAGATTTATTTTCAGTTTTTTGAGGATTCTTTGCACTAATTTCCAGGATGGCTGTTCCAGTTTGCAATTCCACCAACAATAGAAGAGGGCTCCCTTTTCCCCACATCCTCTGTAGCATGTGTCGTCTGTTGTGTTATTGATCTTTGCCATTCTGACTGGTGTAAGATTAAATCGTAAAGTTGTTCAGATTTGTATTTCCCTAATTGCTAGGGAATACTGATCATTTCTTGATATAATTCTTACCAGATCCCATCTCTATTTTAATGGGTTGTTTGTTTTTATGACTGTTTTGAAATTTTTCATATTCTGGATATTAATCCTCTGACGGATGTGTAGCTGGAAAAGATTCTCTCCTGTTCTGTGGGCTTCCTTGTCCCTCAGCTGGTTGTCTCACTAGCTGTACACAAGCTTTTCAGTTCCATGAGGCAAAGTTGTTGTGATTTAAAAGTAGAAATCACAGCCATATATTATAAATTGGCTAGTATGTGCTGAAACAGTTTAAAACAGTGAAGTAAGGCAGAAGTATTGATTATGGGTATAACTAATCCTGAATACCATATTAGGATCTACATAGCTAAGCCTTTCTGGTGAGAGAATGCAGGACATTCCAAGAGCCATTGTAGGAACCATTGCATTAATTGCAATCATTGTATTAATGATTAATGACTTAGTGGTGTGGTATTTGTACAGAACCACTTCATTTAACGGTCCCTCATTTGACTTTCCTGCACGCTTGCTCTTGTGCTCAGCACTACCTTTCTCACTAGGTGGAGATAGGTAAACTAGAGCTAGTTTTTGTTCTTTAGTTGGCTTTTGGCTTTTGGCTAATTCAACATTATTTATTTTTCTCATACTTGCTTTATGCTGTTCAATATGTTTCATGGGTTTGAAAAGTCACTATTTTAGATATTCTGGTGTAATGTCTTCATGTTGTTATGTTTTCAGATAGATAGTTTCAGATAGATAGCTTCAGATAGATATGTGTTCAGATAGATAGTTTGTCCTGGCTTTTAATAAATGAACACGTGAAATTTATTAAATTCTATGTTTTCTATGTATTCTATGGTATTCTATGTTTTGTTCCACAGCCCTCCAAGGTTTTCAGGATTTATGAATGACGCTGAAACAAAATCACCACAATTCTATGCAAATTCATTCTTTATAACAAGTTATAAAATTAAAGGAAAAAAATCAGTTTTACATCTATTTCTTTTCAAACCTGGGGTTAAATGCTCAAAATTCTTTTCATCTTTGACGCTCAAGTAATTCTATCAGTTAAATTTTCTGAATAGAAATTCCCAACAAGAGACTCCATAAGACAGAGCAATAATTAACCTCACAGGGACCAGTGCTCTTGCTTTTTAGGAATAAAACCTTCACAAACCCTTTTCTACCTCTCTTCTACAAAAAGGAGGTCTTTCACATTTCAAATATTGTTTTTGTGCTGCAGCTACACATGGCAAATTAATTTGGCTTTTATAATGAGGTGGAATGTTTCAAACCTAAATTAACACCTTTGGCTTTACTCTGTGAGAAGACCTCCTCATTACTCTCTGCTAACTTAATGGCCCTGCTATTCTATGAACCAAAATAGTTAATGTAACCTGACATTTATGACTTCCACATAATATCAACTGCTAAAGTTTGAAAAAAGGTTTCTGTTCAGGAAAAAAAAAAACAACCTCAAACTAATAAGCATGCACTCAATATTAAAATCGGGTCAGAGATCCTTTCCACTTTCATTATATATAATTTATGCCACTTGAATGTAGTTTAATAAGGTCATAAAAATGCCAGTTGTGGTATCTCATAATACTTTTTATAAACTGGTTTTACAGTCTCTCCTTTGTTCCAAAGTTCAAAGTGACAATTGAAAGGCACAGGTTGCTTTGGGGTTCTTGAAGTTTCTCCTCTAAAAGGAGTGGATGATCAATCTATAAATTATGCACATACATATAAAATATTATGTAATATCTACTTAGGGTTAGGAGGAAAACTATGATCTTTACTTAATATATATTTTTTCAAATGTAAAACCATTGTCCCAAATCTTGGAAATAACTGAAAGACATTTCTTTCTTTCACATACATTACATTTATTTTGATGTTTTTCAACTAAGAGGGAAAAAAACCAACATTCAAGAGAAATTAGTTTTATATTATTCTTGTGGCCCTATATATTTGTTCAGATGAAATGAAAGGTTTCCAACACTTCCTTTTCACTTGCTCACCTTAAGACAATACTTCAAGTTAGTCTCACAATGATGGCATTGTCAGCTCTCCATGACTTCATTCACTCACTGACCACTGCCTGACTTCCTGGCTGAGGTAAATAGGGCTTTGCAAGCACTTCCCTGAAGTCATTTCAGAGAAGATAAATTAAATAATGATTGCAATGTAATATTGTGATCGTGCTAAAATATTTCCTTCAGGTCTCAACTTTGAGCACAAGTTTCCAATCATATATAATTTTTCATTTGCTAGCTCAAACTTTTGGTTTTATTAAATTCTACAGCTGTGCTCAGTATTTATGCATTTGGTGACCAACCTTGATATATTATAAGAATACAGAGCCAAGGCACTTATATAAGAGCTCAGAAAGTTTTAAGAACCATGGATATTTGACAGGATTTGCTTAAAACACCAACTAAACCATAGCGTGAGTGCCTCAGTTTATGAGCCAATATGAAAATTGGTATTTGTGATGCTTGTTCATAGATGTATTTCTATTGTCAGTTAAAATAATTAGGAAGACTCCTAGTCAGTGATCAACTACCGCACACAGATGTTACTGAATTGGTCTTTGGCGAGAATTCCTTAATTGCTATCTCATTCTATTCACAAGAACAGCAACAACAAAAGAACCCAGTATTGCACTGCTTTTGTGTGGGGGTGGCGGGTAGCATGAGCTACTGTCAATTACCTGAGTTCTGACACTTAACAGGATGTATGATCTCGGGCATGTTCCTTACACTGAGGTTTGTTTTTTTTTTTCCAATTTTTTTATTAGATATTTTCTTCATTTACATTTCAAATGCTATCCTGAAAGTCCCCTATACCCTTCCCCCGCCCTGCTCCCCTACCCACCCACTCCCGCTTCTTGGCCCTTGCATTCCCCTATACTGGGGCATATAAAGTTTGCAAGACCAAGGGGTCTCTTTTCCCAATGATGGCCGACTAGGCCATCTTCTGCTACATATGCAGCTAGAGATATGAGCTCTGGGGGTAATGGTTAGTTCATATTGTTGTTCCACCTATAGGGTTGCTGAACCCTTCAGCTCCTTGGGTACTTTCTCTAGCTCCTCCATTAGGGGCCCTGTGTTCCATCCAATAGATGACTGTGAGTATCCACTTCTGTATTTGCCAGGCACTGGCATAGCCTCACCAGAGACAGCTATACCAGGGTCCTTTAAGCAAAATCTTGCTGGCATATGCAATAGTGTCTGCGTTTGGTGGCTGATTATGGAATGGACCCCCAGGTGGGGTAGTCTCTAGATGGTCTATCCTTTCATCTTAGCTCCAACCTTTGTCTCTGTAACTCCTTCCATAGGTGTTTTGTCCCCTGTTCTAAGGAGGAATGAAGTATCCACACTTTGGTCTTCCCTTTTCTTGATTTTCTTGTGTTTTGCAAATTTACACTGAGTTTTTATCTTCCCACCTGGGTAATAAGAATATGGCATCCAGAAAAATTAAAGCCAAAAAAAGATAGAATGAAAACTAGAATCTATAGCATAAAAATAAGTGACACAATTATTAGAGAGACATGCTTGTGCCATCTGAAGCCATGGAGGAAGTTAATTTCTTTTTTCTGGAGTGTTCAATAAAGATCCTGGCTTCTCCAGTCAGGTACTACTATCTATTGGATATACTGATGCTAGAACACACCTGGACCATTAGCGCCAAGGTTACTGGAGGTAATTATCAGGAAATTATCAGAAAATGGGGACAGTGGGGAAGAAATGTTGTCTGGGCAAGGCGGTAACAATCATAGGAGAAGTCACTCCCTGGTAGCTCCCTGGTAAGATCAAACTATAAACAGTACATATGACTGGATATAAGAATGTATCTCTCTGTCTCTCTCTCTGTCTCTGTCTCTCTTTCTCTCTCTCTCTTACACACACACACACACACACACGCATGCACGCACGCACGCACGCACGCACGCACGCACGCACGCACGCACGCATCTTTGATTTGTAGCCATTGCCCTTCAGGTGGCACTGAAGGACACAATCCCAATGTGTTGTATCTGAAAGACAAAAAAACATACTGTTCCTAATTTCCTGTAAATGTTTGATAGGTAAGATCTTTTTGACTTACAGTAGTCAGCTGGTTTCCTGGTAGGAAGTGAAAAAGAAACTTAGTGTATATCCATGAGCTAACACATATTGAATTATGAGATGGAGCCAATCCTAAGTTACATAGAATACAAGTTAAGATTGAAATAGAAACCACTTGCAAACGGCATGGCTGGAAGGGAAATTTCACTTCCTTCAACTGTTCTATATCATTTCAAACATGGCTTTCTTCTTTTTGTAATAATCTCTATACTTGAAGGGATCACAGTACTCAGTATTTTGTTTTTTCATTTCCATTCTTCCCCACATCTCTCACCATAACTCTTCTGATACAGGAATGGGGAATGGCATGGGGAGGATATTATGATTTTGTGAGCAAAACTCATACTTTCCCTGTATCTCCAACATTCCCTGCCCCGTGATGCTAAATGGCATCTCCTTTCACACAGCAGTTTATCCAAGAACCCATGGTTACGTTTTATCCTTACCCCTTCTAACAGATGGGAACCTGGGATTGATCCAACCCAGTGCCACTCAGCTGGTGTCTCAGTCTTAGCCTTAGGAAGCCCTGTGCATGTGAGTCTAGCATTACACAACCGTGATGGTTTGGTAGGCATCATTCCCAGAACGGTTTTCAGAGATTATGCTCAGAGGTAGAAGATCATTTACTAAGGCTCAACGATGGCAGCAATATTAGAGGCTTTTTCCATTTTACTTTGTGACTCTCTGAACAATTGAAATATACAACTGTTAGAAACTCATTTGGCACATAGCGGGAGAGGAAAATTGAGAAGTTCTTGAGAATACTGGGTAGGCCAGATCATAGCAAAGCCAAATCTGTAGTCCGTTTGCATTGTATTGTCACAAGAGGGTAAGCATGTGGAGGTCTTGAATGTGCTATCAATCTCTGTGAGTTCATATGAATATTAGTTCTCTTGTGTCTGGACAATGCTGTTTCAAATGGAGTCTCCTACTACCCCTGGCTCTTACAATCTTTCCTCTTCTTCTCCTTCCACACAGATTTCTGAGCCTTGAGGGGACGTGTTTGATAAAGGCATCTCATCTAGGGAAGAATGCGCCAAAGTCTCTCAGTCTCAGCACATTGTCTAGTTATGAGTCCCTGTGTTAATATTATCTACCACAAGAAGAAGCCTCTGATGTGGGTCACAGCAATATGTCTGATCTATGGATACAGCAATATGTCATTACAGTCATTTTATTGTTGCATTCCTTTAGCAGAATAGTAGTACTATTTTTTCCCCTAGGGCTCATCCCTTATCTAGTCTCAGATTCTTGACTACTTTATCAGTGTCAAAGATGGGTTTCATCTTATGGAGTGGGCCTTCAATATAATTTCTAAAGGCAATTGGTGACTCTCATAATGTTAATACCACTATTGCCCCAGTATATCTTGCAAAATCCTAGCACTTGGAAGGGGAAAAGAAAGAAGGGGAGGGGGAATTTAAAACTCCATTCCTATTCAAGAAGCTATTAACAACTGACATCTGTTGAGAAAAGGAAAATCAGTTTTCTCCAATGTCACTGGGTGTATCAACTACACTTTAGGGACTGCCCCATGCTCAGGAACAGTAGGCCAACACAATTCAGACTCGTGTGTGTGTGTGTGTGTTTCTTGTTTTGCTTTGGTATTTTTCAGTATTATTGATGCTTCATTTTGCTTTTGTTATTTTGGTTTTGAGAGAGAGAGGGAGGTTGAAGGAAAGAACATAAAATTGAGTAAGAAAGAAGGTGGAAAGAGGGTTAGGGAGGAGTTGAAGTAGAGGAAGGATATGATCAAATATATTGTATGAGAAGAATTTAAGCAAAATGTAAAAGTAAGGAAACGCTCTAGTGACCAATGAAATGCCTTCAGTCTGCTTCCTGTGAAGATTTCATGCTCATACAATATCTTCAAGGAATAGAAGTCTCTTGACACAGTGGTTGCTCAACCTACTATATGAAAAAATTCAACAAGAATTTCCCAATCACTTGTTCAAGATTCACAGTGCCAAACCTTCAATGTTGGATGCTTAGGTCTTTCCTTCAGTCACTGTGAGTTCTTAATGCATTACGACTGTTGGTAGCACATCAGATATTATAATAATGGACTCTCTTACTATTCAGATGCTTGCATAGTAAAGACGAGCGTTTTGAGGAGGATTCAAGAGATCCACCTTAGAAAGTGGAAACTTGAAAAAAACTAATTTTATTTCTCTGTGCTTCTTAGAGTTGTCTCCATTTGTTCTGATAGTATCACAGATGGGGAGAGATCTCTAGTGTAGGGAGACAGAATGACAAAAGGAGATTTGAGTAAGAATTTGAACAGAGAGGATCTAAAAGAGTAAGGAACAAGGAAGAGAATCAGAGATACTTAGGGAAAACCTTTACATATAATTCAGTTAAAGTTTGGAGAGCAGTACCCACAAAGTATCTCTAAACAAACCCAAGATTTGATTATTTCCAATTGGATTTTGAACAGAACAATTAATGTCTCAGAGCATTTATTTATTCTGTAAAATGGAGGGCTATCCCTCTGATTAAATAGTAAATAGAGTAATTAAATAGTGCATTTTAGTAGGATAAATGGTTGGGAATAGAGCCTTAATAGTTTGTAAACACTGTTACTTCCAAGCAGAATACATGCTTCTTCTATGGTCAATAAAAGTTACCCTTCCCCAGCAGCTACACTAGCTTCTCCTCCCCACACTGAACTCTTTCTTCCAGTCACATAGTTCTCTTTAATCATCAAAACATTTATTGTTTCAATCTTTCTAAACCCAGCCTAAGAACTTTGAGATAGTTTCGGAATCCCACAAACTATCAGCGGCTCTTAAGCCAAACATTTTTATGTTTAGTAAAGACTTGGTTAAGTCTTATGACAACCATTTAAAATAACAAAAGGAAAGAAAATTAGAATAAAGACAAAGAAAAAGGAAAGGGAAAATGGGAAGGTTATTGTTCCAATCATAAGAAAACGACAGATAAAGTTATCTAATCTGTCTTTTATCCTTAAGAAAAATATTGATATAAAGTCCATCTTGGTGAAATAACTCTAATTTTTGTCTTTAAGAGATTTCCAATTATTTGAAGTAAAACTGGAAGTAGACAGAATTTATCTAAGATATCTGAGCTTGAATTTGAAAAGCAAGCCTGAGCACATATCTGTGCATGATGTTTTCAAGTAACATATTCATAAAAATTTCCACTTGATGGCTCCTAAAGATAAAAGAACATTTATTTATTTCTGCTATAACTAACTGTAAAGAACCCACTTAATTAAGAATGTTTATAAGACAATTGTTTGTTTATGGTCCATCATAGCAAAAGGGAGTCTCATGTCTTCACTTATGATTAAGTATTGAAAGAACTTCAGTGAAAAATTTGAAATAACAGAGTGTCTATTGTCAAGTAAAAAACCATCAAGTTCTTATCATTGGGTGAAAATAGACAATCCATTTTCAACTTAAATTTCACCTTACACTCTTTGTTTATTAAGCAACTAAAATAGTCATGTCTAGTATAAGAGAAATTAACTAGGACTTTATAGGCTTAAGAACCTAGTAGCAGGTGTGTTGGACACCCTATGAAGATGGCCAAGTTTCCTCTACTTCTGCCCATATGTGCCAGCCCATTCTTTGAGAGGTGAGAATACTTCCTTTGTATCTGCATTGGCATTGGCCTCCATTAACATCATGCAACAGAAGTGACTATCCTATTACCTGACCTATACTCTATGTGGCTTGGTAACTTTGACTTTTTCCTTCTTGGATGCTTGCCTCCTTCTAGGAATTTTGGGCACCTCATGAATAAAGGAATCAAGAGATACCCAGAAGAAAAGAAAGACAGAAATGTGACTGCTAACCAGTTTTAAGGACCCAGACATTTGAGCGAGGCATTCTGCCTTGTAGCTCACGTGAGTTCCAAATGCCCACCTGCATAGCTGACCTTAGTCAGTTGCATGGGATTTGCTAGCTCTACTCAGTCACCCACAGAAAGGAAAACTTTTGTTCTGTTCTCTTATGTTTTAAGCACAAATTCTCCTGTGATCTGCTGTATATCAAATAAGCAATGAATCACATTACTGTCAGGTCCCACGCAGGATATTCTCTGGAAACTGAGTTTTTGTGAGTTGCATTCTCTAGTGTGATGGTTCCAGTAATAGCAACTCTCAATAATCCAGGCTTATTTTCCACAGGAAGAATTATTTTTATTGAGTTGTGATAGCTTTCTTATCAATGAGACTTGTAGTTCTGGTCACATCTCTATGTTTTGCTATACCAATTTTCTTGTGGCTAAAAATTCCAGCTGAGAGTACTGACTGGATATGAATAGTCAACCCAAGTCAAGCTCTAACACAGAACACTTAGGTCTGTCAGTCATTAGCTCTCTTAGGGAGACTGCATCTTCAAGTTCTTTCCTTGGTCTTCTGGACACAGTTAGGCAATCTGGATGAGAAAAGATACAGTCTTTTATTGTAAATTACTCCTGTGAAATACAAAACACACACATACATACATACATACACACATGCACACACACATACATACATACACACATGTACATACACACATGCACATACACACACACATACACACACATCACATCATCACATCACATCACATCACATCACATCACATCACATCACATCACATCACATCACATCACATCACATCACATCACAGCTTGACAGAGATCAAGAATATAGCTTAGCTTACTCTGATGTGTATCTTTTCTTAGCTTACCCTGATCTGTATCTTTTGATCCTTAGCAGTAACTTTTTAAGAATTTTCAGCTACAACTAAAATGTTTTCTTTCAATATTTTGAGATTCCATCCATGTAAAATGCTTAAGATATGTCTTTTAAAATACATTTTTCTCTTATTTTGTGTGTATGCAAGTGCACTGTGTGCATGCTTAGCACATGGGCATCAGATCTTCTGGAACTGTAGTTGTAGATGGTTGTGAACCATCACGTAGGGCTAGGATCCAAGTACCAGAGGCCTCTAACGAGCAGTAAGCACTCTTTCCCACTGACCTGTATCTCCAGACCCTCTTTCTCTCTTTTTTCTTTCAAAATATTATTTCTATTTATGTGTGTGTGTTTGTTTCTCCTTGTGTGCAGGTGAGTGTAGATACATGAAGAGGCCAGAAGAGGGCATTGGACCCCTTTAAAGCTGGTGTCAAAGGCGACTGTGGGCAATGCTCCTGGGTGCTGGGAACCAAACTCAAGGGTCCTCAGTAAAATCAATAAGTGCTATTAACTCCTGATTCACTGCTCCAGCTTTGAAGATTTTTTTTCTCATTCTTGGGCTTTGTCTATGGTAAGACATTCTGCTTGGCTCAGAGAATATAAACATCTTTGCAGATTTTATGCATTGTCATAGGGTAAATCCATTATTTTCTATCTCCTACTCACCACTGGGTCACTTGAATGTCTTATACCATATTTTGAAGATGAAATGGAGTGGAGATGGGGGAAGCTGTGATTGGGATGTATTGTATGAAAGAAGAATAAGTAAGAATAAAATAATAAGATGGAAATTCTTTACTGGACTCACAGCCATTCCAGGTACCTCTCTTTCTCTGCCAAACTTCTGACACATTTGTTTCCTAGCATGTTCCCTGTTAGGACTCTGCCTACAGCATCCTTGGTCTTTTCGTTAAAGAAAATATTTCTTTGCCTAATATTATGGATCGTAGTACTATCCCCTCTCAAGATCCTATGTTAATCCCTAACCTCTAATGTGACAAGGAAGTGTGGGTACTTGACAGGTAATTAGGGTAAGATGAGGTCATGAGACTGTGTGGTCTCAGGTAGGATCAATGTCTTTGAAGACAAGATACTACAGAGTTTACTCTTTGTCTTTTACAACCAAAGCAGAGTCACTGTAACGTAAATCAATATGTGTCTGCTTACACCCCAAGAGAAGAAGTCTTACAATGAAACCTCTCTTACTAGGACATTGGTTTTAGTTGTCTCAGTCTTTATCATCACGAGGAAAATATATCTATCATTCAAGCCACACAATCTGTTACTCTGTGCAGCCTGAGCTTGATCCAGCATGCTTTCCTGCACTTCTGGTGCCACCTGCTCTGGCTAGTTTTGAGCACTTTGTTCTATACTCAAACTGAAAATGTTGAAGAGCTTTCAAGTCTATTCTAGAACTTTCTTTTTCTTACTATGTGCTTTGATTTTTTTTTTGTTTGTTTTTTTTACAAGCTCTGTTCCTCTATCCTGGTTTTTATGTGTCATTCATGTGAGTTATGACTATGCTCCAGGGAGCACCATCCAGGTAGAACACTAAGCCATAGAAGGTAGTGCTTCCTAAAGATCTATATGCTGAATGTCTGGTCACTAGGTTGGTGCTGCTGGGGATTGGAGGAATCTTTGGAAGGTTGGGCTTTTTGGAAGGTCTTTATTTCAGTTGATTGTTGGGTCTTCTGGAGTGCGGTCATGTTAGGTCCCTTTTTGTGAGTGCTCCATAGCTTCAGTAATAGTGTCAGGCCTTGGGACCTTCCCTTGAGCTGGATCCCACTTTGGGTATATTGCTGGACCTTCTTTTTCTCAGACTCCTTTCCATTTCCATCCCTGTAATTCTTTCAGACAGGAACAATTATGGGTTAGAGTTGTGACTGTGAGATGACCCCCCTCTCCCTCATTTGATGTCCTGTCTTCCTGCTGGAGGTGGGCTCTATAAGTTCCCTCTCCCTACTGTTAGTATTTTCTAACGTTGTGGGAGGTTCATGGTGGTGAAGTTAGAGCTGTTTGATCTTTCAGTTCAGCAAAATTTCCTACACACAGTAGCACAGTATTAAAATTATCCTATCTGGGATTTAAATTAGCCTGATTTACTTGGCTCATTTTGACCACCAGCACTTAGCTGTATTGTGCCAGGGAACCAGCGATTTCATGCCTTCACTTCTCAGGAAGCAAGAGGTGTCTTTACACATCCAAGTATCCAGCTGGTGTTTGCTGATACAGGGCCACTCTTTCTTCCACAGCTAGCTCTAAAAGTATTTTCCTAGCATCTGGAAAATGGTAAATGTTTGTATTTTTCTTGGCTATTAAGCTGTTATGTATGGGAAAAGTTTAAGGAACTAGAGTAAGCATGAAGCAACTGACCAAATGAGATCCTAGATTAAAAGTAGCTAAAATTCATGGAACTTAAATTTGTTTACATAGTTTTACACTGGAATTAATTTTGTGGTAGGACCTATTTGTATGATCACTGGGTTTTTTTTTTTTTTTTTTGGTTTTTGTTTTGTTTTGCTTTTGCTATTGTGAGTTAATAATGTTCGTGTCATACTTTCATTTGTGTAGCTGTGTTTCGTTTTGTTTCATCTTATTTTGTTTTTAACGCTCAGAAAAAAGCTTAGGGGAGATGGGTTTATTTTATCTGACTATTCCAGGCTACAGTTGATTATTTTATGGAAGTCAAGGCAGCCTCTGATGTCTTGGAGGTGAAGCACTAGTCCCATCATACCCACAGTCAGGAGCAGAAGGAGAATGAATACATCACTAGTGTTCAGCTGACTTTCTTTGTTACACAGCTTAGGGCCACAAGCCAGGAACTGTGCTGCCCACATTCAGCCTAGGTCTTTCCACATCCTTTGAGGCAATCATGACAATCGTCTACAGAAATACCACCAGACCAATCTGGTCTAGGCCATGCCTCTTTGAGACTCTCTTCGTAGGTAATTTAGGTTGTGTCAAGTTGACAATTAGAACTATCACAGTTTGGTGAAAGTCATCAGTTTTTCCACCGTGTTTTGGTCCTTTGGCTTGGTTCACCGCTGGAATGTAGAAGATGAAAGGAATCACTCACATTGGAAGGATCCAGAAAACCCTCTGACATTAAATTCAATGTGTTAAAGGGTGAGCTGTATGACCTATGAACTATGGCTCAATAAAACTGTTAATAAAAATACATAAAACAACAAAAAATAGTAAGATGCCTTTTTTTTTTACAGGATTAACAGCAATAACACACGGGCTAGTATCTCCTGTTAAGGTCACAGAGCTTTGAAAAGTTGCTGTGCCATGACCACATCCCCATAAAACCATCTAGAACAAGGCCTCTGTGATTCAGAGTGTGGGTCACGCCCTGTCTGGCTCATTTTCCGACAGAAGCAAAGAATGATTTGGCATAGAGGGACATTCATGCCTGTGATGCTGGCTATGGTGTTTATCCTGGTCACTGTCTGCATGGGTGTGGCTGTCTAGTTACACCCAGTCCTGCAGAATTTAGTCATCAGTTGTGATCCTTCATCCAGCTCAGTGTGCACACAATAGCCAACAGGGATTGCAGGGTGCCATTTCCCAACATGCCCATGACCACATGGTCAGGCTGGGCCAGGCTAACCCTGCTCTTTACACACACCACAGTACCCTGAGAGCTCTGGGGAAATGCCTCCCTGATCCCAGGCCTGCTGACCTGGCAGCTCCTGGTCAGAATGAGGCCAGAGTGTACTAAGGCTAATAACTAGTCTTAGTGACTAATGGCAAACTGGATATTTGAGTCCAGAATGATTTTAAGATGGAATAACTCCTTTTTTTCTGCTGTTCTATGAAACTAAAAGTAAAGACAAATATTCATAGAAAATCTCAACACCTTACCAATTTCACCATAAAATGTTTTGGGCTGGAGACATGGCTCAGTGGTTAAGAGCACTAACTGCTGTCTTTTTTTCCACTGGATGGTTTTAGCTCCTTTGTCAAATATCAAGTGACCATTGGTATGTGAGTTCATTTCTGGGTCTTCAATTCTATTCCAGTGATCTTCCTGCCTGTCTCTGTACCAGTACCATGCAGTTTTTATCACTATTGCTCTGTAATACAGCTTGAGGTCAGGGATGGTGATTCCCCCAGAAGTTCAGAGACTGGAGGAAAGGCCATCCAGAGACTGTCCCTTCTGAGGATCTATTCCATATACAGTCACCAATTCCAGTCACTATTGTGGATGCTAAGGAGTGCTTGCTGAAAGGAACCTGATATAGCTGTCTCTTGAGAGTCTCTGCCAGAGCCTGACAAATACAGAGGTGAATGCTTGCAGCCAACCATTGGACTGAGCATGGGGTCCCCAATGGAGGAATTAGAGAAAGGACTGAAGGAGCTGAAGGGATTTGCAACCCCATAGGAAGAACAAAAATATCAACCAACCAGACCCCCCAGAGCTCCCGGGGGCTAAACCACCAACCAAAGAGTACACATGGAGGGACCAATGGCTCCAGCCTCATATGTAGCAGAGGATGGTCTTGTCAGGCATCAGTGGGAAGAGAAGCCCTTGATCCTGTGAGGGGTCAATGCCCCAGAGTAGGGAAATTCTAGGATGGGAAGGTGGGAGTGGGTGGGTGGGTTGAGGAATACCCTCATAGAAGTGGGGGCGGGGAGAGGGGAAGGGGTAGGAGATGTCCAGAGGTGAAACTGGTAAAGAGAATAACATTTGAAATGTAAATAAATAAAATATCCAATAAAATATAATTGGCTTTTAATTTAAAAAATAAAATAAAATAAAAAAGAGTACTGACTGTTTTTCCAGAGGTCCTGAGTTCAATTCCCAGCAACCACAGGGTAGCTCACAACCATCTGTAATGGGATTCTATGCCCTCTTCTGGTATGTCTGAAGACAGCTACAGTGTACTCATGCATAAAATAAATAAGCAAAGCTTTAAAAAAATAAAATATTTTAAGATTTTTTTCAAAAATTCAAGTAAGAGATATTGATTCTTTCGGAATTTCTTGACTCTTCTGTAACTTTGGGGTATGGTGAGACATATTTACCTGCATCATGATGCCTGACATGTTTGGTACAAATGCACTCAATGGGGCAGTTTAGTTACCTGATGGAGGGAGGAAGAACTTCCCAGGGTTTAGGTGGATGCTTACATGTACTACTTACATTGCTACTGTGTACAGTTTCTTATGATGGAAATCTAGAGTACACTTTCCCCCAATCTTCATATTGTTTTACATCTATTAGGATAAAGGAGTCCTAAGATTTTTTATCTATACTCAGGATACCACAAAGGGAAGGGAATGTTAGTGTCTGTGATTATAGGAGAGAACTTGTGAAAGTTCTCTTTCACAGAAGGAGAGGCAGTAGGCCTACATCATCCTGCTCTTCCATTCCCTCCTCACCCTCATCCATGGACAGGCCATAGTTGGGCCTAGTGGTTGGAAATGATGGGATGAAGTCAGTTAGACTGAGCTGGTGAACAGACTATGTACCCTGGTCCAAGCCTGGGGTGTGGCCTTAGATCTGGCTGTGTGGAAAGAATGGTTGTGTTGAGGGAGGAGCTTGTGGGTGAGCAGTCAGGGTAGGTTCTGATGGAAGTCTAGAGGCTGGCTACAAGTGTAGGCAGGGTGGCCATACTAAGACAGGGCACTGGGTCTGCCCTGGATTGTGACTGGATCTGCTGTGTTCTGAGAGTATATGTGGAGGAAAGAGGAAGAAAGATTTCACTGGGTTAGACTCTAAAGAAGGCCATGGGTAGAAGGCATAATTTACTATATTTTGGATATGTAAATAAAATGTATGTTGAAACTCCTATGCTTCCTTAAAGGGAGACATCCTTAGAGTATATTGTGATTTGACCTGTAGGTGAAAATCTTTCCCCATGCTTGCCTCTTGGCCCAGAAGATCCTTGAGGTTCACAGTGAGTTAACACCAGATGAGAGAGGTAAGCTGTAAATGACTTACTCGGCCAAAACCAACTGCAGGTCAGTTATTTCAAGACTTGTACAAATTTAGTGTTTGAAAACCATCAACATCTCTATCATGCTGTTCGTATTGACAGGGGGAAAGTACAGTGGAGCCTCTTCTAGAGGGCCTGGCCTTGGAAGGTAGGAAGTGCCCAGTGAGCTGCTACACAGAGGTTGTCTTAATAAAGGATGGAGAGCAAGGTCTTTGAAAGAGAAGTGTTGACTGCAAAGCATGTGTAGAGGAATTTAAAAAAGAAAACAGGTCCTCTGTGGCTAAATGGTGAGTGATGTTATTTAAGAACTAGAAAGTTAAAAACTGGCATGAGAAACTTTATTCATGTTAATCTATTCATTGGTTAGCTGCATTTAGAAGTCGGCACAAATACATTTTGGATAGACTGGGAGAAATTTACACAGAAAAGGTGCTATTGTGACTTTGCCAATAAATTGTGTATTTCATCATGTGCTAATGATTTCTTTTCCAAAAAAGAATACACTGCGGCCTCAATAAATTTTTATATGTCAAAATAATGAAACTGAACTCTATTTTCTGGTGCCAACTTTCTATAAAATCACTCTTTTAAAAATATTAATCTCACTGCAGCACGTAGAATTTTACACACAGCTTCAGAATAGGTCTGGCATTATACATCTTTATAAAGTGAAAAGAGCTGGGATCAATTCAGGACCCACATGCCAAGGTTTTTATCTACACATTTGCATTCTTACTGTTTTTTTCTAATGTATGCAACATATAGTGATCGATGTGTCATACACACACACACACACACACACACACACACACACACACACACACACACATTAGTATTCCTTCTTCATGACATTTTGAATTGTGGACAATTTTATAAGTTTGTGTTGTGGAAGGCAGCAAGTGGGTATATTCTTCATTTTTATTTTGGAAAAGTTGTAGTATCCCTGACAATTTGCAAAGTTAATAGCATGCTATTAAAGAGGATTCAGCAGTAGTGCCTAAGCTGCTTATTTTGTTCTGGGCATAATGTTTTGGTGAAGAGGTGAGGTGGCCTGGGTTCAAGCCCCAACTCTGTCCATTACAAGCAGTGTGACCTTGAGCATTTAGTTAGTCTTCTCATGTCCAGATAGTTCTTTTTTTTTTTTCATGTTTGCAACACTAATGATAAAAATACTTATACCACAGGTTCTTATGAGTCAGTGATGTGAGTTTTTTCTTTCTATTTGTTTATATGATGGATTTTGTTGATGGATTTTCATAAATTAAGCCACCTCTGCATCCCTTGGATGAAGCCTATTTGATCGTAGTGGATGATGTTTTTGATGTGTTCCTGGACTTGCTTTGTGAATGTTTTATTGAGTATTTTTGCATCAATGTTTAAAAGAGAAATTGGTCTGGAATTCTCTTTCTTTGTTGAGTCTTTGTGTGGTTTAGGTATCAGGGTGACTGTGGCCTTATAGAATGAGTTTGGCAGTGTTCCTTCTGTTTCTGTTTTTTGAATAGTTTGAGGGATATTGGTATTATCTCTTCTTTGAATGTCTGGTAAAATTCTGCACTAAAACTGTCTGGCCCTAGGCTTTTTTTGTTTTTGGGTTTTTTTTTTTTTTGGAAGACTTTTAATGACTGCTTCCATTTCCTTAGGGATTATAGGGCTGTTTAAATAGTTTTCATGATCTTGAGTTAACTTTTGGTAAGTGGTATCTGTCTAGAAAATCATCCATTTTGTTAAGATTTTCCAATTTTGTAGAGTACAGACTTTTTATGGAAGATCTAATGATTCTTTGAATTTCCTCATTGTCTGTCTTGATATCTCTATTTTCATTTCGTGATCTCCCATTCTGATGGATCAGTAGGACTAACATGATGAAAATGGTCATCTTACCAAAAGCAATCCACAGATTCAATACAGTTCTCCTTAACATTCTACCACAATTCTTTACTGACTTTGAAAGAACAATTCTTAACTTCATATGGAATAACAAAATACCCAGGGTAGCTAAAACAATCCTAAATAATAAAAAAACTTCCAGAGGTATCACCATCCTTGTCTTCAATCTCTAGTACAGAGCAATAGCAATAAAAACAGCATGGTGTCAGAATAGGAACAGACAGGTTACCCAAAGGAAACAAGTTGAAGACCCTGAAATAAACCCACTCCTACAGACATTTGATTTTTGACAAAAATGCAAAACCATACAATGCAATAAAGAAAGCACCTCATGAAATGAAAAAGCTTTTGTAAGGCAAAGGACACTGTCGATAAGACAAAACATCAGCCTACAGATTGGGAAAGGATCTTCACCAACCCTAAATCGGATAGAGGGTTAATATCCAAAATTTATAAAGAACTCAAGAAATTGGACACTAACAATCCAAACAACCCAATTAAATATGGGGCACAGAGCTCAACAGCATATTCTCAAAAGATACATCTTGAATGACTGAGAAGCACTTAAAGAAATGTGCAAAGTCCTTAGTCATCAGGGAAATGCATATGAAACAAACTGTCTTACAAAGGTCAGGATGGCTAAGATCAAAAACTCAAGTGATAACACATGCTGGCAAAGATGTGGAGCAAGAGGAATACTCCCCCTATACTGGTGGGAGCGCAAACTTTTATAACCACTCAGAAATCAATTTGGTGGTTTCTCAGAAAACTGGGAATAGTTCTACTTCAAGATTCAGCTATACCACTCCTAGGCATATACTCAAAAGATTACCCACTATATACCACAGAGATACTTGTTCAACTATGTTCATAGCAGCTTTATATATTTATGATATCCAGAAACACCCTAGATGTTGCTCAACTGAAGAATGGATTAAAAAATGTGGTATATCTATACAGTAGAATACTATTCAGGTATTAAATACAAAGACATCATGAATTTTAATTTTGCAGTCAAATGAATAGAACTTGAGAATATCATCCTGAGTAAAGTAACCCAGACTCAAAATGACATGCATGGTATGTACTCACTTTTAAGTGGGTATACCATGCTACACTTCACAGATCCAAAGGAGCTAAACAAAAAGAAAATGCATGGTATGTACTCACTTTTAAGTGGGTATACCATGCTACACTCCACAGATCCAAAGGAGCTAAACAAAAAGGAAGGCTGAAATGAGGATGCTTGAATCTCACTTAGAAAGGGGAATAAAATAATGATAGGAGGCAGATGGAGGGAGGGAACTTGGTGAGAGAGGGGAATGGGGATCCTTCAGGACCAGGTGTGAGGAGAGAGGACCAGAAGGCCAGGAGAAATGAGTGGAAATCTGTGACTGGTGGTGTTTGGGGTTGTGGTGCATTTTGAGGATATGCCAGAAACCTGGGTGGAGGGGGGACTTCCAGGAGTCACTAGAGGGTGTCCTTAGCTGACACTCATAACAGTGGGGATATGGAACCTTAAGAGGCCACCTCTTGTAGCCAGGCTGGAGCTCCAGTGGAGGAATAAGGACCCCCCCCCAACACACAAAACTTTCCACCCAAAATTTATCTTGTCTTCAAGAAATGCAGGGACAAAGATGAAGCAGAGACTGAGGGAATGCCCAACCAATACCTGGTCCAACTTGAGACATATCCCATGGATACTATCAATGATACTTTGTTACACTTGCAGATAGGAACCTAGCATAACTGTCCTCTGAGAGGCTCCACCCAGCAGCTGACTGAAACAGATGCAGAAACCCCCAGCCAAATATTGAATGGAGCTCAGGGACTCTTACTGAAGAGTCGGAGGAAGGATTTAGAGGCCTGAAGGGTACAGGAAAACCAACTGAGTCAACTAACCTTGACCAGTGGGGGCTTTCAGAGACTGAACTTCCAACCAAGGAACATACATGGGCTGACCCTAGACCCTCATACTACGTAGCAGATGTGCAGCTTGGTCTTCATGCTGGTCTCCCAACAACTGGAGTAGGGCTGTCCTTGACTCTGTTACCTGCCCGTGGATCTTGTTCCCCTAACTGAGCTGCAAGTCTGGCTTCAGTGGGAGAGGGTGTGCCTAGCCCTGCAGAGACTTGATGTGCTAGGTTTGGGGGATATCCAGAGCGGCATCTAATCTCTCAGAGAAGAGGATGGGAGGTTGAAGGAGGGACTGTGAGGTGGGAACCAGGAGGGGGTTGCAGCTATCAGGATGTAAAGTGAATAAAAGTAAAATAGTTCCATTCAATAGATGACTGTGAGCATCCACTTCTGTATTTGCCAGGCATTGGCACAGTCTCACTTGAGACAGCTATATCAGGGTCCTGTCAGCAAAATCTTGTTGGCATCTGCAATAAGTGTCTGGGTTTGGTGGTTGTTTATGGTATGGATCCCCTGGTGGGGCAGTCTCTGGATGGTCCCCCAGAGCTCCCTGGGGCTGAAACACCAATCAAAGAAAACACATGGTGGAACTCTTGTCTCTAGCTGCATATGTAACAGAGAAGTGCCTAGTCAGCCATCAATGGGAGGAGAGGCCCTTGGTCTTGTGAAGATTCTATGCCCCAGTATAGGGAAATGCCAGGGCCAGGAAGCAGGAGTGGGTAGGTTGGGGAGCATGGGGATTGGGGAGGGGATAGAAGATTTTCGGAGAGCAAACTAGGAAAGGGTTTGAAATGTAAATGAAGAAAATATCTAATAAAAATATTAAAAATAAAATAGCAAGACACAATGCAGCCTTGTTAAAAACAACAACAACAAAACAAAGACAAAAACAACAAACAAACAAACAAAAAACCCCACCAGAGTTTGTGATATCTGAACTTGCTTTATTCCTACCATTCTCTCTGTCTCCTCTTCAATGCCATTGAAACGAGCAGGCTCACCACCATATTCACTCTGGGAAACAGCAACTGACTACCTGGAAGACAGAAAGGAAGAAGGGAAGGGAGTGAGAGTTAGAAAAGAAGAGGAGGAGTGAGGACAGAGAAAAGAGAAGGAGAAGGAGGAGAGTGAGGAGAAGGAAGAAAAGGAGGATGATACATGTAGAGAGCACATAAAATATCTCCCAGAGTTATCACTGCTGTCTGCCACTCTCTGACCTGTTGTTAGCCATCCCTGTGAATTCTGACCCCAGTGACTTGTCTTGCTAATTACATTGAATGGAAATTAATGCCTAAAGAAAGGGTGACTACTGTTAGTACTGCCAGAATTCTAAAACACACAATGAAACTCTATGCTGCCTGCAAAAGATATGCTTCCAGTTAAAAGACAAAAACAGGTTGGAAACAGAAGCATAGGAATGACATAGAGCATGATAGCAATGAATGAGAAGGCAGTTACAACGTCTAGAGTCACTGAGACAAAATACACTGAGGCAAAATTTCCATTAGAAGTAGAAAGGAATCTAACAGAAGAGTTCCTTCAAATTTTAAAGCAAAATTGGCAAGACTTTAATGGAGAGTTAGGAAATACACAGTAACAGTTGGAGGTTTAGTGGCCCACTTTCAATAAATAAAGAAATTTGGCAAAATTTTAGCAAAACTCCCTACCATTCAGCATAGTACTTGAAGGTCTAGCCAGAGCAATTATACAACAAAAGGAGGTCAAAGGAGCACAAATTGAAAAGGAAGAAGTCAAAATATCACTATTTGTAGATGATATGATTATACTTAAGTGACCCCCAAATATTCCACCAGAAAACTCCTATGGCTGATAAACAACTTCAGCAAAGTGGCTAGATATAAAATTAACTCAACCAAATCAGTAGCCTTCCTCTACTCAAAGGATAAACAGTCTGAGAAAGAAACAGACACTATTGTGGATGCCAAGAAGTGATTGCTGAATGGAGCCTGATATAGCTGTCCTCTGAGAAGCTCTGCCAGAGCCTGACAAATACAGAGGTGAATACTTGCAGCCAGCCATTGAACTGAACATGGGGTCCCCAATGGAGGAATTAGAGAAAGGACTGAAGGAGCTGAAGGGGTTTGCAAACCCATAGGAAGAATAAAAATATCAACCATCCATACCCCCCTGGAGCTCCCAGGTATGAAACCACCAACCAAAGAGTACACATGGAGGGACCCATAGCTCCAGCCGCTTATGTAGCTGAGGATGGCCTTGTTGGACATCAATGGGAGAAGAGGCCCTTGGTCCTGTGAAGGCTGGATGCTGCAGTGTAGGGAAATGTGAGGGCAGCAAGATGAGAGTGAGTGGGTGGGTAGGTGGTGGGAACACCCTCATAGAAGCAGGGGAAGGGAGATGGTATAGGGGGGTCTCTGGTGGGGTGAGGGACCAGGAAAGGGGATAATATTTGATATGTAAATTAAGAAAATATCCAATAAAATTTTTTAACAAAAAAATCTGAAAGACTTCAACAATATTATACATAAATTAGATGTACCAGACATCTAAAAATTCTTTTTCCAAGAGGAACAGATTACATTTTTCCCTGTGTGCATGTAGCATACTTAAGGATGGACCACCCTGTGAATGTTTTATTTAGTCTAAAAGGATTGAATTATAGCAGGATGTTCTCATACTCCATGGGACAAACTTAAAAGCCAATAACTTCAATTTAAAAAATACAGGAATCAATAATATCAAATAACCAATGAGTCAAAAAAGAAATCCTGTGGGAATTTAGAATCTACCTGGCACTAAGTACAATGAAAACACAACCTATCAAAATCTGTGGGACCTATTTAGCTATATTCTATGACAAAAAGTGCTTATCTAAGTGCCTATGTTTGAAAAAGACAAGGATTTCAGTTCATATAAAGGTTCATATTAAGAAAGTAAAAAATGAGTAACAAAATAAATGTAAATCAAGTAGACAGAAGAAATGATGAATTTTCAGAAATAAATAAAACAGAATAGATTGCCAGGATAAAACGAATGATGAAACCTTAAGGTACCTCCTGAAAAACAAAACAAAACAAAACCTCCAAACTCAACAAAATTGACTGTGTTTTAGTTAAAATGAACAAGAGAAAAGGGGAATTCCAGTTTCTGAAACAATGAATAATACAACCAAAATTTAAAGAAGTATGAGGGAGTGCTTTGAGCAAGCAGATGACTGGAGAAAAGCTCAGAGGAAATAGGTTTCTGATACATGTCATCTGTTAAAACCAATTCAAGAAGAACTATGGCCTGGAGAGATGGCTTAGTAGGTACAAGTGCTTGCCAAGCAAATAGTAAGATCCACCTGAGGTGCAATCCCCAAGGTCCATATAAAGCCCCAATGCTTGGTGTAAGCAGTTACAATCCCAGTGCTCCTACAATGAGGCGGGAGGCAGAGGCAGAGGCAGAGGCAGAGGCAGAGGCAGAGGCAGAGGCAGAGGCAGAGGCAGAGGCAGAGGCAGAGGCAGAGGCAGAGGCAGAGGCAGAGGCAGAGGCAGAGGCAGAGGCAGAGGCAGAGGCAGAGGCAGAGGCAGAGGCAGAGGCAGAGGCAGAGGCAGAGGCAGAGGCAGAGGCAGAGGCAGAGGCAGAGGCAGAGGCAGAGGCAGAGGCAGAGGCAGAGGCAGAGGCAGAGGCAGAGGCAGAGGCAGGAGAAACTCCAGAAGCTTATGGGTCAGCTTCCCTGGTATATGCGGATCTTTGTCTCTCAAAGCAAGGTGGAAGGCCAATCAATACCCAACATTGCCCTCTGACCTCCATATGGGCACTCACATATGAACACACAGACACACACACAGAGACACAGACACAGACACAGACACAGACACACAGACACACAGACACACAGACACACACACACACACACATACAGACACACACACACATACGAAGACTTTCTTAAGGAAGAAACACAAAATATGGAGACATTACAGTTTAAGACACTGAATTACTAGGCTTAAAGTTTCACTGGTGACTTTTATCAAACATTTAAGAAACAACTAATAGGAAGCTTTCATAAACTTTTTAAAAGACAAAACAGAAACAAAGGAAGGAAATACTACCCAGTCTGTTGAGGTTAATGTTATCTTTAAATATCCCTTATGCATACAAGACGCAATTTTTTTCTATGTAAGGGACTTCTGACACATTGAGATAAAAGCATGGCTGCTCTAGTAGAGGACCCAGGTTCAGTTCCCAGTACCCACATGGCAGCTTCTGTAACTACAGTTCCAAGTGATCTGACGCCCTCTATGGGTACTGTGTACATGTGGCACACATATCTAAGAAATAGAAAAAGAACTCATAAATATAAAATAAAAATAAGTTAATATTTTTAACAATCTACCAATAATACTAACTCCATCCAACAATATATAAACGGGGTTATACAACCATTCGCTAGGTGGGATTGAGCTTTAAAAATGTAAGATTTAATTAATTTTAGAAATCAACCCCCTGCCCCATGCTACACCAATAAAAATGAAATAAAACATCATCTCAGTAGCTGCAGAAAATGAATTTATAGAACAGAGGGTCAGGGGGTGGTGGTGGAGATCTGGTATTGGGTGAGGAAAAAGGACTGAAGCCCTGAGGGCCAGCAGAAAGAATGGAAACAGGCAACATCAGGAAATAGGAGGTTGGGGGGACCTCCCAGAATGCACCAGAGACCTGGGATGTGAGAGACTCCCAAGACTCAGCGGGAGGGACATTAGATGAGTCGCCAGTAGGGAGATGGAACTTATAGAGTCCACCTCCAGCAGGAAAACAGGACATCAAATGAGGGAGAGGGGGGCCATCTCACAGTCACAAGTCTAACCCATAATTGTTGCTGTCTGAAAGAATTACAGGGATGGAAATGGAAAGAAGCCTGAGGAAAAGAAGGTCCAGTGACAGGCCTAAAGTGGGATCCATCTCAATGGAGGTCCCAAGGCCTGACACTATTACTGAGGCTACTGAGTGCTCACAAAAAGGACCTAGCATAACTGCACTCCAGAAGATCCAACAAGCAATTGGTTCTGAAAGAGTCAGATGCAGATATTTGCACCCAACCAATAGACAGAAGCAGCTGACCCCAGTTGTTGAATTAGGGAAGGCTGAAAGAAGCTGAGGAGAAGGGCGATTCTGTAGGAGGGCTAGCAGTCTCATTTAATCTGGACCCCAAAGATCTCTCAAACACTGGACCACCAAACAGGAAGCATAAACCAGTTGACATGAGGTCCCCAACACACATACATTAGAGGACTTGTGGGTCTGTGTTCATTCAGAGATGATGCACCTAACCCTCAAGAGACTGGAGGCTGCAGGGAGTTTAAAGGTCAGGTGTGGTGGGGAGTGGGTTCATCATGTTGAATTGGGTGGAGAGGAGGTGTGGGATGTGGGGAGGGCGGGTTATGGAATATGGAGTGTAAAAAATAAATTAAAAATAAAATTAAATTAATAAAAAGAAAACTTCTACCTCCACTTGAAGATAAAAACCTTATAAACAAAATATTCTCATGTGAATAGTCTCCTAAGGGACTGCTTTGAAACAATTGTGTTACCGTACTTAGTGAAGGGTACCAAATCACACAAGTCTTTTTTCTAAGATAAAACCAAGACGTCAACTTTTGCCTTCCCGATTCAATGTTTACTAAAAATTTGATACAAAACAATTATGCAGAAAGAGTAAATAAAAAGGGCCAATATTGGGAATAAACAAACAAAATGATCTTATATTCAGAGATGGCATAATCTTACCTATAGAAAATCATAAGGAATTCACAAACAGAACTAATAAATGGGGTCACTAAATTTGTATGAGAAAAGTTCCAAATACATTTATATTTCCATGAATTACCAGCCAGCAATTTGAAATGAAATTAAGAAAATAATAATCTTCATAATAGCCTCACACGGAATAAAATACTTGGGAATAAATTTAACGAAGTGAGTACAAGTTTTCACATTACAAATTACAAGCCATTATTCAAATAAATTAAAAGTGGTCTAAATAAATGGAAAACATACGTGTTCATGAATTAAAGGCTTGATGTTGTTAACATGCTGATCCTGACTAGGTTGAGATATGGACTCCGTAGACCCTAACATGATAATCCTAAGTTTTATATGAAAAGGAAGGGATTCAGAGTTGTTTTGAAAACAATGTCAAAGCTGGAAGAAATAGATTTCTAGAGATTAAAAACAAATAAACAAAAAACTTCATAGTATCAGAAAGAGAATGAACATAAATACTGGAATCAGAATTTAGAGTTCAGAAATAAATACATTGGCAGTTAAATAACTATATATAAGAGCAATGAGAAAATTCTCCCAGATTCTTCTATTCAAGGAATGCTATTTTCAACAAATCTTACAGAAACAACTATATAAATATAAGCAAAGGAAAATTTTCCAGCTGCTTTTTCATAATATACTTAATCTAACATTCCCTGTTTTAATTTACAATAGGTGAGCAACAAGTTCTACCCAATTATAACTATAAATTCTACACCATAAAACTCTCCAAAGGCAAGGTATGAATAATATTATGTGATATTAAACATGATACCAAAAAGCACATAAGAAAAACAAACTATAATTTATTAGAACAAAAAGGTTTTATGCTGTACAGTATGACACCAGGACAATAAAAAATAGAATTATCTATTGTCTCAAAGAAAATATTTCAAGTTGTATTTCTGAGAAATAATTTATATGATAAATAAAGGAACCATTCCAAAAAATAACCCTCAAAAGTAAGCATTACTCAATGAAAATATGGTAAAAGTCTTGAATAGGCATTTTCCCAGAAATCTACGTGAGGAGAGCTGACTCAGGAAAAGATGTACCGTAGAGCTGAAGAGCCTTCACAGTGGATAAAGTGCACACCATGCAAGCAAGTATGAGAACCTGAGTTCAGATTCCTAGCATCCATGTAAAAGGTAAGTGCGTTGCTGTGCATCTGTGATCTCAGTGCTGGGGAATGATCAGAGAGATGTGTCGCCCTGGTGCTTGCCGGCCACCCACTCATTCTCGCTGAAACTGGGAGAGTGAGCTCCAGGATTAGCGAGAGACTCTTTCAAAAACTAAGGTGGAGAGCAATAGAGGAGGAGCTGTCTCAGAATGAGCCACAGACCTTAACATCAAACTCAAAATTAAAATCACAGAAAATCCACAGGATCCTGGATTTGACCAGGGCTTTCCAGCCACACCGATCTGTGGAAGAAACACCAGTGCCATTAAAATCATTAAAATTAGAAAAAGAGATCCCTCTGTGAGTAAAACATTAAAGAGAGTAAATTAAAAAAAAAATCAGAAAAAGTGAGCCACAGACTAAGAGATTAGTTAAAATAGGTATCAGCTAAAGGCTCCAGAATATACAGAGAATTTCTCATGTGCCACAGTAAGAAAACAAAGAACATGATTAGAGGTAGGCTAAACTTGGGCCAGGGGCAAGGAGGGAGAAGGCCCAGTGAGTGAATCTTGCTGTGCAAACAAGAAGAGGCAAGTTCAAATCCCAGAACCCACGTGAAAAGAAAGGATTGCTCCAGAGCAATGCAGCTAGGGTGATTTCTTATCTCTGTGCACAATCTACACACACATAGCTACACATGGTGTACTCACCTGTACCTGAGCATACACATATACTCATTAAATAAGGCAAAAACCTTATGGACACTTTTGTGGAGAAGGAATACAGGTAAGAAACAGGCCTATAGCACACACACCCATATGTCATTTTTTTGCATATAAAATTCTTTTTTTTTAATTAGGTATTTTCTTCATTTACATTTCCAATGCTATTCCCATACCCTTTCCCCCCACTTCCCCCCACACTCCCACTTCTTGGCCCTGGTGTCCCCCTGTACTGAGGCATATAAAGTTTGCAAGACCAATGGGCCTCTCTCTCCAATGATGGCCGACTAGGCCATCTTCTGTTACATATGCAGCTAGAGACACAAGGTCCAGGGGGTACAGGTTAGTTCATATTGTTGTTCCTCCTATAGGGTTGCAGAACCCTTTAGCTCCTTGGGTATTTTCTCTAGCTCCTCCATTAGGGGTCCTGTGATCCATCCAATAGCTGACTGTGAGCATCCACTTCTGTGTTTGCTAGGCCCCAGCCTAGCCTCACAAGAGACAGCTATATCTGGGTCCTTTCAGCCAAATCTTGCTAGTGTATGCAATGGTGTCAGCGTTTGGAGGATGTTTATGGGATGGATCCCCAGGTATGTCAGTCTCTAGATGGTCCATACTTTCTTCTCAGCTCCAAACTTTGTCTCTGTAACTCCTTCAATGGGTGTTTTGTTCCCAGTTCTAAGAAGGGGCAAAGTGTCCACACTTTGATCTTCTTCTTGAGTTTCATGTGTTTTGCAGATTGTATCTTGTATCTTGGGTATTCTAAGTTTCTGGGCTAATATCCACTTATCAGTGAGTACATAGCATGTGAGATCTTTTGTGATTGGGTTACCTCACTCAGGATAATGCCCTCCAGGTCCATCCATTTGCCGAGGAATTTCATAAATTCATTCTTTTTAATAGCTGAGTAGTACTCCATTGTGTAAATGTACCACATTTTCTGTATCCATTCCTCTGTTGAGGGGCATCTGGGTTCTTTCCAGCTTCTGGCTATTATAAATAAGGCTGCTATGAACATAGTGGAGCATGTGTCCTTCTTACCGGTTGGAACATCTTCTAGATATATGCCCAGGAGAGGTATTGCTGGATCCTCCGGTAGTACTATGTCCAATTTTCTGAGGAACTGCCAGACTGATTTCCAGGGTGGTTGTATAAGCTTGCAATCCCACCAACAATGGAGGAGTGTTCTTCTTTCTCCACATCCTTGCCAGCATCTGCTGTCACCTGAGTTTTTGATCTTAGCCATTCTGGCTGGTGTGAGGTGGAATCTCAGGGTTGTTTTGATTTGCATTTCCCTGATGATTAAGGATGCTAAACATTTTTTTTCAGGTGCTTCTCAGCTATTCGGTATTCCTCAGGTGAGAATTCTTTGTTTAGCTCTGAGCCCCATTTTTTAATGGGGTTATTTGATTTTCTGGAGTCTACCTTCTTGAGTTCTTTATATATATAGGATATTAGTCCCCTATCTGATTTAGGATAGGTAAAGATCCTTTCCCAATATGTTGGTGGCCTTTTTGTCTTATTGATGGTGTCTTTTGCCTTACAGAAGCTTTGCAATTTTATGAGGTCCCATTTGACTATTCTCCATCTTACAGCACAAGCCATTTCTGTTCTACTCAGGAATTTTTCCCCTGTGTCCATATCTTCGAGGCTTTTCCCCATTTTCTCCTCTATATGTTTCACTGTCTCTGGATTTATGTGGAGTTTCTTGATCCACTTAGATTTGACTTTAGGACAAGGAGATAGGAATGGATCAATTAGCGTTCTTCTACATGATAACCACCAGTTGTGCCAGCACCATTTGTTGAAAATGCTGTCTTTTTTCCACTGGATGGTTTTAGCTCCCTTGTCAAAGATCAAGTGACTGGGAGTGTGGGTTCATTTCTGGGTCTTCAATTCTATTCCATTGGTCTACTTGTCTGTCGCTATACCAGTACCATGCAGATTTTATCACAATTTCTCTGTAGTAAAGCATTAGGTCATGCATGGTGATTCCACCAGAGGTTCTTTTATCCTTGAGAAGAGTTTTTGCTATCCTAGGTTTTTCTGTTATTCCAGATGAATTTGCATATTGCCCTTTCTAATTCGTTGAAGAATTGAGTTGGAATTTTGATGGGGATTGCATTGAATCTGTAGACTTCTTTTGGCAAGATAGCCCTTTTTACTATATTGATCCTGACAATCCATGAGCATGGGAGATCTTTCCATCTTCTGAGATCTTCTTCAATTTCTTTCTTCAGAGACTTGAACTTCTTATCATAGAGATCTTTCACTTCCTTAGTTAGAGTCACGCCAAGATATTTTATATTATTTGTGACTATTGAGAAGGGTGCTGTTTTCCTAATTTCTTTCTCAGCCTGTTTATTCTTTGTGTAGAGAAAGGCCATTGACTCGTTTGAATTAATTTTATATCCAGCTACTTCACCTAAGCTGTTTATCAGGTTTAGGAGTTCTCTGGTGGAATTTTTAGGGTCACTTATATGTACTATCATATCATCTGAAAAAAGTGATATTTTGACTTCATCTTTTCCAATTTGTATCCCCTTGATCTCCTTTTGTTGTTGAATTGCTCTGGCTAGGACTTCAAGTACAATGTTGAATAGGTATGGGGAGAGTGGACAGCCTTGTCTAGTCCCTGATTTTAGTGGGATTGCTTCAAGATTCTCACCATTTATTTTGATGTTGGCTACTGGTTTGCTGTAGATTGCTTTTATCAATGTTTAGGTATGGGCCTTGAATTCCTGACCTTTCCAAGACTTTTATCAGGAATGGGTGTTGGATCTTGTCGAATGCTTTTTCTGCATCTAACTAGATGATCATCTGGTTTTTGTCTTTGTGTTTGTTTATATAATGGATTACGTTGATGGATTTCCGTATATTAAACCATCCCTGCATCCCTGGAATAAAACCTACTTGGTCAGGATGGATGATTGCTTTAATGTGTTCTTGGATTCGGTTAGCAAGAATTATATTGAGTATTTTTGCATCAATATTCATAAGGGAAATTGGTCTGAAGTTCTCTATCTTTGTTGGATCTTTCTGTGGTTTAGGTATCAGATTAATTGTGGCTTCATAGAATGAGTTGTGTAGAGTTCCTTCTACTTCTATTTTGTGGAATAGTTTGTGCAGAACTGGAATTAGATCTTATTTGAAGGTCTGGTAGAACTCTGCACTAAACCCATCTGGTCCTGGGCTTTTTTTGGCTGGGAGACTATTAATGACTGCTTCTATTTCTTTAGGGGATATGGGACTGTTTAGCTCGTTAACTTGATCCTGATTTAATTTTGGTACCTGGTATCTGTCCAGAAATTTGTTCATTTTGTCCAGGTTTTCAAGTTTTGTTGAGTATAGCCTTTTGTAGAAGGATCTGATGGTGTTTTGGATTTCTTCAGGATCTGTTGTTATGTCTCCCTTTTCATTTCTGATTTTGTTAATTAGGATGTTGTCCCTGTGCCCTCTGGTGAGTCTAGCTAAGGGTTTATCTATCTTGTTGATTTTCTCAAAGAACCAGCTCCTCGATTGGTTAATTCTTTGAATAGTTCTTCTTGTTTCCACTTGGTTGATTTCACCTCTGAGTTTGATTATTTCCTGCCATCTACTACTCTTGGGTGAATTTTCTTCCTTTTGTTCTAGAGCTTTTAGATGTGTTGTCAAGCTGCTAGTGTGTGCTCTCTCTAGTTTCTTTTTGGAGGCACTCAGAGCTATGAGTTTCCCTCTTAGAAATGCTTTCATTGTGTCCCATAGGTTTGGGTAAGTTTGGCTTCATTTTCATTAAACTGTAAAAAGTCTTTAATTTCTTTCTTTATTCCATCCTTGACCAAGGTATCATTGAGAAGAGTGTTATTCAGTTTCCACGTGAATGTTGGCTTTCCATTATTTATGTTGTTATTGAAGAACAGCCTTAGTCCATGGTGGTCTGATAGGATGCATGGGACAATTTCAATATTTTTGTATCTGTTGAGGCTTGTTTTGTGACCAATTATATGGTCAATTTTGGAGAAGGTCCTGTGAGGTGCTGAGAAGAAGGTATATCCTTTTGTTTTAGGATAAAATGTTCTGTAGATATCTGTTAAGTCCATTTGTTTCATAACTTCTGTTAGTTTCACTGTGTCCCTGTTTAGTTTCTGTTTCCAGGATCTGTCCATTGATGAAAGTGGTGTGTTGAAGTCTCCCACTATTATTGTGTGAGGTGCAATGTGTGCTTTGAGCTTTACTAACGTGTCTTTAATGAATGTGGCTGCCCTTGCGTTTGGGGCATAGATATTCAGAATTGAGAGTTCCTCTTGGAGGATTTTACCTTTGATGAGTATGAAGTGTCCCTCCTTGTCTTTTTTGATAACTTTGGGTTGGAAGTCAATTTTATTAGATATCAGAATGGCTACTCCAGCTTGTTTCTTCAGACCATTTGCTTGGAAAATTGTTTTCCAGCCTTTTACTGTGAGGTAGTGTCTGTCTTTTTCCCTGAGATGGGTTTCCTGTAAGAAGCAGAATGTTGGGTCCTGTTTGTGTAGCCAGTCTGTTAGTCTATGTCTTTTTATTGGGGAATTGAGTCCATTGATATTAAGAGATATTAAGGAAAAGTAATTGTTGCTTCCTTTTATTTTTGTTGTTAGAGTTGGCATTCTGTTCTTGTGGCAGTCTTCTTTTAGGTTCGTTGAGGGATTACTTTCTTGCTTTTTCTAGGGCGTGATTTCCGTACTTGTATTGGTTTTTTTCTGTTATTATCCGTTGAAGGGCTGGATTTGTGGAAAGATAATGTGTCAATTTGGTTTTGTCTTGGAATACTTTGGTTTCTCCATCTATGCTAATTGAGAGTTTGGCCGGGTATAGTAACCTGGGCTGGCATTTCTGTTCTCTTAGTGTCTGTATAACATCTATCCAGGCTCTTCTGGCTTTCATAGTCTCTGGTAAAAAGTCTGGTGTAATTCTGATAGACCTGCCTTTATATGTTATTTGACCTTTCTCCCTTACTGCTTTTAATATTCTATCTTTATTTAGTGCATTTGTTGTTCTGATTATTATGTGTCGGGAGGAATTTCTTTTCTGGTCCAGTCTATTTGGAGTTATGTAGGCTTCTTGTATGATCATGGGCATCTCTTTCTTTAGGATTGGGAAGTTTTCTTCTATTATTTTGTTGAAGATATTTGCTGGCCCTTTAAGTTGAAATATCTTCATTCCCATCAACTCCTATTATCCGTAGGTTTGGTCTTCTCATTGTGTCCTGTATTTCTTGGATGTTTTGAGTTAGGATCCTTTTGCATTTTGTATTTTCTTTGATTGTTGTGCCGATGTTCTCTATGGAATCTTCTGCACCTAAGATTCTCTCTTCCATCTCTTATATTCTGTTGCTGATGCTTGCATCTATGGTTCCAGATTTCTTTCCTAGGGTTTCTATCTCCAGCATTGCCTCACTTTGGGTTTTCTTTATTGTGTCTACTTCCCTTTTTAGGTCTAGTATGGTTTTGTTCATTTCCATCATCTGATTGGATGTGTTTTCCTGTTTCTCTTTAAGGACTTCTACCAGTTTGGTTGTGTTTTCCTGTTTTTCTTTAAGGACTTGTAACTCTTTAGCAGTGCTCTCCTGTATTTCTTTAAGTGAGTTATTAAAGTCCTTCTTGATGTCCTCTACCATCATCATGAGATATGCTTTTAAATCCGAGTCTAGCTTTTCGGGTGTGTTGGGGTGCCCAGGACTAGGTGGGGTGGGAGTGCTGCGTTCTGATGATGGTGAGTGGTCTTGATTTCTGCTAGTAGGATTCTTAAGTTTGCCTTTCGCCATCTGGTAATCTCTGAAGCTAGCTGTTATAGTTGTCTCTGGTTAGAGCTTTTTCCTCAGGTGACTCTGTTAGCCTCTATCAGCAGACCTGGGAGGCTGGATCTCTCCTTAGTTTCAGTGGTCAGAGTATTCTCTGCAGGCAAGCTCAATTCTTGCAGGGAAGGTGCCCAGATATCTGGTGTTCGAACCTGCCTCCTGGCAGAAGTTGTGTTCCACTCACCAGAAGTCTTAGGATCCCGTGGGGAATCCTGTGTGGGTCTTTGTGGGTGTCCGAAGACTCCACTGGCAAGGAACCCCAGTGCTTGAGTGGACTGGAAGGGACTTGTGCCCCAGCAGAGGCCAGGTTGCCTGCTTCCCTAGTTAATGCAGTCTCAGGTCCCGCTCAATTGGATTGAAGCAGAAGCTGTGTTCCACTCACCAAAGGTCTTAGGATCCTGTGGGGAATCCTGTGCGGGTCCTTTCAGGTGTCTGGAGACTCCTGTGGCAAGGCATCCCGGTGCTCTAGTGGACCGGAAGGGACTTGTGCATTAGCAGAGGCCGGGTTGCCTGCTTCCCTAGTTAATGCAGTCTCAGGTTCTGTGCGAATGGATTGGAGCAGAATATGTTTTCCACTCACCAGAGGTCTTAGGATCCCGTGGGGAGTCCTGTGCGGGTCCTTGCGGGTGTCTGAAGACTCCACTGGCAAGGCACCCGAGTGCTCCAATGGACCAGAAGGGACTCGTGCCCTAGCAGAGGCCGGGTTGCCTGCTTCCCTAGTTAATGTAGTCTCAGGTCCCGCTCAATTGGATTGGAGCAGAATATGTGTTCCACTCACCAAAGGTCTTAGGGTCCCGTGGGGAATCCTGTGCGGGTCCTTGCGGGTGTCCGGAGACTCCTCTGGCAAGGCACCCGATACTCGAGTAGCATTTCCCTAATTTCTTTTTCAGCCTGTTTATTCTTTGTGTAGAGAAAGGCCATTGACTTGTTTGAGTTAATTTTATATCCAGCTACTTCACCGAAGCTGTTTATCAGGCTTAGGAGTTCTCTGGTGGAATTTTTAGGGTCACTTATATATACTATCATATCATCTGCAAAAAGTGATATTTTGACTTCATCTTTTCCAATTTGTATCCCTTTGATCTCCTTTTGTTGTCGAATTGCTCTGGCTAGGACTTCAAGTACAATGTTGAATAGGTATGGAGAAAGTGGGCAGCCTTGTCAAGTCCCTGATTTTAGTGGGATTGCTTCCAGCTTCTCACCATTTACTTTGATGTTGGCTACTGGTTTGCTGTAGATTACTTTTATCATGTTTAGGTATGGGCCTTGAGTTCCTGACCTTTCCAAGACTTTTATCATGAATGGGTGTTGGATTTTGTCAAATGCTTTCTCAGCAATAAGTAGATGGTCACGTGGTTTTTGTCTTTAAGTTTGTTTATATAGTGGATTACATTAAACCATCCAGGCATTCCTGGAATGAAACCTACTTGGTCAGGATGGATGATTGTTTTGATGTGTCTTTGGATTCGGTTAGCAAGAATTTTATTGAGTATTTCTGCATGGATATTCATAAGGGAAATTGGTCTGAAGTTCTCTATCTTTGTTGGGTCTTTCTGTGGTTTAGGTATCAGAGTAATTGTGGCTTCATAGAATGAATTGGGTAGAGTACCTTCTATTTCTATTTTGTGGAATAGTTTGTGAAGAACTGGAATTAGATATTCTTTGAAGGTCTGATAGAACTCTGCACTAAACTCATCTGGTCCTGGGCTTTTTTTTTGGTTGGGAGACTATTAGTGACTGCTTCTATTTCTTTAGGAGATATAGGATTGTTTAGATCATTACCCTGATCCTGATTTAACTTTGGTACCTGGCATCTGTCTAGAAATTTGTCCATTTCGTCCAGGTTTTCAAGTTTTGTTGAGTATAGCCTTTGGTAGAAGAATCTGATGGTGTTTTGGATTTCTTCAGGATCTGTTGTTATGTCTCCCTTTTCATTTTTGATTTTGTTAATTAGGATGCTGTCTCTGTGTTCTCTAGTGCGTCTGGCTAAGGGTTTATCTATCTTGTTGATTTTCTCAAAGAACCAGCTCCTCATTTGGTTGATTCTTTGAATAGTTCTTCTTGTTTCCACTTGGTTGATTTCGCCCCTGAGTTTGATGATTGCCTGCTGTCTACTCCTCTTGGGTGAATTTGCTTTCTTTTGTTCTAGAGCTTTTAGGTGTGTTGTCAAGCTGCTAGTGTGTGCTCTCTCTAGTTTCTTTTTGGAGGCACTCAGAGCTATGAGTTTCCCTCTTAGAAATGCTTTCATTGTATCCTCTAAGTTTGGGTATGTTGTGGCTTCATTTTCACTAAACTCTAAAAAGCCTTTAATTTCTTTCTTTATTCCTTCCTTGACCAAGGTATCATTGAGAAGAGTGTTGTTCAGTTTCCATGTGAATGTTGGCTTTCTATTATTTATTTTGTTATTGAAGATCAGCCTTATTCTATGGTGATCTGATGCATGGGACGATTTCAATATTTTTGTTTCTGTTGAGGCTTGTTTTGTGACCAATTATATGGTCAATTTTGGAGAAGGTCCTGTGAGGTGCTGAGAAGAAGGTATATCCTTTTGTTTTAGGATAAAATGTTCTGTAGATATCTGTTAAATCCATTTGTTTCATAACTTCTGTTAGTTTCACTGTGTCCCTGTTTAGTTTCTGTTTCCAGGATCTGTCCATTGATGAAAGTGGTGTGTTGAAGTCTCCCACTATTATTGTGTGAGGTGCAATGTGTGCTTTGAGCTTTACTAAAGTTTCTTTAATGAATGTGGCTGCCCTTGCATTTGGAGCATAGATATTCAGAATTGAGAGTTCATTTTGGAAGATTTTTACCTGTGATGAGTATGAAGTGTCCCTCCTTGTCTTTTTGATACCTTTGGGTTGGAAGTCAATTTTATTAGATATTAGAATGGCTACTCCAGCTAGTTTCTTCAGACCATTTGCTTGGAAAATTGTTCTCCAGCCTTTCATTCTGAGGTAGTGTCTGTCTTTTTTCCTGAGATGGGTTTCCTGTAAGCAGCAAAATGTTGGGTCCTGTTTGTGTAGCCAGTCTGTTAGTCTATGTCTTTTTATTGGGGAATTGAGTCCATTGATATTAAGAGATATTAAGGAAAAGTACTTGTTGCTTCCTATTATTTTTGTTGTTAGAGTTGGCGTTCTGTTCTTGTGGCTGTCTTCTTTTAGGTTTGTTGAAGGATTACTTTCTTGCTTTTACTGGGGCATGGTTTCCATCCTTGTATCGGTTGTTTTCTTTTATCCTTTGAAGGGCTGGATTCGTGGAAAGATAATGTGTCAATTTGGTTTTGTCTTGGAATACTTTGGTTTCTCCATCTATGCTAATTGAGAGTTTGGCTGGGTATAGTAGCCTGGGCTGGCATTTGTGTTCTCTTCGTGTCTGTATAACATCTGTCCAGGCTCTTCTGGCTTTCATAGTCTCTGGTGAAAAGTCTGGTGTAATTCTGATAGACCTGCCTTTATATGTTACTTGACCATTTTCTCTTACTGCTTTTAATATTCTATCTTTATTTAGTGCATTTGTTGTTCTGATTATTATGTGTCGGGAGGAATTTCTTTTCTGGTCCAGTCTATTTGGAGTTATGTAGGCTTCTTGTATGTTCATGGGCATCTCTTTCTTTAGGTTTGGGAAATTTTCTTCTATAATTTTGTTGAAGATATTTGCTGGCCCTTTGAGTTGAAAAATCTTCATTCTCATCTACTCCTATTATCCGTAGGTTTGGTCTTGTCATTGTGTCTTGGATTTCCTGGATGTTTTGAGTTAGGATCTTTTTGCATTTTGCATTTTCTTTGATTGTTGTGCCTATGTTCTGTATTGAATCTTCTGCACCTGAGATTCTCTCTTCCATCTCTTGTATTCTGTTGCTGATGCTTTCATCTACGGTTCCAAATATTTTCCCTAGGGTTTCTATCTCCAGCGTTGCCTCACTTTGGGTTTTCTTTATTGTGTCTACTTCCCTTTTTAGGTCTAGTATGGTTTTGTTCATTTCCATCACCTGTTTGGATGTGCTTTCCTGTTTTTCTTTAAGGACTTCTACTGTTCGGTTGTGTTTTCCTGTTTTTCTTTAAGGACTTGTAACTCTTTAGCAGTGTTCTCCTGTATTTCTTTAAGAGAGTTATTAAAGTCCTTCTTGATGTCCTCTACCATCATCATGAGATATGCTTTTAAATACAGGTCTAGCTTTTCGGGTGTGTTGGGGTGCCCAGGACTGGGCAAGTTGGGAGTGTTGCGTTCTGATGATGGTGAGTGGTCTTGGTTTCTGTTGGTAAGATTCTTATGTTTGCCTTTCGCCATCTGAGTTTCAGTGGTCAGAGCACTCTCTGCAGGTAAGCTCTCCTCTTACAGGAAAGGTGCACTGATATCTGGCGTTCAGACCTGCCTCCTGGCAGAAGATGAAGGCCCAAAACAGGACCTGTCCCAGAAGCTGTGTTGCTTTGGCCTGTCACAGATGCTGTTAGCTTCTGTAGTCCACACTCTTACCTGCACAGACTAGTCTCAGAGGGATCCAGGAACCAAGATAGCTCCCCCAGGTGCTCTGGCAAATCCCTCCCAGGCAGAGTGGACACCTCTCCTCTGGCAGGGAAGGTGCCCAGATGTCTGGAGCCTGAAACAGGGTCTGTCTCAGAAGCTGTCCTCTAGGGACCTAGGGGGTGTCCGCCAACTCTGCGCCCAGGTGACCCAGTGCTGGTGCCGACTGGAAGGGACTTGTGACTCTGGTCAGCCCAGGTTTCCTGCTTTCCTAATGCTTTCTCAGGTCCTGCGCGATTGGATTGGAACAGAAGTTGTGTTCCACTCACCGGTGGTCCTAAGATCAAGTGGAGAGTCCTCTACAGGATCTTGGGGGTGTCCACCGACTCTGGGCCCAAGGTGACCCGGTGCTGGCGCCAACCTTCAAATGTCTTTAGAGAAATGTTAACCAAACAGACAAGGAGATACCACTACATTAGAATGGCCAATTCCAGAGCACTAGCAACTCCAAATACTGGCAAAAACCATGAGCTCTGATTCACCTTTCATGGAAAGGCAAAATGGTATGGCCACTTTGGAAGACATTTTGACACTTTTGTATAAAACTAAACATGCTATTAACATATCACCCTGTAATTGTGTTCCTTGATTGAAGATATATCCACAAAAAAACCTACACAAGAATGGTAATGTCAGCTTTGTTCACAATAACCAAAATTTGCAAGGAGCTATCTTTTGTTTAGTGAATGGATAAATAAGTTAGTATGTCCAGACAATACAATATTAATTAACATGAAAAAGGAGTGGCAATTGTACTAAGACAAGATAATGAAGAATTTTAAGTGCATATTTCTTTACCTTGAAAATGGTAAATGTGTGTGTGTGTGTGTGTGTGTGTGTGTGTGTGTGTGTGTGTGTGTATGTGGCATGTGCTCAGTGCAATAGCAGGAGTGGACATCAGAGTGCAACTTGACTGGAGTAGGTTCTCCCCAGGAATCAAACTCAGGTCCGGTAGTTAGGCTTGAGAGCAAATGGCTTTACTTAATCATCTCATTAGCCCTCAAACACATATTCCTTAGTTAAAGCAGCCAGCTCATAAGGCCTATGTACATGATGGCTTTAAACACATGACTTTCTGGGTAAGAAAAAACCAGAGCCAAGCAAAAGAACATTGTTGCTAGACCAGGGGATTAAATACACAGTAGAGCACCTCTGTGTGCTCAGGATGGGGAATAGTCTGTATGACAGTACAACACATATGTAGTAGTGGATATAGGGTACCATCTAGTCATGTCTGTAGAATATACAATACTAGATGAACCCTGATGTAAACTATGGAGTCTAAACCCAGGCATAGCAGTTTGCATCTTAAATCCTAACAGCAGCCTCATCAACATCACAAGTTCCAAGCCAGTGAGAGTTAAATGGTGAGACACTGTCTTGGGGGGGGGGGGGAACAAATGATATAATGTCGGTGATATTAATCTGTATCAACACAGATTCACCAGTTATAACCAAAGTGTCACTCTGATGGGGGATTTTGATAAGGAATGTGTATGCATGTGTATGCATGAGGAATACATGGTAGGACTCCAATGATAGCTCAAGGTTGCTGTGAACTACTCTAGAAAATACAACCCATTTAAACAGTTAAGCTGTTTTTTTTTCCCCCAACAAGTGTGTTCCATTCCTAGATATGTGGCCAAGAAAAAAGAAACTATTTGTCCACACACAAATTTGTAGACAAATGTTTATGGAAACAGAGAGGAAGCAATCACTAAGTCCTCTCAGGAGGAAATACTGAAGAGTGTCACTGTACATGGGTGTCTGGAAGGGTGAGCTGTTCCTGTCATGAAGAATGGGAAGGATGTGACCTTAGGGTGCTTTGTTGGTTCATTGCTCTAGATATGATAAAGCTATGCTAAACAAATGATCCCTATGCCACTCTCTTGGTGCTGTCACATAGAGCTGCCTGTGAACCACAGCTTAGTCACAAAGTATCGCCCTCTTCCCTGGAAGTCTGCTATTGTAACTTTCAGACAGAGACCTGTGGTGAAGACCACTGATTTATTCATTTGGAGACATCTACAGCAGCCTGGCCCTTCAGTGAACTCTGCTTGTCGGCTGTCCTGGTGGGTGATGGCATGTGTCCCTGGGGTATATAGTCCAGGGCAATTCCTCATAGGCTGCACATTCTATGTCTTAAATCACACAGCTCAAACAGACCATCTTTAAAAAATGGAGTGCACATTTCTCTAATTATTTTCAGGAGTCCTAGGTGTTTACTCTTATTTATATTATTAAAGACATCCCTTTTTGCTTATTCAGTGTGATAGTTAGCAGGGAAGCCTGCAAGGGGAGTAAATCCCATTGCATGCCTGCAGCTCTGACTCTGGGTGGGTACCCGGGGTCTGTCTTTCTCAGCAGAACCTGAACAACAATGCAGAGAATAGCTAGGAATGGAAAAGAAGCTGACAAAGAAAAGCAGTGGCTAAATAGAAGCTAGGCCAGAGAGAAGGCTGGGGAGCAGAGATGGTAGGTGGGCAGAAGGATTAGGCTCTTGGCAGCTATCTCCGAAGACTTTTTTTTTCATGGTCAAGTAATTCATTGCTCTCCACTTGGGGGCCAAGTCACAGCCATGCAGAAGTCAACTTAGAAGGTTAGGGAAGTTATGGGAGAAACTGTTTTTTTTTTTTTTTTTTCTTGTGTCAGTGGCTCCAGAAGGATGTGCCAAAGCCTTTGCTGTGACCAAGAAAGTAGTATTTCACAGCTTAGCCTTTTTGTGAGGGCTTCTCTACCCTCCGAGCATCCATCCGTATGCTGGGCCTCCTCTGAGGCTTAAAATTAGAACAGCAGGCCCAAGTTTGTTTACAGTTCGACATGTGTAGGGTCTGCACCACCCAGCACGCCCAACAGGAAGTGTGTGTAGGCCATCGCCTCCCTCCTTCTCCTGGTGGATCATCACCCTGGTGTGTTTAGACAGGAGAGCCCAGAAAAATGAGCGAACCATCAGCTCTGCCAGCAATTCAGAAACAGAGATATCTGGAAGTGATAAAAACAAAACAAAACAAAACAAAACTAGCAATTGATAAAAGCTTCCCTTGTTAAGTTCGGGCCACACATAGTCTAAATAAAATATGCCACTTAGGAAATGATTTGTGTTGATAAAACTTGATGGAGTTGTTTTTCCAAATGTCTTCTCCCTGCTGGGAATTTCACACTTTGGCAGGCAGCGCCCGGCCTTCCCAGTTGCCAGTCTCCTTCCATGACCTGACCTGCTGTTGTTTATACGGCTGTTTACACATGTCTTAACAACCTTTGCAAAGGGTCTTTAATGACTTTCACTCCTGGCAGTGTGCAGCTAGAGGCCGAGCTCTCAAGGCTGACCACGTTGTTGTGTTTATTTGTGCAGTGCCCTCCCGGCTCTCCCTGAAGCTCTCAGAGAAGGGCCTGGAAAACAGGCTGCAGGTTAGATTGCTGTAAGGTAAGTTTTAGGCCCAGGGCTCTAGTTGGTTGCTAGGGAGGAAGCATAGTGCAGAGTTTTAAACAGGAACGGTTTCATGGGGGCTCACTGTAGAGTTGGAACAAAGATGTTTTGCATTTGCTTAAAACGTAGCCTACCAATGTCGTTGTCAAAGCTCTGAACTGAATGCTGGGGCACGGTCTTGAGCCTGGATTCCCTCATCAGCTAAATGGAGGCAGGTTGAAAACACTTCAACAGGCTGAGCACAGTGCTTCCTATGTTAAGCTCCACAACAGGCCTCTCCTGACAACAGATTAGGAAGGATCGATGGAAGGTTCTCTTCTTCCGATTTCTCAAAGAACAGCCAATCTACATTATCTGGCATGATGTTTCAATTTATTATCATCATGGATTCTCTTCTGCCTCAGAGAGCCTGTTAAGAGAAGTCAACCTATCATGAAATAAATGTGACAGAGACAAGTCAGTAAAGACGAGAAGCCTCTGAGAGGGCAGAGCAAGAAAAGAAAGAGCAGAAACCCTGTGTGCGATGGCTCCAGTTCTAATATACACATACTAGGATGTGCCTGTCTTCTATAGCATTCATGTTGGATGAACAGGGACCTGATGAAGTCAGATTACTTATATTATGAAAATTCTGATACCACAGAGTATGTACCTAAGAAAGATTGAAATGTAGACATCAAAACTTGACCCACTTGGCAACGAAGCATCAAACATCTCTTATTTTGAAGCAAGAATGTGACCTGTTGCAAACACATGGTATTTTAAAATACGCTCACTGGCTTCTTTGAGAACCTGGTTCATACCATTAAAAGGCTCAGACATGGTCTAAATGCAATGAGAGTCTGTTCAAAGTAGGCAGAGGTAAATGAGTGGTGTTCTTCATCCCACAGTTCACTCAGTACTACAGAATTAAACCATGGTTCTTCCTTTCAAGATCTCATACCTGCTTCATGTCAGTTCCCAATGTATACACTGCATTAGGCCTGGGGATATAAAAGTGCCTGTGATTGGGCAATTATATATATATATATATACAACAGAAGCAAAGATAGAATGCATCCTGTCATCAAAGAAGAACTTTTTTTTTAAATCAGTTTGGGGCTTATCCCCTCTAAATGCTTATGAGGTAATAAAAAGGCTTTCTGTTTATTTTCTGTCTGGTGTTGCTTATAGCATCACAATGGTGGTTGAGCCCTCTAGCAGTAGATACTCTTAGTGTATCTCAAGCTGCTCTTGCATAGATATCTTATTTCTGTGATGATTTACTTTCTGGGTCATTACTGATTTCATCACATAAGCCCTCCATCAGCTCTTACCAGAGAATTTATCATAGCTGTGTGCTAGTGACTGCTGCATACAGATATTGCACATCCCCTTTTTGGCAAATTGGAGGTTTTACTGCAATTGGACTGTCTTTGACTTAAGCTAAACTATTATTAGATGGGCAGGGGTGGGAGACACCATGTTTGTGGTTCACAAGGGGTCAAACAAGAATATAATAGAGAGGACTTGACAGTATACTCTGGGGAGGGATAAGATGGATATGTAATATAAAGATCATGGAAAGAGACATATAAACATAATACTTTACGTATATGTCAGGTATATACATAGGTAGATAATTTGCTGATAAGGCATCTTAGAAAGGGGTAAATAGGTAGGAGGATTCGTTCTAAGACTGTAGAATTGTTGGGTAGTCTGAGAAGATGTCACTTGAATCAAGTGAAAAATGAGAGAAAGTACAGATGCAGAGGAATGAATTAGGAGGCCCAGAATTCAAATGGGATTTTCAGTATTGAGATAACATAATGGAGGAATGATAACGTCTGACACCATTTTCTTTATCTCTTTGTTCAAGAACTTCACTTTTTCAAGGACTAAAAAATGTCTAAAATTCTCTCCACCTGTCTACAAATACCTACTTAGTCAGGAAAGTGACCCTGAGCAGATTTCTCAGGGCTGCCTCTATACCTGCCTGGCTTGTTGCTGTCTTATGATTCTGTTTTTATTGTTCTATGTCCACAGATAATCAAGATATTGCACCAGACTCCTAGCTGGCCTTGTCTAGCTATAGATTCTCCATCCTGCCACATGGCTCTCAACTAACCCAACCCTTGCATTACACTAAAAACTCTAATTTTTACATAGCACCTATCTTTTTCAGTTTTTCCTTCAATATATTGTCATCCAGACCTGAATAATTTTTATACTACTACTATATTTTATCATCTCTGGAAAATTAGGAAACTGACTATCAGCCAGCAAGATGACAATAAGATTTAGAAACCGCTGTACAGACCTGGGGAGAAAGACCCAGTGAAGCTGTTGTCTTTAAGCTGAAGTTACTAGTTTCTGTGACACTTCTGGCCAGTCATTTATTCCTATCCTTGGCAGAAGGGAGGGGCCTTTAAAAGTTATCATACTAAGAACAAATATCTTCCTTTGTCACTTAAAGACCTCATGGCAATTGCCAAAGTCAAAATTGTTCCATTCACTATTGATCTTAGAATCTGACTTACAGGATATGGAACCTGGAGAGGCCACCTCTGGTAGCCAGGCATGATCTCCAATGGAATGATAGAGACACCAACCCATCCACAAAACTTTCAACCCAAAAGCTATCCTGCTTACAAGAAATACAGGCATAGTGGGTGGAGCAGAGACTGAGAGAATGGCCAACCAATAACTGACTCAATCTGAGACCCATCCCACAGGCAAGAAACAATCTCTAACACTTTTAATGGTACTGTTATGCTTGCAGACAGAAGCCTAGCAGGACTGTCCTCTGAGAGGACACCCAGCAGCTGACTCAGATGCAGACACCCATAGCCAAACAGTGGATGAAGCTTGAGGATTTATGGAAGAATAAGAGGAAAGATTGTGGGCCCTGAAGTGGATAGGCACTCCACAGAAAACCAACATAGTCAACTAACCTGGAACCTTGGGGTTTTCAGAGACTGAACCACTAACCAAAGAACATGCACAGGCTTGACCTAGGTCCTCCCATACACAAATAGCAAGTGTACAGATGGGTCTTCATGTGCGTCCCAAACATATAGAGTGAGGGCTATCTCAAAAGTTGTTGCCTATAAGTGGAATATGTTCTTATAGCTGGGCTGCCTTGTCTGGCCTCAGTGGGAATGGAAGGCCTAGCCTCAGAAAATTGAAGTGCCAAAACTGGGGGATGCAAAGGGGGACCCCCACCCACTCAGAGGAGAAGGGAAGAGGGGTGTGGGGGAAGGATTGTAGGAGAGGGTGACCTGGAGGGGAGCAGTGAGCAGGATGTAAACTGAATAAGTTTTAAAATATTAAATAAGAAAGGAGTTATTCTGTTAATTCTTCAGTTCTGAGTGTATGAGCCCATTTGGCATGGCAATTTTTGATGCACCATGGTCAGAGAGAATGGAATTTTAGCTATCTAATTAAAAGGGCTCTCACTCCCAACCATTTTCATGGATTGATCTCTTTGAGAATGCCATCATACTGGGTTAAGATAAAGAGACCCAAGCCTGGCTTAATTCTACTTTCTGGACAGAGAGTGGAAATTCCATCTCCATTTTTCCGTATTTGTAATAACAGTAGCCTGGTTTAAATCAAATAAGACTGTGACCAGGAAAATACTTTGAACAGAGCCCTGCACCATTTTCAATTTGACTCTTCATTAACTCTAATTGTTACTGCAGAGTTGGTTGTGTGTCCTACTTGAAACCACATCATTCTCCTTTTATTATGTTAGAAGTTCTACACACACTCTGCTTATTGTTCACTTAATGGATGTGGTAACTGAGGGATGCCAAGTGCAGGAACTTGTCCAAAGTCTCAAGTGGTTTAGGTGTTCAATACTGTGACATCTGATTTCTAAATCCTGGCCTTTATCCCCATGCTTTCAGGGTTTATGGGAGATCGAAGGTGTCCCTCTTGCATCTCATCACTTGTTCATTTATTTTTCTTCAGTGTTCATTGTGCTTAGCAGCCATGAGGCAAACTGCTGCCCTGGTTCTCAGTGGCTTTGGATTATGTGGTAGAAGTGAGTATAGCACAGTAAATGCTTGATCCAGCAACCCACACACCCAAGCTGGGCCGGGCCCTTGGAAAGAGCCCACGTTTGGCTTAATATTTTGTTGGTGATGTTTTGAAATCCTTTAACATTTTGAACATACAACCCACCATCTCCTCTTTCCCAAATGGTGTAGTAATCCATAGCTCTGGCACAACTCTAAGTCATGTACTGTAGATGTGAATGAGGCTAGAGGAAGATGTTCTATATGAACTTGACCTTGAAACAGAAGAATAATCTACTGAGTACTAGAAGGCAAAGGCAGCAGGAGAAAGAGCCCAACCTGGAGAGGGTGGGTGAGAGCTTACCACCCTCTGCTTGCCTGGATAAAAGGCTTTGGAAGCCGAGGCAGGCTAGGTAAAGGAAAACTTGTTTGCACAGTTTACTTGGAATGCTGGATGTCAAACAGAGTCAGCAAAACATGTCACCTTCCACAGGAGCCACATGGGTTCCAAAGAAGAAGCTGTCATGGCAACACAAGGCAACTACTCTGGTCTTCTGGCATCAGCATTAAAAGTGAGAGGAAAAAACTAAGGGACCAGGTGCCTGGAACTCCAGAATGGAGGGTACAGTACAGTAATGCACTAACCATGAAAGGAAGAATTCCACTTGGCAAAGAGACTGGCTCCTATCAATGGGTAACAATCACGGGTAACCCCTGTGTGTTGTATACAAAGGGCTAGATGCTTTTCTGAGTCCTCACTTGGAGTAACTTGTTTGGTCTATATCACAAGTGAGGCTCTAGGCCAGGCTGCCTTGCTGAGCCCACTGAGCTCCTAGGACTGTGGGGGAAAAAAAACCAAGCAAACATCCAAAAATGACCCTTGTTATTTTAAACCATTAAATTTTGCCTTAAAAGTCTCCTTCTACTTATCCATTGTTATGGAGTACCCAGGTATCTGGGGCAAAAGCTAGTTCATTCTGTTCTCCAGCAGATGACAGACAGGTGTGGAGAGGAGTATGAGGCTTAGAGAGCAGAGCAACTTTTGCTTTGCATAATAAGGGGAGAAAATTGGTAAAGGCATGCAATAAGACAACGTTGTGCACAGGAAACGACTGAGATCCTTGCCTAACAATGGGCACCCAGAAAACACCTTGTCTCTGGGTTTTTCTGTCTGCATTGCTCTTCTCTTTCCTTGTTCAAGGCAGGTTTTCCACAAAGCTTTTCTAGAAAGCACACATAACTCCAGCCCGTCCACGCAGATGAGATCATGTTGCTTAGCTATGAATCCTGTGAGCTCATGTTCTTTCTTTTTAGAGCAGAAGTTAGTGTTTTTTTCTTATATTGTTGCTAATAATCCACTTTTCGTGATATATCTTATGAAAACATCCACTTTCCCCCCTATGTGTTATTATATGTTTGGGAACAGAAAGACTACTTAAATTTTGCATGTTATTGATAGGTGTCCTGGGCTATCAAGCCTGTGTAGTAAATGTCGGAATACTTTTCTGAGTGTGTAGGGACACCTGGTTTCTCAATACCGTGCCAGAGAGAAATGGATATGCAATTTGGTCAGGAGCAGAGGCAGTCTTCTGAATGGGTGAATGTGTACGGTTGACAATGGTCATGTCACAGACTCCAGAGCCTCAGACCTAGGTAGAAAAGAAAACACTTTTCCTCCAGAGCAAGGCTCACAGAAGTAGCAACCTTTCCCTGGTCCATATGTAGGTATTAATAGTGTGCAAAAAAAAGAATCCACCATGGCTTTCTATCTCTTACTCCATATTTAAGGCCTGACTAGTTCTCCCTTATAGAGTTTAACTCTACCTGGTCCCTTGTTCTTATGTATGCAATATCCCTGCCTCTCTGTTCAACTCCATGTAACAGACACACTGTCCTTCCAGGGTGCTGTGTGCATGTGTCTGTCTTTCTACCAGTCAGGTCCATTCCCGAAGACTGGGCATGGACACAGAACATCTGAGAATGACTCCAAGTTGCAGTTCTGAAGTTGTAATCGGATGCCTCAAGTGCCAGTGGCAAAGACAAACTGTGTAGAACAAATGCACCTTGTTTGTAAATACAGTTTGCAAAGATAAACCTGCTCACTGCCCATATGTGTTTTCCAGCTGTAGCTTATAAGGCATCCCTCCAGGGTTTAGCATTCAGCATGTCGGGGAGATGTATTCCCCCCCCCCCCCCCCCGCAGAGGAAGCCTTGCTGTCTTAATGCTTGCTGCACCTCTAGATCAGGTTATAGAAATGATCCAGGATCCTCGCATGCCTCATTTCGTAGCTGGCCTCTTAGTAAGGATCACTTCATAAACTCTCAAGCAGCACTGTAAGCACGGACTGTAGAGTCTTTCATTGCCTTAGCCCTGGGCAAGCAGGGACAGCTGTCCCCAGGTGCCAGGTTCGGCAGCCTGTACATCCATGTTGTGGATTCTCAAAGTTGGAAGAGCTGACCAGGTGACAGCTCAGGGCAGTAACTGAAGACCGACGGAAGACTTACTAATGTCTGCCAGATACTAAACTTTAGCAGCTCATCTTGGGAATTTAACCAGGCTAGTGGTGGAAAAGCTGTTCATCTGGAAAGGAACTTTCTCTTTAATTGTCTGTGATATCTTTATAAGTTTGAATGTAAAGGGACCAGTCAACTTGGTTTTCCTGGGGCTGAAGTTTTCTGGAAGGCAGACTAATCACTGCTTGTTGGATAGTCCACACCAGGAGGAGTTAGTCACTCTAATGGCAGCTGGAAACTTGACACTGAAGCTAATGTTCAGGCATCAAAATGATGCCATAGTTTTGGGTGGGATGCCGTGCCAGCTCCATATGGATCCTCTTAGGTATATTTATGTCTATGTAACATTTTCACATACTTTTTAATCTTCATCAACACACTGCTATTAAACCCAATGACACTGCCAATGTCCAACTGTTTTGACAATAAAAGAAAAAACAAAACAAAACACCAAAAAGCAAAACAAAGAACAATTGTTGGGGGTCAAATGTTGCTACCCTCTGGTAAGGGTGAAGAGGCTAAGAGGTTAATTTAACTATGACTTACGGCAAGCAACAGTAAATTAGATGCTGTATTTTCATAACCCAGTGAAGACCAAGTGTCTCCAATCCTTATCACAAACTTTCAAGATAAGGATTAATTGTTCTCGTCTTGTAGAGTAGCAAATCGAGGTGCAGTGAGCTTGTGCAATGTGCTTTCCTTAGACGCTTCCCCTTCTTGTACACTTCTCTTCACCAGGCTCATTTTCTAAGTGTGCCTTGGCTTTGAGTGTGAGCTTGAACTTCATCCATTTAAGTACAGAAAACTGTACCCAAACGAATTTGCAACATTTTATTAGGAAACATTTCTTTCTCTTTTTTTTTTTTGTATTTTCTTTTTTTTAATTAGGTATTTTCTTCATTTACATTTCCAATGCTATCCCAAAAGTTCTCCATACCCTCCCCACCTACTCCCCTCCCCACCCACTCCCACTTCTTGGCCCTGGCATTCCCCTGTACTGAAACATATAAAGTTTGCTAGACCAATGGGCCTCTCTTTCCAATGATGGCTGACTAGGCCATCTTCTGATACATATGCAGCTAGAGACCCGAGCTCCGGGGGACTGGTTAATTCATATTGTAGTTCCACCTATAGGGTTGCAGATCCCTTTAGCTCCTTGGGTACTTTCTCTAGCTCCTCCATTGGGGGCCCTGTGATCCATCCAATAGCTGACTTTTCAAATGCATATAAGTTTGAAAGAGTTTTGAAAGAAGCATCCCTGTCTCATGGCCTAGTCTCTACAGTGGGTGTTTTTGCTTTATTGTATAACTAACCATCAAACCATTGTACATACACTAGGAAGCATTTAAAAGTGAGCTGCAGTTGGAAGCTAACACTGTAGCTGTCCCTGAATGTAATATTTAAAAAAAAAATCAAAGTTTAGAGGCTCTTTTCCTATGATACCTTGTATACAAATAAGCACCTATTTTTGTTGCTTGATGCCCTCTGGTACATGCTCACAGCTATGTGCTAGGTGAAGGTACAGGCTGTCTGTCACCCTGGAAATTTTCTTCTGCTTCTTCCCTGACATCCTCTGTCCTTTGACTTCCTCCTCCAAAGGTAACCATTGTTCTGAGTTTGTTCGGTTTTAATAATTTTTATCTGTTTTTAAATTTCATGGAAATTGGTAAATAGAATGAAAAGTTTTGTCAATTGTTTTAATTAAGCAAACTTGGTGTGAACTTAGCCATGCTTTTAATAAGACCCCACTGTCCACTACCTTCACTGTTTTTAGTACTGAATGAATATTGACCAGTTTGCTCCTATACTTCCCTGTTGATAGGACGGGGAACTGGCAGTGGATGGGTTGTTAATGTCTAAGTTTAAATACTCTGGATCATCTTAACACTGACAATAAATACGAGCTTCATTCACTTCTATGGGCTCCATTCCTGCCGTACTCATTTGTAGTCAGCTTTCTGCTACTGTAACACTTGTGATAAATAATTTATGATAAAGTTTTGGTCTGGCTTGTGGTTTTAGTTTTAGGAAGTTCTCAGCTGACACTGATACTTTGGATCTTTGGTGAGTTGTGGCAGGATCATGTAGCAAATAATATAACTGCTTACATCACAAGCCAGGGAGCCAAGAAGAAAGGGAAAGGGTATAGTCCCATAGTCCTATTTAAGGCCACACCTACAACAACCCAGGAGTCCATTATAAGCCCCCATCCGCTAAATACTTACAGCATATCCTGGTAATACCACTGTAGAGCTATAGAGATAATATCTTTCATGTATATTTAGGGCAAATCGCCAACTTTTTTCGGTGAGATTTGTTTTTAATTAATGTGTATGAATGCGTGTCTATTTGCATGGGAGTATAGATATTCATAAAGGCCAGAAGAGGGCACAGGATCTACTGGAGTAGAATTGCAAAAGCAGTGAAGACTGGACTGTAAAAAAAGATTAAAGAATAAATAAAATAAATAAATTTTAAAAACTTACTAAATTTATTTATTCCCTTTACAACCCAGTATCAGCCCTTCTCTCTCACAGTACCCTCTCACATAAGTCCTCCCATCATTCCTTCTTAACCTTTTTGTTTGAGAGGGGAAGCATCCGTCTGGGTGTCAACACCACTGCCCCTCAACATCAAGTCCCTGCGGGACTAGGCACATCCTCTTCCACTCGCAGCACAACTTATAGACAGAGGCTTTATTTTGACTCAAGCTTTGAGAGGATCAAACCTTGGCACCCTTCCCATCATGGCAGAGAAAGACCATGTAGTGGCATGTGATGGCTGGCATGTAGTAGTGTAGTGGCATGTGGTGGAGCATGGTGATAGGAGCACACGTTGGGTGCTTCGTCACATAGTACTCACCATCACCATCAGGAAGCAGAGAGGGATGAGTCTAGTTCTCAGCCCATTTTCTCTTTTTGTCATCTGGGATTCTAACCCCTGGGATGGTGATGTACTCAGTCAGGGTGGCTCTTTCCTCCTCAGTTCAACTTCTCTGAAGATACCCTCAATGTCAAGCTCAGAGGTATGCTTGCTTCCAGGCGATTCTAAATCCAGGCAAGATGCTTGTGAAGATCAACACTCATTGGTTACTTGGAATCTCCAACACTTTAGACATTGGTCATGTTTTTGTAATGGAAACATTTAAAATCCTCTTTAGTAATTAGCTTGAAACATTAAATCAATCACCATCAACCACAATTATCTTGTGCTATGAGGCATCTGAAGTAACTCCTATCTCATGGTACTCCTGACTACTCATGTTACCGAGGGTCATTTCCTCTTATTGAATTGTTCTATGGGCTCCATTCCTGCCCTACACCTCTGTACATGTATTAGTCAGCTTTCTGTCATTATAAGAAAACACCAATAATGATGTGTATACATTTGGGTTTCTTTGAGATTATTCTATCTGGAACTGGCTGGGCTTCTAGAGAATGCGAAATCATCACATTCAGGGCTGGTCTGGACACTGTTTCTCTAAGTATTCCTTCTACTTTCCCATTTCTCCTCCAGTGATTCCCATCATGTTCCTGCTGATGTTTGACATGTCTCCAAGGCACCACCTTTTTTTGTTCACTCAGTTTTTTTTTATTCTGTTTCTCAGACTTTGCAATGTCAAGTTGAGCAATGGTAGTCTTTCTTACACATGCCAAGACCACAATAGATTCTCCAAAATAGAAATGTCACCAAACCCTATGTATACACCAGTGTTTTTCCTTTACATACAGGCCTATGTTGGGGTCTAGTTTATAAACTGCACCTAGAAAAAACTAATTAACTAAAAAACTAATCATTGGCTAATACTAAAACCAAACCATTATAGAACCATATTGTAGAAAAATTACCAACCTCGCTACTCTTGTACATTAGAGCCATTATTAAGTCAAAAAGAGCTACTTGGATATAATTCTGTTACTGATATAATTGATCCAGTAAATGAATGCACGATTCAGTGACTACTACAAGGTGATTGGTTTTATAGATCATAAAAAGGGAAACTTTACATAGAGAGTACTGTCCTCTGATTTTCTATTCAAATGCGACTTGAGTTCCTCTGCCAAATTCTTTCATTTGGATTGTTGTACTTGTCAGATCTATAATTTCTGTGTGAGTGTATTTCATAGCTTGTATCTACTTATATTATCCATATGCTGTTATATTGTTTTCAATGATATTGTGTTTTATACTTTGGAAGTGGTTCCTTATAATGTATTTAAACTAGCTGACAAAATCTTTGTCTAGTAAATCCACCATCTTATCATCCTTAGTTCCTATTGTCAGGTCCCCTCCCCCAGTTCTCTATGAGTTCTCTGAGAAGGCAGATAATGTGTATCTTATTGGACATGTGTTAAATGTCATTCCCTTGTGCCAGTTTAAAACTAGGTTATGAAAATATATAATAACCTCTCTATTTCCACTCTCACTTGTTTTCCAACTTCTCCTTAATCTTCAGGACAACAAAATCAATCAGACCCCTTGGTCTTATCAAACTATTGAATGTTAATTTGTAAATGATCATGTTAATATTTTTGGTCACTTCTTTTTGGCTTTATTTCTCAACCTCAATGTCCTGTACATCAGACTGACCATCCTAGCCCATGTTTAATACTTCCAACACTGTCTCCCTTTTTTAATTTTTGGCTTTAGGATTGCCTTATGTTCCTTCCTTTTTTCTGGGATAATTTGTTGTTGTTATTATTGTCAATATTTTTTTTTATCAGAAAGCAGTATTGTACCTTTTTAATAACAGGCTTCTTTCTGTATATTTCTCATTTCCCTGTCTAAAATGTTGAGTTTATACCTCTGTCATAAATCTAAGATAAGAAACAAAATACTTATGTTTTCTTTCCTACCATTGTAGTTGAAAGGCCCTTTAACATCCTTTCATTTCTAACTGTACTTTTTGTACACAACAGTTCCATGTTTGGGGGAAAATGGGACTGGGAGATGGATCAACCATTAAAGGTTAGGTTCACAACCAGGAAGACAGGGGCAAAGACATGAACCCAAAGGAATATAAGATGAAAAACCATTTTAAGATCCTATAAATTGCTAGCAACCATATTCAAAATAGCAAGATATTTCTTCTCTATACCTTTTGTGAACTTGAAGTTGTGTCCTTCAACACTTATCTGAGATAGTATGGGGTAGCTTGGGGATGGTTACTGTGTTTTCTTAAGGCAAGAGATGTCATGCAGCAGGTTTGTTCAGATAAGGGTGAGCTGAGAACAACATGTGGGGAGAGAATACCACATCTCCGACTAATTAGGGAGTTATCACTCCAAAAGCTACATAGCTCTGGGTCTCAGAGAAACAGCTGTCCAAGAAAATGTCCAGGATCCATCTTGCCTTCATTCTACAATCTCCTGATGACAGAATAAGCAGTAAGATTGGTAGCATGCTCCATGAAATATCACTGCTCTTTCCATTTTAGTGAGAGACTAGAAAGACTATGAAGTGATTGGAATGAAAAACATTCCAATCACTTGAAATGCTTATGACTTATATGCACTTAGCATTTGAGATGGAAGCTTTTGAGTTTCACATTCTATGTTATACTTTTGGTACTGAAAGTATATTTTATCCAGCTCCCCCAAAAATCCATGACAGAATTATTTTATCCACCACCACAAAAAAATTCATGATCGAAATAGTACTAAAAAACAATTAGCTCTATATCCTCATTCATAACTCAAGTCCATTGCCTGCATTTTCTCCTTTCTCATCTCCTTATGATTAGTTGGTTTTGTTCTCCTTTCTATAGGCTCTACTGAACCAAAATGTTTGTTTAGATGTACACACACATCGGTGGCTCGGTTCCACATACGAGAGAGAACATGCAGTTTATAAGGATGGCTTGTAACCACTGATACTGGAGTTTAAGTTTGGTTCTGAACTTTTTAGCAGTCAATGGGTGCAGAGTTTAAAAGAGTCACATACTCTAGACTTTTAAATCTTTCTCCCAGCAGTTACTTTGATGAAATCAAACCTCCTTAATACTGGAAACAAAACAAAACAAAACAAAACAAAAACAAAAACAAAAACAAAAACATGAATTGAATTCTAGTCTCAGATCTGTAAGTAATTTATTCTTGATGTGAATTACTTCATTGCAGGAGGGCTCATTTTTCTAGTATGAACTCTAAGCTGAATTAAATAGCTGATAAAAAGCCTTGCCAGTTCTAATACTCTGTCATCCTATCTTTCAAGTTTCTGGCAAGCCAGACCCTGTAAAAATCTAATCAGGCAGAACTGAAACATGAAATAGAAACGATTCTAAAGACACATCTTCCCTGGTTCTTGGATTATAAATTTGTTAAGCTTGGAGAAAATACCTTATTCAGCCTTTGCTACACACCTGCAACAGAGAAAAGGTCTACAAGGCTGAGGAAATCCTAGCAATATAGTCCAAACGTTAGCAAATATCAGCAGTTCCAGATGGTTCAACCTGGTTAAGTGTGTCATACTGAGATCTTTAAGGGTATTGAAGCAAGAAGATCTTTTGACATCCCTTGACTGACAGCAGAGAAGAAATGATTTTGGAACTAAAGAGACGAGTTAGTCCTTTGGGCTTTAGACTCTGGTATAGTCATTGTTTGCATTACCAAATTTATAAGAGTGAGAATGTCCTGGAGGCATTAGGTCATTAAAACTTTGGGATTGGTGTTCTCATACAAGGGGCCCAGGGAAGCTCAATTGTGCCAGGAGCCATGGCCGCAGCCATGGCCTTGTGGAAAATTTCTAGCTTACATAAACAATCCTGAGAGAACATTCATGGTCATAACAGTAAGAATGCTTGTGGGTAAAGAGAACACTGTGACTGTTGGTTCCAGGAGCTGAAGATTGCCACCTGACCTCCAGAGAGCCCCTGGCCTCTCCCCACTCCCTTGGAGCCTCGTCTTGCTCATGCTTATATTGCCACCTCTGAATAAAGTTTTTCAGAGCTTGATCAGGAAATTAGCTTGCTCTCATTGTTCAAGTCTCTTTTCTCTCCCACTCTCTCACTCCCTTGCCCTGGGTTCCTGCTGTTTATTCCTACAGGTCGGGGCACAGTTGCTCTTTCTGCCTCAAGAGTGCACAGAGAACTCATTCTATGCATGAAGTGTCTTTGCCAGACCTCTCTGATTGTACACTTCCTACCCTTTAGAGCCATACAGATACATTTCTTGTGTTTATCAGTCACCAGGTTTGTGGCATTTTTCTTATAGCAACCTTAACATACTAACAGAATTAATAATTGTCAGATGAGGACGCCCAAACTAAGCTAACCAGTTTCAAATTCTGCTTCTTCCTTTCTCTAGCTGAGTGATATTGAACAGTTAATTTTACTTTTAACTTTCCTGGTCTTAGCTTCCATGTCCTTAAGAGTAAAATAATTATATACATGTGTTCCCTTATCTGCTGGGCATGAGCTTCAAGATCACCTATTGGATGCTTGAAGCCATTACTAAAACAGAATATAATACTTCACCTGTAGATATATTGAAACATTTAATTTATAAATTTGGTGTAGCGTGAGATTAACAAAACAACAACAAAAATGATAAAATAGAATGATTATCACAGCATTCTGTGATAAAAGTTATGCAAACTTACAGTACACATCCTTTTTAAGTGGTATCCAATGGGCTCTATGGTGAGCGGAGATGAAAAGGACAAAAGAGGCTAAGCATTGCAGTATAGTATTAGGCTACTTTGTATGAGTGGCTCAAACACTAGTCCTACGAAACTCAGAGAGATGTTCTGATAACCATGAGGATAACTAAGTACAAACAGGTAGATGGCAAGTGGAATGTGTGTTCACTAGACAAAGTGATAACTCTTGTCTCAGGGCAGTTAGGACAGGATGGCCTGTTTTGATGTTATTACTCAGAATGGTATGTAATTTAAACCTCATACACTTGTGAATTGTTTCCTGTTAACACTTCCAGACTGTAGTTGACCATGGGTAACCATCCAGAAAGTGAGACCCCAGACAAGGGTGTAAGAGTGTCTAATTCACCTGCTGCTGGAAGGATTCAAATACATATAAAATCCTCAGCCACCAACACGGAACAAGAGATAAGAGCTCAGTAAACGTTAGCTATCATCTGCATTACTGACTGGATGAGCAGCTCAATAAAGTGTGTGGAAAGGATGTAGGAAAGACCAGCAACTTGGAGATGCAGAAACCATATGTCTCCTTGCTGTTTGGCAGCCTGAGCTGTAAAGGGACATGGGCATGCTGATTATTAGCCAGTAGCTTTCAAATTTTCTAAAATCTGAAAGCAAAGTCAGAAACACACATGTAATTGAAAATAACCTCCCCCAACCCAACCTCCATCATATGCTTTGCACCTTATCACATTCTGTTTCGTTTTTATCTGATTTCTAGACATTACATTGATTTTTTTTATGACCCATGAATCTTTGTCAGTCATATTTAGAAATTCACAAAACCAGGCTGTATTTAGTTTTGGACAAAAAGGAACAAAAATGTGTTCTGGTCCTGAACATCAGGTTCATAAGAGAATGGGCAGTTCCAGGAGACCACTCCTACACTTGACTCTGAAGCAGACAGTTTCAGGCCCTCCATCTCCCATCCTCCTGCCCCGAATTTCTAGCCCCATCACAAGCACATCAATTATGCAGAAGGTACAAATTATGCTTTTGCAATTCCTAATGTGTAGACCCTGGCAACGCACCTTACTTTCACAGAGACTTAAGATAAACCCTTCTGTCATCAGTAGGGGAGACGTGACAGGCTAAATATTTGTAGTCTCTGAGTTTTCAACTTCTCACTTATCGTTGGGTTAAAAGTGCAGCTATTGAGTACAGCTCCTCCTGGCACACTGTCCAGCAACATCTGCACCACACACTGGCACCTAAGTCATATGCGTCAGCACACACCACATTTTTCATAGTAGCAACTTGACTTTCTGCTGGTCAAGTACATACATCACCATCTTTCTGTTTGGGTAGGGCCAAAGATATGGTTCATAAAGTCAGGCAATAGTATAGCAATTCTGCACATACATACATATTATTGCTGTTGTTTTGTGGTATGCACCCAAGTTTTTGATGAAGATCAGCTATATCCTTTTCAAAAGAACATTTGAAATGGATGCTTAAAGAACACACAGAAAACCTGGTATGGAGGGAGGGACATAATCCATAGGACTAAGAAGCTCACTGTGGCTCTAAGAGGCTCTGAACTATGAGGGAAAACTGTGTCACATAGAATTCGTTCTGCTCAGAATTATCTTAAACGCAGAACGGTAAAGTCTTCCGATCTATTTAACATACCTGTTCTTTTGGCTTCCCCAAACCATGTCTCTTTCTTCATGAGCAGCTCCTTTCTAGCCTAGGCATTGAATGAAAAGAGCTATAAGGCAGGGCTCAAGGCTCAAGGCTAAGAAGGGAGCAGCTAGCACTGTACAGTCTCAGCCTGGGCAGAAACTGGCCATTCCTCATCTGATCCATGCAGAGTATTTACTATTTCATTTCATTGGGAAAAAATTCCTGAAGCTCCAAGAGTTGTCAAGTACGAGGGAGACATAAGATTCAGACAACAATCAAACGGATACCAGAGCCCAGGCTCTCCTCTCTGGTACACAAACACCATGAGACACTCACCTGTCAGATTGATGTTCCTGGAATGAATAGCTGGTAACAAACTGAATCTGCTGAATTAGAGTCAGCTCAATGAAAGACATTTTTTTCCTCATTTGAATCTTACAGATACACAGTGATCCTATGTGTGTGTGTGTGTGTGTGTGTGTGTGTGTGTGTGTGTGTGTGTGTGTTACTTAAAGTGGAGGAGAACCTTTTCATGCCACAGAGTGTGATAAATACGCTTTGGGATGGTTAGTGTTAAATGCCAAATTGATAGAATCAGAATCAGTTGAAGACCAGCCTCTGGCCTTGCCTGTGAACCTATGAGAGAATCTCTTGATCATGCTAGTTGTGATGGGAAAATCTGCCTATTCAGTTACTGCGCTCCTAACCTGTGTAAAGGGAGAGAAGGAAATTTTCTTGTTTTCTTTTCCTGACAATGTAATAGACTAGTTTCTGGAGATTCCTGTTGCACTTCCTGCCCCTCCATGGTGGACTGTAGTTTGAACTGTGAACTAAAACAAACCCTTTCTCTCTTTGGTTGCTTCTCTCTGGGGAGTTTATCAAAGCAACCTCTTCCCAGAATTTCTGCTCATTCACACATAAGTGGCAGTATCAATGGGTGTTACAAAGGACATAGCCTAAGACCCACTCTCCACATTACATCAAATCATTCTTATTCACAGCTTGTTCTGTTCAGCAATGCCATGTAGGCACACTAGCTAGTTTTAGACAGTATTACTGTACTTTAATATACTTAGAGTCCAGCATAGGTGTTTATTTTCTCCCAATTCTTTTTATAACTAGCAAGGTGGAGGCTAAATTTCTCCTTTTCGGGCATATCAATTCTGATTTTGAAAGAACTCATCTAGAGACATCGTGTTTGTGCTTTGACTCACTGGAGGATGCCTCTGTGGTCTTTTTGCTTTTATTTATTTTTCTAAGAAAAACTGAGCGTTACCCTGGAAGACCAGTGGATCCAGGGCACAAGAGTCTTTACACATAGCTAAAGTGAAGTGGACACTAGCTGAAGTGGATTGAGCCTGTGCTTAAAGGAGCTGATCTCCCCAGAGCTTTGCAAAAATGAGCTTGCCCTTTCCAAGTCTAAAAGCACAGAGCTGTCATTTATGAACCATATCTTATGCAGTAATGAGCCATTAAAGGCATAGGACCACCACCGTTCTCTTCTGTAGTAGAAACACTTTTTTTTAAACCATAGTCTGAGATCATGAGATTCCAAGCTTTAGGCAGCCCATTTAAGTCATATGCCTGTGACTGCTTCAGGTACAAAGCAAGCTCTGGAATTGCTACTTGAAATAGAATCTCAAGGTCCACATTTCTGAGGACCACTGGTCTCAAAAGTGTGATCCCTAGAGAAACAGAAACTAGTAGGCCAGGTTTGTTCAATGTATGTTGTTCAAAAAGTACACTGTTGTTTGTTTCCCAAGTGTCTGTCTGTCTCCCTGTCTTTTGTCCCTTTCTGCCTCTCCCTCCCTCTGTCCCCCTTCTCCTTTTCTCCCTCCCTCCCTCCCTCTCTCTTTCCCTCCCTCTCTCTCCTCCTGTCTCCTCTCTCACCCTCCCTCCTATCTCCCTGTCTCCCTCCTTTTCCACATGCACTGTATATGTGTAAACTTGTTCACGTGGGGGTACACATTCATGCAGAAGCATTGGGCATCTTGCCCATTCTCTTTCACCTTGTTTTTTGAGCCAATGTTTCTCACTGAATCCAAAGCTCACCAGTTTTTGCTTTTATGTGGGTGTCAAGGATCCAAATTCAGGGCCTAATGCTTAAATCACAAATACCTTACTGATGGAGCCATCTCCTAGCTCCCAGCTCCTCCACATAGGTATCTTTAGTTGCCAGCATAGAGGGAGTTTGGGGAAACTCCATCATCTGCCCTTCTTTTTTGAAGTCCTTACTTTACACTTCAAAGGTTCTTAAAGACTCACTTATTGGAAAGTCCCTTAGGACAGAGAAATCTATTTCCCAAACTGTTCTCCTAACAGAAGTCTTCATTGTAATAACCCTCACTAATTTTCTATCAAGCAAGTCGTCTTTGTATCGTGTATTAGGAAATGTTGGCCATAGGTTAATGTAGGATTTCTTGAGGAGATGAATGTGAGGTTGGAGACCACAGTTCCAGCTTTAATCCTGGGTCGTTAGGAATCCTTATAGAAAGGTGAGAAACCCTACAGCTTAATAATTACACCTCACATCTGTGTGCATTTTATAGTTCCACAGACCCCCTTTCACACCTTTTCTCATTAAAAATAAAACTCCACTAGATTCTTGTGTGCCAGCAGGCCAGGCATTATAATCCCCACACTGCAAGTAAATAAACAAACTCATGGAAGGTGAAGAGTTTGCCTACCTAGGTCATGTGTCTCTGGGTCTTATTAACGACATAACACATGCACGCTTTAGAGGACCTGGCAGCTAAGGTCCCAACAATGTATTGGCTTTATACCACTTTGCTATATTTACTAGTAAATGGGTTATCTTTTAAAAACAAATGAGTCTCAAGGTAATAGGAATTAGCTGCTAGGTAAGAATAATTGTGACTTTCCTTCACAATAGTGGTGATGGAACGACCTAAACTCAGGCAGCCCTGTTCATCTTTCCTGCAGCCTACAGCATACTGTGATTCTTTTAGTTAGTACAGTCATAATCTACTAACTCAAAAGTTATATATCTACTAACAGATGGAACTTATGTTTCCTCTGCTTGCCATTGTTGTAACTTTGGCCTTCCATTTTTAACATTCTTGTGTTCTTTTCTCTAGACTTCTTTATACCTCGACTTATTGAGGCTTACTCTAATTTATTTTTGGTATAAAGCTACAAAAAGAAGATTTATATAAAGGCTTTAAGGACCTACATTTATGTGAACCTGTAACAAACTCTTTCAAGCAGTGAACATTTAATTAGATTTATATGTACTGTTTCATTTTTTTCAACATTCTCACCTGTGACATCTCAGTTGATTTTGATTTTTGTGAAAAATTTAGCTTATAAACAGGTATAACTTACAAGGATCATTGAACATGTACAACCAAAAAACTTTTAAGTTTTAGATTCTTTAATTTGGCTTTGTTCAACAACCCTGATTTTGGCATTTAATAGCTCTTTAGCTTCTAGAATAAACTGAATCTTATTTTCTTAGGCTTTGCATCATAAAAATACAGATATCTCTAGAAACACTCCATTCCCCACCCCAGTTTTGTAATCATTTTTGTTCTAACTGATCCAGAGAAAATAAAAATGCATCATGTTTGAAGTCTACACTGCTCAAGAGTAAATTGTGTCTCGCTCTGAGTCATATTATATGTTCATTACATCTAGAAAAACAATCTGGATAATAAAAGTGCCAAGTGCTAGCCCAAGCTATAAACACACAATGGCGTGTTTCCATCAGGCATCAAACTTTTCTAGATTTCTTTTGGTGACGTTTCTTGCCTTGTGCTAAAATCCCCAACCCATTTGTTCCTTGAATAATGAAACAGATTAATTATTTTTGATTAATGAAAATTAGGAACCTTAATTGGCCCCTACTTGGGGTTTGGTTGCATTAAATGAGTCTACTGGTGATCAAAAATGTATTTTTAAGGGGAGTTTAGGCTAATATATCAACAAATGAGGAGCTATAAACATGATTAATATGCACATTAGACTCTCCTTATCACACTTTGTTGGCAGTTTTTATCCGGTCACAGTTAAAATTCCATTGAGTTCTTTCTGTTTTTGTATAAAATACAGATTATGTGGAGACAGCAGTCTGAGCAACTGGAGTTTCATCTTGTCTGCCCATTAATTATTAATGGTGTCTCCGGACTTCTTATCTGTCACTGTGGAGGGATGGGGGGCTGTATTTTTATAGTCATTTTCTAGTAAGAAAACAGACTGCATGATGCCTCTGCCTTGGGCATAAAGAAAGCATAGAAAAAATGTCTGCTTCACGCAAGTGCTCAAAAAGAAAGTGCCATCTCACAGAATTTAGCATATCACAGAGGGGTGGTGTGAGTTCAGAGAAGAAACAAACACAGAGAAAAGTCCATGTCTCTTTTTGACATCTTTTAAAAGTCCATGTTCTCTAAGACATTGAAGGTGGACCATTGTGAGTACTGGAGACCCTGAAGACCATGTGTGGCACAGATCACATTGATACTGCTGTGACCCCATTATAATTGTATGTCTCAAATGACTGAAGAGGTGGCTTAATCTTCTCACAGTGGGACAGCGCTATGACTTGGAGCTGTCAGTAGAAAACACACTAGGCAAACAACCTTATAGCATGGACTTATTGGGTCCCCTCATCTCTAGTGTGCCTGAGAAAGCAGATGTCCCAGGCTGTGACACAGATTTTACAGCAGGATCTAATCAACAACAATGAGTCTTGACATTTGGATGGCTTTGTTTGTTTTGTTTATTAAAATCAGTAAAATGTGTAACCTTAATTTCAACAAGAAATAAAACTTCCACAAGAGAAGGTTGAAAGGGTATTTCACCAGCTCAAATTTAATAAGCTGGGAGCCAGTGGAGGATGGAAAGGAAAATATATGTTGAATTCTCAAAACAGAATTTCTATGTATTAGAATATTTTTAAACATCTGACTTTTTATTAATAAGATTCAAAATATCAAGAAACGTTCTTGTGATTCCTTGATTACTTTAAACAGACTACTTCAAGGTTTATCTCATGCCTCGTTTATCCTTTGGAGGAAAGACTGCTGCTTCTTCACTCCTTCCATTGATTGCTCTTAAAGAATGTGAAGATAATCTCAGAGCACATGAGAATGCGCATACAACATGTACTTCTGTGAGTGTTCCCATCAGTAATAATCATACCATCACAGGTACAGTCAGTGACAGAATCACCATTGTCCAGGCATCCATTCTCTCTAGCCTTTATTTCCAGAAACAGGGACAGAGGGATATGTTCAAGGGCTATGAGGTTAAGTTCTAGACCAGCCAAGACTACCTAATGAGACTCTGTTTCAAGCACCCCACACACATACATTTTTTTTAAAAAAATTTTGTAGAGAAGAGTAAATTCCTGGGACTTTTCAATATAAAAACATAGAAATGCCTGGGTTCCTGAAGCATCTTGAAGAAAATGTGCACCTAATTATGTGCTTTGTGGAAGGCACCAAAGAAAAGACAGGAACTCCTATAGTATTTCAGGCATTCAAGCTAAAGTCTATTTCTCACAGCAACCTACCTTATTCCTCACTCACTGTTTTCATAGGAAAAGTTTCAACTATGAATAATTCACAGATTCAAAGTCTTGGCTTGTTCCGGCCAGTTCTGATAACATGGCAGCAAAAGAGCACAAATGAAGTATCCTGTTTTGCTATCTATTGCTGCAATCAAGACCACAACCAAAAGAAACTTGGAGAAGAAAGGGTTTATTTCATATTACAACTTAGAGCCCATGATTAAGAGAAACCATGGCAGGAGCTCAAGGTAGAAACCTGGAGGCAGGAAATGAAGGAAAGACCATGAAGAATGCCTCTGACTAGATCACTATCCATGGCTTGCTCAGCTTTAGTTTAAAAAGAAAATAAGGCTCATAGAATGGTGCCTTATTAAGTCATCATGAGAAGACTTCCTCTGGCAGCAGATGGGAAAGGATGCAGAAATCCAAAACTAGACACTGTGGGGAGACAATCTCAATTGTTGGTTCCCACAGAGTTTCTCTCCTTGGAGCTCAGAGAACCCTGTGAAAGAAGCAGAGGAAAGATTGTAGGAGTCAGAGGAGACGGAGGACACCAGAACACAGCTGGCTGAATCAGCTAAGCAGGCTACATATGGCTCACAGGGACTGACTGAATGTGTTTGGTTATTGTCTCTTTGAAGCCAGCTCTTTTCTGAAGGGAGGGGGATTGGATCTGGGAAGAGTGTAGGTGTTGAGGGGGAGCTAGAAGGGATAGAGGGGGAGAAATCTGTGGTCAGGATGTATGATATGAGAGAAGAATCTATTTTCAATAAAAAGGATTTTTTTTCAAAAGAAAAACTTTTATTTATTTATTTTTTTTAAATATTTTTATTAGGTATTTTCCTCATTTACATTTCCAATGTTATCCCAAAAGTCCCTCATACCCTCCCCCCCACTCCCCTACCCACCCACTCCCATTTTTTGGCACTGGCGTTCCCCTGTACTGGGGCATATAAAGTTTGCAAGTCCAATGGGCCTATCTTTCCAGTGATGGCCGACTAGGCCATCTTTTGATACATATGCAGCTAGAGTCAAGAGCTCCGGGGTACTGGTTAGTTCATGATGTTGTTCCACCTATAGGGTTGCAGATCCCTTTAGCTCCTTGGGTACTTTCTCTAGCTCCTCCATTGGTGGCCCTGTGATCCATCCAATAGCTGACTGTGAGCATCCACTTCTGTGTTTGCTAGGCCCTGGCATAGTCTCACCAGAGACAGCTATATCTGGGTCCTTTCAGCAAAATCTTGCTAGTGTATGCAATGGTGTCAGCATTTGGAAGCTGATTATGGGGTGGATCCCTTTGAAAACTTTAGAAATAAGACTTGATATTTTTGAGAATTGCCAAATGTAACTATATAAAATTAAAACTTATGCACAGAAACTATATATTTATATATTTACACAGACACACACACACACATACACAAACACACACACATTTATATGAACTCAATACACAAGAAATGACAAGAAATCAAACGACCCAATCAATAAATGAAATAATTGAAATGAACATAGAAAAATGTTCAACATTCTTTGTCATCATGGAAATAAACTATATTAAAATATCAACTCACTCTAATCAGACAGTTATCATTAAGAAAGCAAACAATTGCTGATTTAGATATAGAGCAAAGGGAATACTGTTGGTAGGAATGTAAATTGGACTAGCCATTTTGGAAGTCAGTATGAAAGTTTCTCCAAAAGAACTAAAAATAAAACTAATATCTGCCCCAGCTACATCACTTCTGCGTATATAACCAGAGGACTCCATAGCAACACGGCATGATGATACCTTCAGTTCCATGTTTATTAAAGCACTATTCATGATATCCATGGCATGTAAATCCTTCTAAGTGTTGGTTCACAGATAGAGAAGGAAATAATACGCACATGTATGTGTGTATACATGTATATGTATATACTGTATCTATAGAGAATTCTAGGTCCCACAAATGATAGAAAATGAAATATTTGTTTTTCTGTGTCTGACTTATTTTACTTAATATGATAATCTCTAGTTGCATCCATTTTCCAGAAAATAACACAATGCCATTCTTCCTTATGGTTGAATAAAACAAATATAAAACCAATTACACACACACACACACACACACAGAGAGAGAGAGAGAGAGAGAGAGAGAGAGAGAGAGAGAGAGAGAGAGAAAGAGAAACAGACAGACAAAAGGACAGAGAGAGAGAGAGAGAGAAACAGACAGACAAAAAGACACACACACACACAGAGAGAGAGAGAGAGAGAGAGAGAGAGAGAAAGAAAGAGAGAGAAACAGACAGACAAAAGGACACACACAGAGAGAGAGAGAGAGAAACAGACAGACAAAAAGACACACACACACACACACACACACACACAGAGAGAGAGAGAGAGAGAGAGAGAGAGAGAGAGAGAGAGAGAGGTATTTCTTAGCCTGTAGGAACACAGCAAAGGTAGTCTACAAAGTGTAATTTGTAAATAATTGTAAGCTAGGAAGAGAGACAAATATCTCTAAGATGTTCATACTAAACCTGTCATGATAATAATAAAGGTAATAGAAAATATAACAATGGTATATGAGAAAATAATGAATTATTTTGCAACAAGAGCATGGACCCAACTTACTATCTGATCTTTTAATATAATATAAAAGTTTAAGACCATTTTTTAAAAGTCATATTACAATTTAGAATGTAGCACCAGCACAACAATTTATTTTAATTCAATTCCCTCTATGCTATGCAGTTGGGAGACACTCATCTTTACTCCTCCAGTCAGCAGAATCACATGAAGCTAATTGGCCCTACCTGCCTCCAGAAGAAAGACAATGAAGTAGGCATAAACAGCATTTCCTATGTTATGCTTTTTATCTCTCTATACACTAAACCTGTGACCTTTCACAGGATTATCATCTGAACCTGACTCATTGGATGGGCATCAGTAGATACAATTTATGATTTTGTGAAAATATTCCCAATGAACAACTTACACTTTCCATGGAGTATCCCTGAACAAATCCCAGCGATTTAACTCATTCTGTGCTTTATCTCTGTCCTAAAAATTACCAAAGAGCAAAATCTATGTCTTAGTTTTACCTTCCAAGTCATCTTCCTGCTTTGGCTAACTCTATATACTCAGCAACAACTCACAGAAGATGTTCTGGAATGACATTGGGTCTAGCAAGAACCAATGACATCATGGCTCACTTTCTTGTTACAGTGTTATGCTTTATAATATCTGAATTAGTTTCTTGTGTGAAACTATAGTTGACCTTTAAAATGTGGGAGTGAGAGATCTGGCCCAGTGACAAAAAGACTGAAATCAGGAAACTGGGAAAAATAACAAGCTGGAGAATAACGGCTGAAAGAAGAGCATTAATACTAAATAATGAAGAAGAATGTAAATAGATAAGGGACTCAGGGAGCCCTGGACCTTTAAAAGGTTGGAAGAAGGATGGCAAAGATAAAATGTGATAAGACTTGTCAGGAAGAACAAAGTCAATGTGTGTACATTATTCAGTTTAAGGAATTAGAGTCACGGGGTCAAGTGTGGGTAACATTAAATATGAATAATGAGGAATAAAAGAAGTAAAAAGCAAGCTAGCCCTATAAATCAATTCCAGAGTGTCTTGGCTGGGGGAGGAGAGAGGAGAACAGAGGACAACCCACTGCAGCCTGTTGAAATGTCAAGATGTATTACCAATGACTAAATACCACTATGCTCTTGCAAAACCCCTGTGCTTGGAGTCATAAAACTTTATCCCAGCAACCAGTGGGGTCGACTAATTTTTACTTAGAAGTGCACTTAAAGAAAACAAAAGGGATGCTAGCATCAGTAAGAAGGATTATTATAGCATAATCTCATGTTGGTGGAGAAAGAACATGTGTGTCCTTGTTGCAGCCCAGGGTGTACCTCATAGGAGACCCCATTTAGTCACACAGATGGTGCCCGAGAAGACACAGCTCCAGAGACAGGCAAAAGGGAGAAATTAGAATGAAGATTTGGGCCAAAATCAAAGGTCAGGACCCCTGCTTTTTCTGCTCCTGCTAGAGGGATCAATTGTACAAGATGAAATTACTTTATCTTGAGTAATCTTTCCAAGCTGCCCATGATCATGTTCACCTCTGAGAGCTTACAGAGAGCAGAGCTCCCCCAACAGAGCGTAGCTGAACATGGAGCACGAGAGGAAGAACTCCGACAGCTATTGCTTACGCTGTCACTAAGGTTTCATGATGGATTTGTTATGGATGTACTATGCCAATTCATACTGTTCTGATTGACATATCACTAAACTGGTGTTTTATGGCTTCTGTATATCTGGACTTACAGAGTTTCGTTTACACAGAAATATATTCACATGATTGGCAGGGCATATGCTTCCTTATCCATATTATAGAAAACTTCTAGGTCCAGTCATGGAGTTGTCCCAATCTTTATTACACGAGAGAACAGTCTAGGTTGTTCATAACTTCGTCAGCCATTGAGTATATATACTTTTTTCTTTCAAAAATCATTTGTGTTGTATGAATTTAAAAGCTAATATCTTTGGTCCTACACTGTGGCCACATATTCAGAAGTACACACAAGTTTTACCTAGATTTCCAATAATTGGTCTTCATATGAACAACTCCAGAATCAGTGTGGCAAACCTAATGATCTGTATACGTTAACACAGACTCCCTTAGGAACATTGTATGGAGAGAGAGCTTGCTATAAACCAAAGTATGACAACAGGTAAGGGAGGAGGAGGAGGAGGAGGAGGAGGAGGAGGAGGAGAAGCAGGAGCAGGAGGAGGAGGAGATTTAAAGGGTAGCTAGGACCTCCTTGGCTGTTGAGTCTTACTGTAGCAGCTGTATGAACATCTGGAGCAGTGGTTCCCATAGTGCTTTGTGCTGTCCTTCCACTGGGTGGAAGAACAGAGCATTTTACTCCCTTGTTTGGCTGTGGCATTTCTGGTGTGTATTTTAGATTCTATAGACCTAAATTTTACACATTTTTCTTTCTAGTAGATATGAATGGCACAATTATTATTTTCCTCTTGAGAAGTACACAATTGCTACATTTTAAAGTGAGGTGTGTGTTTGCTGTAAGCATCAGTGTAGGGAAGGTTTAGTGGAAAGAGGCTGAAGTGTACAGACTGGTGGTCCAAGGTAAAAATTCCAACATAATGTCACAATGCCACTTCTTTCATGAAGTCTTAGGTTTTTGTTTTTGGTTTTTTAAATCTGGAAAAGGGAATAAGAGCACATCCAGTGTGCCTTTTGAATCCAAATATTCCTGGTTCTTGGAGGCTACTCAGTCAATATTTTCTCTCTCCATTCCATAAAAATTATGGAATTTTTTCATTAAAAAATTTCACTACTTCCTTTGACCATGAATCCTCATTATCTAATCCATTAGCCCATCCCGGGATAATAAATGAATATCTGCCAGAAACTAGTAAGTCTGAAAAAAATGTTTTTCATCAAAAGCCATGTCAAATTGGTATGGCTGAACACTTTGTGCATAAATACACAAATGGCTAATGTCACCACTATGCACTTTCTACCACAGTTCTACTGTTTTGATGCTCTAGGGTGGTTGAATTTGGAATTAGGTGTCTTCCAGAGACCTGTCAATGTCTTTCCAACATAACCTATCAGACAATTTGCAGCAAAATTCAGTCCACGAGTAAACCATGTGTCTTGGTTGAGCTTCTATTGCATGATTAAGATCATGACCAAAAGGATCCTGGAGAGAGGGGGTTTATTTGGCTTATAAATACTGATATCACTCCATCAAGAGAAGCCAGGGCAGGAACTCAAGCAGGGTGTAAACCTGGAAGCAGAAACTGAAGCAGAGACCATGGAAGAGTACTGTTAACTGGCTTGCTGTCCTTGGCTTGCTCATCCTGTTTTCTTATACAGCATAGGACCACCTGCTTAGGATTGCACAGCCCACCATGGACTGGACTCCCCCACACCCATCATGAATCAAGTAAGTGCTCTAAGACTTTCTTACAGTCCAATCTGATGAAGGCATTTTTTTTCTCAGTTGAGGTTTTCTCTTCCCAAATGACTCTAATCTGATTCAAGTTGACAAAAAACTAACCAGCATGCCAAGTGACCCAGAAAACCACTGAGGTCCCTGTAGTCACCTCTGAAATCAGTCTTTCCAGCAAGAGATCAGAGTCAGTCAGTGTTCCAGAAGGGGCAGTGGGACATCAGTCCAGTTCCTGCAGAGAGCTACTTCCTTACCTGAACCCATACTTCGACCATTTAGTTTATATCTAATACACTCTTCCTATCTTGTTTCAACTGGAACAGTTTAAAGGGAAAACAAAAGACAAAACAACCTTTCTAACGTTCAATTGCTTTGTGGAAAGAGCTGTCTATTTTCAAAATCCATCTAGCCTGCAAATCTATCTGCCTGAGTTGGACTGCACATCTTTATCCTATTTATTTGTGTCATTTACCATTTTTATTAGTTTTGTCTCATTAAATAACTTAGAGTGGACATTTTGTGAAGAAGATGGCCATTTCTTTTCTGCTTTAAAAAAAAACTTTCCTTGACGTTTAGTACAATATATATTGTATTAATTTTACAACAGGAGATTAATTCACTGACTGATTCTTATAGTATTATTCACCAATTCCTTTCATTTCATTTAAAATGCTATTCAGGCATCCATCCATCCATCCATCCCTTTCTACATCAAGTAAATAAGTGCCTATTTATCATTATGGAGAAACATAAAGTAGGTAGGACATTCAAGAGGTCCCAATCTTTCTGGGAGAGATGAGTAATTGACACATACAATTATCGTATTATAATGATGACTACCACAGCATAAAAGAGCCAACTATTACTTATATACATAGGTGGTAGATAAATTGCTATAGGAGGTCACAATAAAGAAGAACACTCATTTATGAAAACAGGGTAACGATTATGTTCCAGACAGAAAGGACAAAGTACTCATCACCCTGGAACATGTCACCATGGAGTCTAGAAAACACATGATCAGCAATGTGGAATGAGCTAGTGAGCTAGGCAGGGACAGAACTATGAAGAGTCTTATTGGATCTGATTCTTTACACACAAACATTTGTAATGACTTTTGAGAGAGTGGAAAGAAAATAGTTTGTCTCTTGATCAAATTTTAATCATTTGCATTATCTACCAAATTAGACTTTCCCTAATAAAGCAGCACGACTTTTGTGGGCTTTCTAGGAAAATCATACACACACACACAATATATATATATATATTTATATATTATATATATATACATACACACACACACACACACATATATATATAATCTTTTCTCCAGGAAAACTGTGTAATAGCTTGCTTTGAGAAAGCATTTTGGGAAGATTCAAAATCATCATAGGAATCTCTGCGCTATCATTTTAATACTCAATCTTCTGCTGTATCAGTAAGCTGGAGGACAGAAATACCCCATTCTATTTGCTCTTACACTGTACACTATTATTTATCAATGTTAGCTCATACAAGTTCAATGAGCATCAAAAATCCATGAGACAAATACTGATAGAACCAGAAGCAGAAACAGACCAACTCACTATTAGAGATAGAAATTGATATCAGAGATAGACTTATCCAACAGGAAGAAAGATCAATTAAGTCCGTTGAACTCCATAGCACTCTCAATCAACTAGATGTAACTGACACCCGCAGGTTGCGCATCCAGCCTCACAGACTCACTTGGGGCACTTACTGAGGAAGACTTTATTCTGGCCTGTGAAATTCACCTTGACCGATTTATACAGTAGATATTATAGAATATCTGCCCAGTGACCACATTTGAATTGAATTAGCAATGAATAACAGACTAAAGGAATGCACTCATCAACCTGAAGTATGATGTGAAAATCCTGGAACAGGAATATCTTTATTATAAGGCAGGAATTTAGATCTGTTCACTGGAAAAATCTTTGTATTAGCTTCAACAGGTACCAAATTTGGCCTCGATAGCTATCACTGCCTCCTTCTCCCCCTCCTTCTCATTCCTCTTTCTCCTTTCCCTTCCCCCTCCATCTCCTCCTTTCCCTTAACTCTCTCCTCCTCTGTCTTCTTGTCAAATATAGAGAAGTTAATAATTTTTCATCTATTTCATAGGCTGTGGCCATTATGAACAATAATGGAGTCCATTGAGATGTTGGGTCTGATATTTATTTTAATTACATACTTTCCGAGAACTCCACCGATGGCCGAACTCATCCTACATAAGCACTTTCACCCTTTAAGAGTCCCCTCTGACCCAATCTTTCTTTACATAAATTGTTCCTTTGATGTTTACTCTTCTGTCCAGATGAATTTTCTTAATTCATTCATGGAATGCAGATACAGCCATTGGGCCAAAACTTCAATCCACAAAACCTTGTCTTACCATAATCCTTTCAGAAATTTTTAAGTTAATTTAAGCAAAATTGTACAGATTTTCAATTTTTTTCTTTTAATTTTAGCATTTTTTTCCTAGAAAGCCCCACAGAGACAAATAGCACAGGTTTTGTCTCATTTGTAAAATTTTGTAGAGAAAAATACATGAAATTAAAAGAAGAATTATTTGTAATCTGGATGGAGAAGGGGAGTAGGGGAGGAGAATAAGAAAGCAATAAAGGGGGTGAACACGAACAATGGACATTATATGATTGTGCAGAAACATCATAACTAACTCCATATGCATAATTAATGTGCCAATGAAATTATTGTAAAACTACTCTTGAATTAGACTGTACTCTGGTCTGGTACACTGCTAAATCAATATCTTCTATAATATGTAGATAAATGAGAAAGGGAATAATTCCTGCTGTTAGTAATTCCCAAGGTCATATATCCTCATTTTGGCATGAAATAACTTTGCATTAAAAGCAGTGTGGTTGTGTTTGTCCAAACCTTAACTGGATCATTGCTCCTCTTTGCTGTGTCCCATGTCCTTCTCCATCTGTAGCTTCCTTTTTTAAATGACTCTACCCTTCCCCCATTTTTTGACATTTCTTCTCATTTGTGGTTAATGATGACTTATTCAAACTGCACAGGCAATTTGGTACTCAACTATGGATTTATTCATTCAAGAAATACCCACCAATCCAGGTGTCTTATTTACTGTTATATTGCTTTTAAAAGGCACCATGACCAAGGCAACTTATAAAAGAAAGCATTTAATTGGGGGCTTATTTACTGTTCTCAAGGGCGAGTCTATGACCCTGATGGGGGGAAGCCTGGCAGCAGGCATGGAGCAGCAACTGAGAACCTAAATATTGTGGTAACAAATACATGGCAGAGAGAGAGAGAGAGAGAGAGAGAGAGAGAGAGAGAGAGAGAGAGAGAGAGAGAGAGAGAGAGAGAGAGAGAGACTGGGCCTGTCATGAGTTTCATGAGTTTTTGGCACCCCAAAGCCCACCCCCAGTGGCACACCTCCCCAAACAAGGCTACACTTCTGACTCCTTCCCAAGCATTCAAATAAAAGAGCCAGCCAAGGTCGCTCTTATTCAAACCACTACACCAAGGTAAATGTCCTCTAGACTACCTACACATTTTATCACTATTGGATACCTTGGCACACCATAATCCATCAAACAATCAAATTATGTATAGAACATTTGATACCTCTTTAGTTCAAACTATGGAGAGTAATCCTGGGGGGAGAGGGGCTGAGAGCTTGGGTAGCAAGAGTTGGAGAAACAGGCAGCAATCAATCTTCAATCAGCCACACCTTTTGAAAGCCCTTAAGAGAATTCTGTGAACAGATGTGTGTTAATCCAGCCTCATTGCCTTTCCCTTTAAAGCATTTGATCTACCTTTATCTCTTAAGTTACTTCTGCTTAAGGTTATTCTGCCTGAAGACAGATGTGCTTGATTTCCTCCTTAAATATCAAGTACTGTATTACTACAAATTAATGAAGATAATGTGGATACTTGAACATATTTACAATAGTACCCTCAACTTAACATTAACCTGTATGTAAAACTGCCAATGCACACTCTATATAACTTACCATTGGCCACGTGAGCTTAGGCTTTGCTCAGTCTCATGCTACTTACTGGTGTCAATCAAAAGTTGGAGTTTTGAATGAGTGCCTTGAAAATATCACAGCAGTTGTTCCCCACAGTATGGACAGTAGGAATTATGTTATTCTGCGAACAGAGAGACAGAAGTTTGGTTACTTTACAAAACTTGCCCCAAATCCCTCAATGAGTAGGGGAGCTGGAGTCTACTTAACTTTGTCTAGCACAGAGTGTGGTAAATTTTTCTACCTCCAAATTTAATGGTTTAAAATCTTGATCTGGACATGGCTTCAGGAATGCCTTAACAAAGAGCTCAGGGGACCCTCTTTCCAGCAAAATAACTGAACTCATAAATATATTTATTGTAAGTATTTTTGAAGACTAAAAATTTTCTCATGGGCATATAGCAAGTGGGAAACTGTCATTCAAGAAAACCTATTAGCTCTCAGTAAGAAGAAGGTATGTGGCATTTGAGTCATGTTTATTTTTCTCCTACACAGATTTATTTTTTGCATTAAATTTGATTTTATTATCAATAGGGAAAAAGAATAATTTCTAATGAATGTTTTTATTTTTTTACATAGCCCTTTTACTGGTTCTCTGGGAATTTCACATCCCTTCCTGGTCCTTTCATGTCTGCCACCTCTGTGATTCTCACCTCCCCCAAAAAGATGTAAAAAAATAAAATAGGAAAGAAAGAAATAAAAAAAAAAAAACCCAAGTCCACTTCATGTTGTCTATGTACTCACTGGAGCAGGGTGAATGGCCTACCCTTTAACTAGAACTGGGCCCTTCTCTTTGTGCACCCCTCCCCAACCCTGCCACAAGCCATCAGTTGTGGAGAACTACATACCAGCATCTCCACCACACTTTTTAAAATTCTCAACCATGGTTTCCTTTCTAGGCGTGTGGCCTAGGGTTTAGGGGTTGTCATAGAAGCCTTCCATGTCTCTCCCTCTCAATTGTGTCTGTAGTCATTGTTATCACTGCAAAAGTAGCCTCTGTGCGATTCACAGTCAACAGGAGCATGGATCAATAGACTCCACATGGTTTCTGACAACACCACTGACCACAGCCACAGACCTGGTGGCAATGGAGGCCACCCATATCGACATGGCTTTCAGTGGCAGGACAGCCCAAAGACATCAAATGGGTCTAGGCTGCAGCTCAGACTGGGAAGACCTGAGTGGCCTTCAGTGAAAATGTGTGCCATAGAGACATCATCCCAGTACCCAGTATGGTCTTTGGTGGTAGCATGCATCATGGACATTAACACAGACCCTGACTTCAGTAGGACCGCAGACCCAGGCATGGCTCTAAGAGGCAACAAGGACCCAGACATCTTCATGGCATCAGGCTGCAGCACAAACCACAAAAAGATGTATGGCTCTCAGTGGTAACTCATGCCAAAGACATTATCCCCATCCCCAGTGCATCCCAGGCAGTCAAGGGACAGGTGGTCATGAGCTGGACTGGCTTTCTTGGCTGCTGACTCTTCCACTGCAAGCATCTGCCCTGGGCTCCTACATAGATCTTTGTTACTAAAACCCCATTCCCAAATACTCTAGACAGATGTTTCACAAACTATAAGGCTTCCCTCCTTAACCTCATATTATGGCTGCAGCTGGCTTTCAATCTGAGAAGAGGACCCTACTTATGTTTCTCATAAAACAGTGTGTTCTAAAATTTCCATGTAGTTATACCTAGGAATATGAAGTTTCCTTTCTCCTATCCAGTACACACTTAAATAGCAGAACACAATACACACTGAGCTCAAAGTACTGGGGCATGAGTTACTCCAGGCTCTGCTAGAAATAGGTGAGAAGCACTTTGCAAAGGGAAGACAAGCAAAGGGCTATCCACCTACCCAGTGTCCCTGTGTACCATGAGGCCATTATGTTGAGAAATGTTGATCCCATTCACAACCTTGTTCCAATGACACAGTGACACAGAAGTTTGCAGAAGAAAAACAAAGGCAAAATGATAAATACCTTCGCTTTCTGTCCAAAGGGATAGAGCCTAGTTAAAACAGCATGGGAAGATTCATATTTTAGGCCACTATCAAAAACAATAGAGATTTGGTGCCAAGCAGTTAAGAGGAGAATAGTAATTCTATAATAAAAACCAAACGACAGAGCAGCTGGAATTTTAATAGAAAGGACCAGAGAAAGTCACCATAAAGACACCATGAAGCTTTAGAAGGCTGGTGCATGTGTTAGATGGCATTCAGAAAGTGCTAATTGGAACAAGGTTTTGCATACATTTGAAAACTTTCCCCAAGCTTCACACAAACTCATCTCCATAGCAGGGGAAGTCTGAGAGTTTTTGAAAGTAGAAAAAAAAACATACTGGCCAAATGATGTTTACTGTGACACCGAGAACTACTAGGAAGCCAAGATTCAAAATATGATAGTCATCCTAGGGAATTCAGAAGATGGTATACATTCCCACGGTTGATGTTGGAGGGCCCTGTAGTTAAGGTCCACCATGTTCAGAAAATTCTCTGAGTTTGGTATAAAATAGGAGGCTCCGATTCTCAGCAGTACTTTCTCTTCCTCACTAAGCCTCAATTGGAGAGTGTCTCTAAACACAGATGTCTTACCTTATTTGGACCTAATTTGACCATGCTGGGACGACCTAAGCTTTTCATGGCCAGTATACCTCAAGATTTGGATCAAAAGCATGCGTCTTCAGCCTCAGGATCTAGATCAGAGGTGTGTCTTCTGTTTCTGGATTATAGTTCATTTTAGATTAAGTCAAAATGGAAACAATAACCAAGTAATCATAACACCTAACATCATATAACTATTCCTTGTTCAATGGCAAACATACAAACAATAAGCTTAGCTGGGTGGAATCTTGTCCCTAGGTCACCACTTCCTTAATTCCATTTAATATCTTTGGTCAAAGAAAATTACTCAATTCCACTTCCTGGTGCCCCTTTAATAATTGAACCATACATTTTATATTTTCCTTTCTAAGCTTGCTGTGGTTGATCAAAACACTCTTTGTAAGAATGAACCACAAACCAGAGTCTAACCTTGGTTGATTTGAGACTTGGATTGTCGTGCAATTAATCTGAATCTCTTCATCTTAGCCCAAGGCAGACTCTTCAGACAAGGACAAAAAGCAGCCATATTCTTTACCAAAATATGGCAAGAATGATCTCTAGGCAACATGCTAAAATTTGTCTCCTCTGAAACTCTTGAGCTAGGCCTCTAGAATTCAAATCAATATCATTACTGATGTCTTCCACATTCATTCTAGGATGGCTCATTAATCCTCACTTAAAGCATTCCACTGCTTTTCAAAGTCCCAAATCCACATTTTCCCAAACAAACGCATGGTCAGAACTATCACAGTAATATCTCACTCCTGGTACCAACTTCTGTCTTAGTTTGGGTTTTATTGCCATGAAGAGACATCATGAAGAAGGTGGTCATAAAGGCAAACATTTAACAGGGTCTGGCTTACAGTTTCAGAGGTTCAGTCCATTGTCATCATGGTGGGAAGCATGGCAGAATCCAGGCAGATATGGTACTAGAGAAGGAGCTGAGAACTCTACATCTTGATCTGAAGGCAGGCAGAAGAAGACTCTCTACCACCCTGGGTGGAACTTAAGCATAGGACCTCAAAGCCCACTCCCACAGTGACCAATTTCCTCCAACAAGGCCACACCTACTCCAACAAGTCCACACCTCCTAGTAGTGCCACCTCTCATGGGCCAAGCATATTCCAACCACCAAAATGACCCTAGACAAATCTTTTTGCAAGCATTCTTCCTTCCTCCCTCCCATATCATGTGCTGTGTTATGACCAATCAGCCTTTCCCACCTACAGGAACTAGAGCCCTTATATACCTTACCCCTGGAACAGTAAAATGAGCTGTCTCTCTGAAGCTGACTTCTGGAAGTGCTTTCTATCATACTCACAGCCATCTGAATCCTGCTCAATGCTTCTGCTCCCTTTGTCCCTGAGGGCCCATGACTGATGCCCCACAAGGAAGGGAAGACCCACAGTTCTACACTCTCATGGGTTATAAGGCTAACTAGGAAACATGTAAAAATCCTATGAGCCATAAGAACAGCCTCCAAAGCATACAAATAGTTACAGTAGTAAAGATTTTTAAAATACAATTAGTCAAGGGGTCTAAGCATAATCTTTTTATCAGAAAATGGCTGCCAACGTGGAGTAGCCTCTAAGTAGCCAAGATAAGAAATAAAAACAAAGGAATAGCATTGTGGATAGAAAGAAAAAGTCTACACAGAATTGGTTTTGCTAAATTACTAAATGGGTAGTTAAAGTGATGAAGGAAGCAATGGCTCTAAGAGGAGAGGGGATGGTGATGCTATTTTTGGTTATCAACTTGGCAACATCTGGATCTAAAACTCAAAGCTGGGAGTCACAGCTGTGAAGGATTTTACTTTGTTTTGTTTTTGCTTAATTTGAAGTAGAAATACATTTCTAGTCTGGATCTTTGAGTTAAGAAGGCACACATCTTTATCAAGAACTTTGGAGCTGAAAAAAGACATACCTTTAACCCAGATCATGCCATGGAAAAACACACTTTTAACCTGGACCACACCTTCTGCTGGAAGCCTATATAAGGACATGGAAGAATGAAGCTTTTGCTCTTTACCTACTTGCTCTCACCTTGCTAACAAGCCCATTCCTTTACTGGGATTAGAGCCTAGTTCCTCAGGATTTAGTAAAGGCTAGGTGAGACATCCAGCCTTGTGAACTAAGCCACTACTTGATTCTTTGACTTTTCATTCATAGCTGCCATTGTTGGATTAAGTAGGCCCTAGCCTGTGAGTCATTCCAATAAATTATGTATATATATGTATATATATATATATTCCTTATTTCATATATAGATATATATGAATATATGAAATAAGGAAATAAACATGTAAAAACTCTGTAAACCATTAAAAACATCTTCAAAAACCATACATGTACATAGTAGTAAAAAGTAAAAAAATATAATTAGTCAAGGGTAAAAAAAAAATACAATTAGTCCATGTATTTGGAGAGAAATATTCATTCTGTAAATTCTATTACTCTAGAAAACTGTGACTTATACAAAGATCTAACATTCAGGTTTAACATAAAAGAATATCTAAACATCTTGTCTCTAACACTGACAACAAAAATATGACAAAAGTGAATAACTAAGAAAGAATGAGACACACTCAGAACAGTAAAGAATAGGCAAGAGAAACTATTTTCAAAGTGCTTATGTAGTGAGTGTAGAAGACAAAAACTTCAAAGAAGCTATAGTTTCTTTGTTTAGAAAGAAACATACAGTTTATATGTTTAGGAAAAATTGAAAGTCAAAATTTCACAATATGTAATTTCAAGGTCTGAGGATATTTTATAATGTAGAATAGTGTAGAAAGAAAAATGCAGAACTTACAAAGGAAGAATGTGGAAATGTTATAGTCACAAAGCAAAAATGCAGTGGACTTGAGCTGGCAGAAGAGTCACCAAAATTGAAGATAGGCTGCTAGAGCTGAGACGAGCTGAACCAAGAGGCAAAGGAATGAAGAGAAATGAACAGAACCTCAGGAAAAATGTCTAAGACATGAGACAAGTCAACGTATAAGTGCTGGGAGAATCATAAAATGAGTAGAGAAAAAGATACAGGAGAGATATTTAGAGAAATAATGGCTTAAGACTTCCTGAATTTGAATGTCAAGAATGTAATGCCTGCAGGGAAGAAACTGATTTACAAATAATATAAAAGAAAAAAGTACGCATCCAGGCAGAGGAGGGAGAGGAGGGGGGGGGGAGGAAGAGTGGGAGAGGGAGGGGGAGGAGGAGGAGGGGGGAGGAGGAAGAAGAAGAGAAACCCATAACAAAAATGCTTGGAACAGAGGAAAAAGGACACTTGAAAATACCTGAAGCAAAGCAACATAGTCTGTATTTAGAGAACATAAAAGAATAGTTGATCGAACCCCAACCTTAGCACAATATGTATTGTTTCAAAAACCAGAAAAGGATGGGGAATTACCAAGTACAACTTACAAAGTGCATTTTCTTAACTCTATATGGTTATATATTAGCAATATAAAAATTATAGCAATATTAAAACTCTGAAGTGATACAAAAAAGACTATTCATACAAATATGCAGGTTGAAAGCAACAGCAAATTACAGGACCCAGAACAGGGCTGAAGAGAGGGAAGTCTCAGTTTGTCAAAGCCTGTATTGCTCTTGCTGTGGATCAGATCATAACATCCACATTGAGTGTCTCACAACTGCCTGTAACTTCAGCTCTAGGGAATCTGGTGCTGTCTTCTGGCCTCTGAGAGCACCTGTATGCACACACAGACACAGACACACACACACAGACACACACACACACACACACAAGCACACACAGAAGCGGGGAGGGATGGAGGGAAAGGGAGAGGGAGACAGATATATATAATTAAAACTAAAATAAATCTTTTTGTTTATTAAAATGAACCTATAATAGGCAATTTCATAGAGAACAAAGTAGAAGGGTTGTTATCAGGGGCTTGTAAAAGTAAATGTAGGGTTATTTAATGGGGACAGAAATTTGTACAGAATACTGAAAAATTCCAGAAATGATTACACAACATTGCACATACATTTTATGCGATAGAATTGAATAACCAAAAAGTATCACAAGGAGACCCACTGTAATCTGACTTCTTTTCCTTTAAAGATTTATTTATTTACTTAACTTTACTTTACTTAAATGAGTACACTGTAGTTGTACACACCAGTGTGTTGACACACCAGAAGAGGGCATCAGACCACATTACAGATGGTTGTGAGCTACCATGTGGTTGCTGCGAATTGAACTCAGGACCTCTGGAGGAGCAGTCAATGCTCTTAACCCCTGAGCCATCTCTCTAGCCCAACATCTGACTTCTTGACAAAAAAATTGCAGCCAGAAAGGAATGGAATGATGTCATCTGTATGCCAAAAGATAAGCAATATCATAAGAATCTTGCACCACACATATTATCTTTACAAGAACAATGTGATGTAAAAATATTTCAAGATTTCCTTTAAAAGCTTCAAAGAATTCATTGTCAATAGAACTTTTTGGGCAAAACGTGTCTAACCAGGTTCTCTAGATTGCAACCCAGGGATACCAGACCATACTTCACATTCAGATGAGAAATCAGTATGCAATAAAAATAACTATGTATACAGATGTGAAAGCCAGGACAATAACATACACACTCTCCTTTTGACTATCCTTCAATATAACTTGCATCAAACAATGTGAATTTTGAGTACAAAATAATATTACTGAACCAATAGCCTAAAGAGATGTAATATGTTTGACAATATACAGATTTGACAAAGGACACAGGTAAGAACAAGGCCACATTGGGAGAAAGGGGATGGTATCAGCTGGTAACTCAGATACCCAGAAAGAAATAAGAGTAAGAAAGGCAAATACGTTAGCAAATAGAGTAACTTTGAAGACAAAAACTTTTGTTTGTTTTGTTCTCTTGGCTTTTGAAGAGAATGCAATAATATATATAGTAAGAATTACATCAGCATTCTGTTGAGTATTTAACACATGAGAAATACTAGGTATAGTAGTGGGAGAAAAGTTTGTGTATTTCTGAAATTAAGGTAATATAAATCTAAGAGAGATTTAAGAAGCAATTTAAAAATAATTAAAATATTAGACTAGAAAACATATGCTAACATGAATGAAAGCAATAAATGAGAACAGAAATTTAAAAAATGAACCATACAGAAAATTTTAATCCAATCCTATATTAGCAGCAAATAGAATACATAATTAGTAAAAAGATGAACAGATTGTACTAAAGAATAAGATTGGGGTATTCAAGTATGTGTTCAAATATACTTCAGATTCGAAGATAGAAACAAGTTAATTGCAAAAGTGTAAGAAAACATGCAATTAGAAATGCAAGGGAGCTGGGCGTGGTGGCGCACGCCTTTAATCCCAGCACTCGGGAGGCAGAGGCAGGCAGATTTCTGAGTTCGAGGCCAGCCTGGTCTACAAAGTGAGTTCCAGGACAGCCAGGGCTATACAGAGAAACCCTGTCTCAAAAAACCAAATTAAAAAAAAAAAATAGAAATGCAAGGGAGTTGGAGTGGCTACGGTGATATGAGAATAGTCTGTAAATCAAAATTCATGTTTCATAATAGCAATATTTTACAATTATAAACAGTGAACTCCTTGGGAAAACATTACACATATGTATACATATATGTGTTGATACCTCAAGGCCCAGAAACACATGAGAAACAGCTAAAACTGGTGAAGGGAGAAATAGTTTCTAACACCTAGTCTTTTTTTAAATTTTTTATTAGATATTTTCTTCATTTACATTTCAAATGCTATCCCGAAAGTCCCCTATATCCTCCCCCTCTCCTGCCCTGCTCCCCTCCACACCCACTCCCACTTCTTGGCCCTGGCATTCCCCTACTGGGGCATATAAAGTTTGCAAGAGCAAGGGGCCTCTCTTCCCAATGATGGCCGACTAGGCCATCTTCTGCTACATATGCAGCTAGAGACATGAGCTCTGGGGGTACTGGTTAGTTCATATTGTTGTTCCACCTATAGGGTTGCAGACCCCTTCAGCTCCTTGGATACTTTCTCTAGCTCCTCCATTAAGGGCCCTGTGTTCCATCCAATAGATGACTGTGAGCATTCACTTCTGTATTTGGCAGGCACTGGCAAAGCCTCACCAGAGACAGCTATATCAGGGTCCTTTCAGCAAAATCTTGCTGGCATATGCAATAGTGTCTGCATTTGGTGGCTGATTATGGGATGGATCCCCGGGTGAGGTAGTCTCTGGATGGTCCATCCTTTCATCTTAGCTCCAAACTTTGTCTCTGTAACTCCTTCCATGGGTATTTTGTTCCCTATTCTAAGGAGGAATGAAGTATCCACACGTTGGTCTTCCTTCTTCTTGATTTTCTTGTGTTTTGAAAATTGTATCTTGGGAATTCTAGGTTTCTGGGCTAATATCCACTTATCAGTGAGTGCATATCAAATGACTTCTTTTGTGATTGGGTTATCTCACTCAGGATGATATCCTCCAGATACATCCATTTGCCCAAGAATTTCATAAATTCATTGTTTTTAGTAGCTGAGTAGTACTCCATTGTGGAAATGTACCACATTTTCTGTATCTATTCCTCTATTGAGGGACATCTGGGTTCTTTCCAGCTTCTGGCTATTATAAATAAGGCTGCTACGCACATAGTAACACCTATTCCTAACAACAGCTAGAACAACTAGACAGAATGTCACTAGGAAGGCAGAAAATACATCAAGACCTAAATTATCTTGATAGATAAGAAAAAGCATCTGACAAAGTCCAACACTTTTGTCATTAAAAACAAGACTATTCAGTGAAGAAGAAAATCAATCAAATTGATAGAAGTTATATAATAAAATATTAGAATTATTGATATAAAAATAAAGTAATAGAATACCACTTACACCAGAGTTAGACGTAGAAGACTAACTACTTATCTCACATTGAAGCACAAGGCAGGAATATCTATTTTCACTGCTTCAACTCATCTTTGTACCAGAGGTCCTAGCCAAAAAATGTAGTTCTGAACAAGAACTAAAACCCTCTTAGGTTGGAAAAGATGTAAATATGTATTTTATGCAGAATATTATCTTAAAGTGCCCACTAAGGAATCTGATATTGGCTTAGGACTTCTTTAGATGCAATGTCAATATAAAACAATTGACTTGACTTCTACATACTCCAGTGAACAATACAAAAATCAACTTTAGAAAATAATGCAAGTTACACTCATATAAAAATCAATAGTCAACAAAAATGTCAGGCATACAGTGAAAATATTTTTTTTAATGTTGAAGAAAACTCAAGGCCTAAGTAAGTAGATAAGACACCCCAAGTTCACAGACAGAAGGTTTACTATTTCAAGATGGTAGAATTCTCCAAATTTATGTATAGATTCCAATTACTAGTATCACAGTCTTGTGTGGATTTTTATATCAATTGATGAGCTGATTTTAAAAGTCCCAGAGAAATGTAAGAGGCTTAGAATCATCAAGAAGATCTGGAGACACATCAGATTGGAGTTCTGAATTTCTAAAGATATCACAATGTTCTAGCACTCAAAAGAGGGTAAAAACAGAGTAGACAGAATAATGGAAGATGATGTGGATTAAAAAACAAATGTTACATTTATAGTCAGCTTATTTTTCTATGAAAGTTCCAAAACCATTTAGCAGAGAATATTATCAAACAGTATTAAAACAATGGGATATTCACATGCAAAAATCAGGTATGGTTGCCTGCAGGTGACCTGTACAAGACAAAGCCAGTCAACATTCTAGCATGGGAGAGGGAAGGACTCAGACTCCCCAACCCCAGCTAAGGAGATACAGCCAGTTGATAACTTTTGGTGCAGAAAGAGACACTTTTCTTTAACGGTGTGGTCCTTAGTAGACCTCCTATGGTCTCATGGGTGGCCCTATATTTGTGAGTATATCAGCAGAACAAATTCCATCAGGGGAGGATGGGAGAGAACATGAAGTTTGGAAGGGCCTGATAGTATGCACTATATCTGGCAGATGTCGTAAATGAATATGATCAAAATAAATTGTGTGCATATGTGAAATTCTCAAGTAATTATTAAAAATGTCCTATCTTTAAAGAAGAAAATTGGGCTTCTTTCATATACTAAATACAATTAAAAATTAAAACAAAATGAATGATGGATATAACAGCTAAAAGTACTAGTCTTAGACGTTGACATAGAAGGAAATCATCAGGGATGGTATTGTGTTTAAATATGGTATCACATGAAGAAGCAACAAAGAACAAAATATTATATGCTGTAGGTAATTAAAATTAAAAGTTTGAATTTTTAATATTGTAGAGAAAGCAATACGTTTTAGTAGAAGAAAACATTTTCATGTATTTTTAGGTGTGAATATCTAGGATATGTAAAGAATTTTCACAATTCAACGAAAGACAATCCATACAAAAGTAGACAGAGTGTCTGAATATGCGTTTTTCAGGGAATGACATAGTGACTCCTGACAACAGAGCATCTGTAAGCACATGCACAGTTGTCCTCCCAACTGTCTAACACACACACACACACACACAGACACACACACACACACACAAAGCTCTGAACTTCCAATTTAATAGAGAACTTCGTTAAATGGGTTTTGTTTCATAGAACGTTTTAGCCCAAGAACCTCAATGAGCCTGTGATAAATATGGTTTGGGGGAAAAAATCTGACTCAGAGGGTCATATGAACTACTGGTACTAAAACAAGGTATATAGAAGAAGGAAAACAATTGAAAAATTAAGACAAGCATCTGGAGGCATGTGTGTGTGTGTGTGTGTGTGTGTGTGTGTGTGTGTAAACCCAACACTTGTGATAAAGCAAGTATTGCGGGAAATGGGAAATGAGCCACGATTCTTCCTTGGGAAAGGGAAAGTACAGTCCACTGCACCCACAGGTAAATTATAATTAAGGGTCTAAAGTGCAGAGCCGAGCACTGAGACTGAATTTTGAGGCCATGAGGAGATGTAGCAACTTTCAGGTGAGACTAATCCTCATCTCCAGCTTACACAGCAGGACTGATTTATTTATCTTAGGCAGAATCAACTAGTGCCTTTAAGGTAGAACACAGTGAGAATGCTAGGTGAGGATTAGAAGTGTGTGTGGGGGTGGGGTGGGGGCGGGGAGGTAGGGCGCCCTGTCTTAGCACTATACAGTGGCTGTCTGTTGTCACCCTGGCCTCATTTATGTTTCTCAAACATTCTCTAACTGGCCTTTTTTGTTCTCTAAGTACCAGTAGCCTTTCTGAACTAAGACCATCACTCTGCCAACTGGAAGTTGTAGACGTTGTCAAAGAGGGACGGAGTAACTTACTCCTATTCTAACGATCTCCACAGGCCAGATCGGATATATGCACAGGGATCAGTACAATACTCCGATATGTCCAATCTGGTTTCCATTACAGAAATCTAAATGAAAGAAGATGTCTGTGTTAGTTAGGGTTTCTATTGATGGGACATATGCCATGACTGAAGCAAGAGAAGAAAGGGTTTCGTTCTTCTTACACTTGAACACTGTAAAACCTGGATGCAGGAACTGAGGCAGAGGCTATGGCAGAGTGTTGCTCACTAGCTTCCTTCTCACGGCTTGCTCAGCCTGATTTCTTATAGCATCCAGGACCACAAGCCCAGGGGTGGCACCAATCACAGTGAGCTTCTCCCCACCCCCATCAGTCATTCACCAAGAATATGCCACACAGGCTTGCTCAGAGGCTAATCTGATGGGGGCATTTTCACAAAGGAGGTTTCCTCTTCCCAAGTCAGTCTAGGTTGTATCAAGTTGATGTAAAAATTAGCCAGCACAACTGCCTTTCCCATCCCAGAGATACCTCTATTTTATTTAATTTGGCTAAGATTTGCAAAGTTATCCATTTTCTAGACATTCTTGAATAAACATGGGGCTATTTAATGCTAATTCTGATGTTGGCTAGTAACCCAAGGGGTTTCTTCTGAATCACTGTTTCAGCCTAAAAATCACTTGTAGGCCATTGTGCTGGGTAGTTTTGTGTCAACACAAGATGACTTGAACTAAAGTCGTTTGAGTGGAGGAAACCTCGAGTAAGTAAATGCTTCTATAAGACCCGGCTGTAGGCAAGCCTGTAGGAATTCTAATTAGTGATTGATGGGGGCGGTTCCAACCCACGGTTGGTGGTGCCATGCCACATGGATTCTGGTGGTTCTGGACTCTGTAAGAAGGCAGGCTGAACAAGTCATGAGGAACAAGCTGAACAAGCACCCCTTTATGGCATCTGCATCAGCTCCTGCCTTCAGGTCCCTGCCCTGTTTGATTTTCTGTCCTTTCTTCAATGATGAACTACAATGTGAAAGTTTATGCCAAATAAACACTTTTCTCACCAACTTGCTTTTGGTCATAGTGTTTCATCACAGAAATAGAAACTTTAACTAGGACAGTCATTGTGATCACTGTTTGACTCTGAGCTCAAGTCACCACTGATAGGCCACAAAGATCCGAACCAAGATTTAAGATGAGGTTAACAGTAATTCCCAGAGATCTTGATTTCCCCAGAATCTCAAAGTAACAGCCCACCATGATATCCAAGAGTTTGGAGCGCTGACTGCCTGCCTCAACTACTATGTCCTTCTTCTCTGAAAATTCCTTTCTAAGCACTGAAGAAGTCCTCATAAACCCAAGAAGGTGAATCTCTCCACTAATCCAGGACCTTCTATGCCTTATCAGCATCTTCACAGGATCCTATTCCAGGACAAGGCAGAAGGGCAATGCCCATACCACTTGGACCCTTGGGATGCTGCTCTGCTGACCACATGAGAAATCATGTACCATGCTCCGGCTATTTCCCTCTGCTGCTTTGAGATCTTATATGAAGTAGTCAGATCTAGTGTAAGAGTATAGTTTCTGTCCGTCTAAAGAATAATTTCCATGACTGTCATCTGTATCAACTGGAACCTTTGTTTGTACTCCTTATCCCATGGTGTGCCTTACCAAAAGATCAACTGTGTGCACTGTGAGAGGTCAGATCCACAGAAGCTGAAACTACTTATAACAAAGTAGTTGAAATCGAAGACTGCCCCTTGTCATCAAATGAAATGCCTTGGAAACATCCCTGTGGGTTTTCCATTAGCTGTGTTCCCTTGGCTCCAGACAGTGAATGAATCAGATACCAGTCATGTATACGTGTACTCAATTCTTAAAACACTTCAGACAGGTTATGAAGATATGGTTGAGTTCAAAAGAACTGATTGTTCTTCCAGAGGACCATGGTTTGATTCCCAGCACCCATTTGGCAGTGCATAATAGTCCGTGACTCCTGCTATGGCAACTTCTGCTCTCCCCCAACACATACACATACAAATTCGTGCGCTCACTCACACACACACACACACACACACACACACACACACACACACAAAATGTTAATGAAAACACTTCAGTGAAAGTTTCTGAGACCAAAGGGACCCTAACAGGTTCAGGTGAATCTTGGGGTTACTTGAGGCCATAGATAACAGGCAAAGCCACTACCAAGCAAATATAGTGGAGCCACAATCTTCAACAAATACCCACAATGCTCTGCTCACTGAGCCTCACCTTTAGGATGGTGCCTGGGGATTCCTGCACTACTGTGCTATAGAGGCCCTGCTTCCATGCACCACCAGCAATGTTATTATCCTACTGTGGTGGGATGATTGAAAAACGCCTTTCTCTAATTCTCAAAGAACTAATGAGCTGTGACAAGAGATTAGACAGGGAAGAAAAGCTTTCCAGAGAGGCCACTTACTTTCCTGGACCTGGTTTCTAAACATCTCCTAAAACTGTTGTGCCAAACCCTTTTGGTGTAAGACTTGTCGACCCTATGAAAAAGAATACCATTGCACTGCTAAAAATTTTCCCAATAAAGTTTGAACTCAGAGTTCAGAGATTTCCCATTTGAAATAGCTGGCAGCCGTTTTCCCAGTTAGATCCACTCCCAAACTGAGCAAGCTTGTCTTTGGTCTTGTTCCAAACATGCAGTGTCAGCATCTAGGTAGGAATGGGATGTGTGGACAAAGGTGGCAGGACAGAGCTGAAGACATGGAGCTGGCCTAAGCTTTGGGGCTCTGTCTCAACAGGGAAAGTGTAGTTTAAAACGGCAGCAACGACAGATTGGCAGCAGCATGGATTAACATATTCATTCATGTATCCATCCCCCACATTGTAACTTCTATCACCGCTTTAATGTTACAAGTTCAAAATAAACCCCATCTAAGATCAGCTAATTTTAAATCATCCTATTGCCCTTGAGTGAAAATACTCACTTAAAAGACCTCCTGGGTGTTCAGTCTGTGTGCATGCCATGAATTCATCAACTGGTTGATACTCCTGGAACACAAGGAAGCACCAGAAGCAGTTGTTATCTTTTCTGCTGTTATCAGCTTCTGCTGAGCATGCTGTTGGCCTAGATGATATACAGTGGGGATCCTTCCCTTCTGCTCACTGATTGGCAATTTTGAAGAATTTTCCTCTTGTTATTAGAATAAAGTAATAGAATAGCAAGTATTCTCCAGAGTCACAAGTCATAAGATAGGTAGGTAGATAGATGAAGGGTAAGTAGGTAGCTGATAGATAAATAGGTAGGTAAGTAGATAGATAGATAGATAGATAGATAGAGACAGGGAGAGATAGAGATAGAGATATATAGCTATAAAAGGTAGGTGGTCAAATGAATAGATGTGTGTAGACATACATACATATCTACCTATATACATACATGCATAATAGGAAGGTGTTTTGATGAATAGATGGATAGTGGAAGGGGCAATTGGGGGAGCTGGGTCACATGAAAGGGCAGGAGAAGACTATGCTAGGAGAGAAAATCGAAATTGGTATTAATACTTGTTTGTTGTACAACAGAAGCTTAGCAGCAGGGAAGAGTAAAGTTATTTGGAAATCGTAGGTTTAAGTAGTTACCATATTCTAATTTTAGCATTACATTATCAAGTTATCATTTAAGAGTTCAATTTCTAATAATGGCTATGTAGATAAGAAATTCATACAAGGTGAGAGGCTTTGAGCACACAAATGCTCCCAAGTGTTCTAGCCTGGGTGATGGCTGAGAACTGAGTATAAAAAGAAGTGCAATTTGGATTAAATGTATTAGAGAAAACGTAGTTAATCCTCTTTAACACCTGTAGTACTGTTGCATTTAGCTCATATTCAACATTACTACCAATGTAGACTACTGGCACTAACAATGCAGGTATTTAACGTCATGTCTAAGAATGCCAAGTAGGCAGCCCTCACAGCTGTGGTACCTACAGGGGAACAAAAGCCCAGATTCCTTTCAGCTCCATCTTACAATTTCATAGCATAACGTGGCTATGTGAGCTCCAGGAATCATACATACATTCCACAAATCATAAAGGAGAAACTACATGATGAAAAACTAAAACTAATTAACATTGTCTCAAACACTTCAGGGAGGTAGCAAAATGGACCAGTTAAATACTGTACCAACCACAGTCACACCGTTCTTATAGATTTGTGGAAGATGGGACATGGTTTGTTAGCCAGATTACCAATCCCTGGCTGTGTATCAAGGTTCACATGACTAAGGATAAACATATGAATTAATATGAGAAAGACATTTACAGTCTGAGTTCAAACATTGAGACTCATCTTTTAAAAAGGTCTAGGCTCATCATTGCAATGGAAACATAAAATACTTTGAAATAGTTTAATCCGTGGTAAGAATACTATTTTGGTAATGCAAGTAAATTCTACTTCGGCACAAACTGATCTGCCAGCATCCTACCTGGCATGGGCTATGCCCCAAATAGGCTGGAGACATTTTCTCCCCATTATCACCTTGTTAAGCTGCATGTCTCAGCCCCCTGCTTCTGAGGCATGTTCTGGGATCTTAACGAGGTGATAATGAGGAGAAAAATGATGTGGCAGTACTTGGTCTGGTCCATTCACTGTAGTTCAGAAGAAACCAAGTTTTAATTAAAAATAATTCACTTTGATATAAAACTTCAGGAATGTATTGTTGTGTGTGCGCACACTTTGTGACGAGGAGAGACAAGGGAGACATGTATTACTACTACTGTGGCTCTGAGAGCTGTCTTCCCCTTAGGAAGCAAACAGGACACTCTTTTAAGAGTGACAGGAAATGTCTCAAAATTGAATTGGTGAAGGTGAGGAGACAGTGGCAGGAAATGGAAAATAGAAGAAGCAGCCAGGTGTTGCACACTAAGCAGGAAGGAACATCTTGGCAATTTTACCATTTCCATTTGGTGCCTTGTGAGTATATACTTTAATGAAAAGTGTTTCATAGTATCTGTAAGTTTTGACCATTACTAGTATTTGAACTTATTGTATAAATCAGTCAAGTCATTCAAAGTGTGTAAGATCGTAACATGGCATTTGAGTAGAAGATACTGCAGAGTTGAGTTTTTGAGGTGGCTTGCCAGAGGATGTCTTTCTTTCTTCCTTCCTTCCTTCCTTCTTTCCTTCCTTCCTTCCTTCCTTCCTTCCTTCCTTCCTTCCTTCCTTTCTTTCTTTCTCTCTCTCTCTCTCTCTTTCTTTCTTTCTTTCTTTTATTTTTGTTTATAACTTTGGATTATTTGCCCAATACAAAGGATAAAAACCATGTCAAACATTGTTTTATCAATAAAAACTTATTAAATTTTCCATAAATGGTTTTATGTAAGATTAGCATGTTAAGGGCCATTATAGAGCATTTATCTGCCCCTTGATATTCCTGCACAGTAGAACTGCAGTGTGTGTGTGTGTGTGTGTGTGTGTGTGTGTGTGTGTGTGTGTGTGTAAGACAGACTGAAGGGGATAGTCTGCCAGAATGGTGGAATCCTTACCTGGGTGTTTTGTTCTGATTAATTTGAATCTGGATCCGAGCATCCAGGTTTTCAATCTTTCTACCCAATCTTAACACAATTTAAGAACCATCACTATCTACTCTAGTGCTCTCATTTTACAGACACAACAGCAAGATGCAGAGAGGTCGAACGATTTACTCAGCACTGGGAAAGGGTTACTGGAGACCCAGAATTAGAACCCAGCCTTCTTTTAAAATATTTGTGTCAAGAGGACAAAATAGTTGCTATAGTTCACTACTTCCGTGTCCAAAATTTTATCAATTGTCCATGCTGTTTGTTTATTTCGTTATTTGATCTGTTAAAAAAAAATCATGGAATAGGATCATCATGCAAGATAATTTGTGATAGAAAAGGTGTGGTTCAAAGTACCCATCATCTAGTTTCCCCTGCATAAATTTGGAAGAAATTCTTTTTAAGAGAGTCTGGCTTTTCAAAAGAAGACGTGCCAAGTCTGAACTTTAGAAACCTTTATTTCTACTCAGTGAAGCTCTTTAGATATGCTTTCAAACTCTTAAGAAAATCAGGGATAAGAGTGGAAACACCCATGATAATCCAAAAAGGAAGAGAAAAAAAAAGCCATCTACTTAGAAAGTAGATATCTTGATGCAATCTGAACACAAAACTGTGTTTGATTCATTTTACTTAAAATCATTCACATTTGACCTCTTTTTTTCTCTCTAGTGCTTCTAAATTAAAAACAATACTAGTGAGGGCATTTACCTCGTTAGTGCCTACACACATTTAAAAGCCAACCCACTTCACTGGAGTCGAAGGAAACTCCCAATGCGTGGAAGTGGAATCCGTCTGGGAAATGTCTGCTCTCACATTGTCCCTCTATTCCAGACTCTCAGATACCACCTTAAGTTTTAGGTGTTATAAATCTATCCTCGTGAGATAATTTTCCAAATCGAGCACTGTCCCCATCTAACATTAAGGTACAAGCCTCCATACACTAAGCCAGGCATTTCACGGTAGCCTGGAAGACAGGCAGCCCCCTTTCCCAGTGGCTATCTATCTTTCTGACAGATCCGACCACCCGTCATCCCATTTGGCTGAGAAATGGCCAGGACCCACTGTGCTGACATACAGTCATGCCACAGCCCATTTGTTCCTCTGTGCTAGTAAGTCCAAGCAAACGGAGGTGAAGGGGCTTTCCCAAGGCTGAATCTTCATGCCCAGGGCATTCCCTACATTGTCTGGCTGTCCACGTTCCACACTGAACTGTTCCACTCACAACCCTCTAAGAGCTTTCTCATGTGCGTGCGTGTTTGTGTGTGTGTGTCTGTGTGTCTCCAATCACAGCAACTGTGGGAGTCATGATCATCTCCCTATACTAATTCTCAGTAAGAAAAAAACCAGAGTTCCTAGAACAGTGCATTTCTGTCCAATCTAAACTAACAGTAATAGGAATTTTAATTACTGCTAAAGACTGTTAATGTATGATAAGCTTCAATCTTTGATCTCAATGTTTAAAATTAACTTCATTTACAATTTTCTAAGAATTTTGATTGAAACATAAAACAGGATTTCTATCATTTAGTTTTTATTGGCATTTGGACGTGGGAGAAAATGAGGAAAGCAAGAATAATTGCTTTCTTCTTCCATATATACATATATGTCTCTTCATGAATAAACACATGAGCAACGATCATCTTAATATTAAGTAGCAAAATCTATTTTTCTTGAATAGTCATATTCTCTAGTGAAGGTGTAATATCAATGATATCTCTTGAACCTTATCAACCAATGGTGAAGAAAGACATGAAAATCCCATTGTTGGTGGTAAAAAGGTTTGAAAGTTCTCCCAAGGGAATTCTCACTGAATTTCCCTGAAACATTTATTCTTCGAAATATGTTTTATGCTTTAAAGCCAGATTTTTCCCTTTTAAATGAACAAAGCATTTGATATCTATGTTCATTAATATTCCTACTGAATACACTTTATATTTGGCTTGAATCTTGAATCTATAGAATTAGTGGATTTCCAGAAACATTCCCGTTAAAGAAGAACTAATTCACTACCATTTCTTATCATAACCCTCTCCAAAAGAAGAAATAAAAAGGGGAAAACATGACAATAAATAATTAAAACAAGAAGTCAAATTTTTAGTTTCTCTTTGTCTTGATAAGTGGAGTTCTTAATACAGACCAGAAGCCAGAATCCACACCAGTAAATGAAGATATTGTATAAAAGTTACTAGAAAATTTATTCTGGAAGGTTCTTTTTCTGTTTAAGGAGCTGTTATTGACCAGAGTCCAATCTCTGGAGAATTTGGGTCCCTTACACATATTATTATTGCTTTAACATCAGCTCAAGTATGGCAGAAAATGTGTAAATGGTATCAGAGGTGGGGTGTCAAGGATGATATTTCTAGTCCCAAATCAGTGACCAAAGAGATGTGAGCCTTATGCAAATTAATGGAGTTCTCTTGGCACTAGGACCCTCATCTATATAAGGTGAGACTTCTTTAAGTCACCTCTAGCTCCACAGTTGTTAGACCTGAGGAGGAAGAGGTAGGAATGACAAATGCCTCAAACAAAATGCTCAGGCGGTTGTGAGAGAAGCCAGTCTTGCCCCATCCTTGACCTTTAATCTCATTAGGCCTGTTCTTTCCCACATAGTCTCCTCCTTACCATTAGGGAAAACACACGGACCAAGACAGCCTCCTGTTGCATTTCTCAAAGCTAATCTGCCAGTGTGCTAAAGGTCAGGTCTAGTGGAGACTTCCCCATGTATCGCCTAACTTATGTTCTGATAATCCCTTGTTAATTCTCTGGGTGTAGCCACAGCACAGACATTCCAGACCTTCTCCGCCCCCTCCCCAGCTCCCCCCCCCCCCGCCCCCCACGCCCTGTGTTTGCTTTTTTGGCTATCTCAGAGGAGTTTTTCTCCCTGTCGCTGCGCTCACCCCACTCTTTCAGAACAACCACCTTACCTCACAGCCAAACTGCTGGCCTCAGCTGGGGCAGAGGGACAGGGGCACATCATGTGCCTCGGAGCCTTTGGTGGAAGTGTGGCCAATTAGTCACACGTTTGGTGTTCTAATTAGGCGAGGCTGGATCTCTGGAAAACGTGCTGTTGATTTAGGTACTTCCTCAAACAATGCTAAATTGTGTTATGTGAAATTCAATTAGTCTTTTTTTTTTTTTTTCTAAACGTTTCCACATCTGTTCTTCTTTAAGCATAAAGTGATGAGGAGAGAAAGAGAAGTGAAAAGCCAGAGTCTCCACTGGTGAAATATGTTAGGCCTTAGGGACCAGCCCTTTCCCCAGCTTTTGACCCTGAACAGTGATATACAGGAAGGAACAAAGTTGGAGAGCTATCATGGCGAAGCCCTTTTAAATAAATCATTATAGTAGAAATACTGCAAATACATGAGAATGTAATCACAGATGATGACCATAAACCCCACTCTATTTAAAAATGGATGACGGAGGGAGGAACCATTAAGAGGTGAATGATTATAAATTCTACTTAAAGGTGGTATTTGTGGTCACTCTGGTTATTTTATTTTATTTTGTTAACAGAATCCTTAAGAAAAACAACTGCTTTGGTTTTGGTTTAATATCTCGCATCTAGGTCCAGACATAATAGGATTTTATCCTCTCGTATCTTGAGATTTTTTTTTTCCATATAAAATTGAGAACAGCCTGAAATTCCAAAACACTTAGGAATTAACAATGGCGGGGATGAAGATGTCAAAGCTGTTTCCACTTGTCCCAGCTTGCTTCACAGTTTCCATTTGTGCCCCTGATGGCAGCCACACCATGGCACGAGGCTTTGATTCTTAGAGGATGTGTCAGGAGGCTCTGATGTGCAAGAGATGCCTGGTTCCTACGTCTCAGCGGCGCAGCTCCAGCCTCTCCCCCTGCTGCCCCAGCAGCATGTTTGGAAGCATGTCGGTCACGTGTTTTCATGTTGGATTACACTGTATATCCACTGACTTGGCCAAGGAGCCATACGGCAATATCTTTTTTACCAAAGTGACTTGGCTCAAAACCGCAGGCGTCTAGAGGTGAAGGTGTACACGATTTGGCCCTTGTTTCTGTTATCGCCTTTTCAATGACTAACATTTCAAAGCCTTATCTGTGGCTGGCAGGCCATGTTTCAGTTTTGTCAGAGCCCGGATATAGACCGTGTGGTTTTCTGATGATATATCTCCATAAGATTTGTGGAATGCTAAAGATGGAGTTGTCAACACTGCTTTATGGCACCTCGGTGCGTGTCAGAAAGGGAAAATATTTTCAGAAGTGATAGCATTATTTTGACTGATGACATGTTCTTTTAAAACAAAGAGTTATTTAAATTAAAAAAAAAATGAAGAAACCCAAATAAAACATTATCCACAAGCAATGTCATTTAGCCGGGGTCTGCGGCTCTCATGGACAAGAGTTAAGGAAGGCTAGGGAATTAAAATGATAACTGAGTTTGTACTCTTCGCCAATTAAAGAGCTTTGTGAATTTGACTATTTTATTTAATTTTTCATTCCCTAAAGGGAATCTGATTCTCTGAAAATAAACAGCAGATACTAATAGAATCTGATAAACAAATTTAAAAAACAAACCATAAACAAGTTAATGAATTTAAATAGAATGCATTTGTTTTTGTGGTCTTCGGAATCAGTTTGTAATTCTGGCTAGAGGTGAAAGCCACACACACAAGTGAATAAATTATTCCCCTTGAACTTTAGAAGGAGCCTTACAATTTTGAAAATATTGTGTAACCTCTAAAATGGCAGGTCCATTTGTAAGGAATTATACACTTTTATATTTTTTTCACATGACACGATGAGCACCTGGAAGGAAAACTTTCCTTTCTATTTCTCAGCTTTTCTGTTTGCTTCATTTGCAATTTAGGGAAGTGACACACTTGTGAGACTATGAATTCCACAGTGCAACAACTGTAGATTAAAAAAAGAAGAAGACTTTATTGAAAAAAATGTAAAAGCCTAGATAGCTTTAAGCTGAATGTTGATGTTTTTAAGGAGTCTTTGAAGTCACTGTTCTTAACCAAATAAACAAGCCCTGTGTACTGCTGCTTAAAGACACAATCAGCCCACTCAACAGAGATCAGTTCCTGTTGTTCTTATAGAACTTAAATAGGAGACCTGAGGGTGGATCTTCTTGGCTAGTCAGAATGAAACTATCTCATATCCCCCTGCATCATACTGACAATACCAAGGCCAGCACTGACTAGCCCAAACAAACAAACAAACAAAACCCAAGCACTTCACCAAATCTTCTCATTCCTCACTCGGCATCAGAAAAGCTTAGACCAGGACCAGGACCTCATCAGTCCAAGTCCTTCACCCATGACACCTCCACTTACCCACCCCTTCCTTCCTTCTTGTGTATTCTCCCCTACCATTTACACACTTATCACTTACACACTGCCTTCCTTGTTCTCCTTGACTATAGTAAGCATGTTTGGAGGCAAGATCCTGGCTTGCTGCATTCCATGAGTCTGGACATTTTCTCTCTTGTCAACTCATGCCTGGAAGTCTCACTTAAATTTGGTTGCTTCTCAAGGTCACTTCAATAGGGATTTTTCTGACTCTCCTGTATAAAGAAAACTCCCTGGTGTTTAATACCTGAAGGTAATATTTAACCCCATCATCACCTATCTCTTAAATATTTATTTTTTATGTGTGTGTAAACATGTGTGCATATATATTTATGGAGTTAGAAATGAGTATGTAATTGCTACATTGCTTTTTGCATGAGTTATGAAGTATAATTCTCTGCTCAGTGGAATGGGTTCATAACCATTTTATGCGGTTTAACTCCTTATTCTTTATAATAAATATAAATTTACAAAGATATTTTTCTTGTTTACTATGTTTCTCCCCTTTAGGATACAAACTCTTTATGATTATGAATATCATCAATGTGGCTCAGAGCTATAATTCTCAATGCCTAGAGTGCTTGACCCATCAAAAGTGCTTAGTTATATTATATTGAACAAATGAATCAAGATAATGAATAGATGGTTGTAGGTAGAGGACAGAATCTACAGTGGAAAATGTTGGACCATAACACTGGGAGGACAGATTGCATGTTAGTTATTTAAATTGCTAAAAATGTTGAATAGGAGTTTACTCTCTACATGACGAATAAGAAATGTGACGATGAATAATCATGATACTAAATGGAGATGATTATGAAATTGATGGGAGGCTTTTTCAGTAATTTAGACTTCCAGCTGCTTGCGCAGGCCCCTTTATGAAACTAAATTCTGTGCTGAGATATAGTTACTTTAACAAGTTGCATGCATACAGCAGACGAAAGTCCAAGCAGTGAGAGTCACGTGAAGGCCACAATCAAGCTGGGTTTAGACAACATCCATGCGAGCACAAATTTTTACAGTGGGATATCAAGTCTCATTTAACTCTCCAGAAACAATTAACTTCCCAGTATTTAATCCATGTACCATTCTAAAACCACAAGAGACTAATTTAAATTTTCTTCCTGAGCAATTACTTCAGGCCCATTGGTACTTCTCATTTCTTCTAGGTAGAGCTTACAAAAAAAAATCTAGAATTGCCGGGCAGTGGTGGCGCACGCCTTTAATCCCAGCACTTGGGAGGCAGCGGCAGGCGGATTTCTGAGTTCGAGGCCAGCCTGGTCTACAGAGTGAGTTCCAGGACAGCCAGGGCTACACAGAGAAACCCTGTCTCGAAAAAAAAATCTAGAATTAAAAAAAAATGAATTTCAAGAGAAGAGTGGAATGGCTTGCCAGTGATGAGACTTGCCTGAAGAAAGGCTGTACTTGACTGTCAAGATCATAGATCTTGTGGTTAAAAGGGTAGAGACAGGTAGGTAGACTGAAGGAACTTCCAGTGTTTTCATGCTTCCCTGGGCACCTAATTTGTCCTTCTGAGTGTCTTTCTTCTTAAGCCAGATCCCATGAATTAGAGACCCATCCATGGTCAGCTTCATAGCTATAGAAGCAACTCCTTGAATCCCTTGAACTCATATGGAATATGTTAGAGATCTGTAAGCTATCTTCATATACTTTTGTATCAGGTATGAATGAATTGACTAAGCATTCACTTAAGACCCTGTTCTATGTCTTACAACTGAATTGAATTCTGGAGTTGTAGCAATATACAAAGCAGAAAATAGCCCTTGCTTTCTTGAGAGAAACAAGTGAACATATAATACAGACATATAGACATACAGACAGACATACACACAGACATGCACACAGACACGCACACATAGTCAATGCAAATGAGAGGGTCTGGTGTAACACACACCACCAGAAGGGTTTGTTCTTGGTGAGTAGAACTCAAATATTTCCCTGAGAAAAGTACATTTGGCTATGATCTTAAAGATGAGGGGGAGATGATAAGACAGAGAGAAGAAACAGAGGATGTATATTCCTGGGGGTGGGATGTCTTGAGGAAGGATGCCTTGGCTCATTCCATTATTCCTAAGTTGAATGACATAAGAAACTGCTGATAATTTACTGGGTTTAACTTTACAAAGTGGCATTTTATTCAACTTAATTAAAGTATGCTAAGTACCCCAAAAGCAGAAAGCTAAGTATGATGATATGTGAGAGGTACTGAGGAGCTGCACCTACAAAACTTTGTAAGCCACTCTGAGGCACTTGGTCTAAATACTCAGTATATTAGAAAATTTTTCATTAAGCTTCCTGACAAAATGGATATTTTAAACTACCTTTTACTTATTTTCCTTTGTAAAATACAAATGCCAATTTGAAATTCTACACAATCAACCAAAATTCTATCCTTCCATTTTATGTCAGTCATTTCTGGCTCCCAAATGAGGAAGTAGAGGGAGATTCTGAGTTCTGAATTGACCTCACATTGTCTACATCTGAACTTACTTCTGCTAACCACAAATGCCTATAGCAACACCAGCATCATGCAAGGCACTGTGTGTCTGAATTGGATCTTAACAGATAAGTTCCATCTTGATATGGACTTTCTAAATCATAGAAACGATCTCCTTTTCCAGCTGTGCCGACTGGGCCTTCCTATGCCTTGTCTTTACTATGCTTCCCACGTATTGCATATGACTTCTTAAGATAGTCATTTATAAAATTGCTCCAAGTGCCTGGCAGTATGGAGCCAACTGAGAGCAGCTGCTCACTTACAACTTCTCTCCCAGACCACCTAGCCTAACACAAGTGTAAGTCCTGGTGATTTCCTGCATCTCTGCTGAGGTGTCCACTATACCAGGGTGGTCTTCCTTACTTCAGTGAGTCAATAAACTCATTATATCCCATTGCTGGGGCATCTGAGGTCTTGACCTGAGAGTGTTGACATTGAAAGTCCTGAGCTTCAAAATGCACTTAAAACAGCTTCACCATAGATAGAAAATAACTTTCTCCGTGATAGTTCTACAGTTGTAAGTTGTGCAGTTGTGGAGAGAAATTCTAGCTCTCATGTTAGGATGGGATGTTCCAATAAATTCAAGACACATAATAAAAATTTATGTTTCTTAAAGCTCTTTATAAGGGGACATTTGGTATTAACAGTGCTCAGTCACTTTAACTAACTCTTGTAGAGATTTCTGGAGACATAGTGACTACTACAGGAGTAAGACAGTCCACACAGTCTACTTACACCTTTCTTTAGGAGAAAATGTATTACTTCTCTGACCATGAAAGTTTGTATTTTAAAGGAAAATTTTATGTTAGAATATTTTCAATTGACTTGGTCTTATAATTTCTGATAAAGACAAGAACATGATCAACTACCCTCCCTCCCTTAGGTTTTCCATTTCTTTGGTTATCACTGATCCCCTTTTCTTAGCTCTATCATTGTAAATTGTGCATGCACTGTGAACCCAGTGTGAATTGTAAATGTAGGATGAATACAATGTGAATTGTGAAGGTAATGTGAATGTGAACCAAGATGATAGGGTTCAAAGTCTGGAGGTCTTTGGAGGTCTCCCCAAAAGGCGAGGTGCAGCTCTAAGAACATCTTACAGTGTTACTTCAATAAGCAGCAGACTGAGCCCTTAAATTCATTAGGAGGCTCTTGGGCGGCTTCACCCTGTCTTTCCCTGGCTCAGGTTTCATTCCGGGCAAGAAGTCATACATCACACTCAACGGTGTGTCTCCAGAGCCAGCTGAGGAGAGTGCAGAAAAACCACTGTTAACAAGGGAGTAATTACATTCAGCCTAAATTAATTATTGGCCACTCAGGACTGGTGAGCAAGGGCCACACAGATGGCCTCTGACTCAGTTCCCACCTTTGAGGAAAGAAATATTCCTCTGTGGTGCACATGACCGCATAAGATAACAAGACACAGGACATTTCTGGTCTACTGAGCTTGAATTTACCATATTTGATAACATGACATGGGGCTTATTTGCGTTAACACTGTAGGTACATTGTATTTTTGAGGGAAAACATGAAGGATAGTCACATGGGACAGAGGTCATTTCGCGGCAGTCAGCATGAGGACCACTGAAGTCAAGCCCAGGACCTTTAAAATGCAATTCAGTCGAAAGAACAGGTCATGGATCATCGAGCAGGTGATGGAAGGTGTTCGTGAGGAATTTAGATTAGCACAAAATTCAAACAAACCAGAAGGAACAGGGAGAAGAGAAGGCAGAGCAGCCTGGAGAGCAGAGAAGCCACTGTCTCAGGAAGGTGCCAAGGACCATGGCAGATCCTGGATACTGGAGGGCAAGGATGGAACCTCCGTTTGCTTTGCTCAGAAGCCAGCAGTTGGCTTTTATGGGATTTATCAGCCAATTTAATCTACTAGTCATTTTCAAAGCACCATATACTTGCTAGAGTTTTACATAAGATAAAGTCACATTTATATGTGAGTCATTTCTATTTGGTGTGAAATCTATGCTAAGGCTCATTTCTTTTCTAGTTAAAAATAATTTTACATGTATGCAATGTATCTACATCATATCTACCACCACCCCTTAACTTTATCCTCTCTCTGGTCTCTGCTCCAACACATTTTCCTATCAACTTCCTATCCTCTTTATTAAAATTGTCTTTTTTGCATTTAAATTTTTTTTAACCTAAAAATTTCAGACAATATATCTCAATAATTTTTTTTTGATTTTCGCATGCTAAAACAAACAAACAAACAAACAAGTAAAAACTCATTACTGGTAGAGTCCAGTTAATTCTGCCTACATGTATGTGGATATGGAGTCAACCACTGGGATATGGGTAGCCTATCAGTAGTCACCTCACAAAGAAAAGTGCTCCTTCCTAACACCAGCTTCTGATAGCTCCTCAGTTTTGGGATGGTCTCAGAAGTCCCTCCCCATCTATGCTAGAATATTTAACAGGCTTGATATTGTGTATGGCTAGTGCAGGTCACATATCTGCTGTGAGTTCTTGTGCCCAGAGGATAGCACTTGACAGCACCCCTCGTCTTCCAACTGCTTCATTCTTACTCTTATACCATGTTCCTTGAGTAAAATCCTGAGTGAATGTGTATTGTTTGACATGGGCATGGGGATATTAAGCACCTCATTGCTAAGTCTTACTCAGGTGAAGCTCAGAAGGATGAAAGCCTTCTTTGGGTCTATGTGGGGTATTGATAATGTGTGCAGAAAATATCTACCATAGCCTTTTCTTCCAAGCACCATATGTTTGCAGTATGAATAGCTTCAATAGGGACTGCTCCTACAGATATTAGATAAACCTGCTTCCTTGCACAGCTGTACGTAATAACCATGACTCCATTTGTTTTTGTATGTAGTAATCCCATCCTCTTGTTCAGCTTTTTGCAGCAATCTTACCTCCCTGTTCAATTGCATGTAGTAAGCAACCTGAAATTCTTTGGTGTTGTGGCTTCTCCATCAGAGAGACCACACAAACCAACCCCAGTTTTTCTGTGTCTGCCATGTCTTCATTCCCACATCACCCCTAGTCATGGTTCTTGAATCCAAGCTGGAAATGGTTTTGCATTTTGATCTGGTATCCTATGGCCATGCTAAGTTCCCAATCTAGCTTAACAGGTGAGTTTAAGGTTAAAAATAGAGGATTGGAAAGGAGAGAGAGAGAGAGAGAGAGAGAGAGAGAGAGAGAGAGAGAGAGAGAGAGAGAGAATGAATGAGAGTGAGAACATTAAAAACCTGGAAAGGCAAAAGCTGCACAGTAATATATAGTAGAGGAGGGAACAATCAGCCACCTGGCCGACACCGGAGGAATAAACACACATTTAGTAAACAAAAAAACCTTAGAAGTGTCTAGAGTACTGAAATCCTGACTTTTGAGAAACGCCTGCCAATGCTAACATGCATGAGTTCAAAGACAATTTTCTTGGAACTGTAATTCTGGCTTTTGAGAAAGGGATGTATCCTGGAGTCTCTCACAGGATACAATGAGGTTCAGCTCTCTCAATGGTTGGGAAAATTATTTAACTACTATGACTGAATGCACTGTCATGGTTATTGTCAAGACATGAGTCTGGAGTGCCATTGGCAGAAAGAAGAAACAGTCGTAAGCTGCTGTAAAGCAAAAAGAATGGACAAGTTCATTATCTTTACCCACCCTAGACAGGCACCATTCACTTCTCTTGATTTATAGCACCCTCTGTTGGCACCAATAGAAGCATTTAACAGGTTGACAATTGTCAAAAGGGCAATTGTGGACATACCTCAGCACTAGAAGTAGAGCACACTTGGATGACATACTTATTAAGAAGCAATGTCAGCCAAGCGTGGTGGCTCATGCCTTTAATCCCAGCACTCGGGAGGCAGAGGCAGGCGAATTTCTGAGTTTGAGGCCAACCTGGTCTATAGAGTGAGTTCTAGAACATGCAGGGCTACGCTGTATAGGTCCAGTATAAACTTGGTTAAACCATAGTAGAAGGCTTAATAAAATAAGACAAAATAGGAACCAATCTTTCTCATGCATAAACTAATGGTTCAAAGTAGACCTTGCTCTAGAAATATAAATGTCATTTTAGAATTCACATAATTTATACATAACCACAATAAGCAGACTTAAGTTTTAGAATTGAAAATCAGGGTAGTGTTCATCCTTGGGGGTTTTCTTGACTAAAACAGGGAATGAATGACTCCTAGAGAGAAAATGTGTCTTGGTTTGGATTTTAGTGAAGAGACACCGTGACCATGGCAACTCTTATAATGAAAACATTTAATTGAGACTGGTTTACAGTTCCATAGGTTTCGTGGTGGGAAACATGGCAGCATGCAGGTGGCAATGATGACGGAGAAGGAGCTAAGAGTTCTACATCTTGATCCATAAGCATCAGAAGGAGACTGTGTGCCACACTGGGATTAGCTTGAGCATAGAAGACCTCAAAGCCTGTCTCCACAGTGACATACTTCTTCCAAGAAGGCCACATCTGTTCCAAGAAGGCCACACCTCCGAAAGTAGTGCCACTCCCTATGGCCAAGCATTCAAAGACATGAATAGGGGCCATCCCTATTCAAACCACCACAAAGTGTGTTGTTTCTTGACTTGGGTTGTTCAAAAGGAAAGTGTGCTTATTTTGTGAAAACTCACCATACTGGTCATTTGTAATCTATATACTTTGTTTCAAGGTTTTAGAAGCCATTTAATGTAATCTTTATTCCTTTAGACACACAACGAAGACTTCTAACGAAAATCTTATACCAGAAGTGACCACGTTGCAACTCTGAATACATTTACAAGTGTGCTATGCCTGATTCTCAAGGGCTCCAGATCACAAATGGATTTGAGCCTGAGTCTGTCCACAGAGTTCTGGCTCCCCAAGAGTGTTTCCTCATTGCCAAAAACCATATACACATACCTAATTCCTTGCAGAATATGCATTTAAAGTTCTAGAAAAGAAATGAATATTCCAGTAGGATATTCTAATAGAAGCCTCTATAACTGCTTCCCTAACTCAAAATGATATAAAATTATAAACTCAAAGGACCTTTTCAAAAAAAAAAATCAGTGAACCATTGAAGATTTCAAAGATCCAGAGTTGGTAACTCCCACTTTGCTATCAATAGGCTATCCCATTTGGTCCATGTAGAACACAGGAAAATCTTGGAGCATGACAGTGGGCTATCAAAATCTTTGAAAGATATCATTCCAATTACAAGTCTTGTCCCTAATATCTAATGAGTTTGAACAACATGTGTCCCCATGCTTGGTTTATAACAAATGATTTAGAGAGAAAATCTTTTTACTTGATTGTTAACCCTATCAGACCCATTGCTTCCAACTAGTAGGCATAGCAGCACTCTCTATGGTTTTATGTAACAGCAAGGTCAGCTCCTTAAGCTCTATCATAATCCTGTCATCTCCATGGTGTAAGCATGCTTTGTGCTGGTCCTTTACACTGTTGGCATTATGCTGATTGAACCCAGTGATTGAGAATTGGAAAATATTCTGAATAAACCAGGAAAACATATACTTCAAAAGGTGATAAATAGTAAGATTCCCATACCTATGAACTTACCAGTGTCTACACATATTTTAATTATGGATTTTAGTTACATATTCCTGGAAATGCATTCCTTGCTATTATTGGATAGCTATCTCCATTCCCCCTTTTGTTTTCTTCCTAATATTTCCCCCCCCCCTACATCTGGCTCTCCAGTGTCATGTTCAGAATTATACCTTATAGCCACTCCAGACATTTGGCTGACAGTGATAGTGGGATAGGGTAGACTGGGTCACAGACCTATCAGACAGTGTAGATGTATGTTTGTGGTATGGTGTCTAATGTTTTGATTTTTCACCACTCTGAGATACTCTAGTAAGCCAGTGCCCCAAACTGCCCCAGACTGGCAGCTTCTTTGTTTCCGACTGCAAAGTATTGTTGGTAATGAACCATGTCTTCTACTCATTACCCTTCAGCCTTGGCTCAGACCTACCCTTCTTTCAAGGAGTTTTGATCACTGTTAGTTAAAACCAGTTAAACTCCTGGTCATTATTTTTTTCCTGGCTTCAAAGCCTAGCAGAAATGTTTCTTATCTGGTTTGCACATGGTTGTCAGTCTGGTTCACAGTCATAATAGACCGACATTGAATTTTTTTTTAAGTTTCGTTTTTAAAGTTTTGTAAATCATTATCATGTGTTTAGAACACAAGGAGATAGCCTGGTAAAATTATCATGCTACACTAACATGGCATTATCAACCATTATGTTTATAATAAAACTAGTTAGTTTGTATAGCATCTACTAATTTGAAAATATGATTACTAATAGCCACTGTGTCATTTTTGAGTTCTTTAAAATAACATTCATGTCTTTCTCCACAATATCATCATGTTACCATTATGTAGTCCTAAATGATAAATAATTTTCTTCTTTTTAAAATGTAGACTAGAAAGGACACTCTGCGACACTTAAATGATTAATGGGTTTTACATGAGTGAATCAGCCCAAACAAATGGATTCTGGTAGTCACAGGAGCCATTTACTCAAGTGGATTTTGGCAGTGTGCAAATTCTTATGAAAACACAAGAAGTGTTTTCAAAAGTGGGGATTCTTAACTTTTTTTTCCTGCTGCTCATTTTGAATATTCTTTTACATGATTTAGGAAAATAAAATGTTTAAGCCTCTGTCCCAGCATTCGTGTTCCTAAATGAACTCCAAGCTGGACTAGAAGCCAAGTATTTTACTCTAGTAAACTTGCTACTATTAGAGTGGATGGCCCATTTGGGGCTGGAATGAACCTTGCTGGTTCTAAGAAGTTCATTCCTAGGTTTTCTGAAACCAAGCCTCTTGTACACAGGGACTAGTTTCCTTGTTTTCTAATAATGTCTTTCTCTGGATTTGATAAATACTCATATTAATCTAAGTGGTCCAGATTTAGTCACAGGTTAGAGAAAGTAAAGAATTTTTCTACATGTAATGTGTGTATTGGACGTATTTTCCTGGTAAATCATTTGAATCAAGTCTGTTTTACTCCAGAAGAAACTTCCTTTGGACGTTGAAACCAAAAAGTAGATACCTCTATCAGTAATAAAAATGGTTGTAGATAAACCAGATTAATGCCAATCAAAGGCACTTGGGATTGGTGCTTCTGGATCATCCATCCAGTGCTGAAATATTTTGCAAATAATGCATTATCTATAATGGCACAGAGAGGAGCTTAGGGCATGATTGTTATTAAAAACATTGACAGGACACAGGAATTTTTATTTGGCTTTAAAACTTCTAATAACTATGTACTTATGACACAGATACAAGGAAACATTTGTATTCTTTATTTTATTTTTAATTATGTGTGTCTCTCTGTGTGTGCACATGTCTTAGTTTCTTTTCTATTGCTATGATATGACACAATGCCCAAAACAAAGGGCTTATTATGGGTTGGCAGTTTTAGAAGATGAGTTCATGACCATCATGGCTTAGCGCATAGCAGTTGTCAGGCAGACAAGATGCTGGAGCAGTAGCTGAGCACTCATGTCTTTGCACAGGAAATAGTCACACACACACACACACACACACACACACGAATAGGAGAATGGCATGGGCTTTTGAAACCTCAAAGTCTGACCCCAGTGATCCCTCCTTCTCCAGGCATACCTCCTAATCCTTCCAAAACAGTTCCTTCAACTGTAGGCCAAGTATCCAAACATATGAGCCAGTGAGAGCCGTTCTCACTCAGTCCACCACAGAAGGTGAATGCCAGGCTCCTAGAGGACAGACTGATCAGATTCCACGAGAGTTGGAGTTGCAGGTGACTGAGCCAGTTATGGTGGGAGCTGGGAGCCACACTCGAATCTGCTTTGAGAACACTAGGTACTCATAACCACTGAGCCATTTCTTTGATTCTCACGTTATTCTTAGGAACAACTGTATAACAATGACTTCTTGAGTAATTTTGTACATGCTACTAAATGTTTTCCTTTGTTTTTCTGTTTTTCAGCTTCCGTCTCCTAAGGAGTAGTTTCTTCTGGACTGAAATGCTTGAGCCAATCCCAAAGGATTTACCAGAAAAATACTTCCAAACATATATGAGCATGTAGGGAAATTCTTTACTTTCTCTAGCTTGTGATTAAGTCTAACTTCATTGGATTAATGGAGCAGGGACAATGTAATAATTACCAGTTTAAGCCATACAGAAAACTGAAGAGGACCTTGTAGGAAGTCAAAACCCAAATATCCAGTTTAGCCAGGCATTCTTTAAGCCCATGTGCATTAACCACATCGAGGCCAGGCTCCTGGACACATGTGGACACACACCTCCCCATACTGTCCCTGTTCATGTTTTGTTTTGTTAACAGGAAAAAAAATAAATTTCAAAAACTTTACAGACTTTGGGTAGAAGGGTGAAAGTCACCTTGTTGTCTTGTGCATTTGTGTGTTTTTTTTTTCCAGTAGCTTGTTCCTTCCATCCAATCAAGCTCTATCAGTTTTTCTAGAAAAGTGACCTATCTGTGTCATGGATCAACTTTGAGACAGCAAATTAATTATGAAGTGTGGTAGAGATGGCAAGGCGGTCACACCAAACCATTTTCCCCTCTTGAGCATGCAGGGTGGCTCACTTTCTAATCACATCCCTGGGCCAGTGGAATAGAGGTGGGGCAACTGTCCTGCTAGAAGGTGATCTTTTCCCAGCATCTTCTTGGGTTGGTATGACTGAGGCTTAGCCAGAAGGTGAGTTCTGCTTGTTTCTCCTGTACTTGAAAGCTACCTTCACTCTCCTCTCCAGCCCCAGAGAGTGCCTCACTATGTCAATGAGACAGGAAATTTGTTTCAGCAACAGACATGTGGAGGGAGACTGGGTATCAACAGCATTTTCTTCCTCATGGGTCACAGTGTTGTCACTGCCTGTCCTCCACTGGGAAAGATGAAGATTGTTGTGCTTTAAAATGGGATAGAAAGTTACATGTCAGAGATTTGCAGATGCCTTTAAAATCATCTCTCTAAAATCATGCTTATATGTGCACCCCCTACCCCTCTCTCTGTGTGTCTCTGTCTCTGTCTCTGTCTCTGTCTCTGTCTCTCTCTCTCTGTGTGTGTGTGTGTGTGTGTGTGTGTGTGTGTGTGTGTGTGTGTGTGTGAATGCAGGTGCACACAGAGGCCAAACTGTTGGATCATGTGGAACTAGAGTTATGAGTGATTGTGAGCTTACATGTGGGCTAGGAATTGAACTTGGGTCCTCTGGAAGAACAGTATATACTCCTAACTGCTGACCTATCTCTCCAGCCCCAATATTCATGAAAACATTCCACCTTTGATTTTAAGACAACTAATGTTACTTATTAATCAGCAAGTGTTTTTAATAGTTTTCTTAAGGAGTAGTTTTTGCTCTGGAAAAAGTATAAGCTCAAAACATCTTTGTGAAGCTTTCTTAAGCTTTAATATTACCATCTGAGTCATTAATTTGAAATCTATAACTTTTTCTTGAGATTTGTACATTTATTTTGAAATCTTATATTATTTATAAAAATGTTCATCAGTCATTCTTAAGAGACTTTAACTGTCTAATTACCATTAAAAATTTGGTTAAGCAAATTATTTAACATATTAAGTGGTGTGTATAAGCTTACTCTGTTTTTTTTATACAGAATGCTTAATAAATTGACTTTACAAATAAAACTTTCCTACACATGGGTATGATTTTTACATGTATTATAATTTGAACCTATAAATGTGAAGACAATTTCTCCCATTATTCCTACCATATGTAACTCTAGTAAGATTTCAGCCTAAATTCACAAATTTATAGCAATTAATCAAATATTCAAACTAAATTGAAAACTGACCTGGTTCATATTTAAATTATCTTACATATAATTATGTAATCTGTACATACTCTTTAATGGAAGATTATGAATATAGATTTGGTTGCTTTAAGAATTCTTATAATGTGGGCTGGGAGGATGGCTCACTGGTTAAGAGCACTGACTGATCTTCCAGAGGACCAAAGTTCAATTCCTAGTACCCACATGGCAGCTCACAACTGTTTATAACTCCAATTTCAGAGAATTTGGCACCTTCACGGGCATACATGCAGCCAAAACAGCAATGCACATAAAATAAAAGTAAGTAAGTCTTTGATAAAACTTTTTATAACTTAATTATAAACTATACCAGGATTAAAAGTCCAATTTGGTAAGAAGCAATCACATTTTATACATATGACACCCAGAACTGTTACTTGGCTCTTTGTGGGGCTACTGATGAATTTATAGTTAAAACTACTTCATAACTTTCACAATTATCTTGTAACCTTCCAGTTAGTCTTTATCTGTAGAGAACACAGAAACACTTGTTCAGTTTTTTTAATTTAAATGTATTTTTTAACTTTTACTTCCTATAAGACTGGGTAAGTGGAAATGAATTGTGAATTCTCTCATGGCTTTGGGAGCTCGGGCTGCAGCTTCGGTGGTTTCATTTATAGGCTGATTAAACCCATTCCCTATATTCAATCATCCTGTATATACACATAAAGCCCTGGTTTCCTGCGGAACAGAAACTGGAATCAGCAGGATCCATACCATTGGGCTTCTCCACGAATTTTATTTTCCTGAGTGGACATCATGCAGTGTTTAATGTGCTGTAGGGGAGGGGAGGGGAGGACTTGCCTAGACATCTTCTACCGTCTTTTCAAGCTGTTGGCAAAGTCAGTACTTTCCCCACAAGATTCTAAGGCCAAATCATTGTTCTTGCTTAGCAGCACTTTAGAAAAACCTAAGAAGTGAAGGATTTCAGGGATCTCAACCTGTAGAGAGGAACGAAGACTCCGGGAGTCTTCCCCTCACCAGGTCAAGAGGCTCCAACCATGGAGGCTGAAGATGTGCCCCCTCGCTCTCCACCTTCTCAGCACTACCACTGAGCTCCGCCTTAGACTCTACCTCGGGTAAATACATAGAC